>NC_141693.1:891781145-892499846 GCF_964263255.1 Lissotriton vulgaris | reverse complement strand
ACCTGCGAGGGTGACCTCAGTCTCCTTGGAGGCTCCCTTTCTAAGGCAGAACTTTCTTCACCAATTACACTTTGACTTCCTTTTTTTTAAAGGACAGTAGAAGGATTCACCTGACTTCAGGGGGCAAGGAGTTCCAAATCCTCGGGCGATACTGGAGAAGGCTCGATTGTAGGTTTTTTGTTTCTTGAATTTTTGTGGTTTGAGCAGTAGAGTGCTGATACTTCTGGATGCTCTTGGTCAAGCTGAGAGCTCCAGCTTTTGAGCGAGATGCAGTGGAGTATTGAAATGAATGGCTTTATGTGCCATGCATTCAATTTTTAAATGTATCCAAACTTCATATGGAAGCCAGTTCAGGGATATCAGATCTGGCGAGATATGGTTGTATCTTTTAGCGCCTTGCCGAGAGACAGAACAGGGGAACCCTGCTCATTAAGGAACCAGGGTAAGTAATTATAAAAGAAAACAACGGTTCATGTGGAATAATGCAATCTATATTGATAGTAATATGCACAATCGCAATGTGAAAAGCTTGACTAAGGTCAGAGGCGGAAGAAATCACTTTCACTGATGATTCAGTATGTCACAGTTGTAGTGTTATATTTTAAACAAGGGTAAGGGATATATACAATGAATAAAAGAATTGAAAAACATTTGTGCTTAGTGTCCCAAGTGAAAACAAGAACCTAAAAAAACAGTAGTGAAAGTTGTGACAGTTTTTTCAAGCTTTCCATATGGAATTTTGGAAACCTTGAAAAAACTGTGACATACTGAATCATCGGTGAAAGTGCTTTCTTGCCCCTCTGACTTTAGTCAAGCATTTCACATTGCGGTTGTGCATATTACTATCAATATAGATTGTATTATTCCACATGAACCGTTGTTTTCTTTTATTGTTAGAGCCTTGCAGCATATTTAAGGGCAACCCTAAGAGGAGCGAGCCGTCTTTGATCTTGGAAGGCCGCAAAGGGTTGCACTGCCATGATCCAGCTTTGAGATCACTAAGGCTTGCACCGCAACCTTTAGGTCATGTGGAGGGAGAAAAGGTTTTATTTTCCTTAAGATGCTGAGTTGGAAGTTTGCTCCTTTGGTGAGGGTACTAATGTGCTTCTGCATGTATAGACTCTTGTCTAGCATTATTAACAGAGAGGTTGCGGAATCAACGATGTGTGGTGTACAGTTAAAAGCAGTTAGCTGATTCATCCATTGCTTTATGACTGGAGATTGCTTGTGTGGTGCGATTAGGAGGAATTCTGTTTTGAGAGCGTTTAGCTTCAAGTGGTTGTGCGTCAACCAGCATTGTGTTTTCAGTAGGATTGAGTTGAGGGACCTGATGTCCTCAGGGAGGAGATGTTAAGGTAAAGTTGGGCATCATTAGCGTACATGTGATAGTGAATGCTGGATGATTTCAGCATTTCTGTTAAATGCTCCATGAACAGGTTGAAGAGCGTGGGTGAGAGCGCAGATCCCTGTGGAACCCCCAGCGTGAACGGAGAAGGATGAGATAGGGACTGGTTCACCTCAAAGCTTTGGGTTCTATTGTGAAGGAATAAGGAGAACCAGTTTAGTACGGGCCCAGACAACCCCATCCTGTGTTCCAAGAGGTCAATTAGGTTATCGTGTTTAACAGTATCAAATGCTGACCAAAGGTCGAGGAGTATCAATAGGCAAGATTTGTTTTGATCAAGCATTCTTAGCACATCATCTACAATGTGAGTGAGAGTGGATTATGTGCTATGACCCTGGCAGAAACCAGATTGAAATTGATCCAGGAGTTGGAATTGATCGATGTGATTACACAGTTGGACGAGCACACATTTCTTCAGGAGATTTGTCAATGTGGGGATGTTAGAGCTTAGGCTGAAGTTATGTAGGTCAATGGGATCTGCAGATGTTTTCCTTAGAATAGGGGTAACTTGCCCAGATTTTAGGCAATCCGGAATAGCACCTTGCCGAAGTGAAGCTTTGACAATCTTAGTCCAAAATGGGAGTCTGGAGGTTCTGATTTTAGAGAAGAGGTTCAATGGCAGGGGGTCATTGTAATGATTAGATGGTTTCAGAGTAGCCAGTTTTTTGCGCATAGTGCTTTCATCCAATGCTTTGAAAAAGCTCCAGGATGCGTTGTTTTTGGGCAGGCAAAGCTGAGCAGAGGCTAGTTAAAAGGCAGCAGTAAGCTTTACAGGGTCAAAGACAAGTATAAACTCAACCAGTGATAGGAGAGGTAGCTGGTTTGTGGGTGGCTAATTCATTCTGATGTAGTGTTCTTTAAAGAGTTGCATACTCAAATCGTTCCTAATTTAAGCAGCATTGGGGCAGTCCTGATGACTACAAAGATGTTGTTCCAGATTCTGTAGGCATAGATGGAAATTCCTGCTGCCTTGTTTTTATTTTTGTACACTTCTAAGGAGCAATCTGAATTTGTCCTGGGTGTAGGTGTAGAAAAAGCACCAAAGATAGTGAGCTTGTCTTCAAGATAAATTGGAGTGCTATTCTTAAAGGTTTTGCAAGCAATGCTGATGATTTTTGAAGATGGTGTGGTCTGGGAAGTGGAGCAAATGGGGTTTGATCAGAATGGGGATTATATGATCATATTTCGCCTAGATGGGCTGCAGCTTGTAGAATGCCCTTAATGGGTATTAGGATAGAGTCTGGAAGTCAAAGGAGCAAGGCGTTACCTCCAGCCAGAGGCAAGAGTATGAGAGGTTGAATGTCGGTTCCGAAGTCCCTTTTTGGATACTTTTTTCACCTTCTTTAGAGGAGAAAGCTGGTACCAGGATGTCTATTTTGGCTCCTTGGGGTGAGGATGGTGTCCAAGGTCAATCCACGTTACTTGGTGTTCAGTGAAAGTTGGAGTCAAAGCTGTCAAGATTCATGTCATTGAGCCCGATTTTACTGTTGCTTGCTATTTTTTTTTGTCAAAAAAACTGTAATTCTGTCTTGGGCTGAGGTGAGCTTCAGGTATGTGCTGGACATCCAGGTCTGGATGATGTGCAGGCAGTGTTTGAGATGTTGAATGTCTGAAGGAGCAGATAGTTTCAAGTAGTCCTGTGTACAATGGACACATTGGTGAATCTTGAATCTCTGTGAGTAGTGTAGAGCTCTAAACGGATCCATGTAAAAGTTGGAGGGGACAGGGTGTGGTAATTATCATGTTTTTTTCTCTTCCGGGTATTCCCTATGTAGTCTACACATGTTAATCACTTAGGAGTGAATGAGTGCAATTAATATAGAATGCACATTTATTTTTATGAGAGTTTTTGGTTTGCACCATGATAATGAAGTCTGTTTAAATGTATTCACAGGATTTAATCCTAGCTGACAGCTCTAGTCTAAACAATTGTTATTGAGTTTTGAACAAACTTTCATGGAAAGCTGATAACCACATGTCTACTCTATTGTTAACACTTTTACCGCTGCGAAAATTCCGCCGCTGGAGTTCTATCAGGTAGGTGGGGCCACGTCGGCCAACAGACGTGCGCAGCACTACAGAGGTAGTGCTTGCGATGGCCGTTGCCCGACGTGCGCACGCAAGGGGTTAATATTGAAAGAACATAATCTTGCAGAATGAAAATAAATAAATGGGCACCAGGCTACTTTCTTTTCATTATTTACCATTAAAAATCGACAACTAAATGAGGTTATATAGGCTGAGCACAAGGTGTGAAGGGTTAAGAAGGAATTTCGAACCAGGTGACAACTTACTTACTTTTGGCTGAAGGCTAGCAGGCATTCAACCTTCACTTGCTGCATTTAGAAGCGCAGCCCTGAGCACGAGAAGTATAGCAGGCTCTGCTATTACACTGAACATAAAGTCTTATTGTTGAAATGGGTATGCAGGTGAATCGTCTCTGCAACTTGAGTTAAGGTTTCCTTTATTGCTCAGAAAATTTAAGTAAATGGAAGAATGAGAGTAGGATTGCTATAAAATGATGCAGCAAATATGGTGGAGTATTTTTGTTGTTCTCACTTTTATTACATTCTGCATCTGTGCATTCTGGTGTCTTTATTGTAGTTACAATTCTTGTCATGTCTACTAGAATAAGATCTTGATTTTATAAATACATCTTAAAAATATACCCATTGTTTCCTAATGTTAGTGGAGTGTGTAATTCCATAATGGAAGAGAATTTGGATTTCACTAACTATCCCTATGATTTGTCATAGGATTGATAGTATATTTCACTCAAATATTGCTTAGTGGGTTGTGGGGTGGTTGCAATCCAACTGGTTTTCGGTCTTGGGTTGGCACATTGACTAAGTCCTTAATTCTAAGGGGTCCAGTAAACCAAATTCCCTGATATATTCTAGAGGATGTTCTAGAAAATGTTTCAAGGGTACAGCATTGAACCCTGGGGTCTCTGCAGGCGATAGGAATCGTTCGGGACCTGGGGATTCTAGAAACATCTTGCCACCCTTGTCAAATAAATAATGACTGGCCTTAATTTCCTCCTTTAATATTTCTAAGGATGTATTTTGGAACACCTTTAGAGTATTAAGAGGTTCCGTAGCTATCCCTACCATAGTAGAAATGTGGTAATAATGAAGCCTGGGTTATTGTACTTTGATGTCTTAGGACTTAGGGGGTCAATTGTTAGATTTGCCTGAAGTATATTATTTTGTATGTTCATGTTTTATATCCTGAATGAGTTCTTGTCTGTTGCTTGAGTAGATACCCACCGGCCCACAGTGCTTTTATTGTTGGTAGTGCTACCATTTGATTTCACATGGGCTTACTTATATGCTTTGTTGTGATAAAAGATTTTTTACATCTGGCAGAGAAGAGGTTGAATACTGAAAAGAGATGCTTAAGAAACTGGAAAAAATGAAATCACAATATTTTAGCATCATTGGTGATTTAGCGTATCTCCATCCATGGTGGAGTGCAGTTAGAAACGTGTTGGGGGAATTTCCATCCCTTTCTGCTCTCATGCTTCTCTGCAGTCTTCCAATACCTGATGAGTTACCTATAAGGGCTAACAAGTCAAGAAGTCTTTCTTCCAGTTGCTGCACATCCCAAGGAAGTGAAGTGGGGGCAGCAATAAGAAGAGACCCCCATTGGGGGTGAGGATGTCCCTTGTCAACCTGGGAGCTCAGTGAGAGGGAGGACCACAGGGGGTGCAGAGAGACCACCATCATTGTAAGGCTCCCTGACCTTGTCCGCTCTTTCTTGTCTACTGCCCGGAGGCAGCTGAAAGCCTAGAGAAACAGTGCAGGAGAAAAGAAAGAGATAAAATAAGAGAGGAACCAAAGCAAAGAGAAGGAAAGTGACAAAGGGACAAAGAAAAACAATGACAAGCAAAAGTAGAAAAACAAATAGAAATAGAAAAGAAAGAGAAAGCTCTTGGTTTGCCCAACTGTGAATGTAATACAATGCATGATAAATCTTATCATAGCACAGGCACTACAAAGTGGTGACTGATCACATGTCAAAACTGAAGAAAACAATTAAATAAACAAGAGACGTAGGGGCATATGTACAAGAGGATTGCACCACCGGTACGCCGCTTTTTTGACGTTCTGGTGGCACAATGGCCTGCTCCATATTTACAAAGTGGTAGTAAGCCACTTGTTGTGGCTTAACACTCTTTTGTAAATATGGTACCCTTTCACGCAGGTATCTGTGTTAAAGGGGCGTGCAATGGGTGTTTCTGTGGGCTTTCCACCACAAGACCCACTGCTCCAGATTTACAAGAATCTGTAAATCTGAGGCAGCGACAAAAAACTAACGCTACCGAAAAGCAGGCATTACATTGACCCATTGAGGAGAAATACCTTTATTTCTCCAAGTTTGTATTACTTTCTCTGTGTGCTGCATTATTCAGCACACATAGAAAGATCAAAACGCTATGAATTCCATTAATTAAATAATTGCGGTTTGCTACTGCTATGTAAAATCGCCATTATTGATTGTTTATATGCTAAACAGGACACCTTCCTGCACATAAACAATCACCATCATGTATTGTTTATATGCTAGAAGGGACACCTTCCTGCACATAAACAATCATCCCTGCAACGCAAACTCCATTGCACTATGGTGCAAGGGTGTCTGTGTTGGCGCGAGGCAGATATTTTTAGCAGCAGCGCTAGGAAAAACACAGGTGTGCGCCGTATTCTTGTAAATACAATGCATACCTGCGTTATGAAAATGGTGCAGCTCGGCGCAGCAAATTTCGCAGCAGAGCCATGCAACGCCATTTCCTTGTGCATATACTCCATAGTAAAACTAATGCTCTAGACTGTTCCAGTATGGAAAGAGTTGAGCTCAGAATTATTTCACTGTAAAATAGCATAACAAGACATTTTCATTGTGATACTCATGGTATCACAGAGGGTTGCTGCACTTTTGAAGCCAGCTCAGGCAGAAGCTGATAAGTGGCATAACAAGTAACATTCACAGTTACTCAATATTCAACGCATAGCAGTGTCGATGGCCTGAGGTATGTTCAATACATAGAAAAAGCTTTTAATGAAACGGGGCAGGTACCTAGAAGGGCGGTTAGACTCGCTGTTCGTGATGCATAGTACATCCTTTCCATTCACTAAGCTTAGTCATCTCTATCAATATGTCCTTTCAGAAGACACTTTTCATGCTTCAAGAGGGTTTTGACTTTTCAACAAGACAAATATCTGAAACAGTTTAATGTTTAACAAGGAAGCATTTATTGAAAAAAAATGACTATCTAAATACAGTTTTAACAACTTTTTTGGACAAAACCAATTCAATCAAAGATAAAAGATATTATGTATACTAAATTAATTTTCCAATCCAGGTTTCCTTGTTGTGACATAAATGTAGTAATTAGAAGACATTGTGCTATGTACATTGTATACGTAAATTATTGTTATGTATTTCTATTTCAAATTCAAAACAGCTTTCTCGATTCTTTATCGTGCATTTTCCAAAATGTTACTGTACTGTCATAAAGGCGCCGAATAAAGGCGTTGGGCAAAAGGTGTAGAGTTTTGTAAACAGTCTTGGTTGATAACTTGCAGTTGCTGCGTCTTGTTTAGTAAGCATTCTGATTGCAGTAACCTAAATTAACAAAATAACAGAAAACAGATAAAGTTAAACAGATCAAGAATTCCCAACATGTGCACGATTACAAATTAGACTCCTTTCTCAAGGTAATAAAATCAATCAGGTAAATTTAACAATATTATGAAATGTACACACAAACCGTGCATCTCCTTTACTCACTAGGACATTGTAAATGGTACAAATTTACCTCCAGTTGTGCTTTACAAGCATTTCAACTAACTAAAAGACAACACAAAGTTGTGTCATCATATTTCAGAGTCGGTAGACGGTCCCTTTCCCTCGGGGATAAAATGTTTGCTGAAGAAAAATGCCCGCACAACTTTATGGAGTTTAACTTATTGTATTGTAGGTATTGTGGAGTGCTTCAAAGCCTACAAATCCTATACACAGTGATGCAAAATCAACTACTTACATTTACTGAGTGGTTCCTAACAGGTGGGTTTAATAAAAAGATGAATATTGTGCAGACCCAGAACAGATTACAGTCCGTATCAAAACAATGCATGTCATTATGATATATAGTCTGTACATCCGAATCCAGGATGTGCAAACTGATTAATGCCAAAGTGACACCAGGTGTTGATAGAATATCCATGCCAAGAGTGGTTGCTCATAACACACCTTCTACTCATTTATGTGCACAATATGTTGATGGTCACTTTTGTTTCCTTAACGTTAAGAGATTGTGCTTGCTGACAACACTTAATTAAGGGCAACATGCATTGCTTTCTGCATTCTTATAATTACTCTTTTCGGCGACGTGGGCTCCAAATGAGAGGGTATTATCATCAAGACTTATCCTCAGAATTATTGGCTAACTGACAAGAAGAACAAGGTCAGTTTCTCTGTGGGGCACACCATCTTGCCACAAATAAGTGGCAATCTTCATTGTTCTGAGTCCAGGTCTTCCTTGTCACAGACACCTTTTAGCAAGTCTTTGCCACGTCCATTGTCTAGATTGAGTCAAAAATAAAACTATTGTCTCCCTTTACCTCACTCCTATGGGTTGCTACTTCTGTTTCTGCCATCAGAAAGGGTACTGCTGTTCTGACATTCTCCCGATTCATGCAAGGCACCACACTTAGTAGAGAGCAATATAGACGTGGAGAAGAAGGAAATTCCAGGACTAATATGAGGAAGACCTCAAATTGGATTAAAAAAGATTGGAAGTAAGAAATTGGGACACTTGCTCGTTATCCATCATCACAGGCCTACTGAAGAGTTTGGAAATCCTGGAACAGTCAATGTGTACCAAAAGGAATGAGAACAAAACCTAGGTATCCAAATTTTACCCGTACATGCTGGTCTTACAATCCCAAAATGCCGAGAGCCAAGGGCTGATTTCATGCCATGGAATTCTCAATTGGACTCTTCACACCCTGTAGCCTACACTTCCTGTTCCAGGGCCACAAGAAGACCAATCCGATTAGAGTAATGCCTAACCACAGAAAGCTCTTGGACCAGCCTTTGCAGAGGAAAAGACAAGGAACATAAGGGACCTGTTACGACTGTCCACTGAAAGTTTTTCAGCCATTACGCTATAAAGATAAAAGCCTACAAAAAACAGACTAGAAATACAGTGTCAGACTTTCAGAAGTTCATGTATTCCCCTTTTTTAATTTACATAACGTACCACAGTTTAGCAGAAACCGAGTGCTGTAATGACATCCTAACTGTACGGTATTTAACTGAAGAGTCAGAGAAGGACAGAAAGCTGAATTGTGACCTGTAATCTTTAAGATTGGAATAATGATGCAATCACTTATATCACAAACACCCTCGGCTATCTGTGCAGGATGAAAGGGAGGTGCCCCATAGTGAACCAGATGAGGTCACCCAGAAGCAAAACACCCACAGCCTACCTGGGTAGCCATCTCAGGACACACTGCTGCAGCAGTTACATTAATGCAGTAATCTTACTAAGTAAACTCTTAAGAATTGAAAATAACAATATGTAGCGATATGAAAGGATACATCATGGACAGAAAGATATATCACTCTACAATAGGGATACTCAACTGTAGGAGGCTATAGCAAGTCACTCCACAGCAGGGTTGATTGATGAACAATGATGCATTTATTTGCTGTCAGACCACAGAAGATGATGGTCTGTCTTCTCACCAGCCCAATAGGCCAAACTGACCTAGCCTGAATCTGGTGACCTCAATGGAATGCCAGGGTCATTACTTTGGTGTCATCAAGTTCCACCTAGACCTCACATTATAACACATACCCTCTCTTTCCTTCAATAGTGTGAAATGAAAACAAAACAAATGTACTTAACATATACACTATTGCAAAACGTGCAGGATAATTTGAAATCCTATACCATGAAGTGTAAAATAACCCATCCCCTGCACCCATAGAGATATCATCCTTCAATACTCTAGAGCTTTATCCTGAGCTACGCATAAACTCAGTCTCACTCTTCAACATCATGCCACTCCACTAATTTTCCTCATCAACCTCAGGGTGTAGAACCATACTCCTCCTATAGTTCACATACAAGGCTGCTCTTTTAGTGTTCCATCTTGGCTATTAAACAACTGGACACCCTTCACACCAATGAGTTGTTATCATCCTCCAAAGTTTAACATACCATGCCCTATCTACCAACTCAACTCCTAACCGTTACCTGCTTAACTATGACCCAATCGCCAACCTCCAACCATCTGGTGCCTTTGCGTTGTTTCATAGTAATTCATGCTCCTTCTTCAACCACAGATACATTTCAACCAATCAGGAACCATTTTAGTTTTTCCTTATCTTTCTCTCATTATACTGAAAGGAGTGCCTCCAGTGAAACTGTTAACTCAAGAGCAATGAGCCCATATTTTTTCCAAAACAGCCCTCTCCACATCCAACTTGCTTTTTAGCACCATCTCAATGACTCATTTACACAAGCGGTTAACTTTTTCAACAATACACCAATTTACTCGTAGATAATGAACTAATGTTCTGCAATATTAAATACCAGATTGCCTTAAAACTCTCCTCATTTTGGCAAATGTTAGTTGAGTAACTTTATCTGTAACTAAAATTGTAGGTATGCCTTCTCTCGTGAAACTTTTTCTCAAGACCCTGATGGTTGGCAGTATTTATTTTATTGACAAATGTAACTTCATTCCCTTTAGTGTGAACATCCACTAATACCACAGCATCCCTCAAATTACTTGGATAACAGTCCAAGGGTCAAATAAAATCTAGACACACATAATACCAAGGCATACAAGGGTCCGGTACATATTGCTGTGAGCCTTCACCCACTTTCAGTCTCTTCTCACCTTCTTTACTCACAGCTCTTTCGCACATGGCGTGGTGTTTGTTGCCCACCACCATCTGCTCTGAGTTCTGTCTATGTCTATGTGGCTCCTCTGGCAGAACTAATGAACTCTTTTGGCTTTCAGTTTTACACCTTTTACAATGACAGTCAGATCATCATACGAACGAATGGGAATCTCATTTTCTTACAGGGTGGTTTCAAATGCTTTCTAGTCGAGGTAGTTAGTCGGATGAATACCAAGTCACGTCATTTGAATTCTGATAAAATTGGTATTTGGCAACTCTTCTTGTTGGTCTCCGTTGTGGTGACCTCGGTCACTGGGAACTTGTCCCATCCCAACAACTATTGCCCAAAATATTGGAGTCATAGTTGATTTCAGAGTGCCCTTTGAATGCCATGGTATAAACCCCATGACCACCTGCTTCCTGTTTATGAAGGTGCTAGAAAAGATTCTACCTTTCATTCCTCAGACATTAATGCAGCTACAGATGCAACCAATGATCATTAGTAGGCTGGATGAATGCAGTGGCCTGTGTGTTGGTATTCCAGCCTATTTGATACATAGACTTCAGCTAATTCAGAAGGCTGCAGAGGGATTAGTACTGAGAATTAGCAAGCTTATCAACATTTCCACACATATGAAAAAAATCCATTGGCTTCCAGTACAGAAAAGAATCTGCTTCAAGGCCCTCTGTCATGAGGCCTTGTACCTGGCTCATCGTCCTACATACATTTCCTATATGTTCAAAAGATATACCCCTCCTTGGGCCACATTACAGACATGGCGCATTTTCAGTGTTTGTGCCGAGCGCACCTTTTAAAAGGTGTGTTCAGCGCATACAATGAAAATGTGCCCTATTATGATGAATGCACTGCACCCAGGGCAGCTGCGAGTTCGCGCTAAGCTGCGGGAAGCGCATTCGGTGAAAAATGGAGCGGCTGCTTTACATCTGCTTCGTGTTTTCACAGTGGAGGCGGCAACCCTCCAGCACTTTGAAGGGGAATTAGAGATCCCCGTGGAGGCAGGTGCAGTCAGTGACTGCACACATCTGCAAGGGGGTGTCTGGGGGTCCACAGAAACCTCTTTCCCCCTTCCAAAGGGTTGCTCTGAGGGGGCGGACTCTCAGCGCTTTCGAGCGCTTAACAAGTCCATTTAACATAACATTTATTGGAATTCCAGATATTTCTTGAAAAGTGGAATCTTGCCCCAGGTTTGTTACAGATTTCTGGGGTGGAGTCAGCCCTGGCTGGAATACTCAGAATTTTATAAGCCCTGTGACTGCCATTAGCCCTGTGGCTGCCATTAGATGCAACTTCTGCACGGGCTATGGCAAAGTTTTTGTTTTTAGAATATCGTCAATTTCGATGGAGAGTCTTTGAATAATAAACTATCAATTAGGAGGAAAGATAGAAATCTGTGATCTATCAGGCAGGACCATGTATTAAGACTGAAGAGCATAAAAACCCTTAGGGCAGAAAAAGTTTTTGAAGTTCCAGTTTGAGGACTATCAACACTACTTTCTAAATAGCAAAGTAAAAACTGACCTAAGCCTTTAAGGACAACAGAATAGTAGTTGCTGAAAATAAAATATTCCTAATTGCATAAAATAAAATATTATTAAGAGCTTGAGTGCAGTATACGCACTTGCAATGCAAACCTTCTTTCTACAGTCTTTTATCACACGTGGTCCCAGGTGTAAATTACCGAAATGGCTGTATTTCTCGGCTCTTTCAATTACTTTAATCAAGGCAGTTTGGAAGCTAATTAGTGGCAGATACCCATGTCTAGAGGTGTTGTGTCTGGTGACAAGTGACAGGTGAAATAGGCCTGAAAACCGCCATTTGTTGTCAGTGGCTACCAGTGGCGGCTCTCACAGGTAATGCAGTGGGGCGGTGGGGTGGGGGGCTAGTGGTGTCCGAAATTGGACGGCAAAGATTAAAGTAAAGAAATAAAACCACTTACCTTGCGCTCGCTGCATCGCCGAGTCGGCGATGTGGCGAGTGCAAGACAATGTTAGTGGTTTTATTTATTTTATTTCTTTACTTTCACATTTGCCGTCGTATGTCGAACTCCACTACCAACCCAGCCTGCCCTGACCCCACCGTGCCTCACCGCCCCACAGCGTTACTTCTGCGAGCCGCCACTGGTGGCTACTAACAATCTGTTATTCACACTCCTGGCCTCTTTGAGACGCAATGGCCAGCAGGGAAGAACAGTATTTTTAAGAGGCCCTGACTGCATCCACATGCCAACATATGAGTCAACATGGCATGCAGTGAAGTTGTTTTGGGTGATGGCCAGATAGTCAGTGTAGACTAACAACACTGTTTAACTTTGGGTCTGACATCATGTCACGAGATGTGAATGCCCGTTTGCCAGTCTCCTGTTGCGTCTCCCACTCCTGTGACCTATTTGTCCACACACTACAGGCACTGTACTTTCTTTAATGATGTGGCAGAGCCAGGCTTAAATAGATTTATATTCTTGAAGAAAAAAAGCATTTCTTAACAGTGAAGAGTCCAAGTCTACAGGCAAACCTTTCGAAGACAGCCAAACAGTCAACATGAAACCTCCCCATGTGCGCATGTGCACCAGAGCATGAGCACAGAACACACACCTGATGCTTGACAGAGAGAACAAGAGTCATTTGGAAACATTGGAACTGCCGAGACCTTTCTTAATAAGACTCAGCAAAGAAATAACACAGGGAATACAAAAAAATTATGGAAGTGAATAACAACAACCCGTCCTAACTGCGATGCTTAAATATAAACCTTCTCCTCAATAGATTTTCACAAACGGCCAACAGGAATCCCAACTGAGAAAACCCTTACGAAGCTCCTGATGTAGAAATTGTCAATAATATTAATATAGTCAGGTTTTAACACTGACTACTGTCATTTGTACACTACTTTAAACATTCTCAAACGTTTGGGAGAACAATTGACTGAAACACTTTTTCCAGTGCTCATTACTTCAAATCTCCTGCGGAAGAGACAGTCATACTAAGAGGTGACATTTCTGGGAATCTATGGGAGTTCTGACAGTCAGGGGGCTGACTTTGGGACCTGGGGTTTCATCATGGCTTCTGTAATTGACCAAACTCGTGTAACTCTGGGCAAATCCCTCTATCCACCTGCGAGTAAAAAGTTTAAATATTTGAAAGGCAATATAAGTGTCCACTTGATGTACATAGATATTACATTGCCTACCAATACTGCTATTTACTGAAGAGTATTATGTTGGTTTCTGAAGGATTTGTGCTATATAAAATACAATACATATATATGCTAACTCCAAGCCTAGACTGGCCACATTGGACACTGGTCCGGCGTCTGTAGGTTGGCACCTACTTTTTGAAATGGGTGGCTAGTCCATCCAGGCCTAGGGTACATTACACAATATACAAGTACGACTTGCTGCTGCAGGAAAACAATGTTGTTGGGAACTGCACTTGGGTACTGCAGCAGACCTAAAGTATTGCAACATTTAAATAGTTTCTCTAGGGAATTCTAATAAAACCTCCATGCATATACCTCTTCAGACACTATATCTGAAAAATTGCCCTGTAACAGGAATCACTCTGTCCCATTAAAAATATCTTGGAGGCGAACCTCCCCAAATCCTTATTGCTCATTGAAATGTGGTCCATTATCACAAAATGTTCCATAGCTGCTTTTATCGCTTACTCCAACCATGGCACAATGCTCCCAAATAAAGGCTTCAATTTGTCAAAATAAAAGATATTCCAAAACAAATGCTTACCATTATGAACTACAACTCTGTACTTCCTTTCCAAACACAGAACTTCCTGCCACTTCCGCACAATTTGTCTTGCCTCTGGGGTCAACCCGTTCGGATCCCTGGAGAACACGAAAGAGTAGCTGTCAAGGCAGGTGCCATCATACTCGTTCTTCTTGCGGCAGGCATAGTGGATTGCGTATGTGTCGTAATCAGTGTCCACCACCCAGTGAGGGTCATCTGCAAAACAAAAAAGGGGCATTTACAAATCACAGAGGTGAACAGCAGGTTTGTGATCAACAAAATGCAGTAACAATGTCTGTTTGAACCAGCAACTGGGACTGGCTGTGCACTTGGAAACTCACTCTGTGCCCAATTCAAGGTAAAGTTAGACCTGAAGTCTACATTTAGAACGGAGGTCTAAGTTGAGACCATGAAGTCCAAGACCCAATTCACAAAGGTAAACTTAAACCTGAAGTCTAAGTTTACCTTTGTGAATTGGGCCCTCAGAAGTAAATACTATTACAAATGTAAATATAAACAAATTGCTAAACTCACAAAGAGAACATCACGTGTTGCTAAGAAAAATGCACATTGACTGAGTTCAGGGAATAGCTATGTGTGTCCCAAGCAGGACTAGAGACAGGGGGATGTTTGAGTTAGAACATAGGTCTGGTCCATCTGGGTCTTCCATGAGTAGCCTTATGATTCTACTGAAAAAAATGGTGCACTGATCAACCCTTACATAATTCTAAAAATCTCTCCACAACGTCAGTGTAACCATGCATGACCACACTATGTGGAGAAAAGATCAACGCTACCTTCTAGGAACTAGGGCAGGTGGATAAATCAAATTACTCATCTTACGTATACACTCTCAAGGGACTAAAACTACTGAAATATTTTATATGCCACCATTTTAGGCTTCTCCTTTTCCATTCCTAACCAGAGCTAGTATCCTTTTTAACCTTACATTCAAGTTTAAACTATACCTGGTGAAGGAAAACTATAATACTCCAAGCCTCAGTCCAAAGCTAGCAAACCCTAATAGAAAATCAGCAGGCATGATTTAGGTCTTCTTTAAATATGACATGAGTTTGGCGTAGGAAGACAGGAGTTCAATAAATATCTACAATTCTGGCACTTTCAGCACAAACATTTTCTGGTTCCCTCAGCTTGGACAGAATCAGATGTGGTAATTACGAACATGTGTTGTTGGTCTTCAAAGGCATGGGGATTGAAGAATATTTGGTATTTATGGCCACAAAAGTAAAAGAGAGTAGAGTATTACGCCAACTTTAAATTACTCAAAGCTGGGTTACTTGCTACAGTGAAATTGAGCAATAATAAATCCAGCTCCCCTCACTCTGCTGCTTCCCTGACTTAGATTTGTTGATCAATCCACTAGCTAAGTGACACCCTTAGTCTCGCTTGACCTTTTAATCAGCAACGCTTTGTAAGGTATTTTTGAGTCCATGCCTGTAATTCTACGTCATCAGATTCAAAGTAGTTTCGCAGTTTTACCTTTCTCATTACATGCAGCAACGATTTATTTCATAGTACTCTTTGTGTTTAGGGTGAAATGTAAACAAGACAAATGAAAGCATTCTATAAGAATGCAAGA
The DNA here is from genome assembly GCF_964263255.1 of Lissotriton vulgaris. Classification (NCBI taxonomy): domain Eukaryota; kingdom Metazoa; phylum Chordata; class Amphibia; order Caudata; family Salamandridae; genus Lissotriton; species Lissotriton vulgaris. The sequence goes on along the minus strand of NC_141693.1, from coordinate 892,484,158 downwards.
AACAAATGTAAGTGAAATTGTCAGCATTTATCAAATTAATGATTTGTTTGTATACACCAGTGTTCAACGGCAAGCAGTTGTGAAAGTGACTTTAAGTAAGCCTTAGGGCACTTGCAATGTTGTCAAACTATAAACACCATTAAGATGTAGTTGCAGAAAGTATGTACATGCTGGATTGCCTTTAGATTAAAGTATGAAGCTGTACGTTTACTCAACATGGTACGGTGAATTATACCCATCCGAAGTACCCAGGGCAATAGTAAATTGCTCAGACATGTCACGCAGTGCCTCAGACTCAAATGGCACCTGGTCTATCACTTACTACCTGCATAAACATCTCGTCCCTCAAATGCAGTACAGAAAGAGGCAGAAATTGCCTTATTTGTCTCATAAATTGTTTTCCGGCTTCCCTCTGTCAGGAGTGAGTGTGAGTTCCTCATTGGGTCGTTTTCTTCTGTTCATTTTGGTACTTCTAGTCAAGGGTATATAATGGCAAAACACTGCAAGTACCAGAATGCAAATAATTAAAAAATAGGGTTGAGTGAGCTGTCATGGGAAATTTTGGGATCACTCCGAAAGGCTGTATGTCAAAATATCAAGAGTATGCACCTGCACTTTTATGGACTGTTATGTTATATAATAGCATTTTTATAATGCACACAGCTACTCAGAAGAGTGTCCCGACGCGAACCCAGTATGAAGAGAGAGAAAAAAAGGGAAGACAGCTTAATTAAAAAGGAAAGTCTTAAGTCTCTTCCTAAAAGTGAGGGCTGGGAGCACCGTTCAGTTCGTAAAATGGGCATTCACCTATAGTCGTTGGGTGCTGTCTGTTCTGAGCTTTATGTGATGATTAGACTGTATTGCGAATGTTTGGACATGCATCGTTCTGTCCTCGTGTGTTTCCTCCCTGGGAAGATCAACTGTCAATGTGTGCTATGTCAGTACTTCTGACTGACCGCCTGTTGTCTCATGTACACTTATTATTATACTGAATGTGATAATGTGATCTGTTTCTTTTCATTTCTCTGCTCAAAATTCAAGAAAAACAAATAAACATTTTTTTTAAGTCTCTTCCTAAAAATCTTTGGATCCTGAAGGCGGCGCAAGTCAAGAGGGAGTTGATTAATGGCCACCGCTGCTGTGTATAAAAGGGAGGTGCCACCTACCCGTTTAAAGCGGAATCTGGGAGTGCAGGCCATTAGCAGTGTGGAAGAGCGAAGCTGCCTAGCAGGAGCATAGAACCAAAATCGCTTCCTCAGGTACACCGGGCCGAGCCCATGGGAGGGCAGCATTTGCCATTACCAAGGGCTTAAATTTCACCCGTAGGTTTACTGGTAACCAGTGCAGGTTTCGAAGTTACTGCCTGACGCTGACCCTCTTAGGGAGGTTAATAAGGGTTCTGGCAGCAGCATTTTGAACTACCTGGAACTTATCCAGTAGATAGCCGGCAGACCAATATACATGCATTGGCATAGTCAATGCGTGTGGTAATGAGTGCTCGGGTGACCGTTTCCCTTGAGGAAAGAGGCAATAATGGCAAAAAATGTTTAAGTGCTTTCAAGATGCAAAAGCAGATACCAGTCAACTTGTTGATTGGAGGGCCGAAGCTGGGCTTTTTGTCAAGCCAGATCCCTAAGTTCTTAGTAGCTTGACCCCTTGGTGAAGGCCGAGGAGACTAATCTGGCCAGAAGGAGTGCCAGAACTGAGGAGGAAAGTTAACGAAGAAAAGAATCTCGGTTTTATCCTCGTTACATTTAAACTGGGCCGCAGTCAGCCAATGGAAGACTGCTGTCAGACAAATTTTGACATGGGAAGAGGACGACTCATTTTTCTTTCAAGTGAAAAGAAGCTGGGTGTCATCAGCATATGCAATGACTTTAGCACCCTAGTCTTCCACCATCCAAATGAGGGGAGACATAAAGATGTCTAACAACAGAGGGCTGAAGACCGACCCTTGCGGAACCCCTGTCATCAGATTCTGGGGGTTGGCCATAAAAGGAGAGATCCAGACTTGCTGAGTTCTATCCTCAAGGAAGCTATTGCCCAAAGTTGGACCCATGATTAGAATAGGCACTGAGGCAAGAATTATCAGGTCCGAGGAAATTGAGCCGAAGACCCGGGGAGGCGGGAATTGAACCCTGGTCCCAGGCCAGACCTCTGCATCAGGGTCTGCCACTTGATAACCACAGTATTAAATATTTGGGGGGTGTGAACACGTATGCAGTATTACCGCAGCATCCATAAGCAGGGGTGTGGTTACTCCCAGTTTGAGCATGCTTGTCCCCACCAGACCCACATTCAGCCCTATGAGTATCTGTGAGATATTGAATGAATGAAATGAATTTGTACAGCGCACTTATACCCTGAGGTGTCTTACCGCTCTTACGCATACCGATGTGGAACCCTTCCTGGCTTTTCCCTGTGAAAATGCCCACTCTTGGGCACCCCCAAGGTGAAGCCAGGCATCCCAGCGCTGTTGGGGAGAGGAGATTAAGCAAGCTATTGCCCAAAGTTGGACCCATGATTAGAATAGGCACTGAGGCAATAATTATCAGGTCCGAGGAAATTGAGCCCAAGACCCGTTGAGGCGGGAATTGAACCCTGGTCCCGGGCCAGACCTCTGCATCAGGGTCTGCCACTCTAACCATTGAGCCACACTTCTCCACAATATATTGGAGACTTAGGGGCCTCTAACCACATTGTGCATGGGGTTCCAATTATTTTGCATACTCAACTGCCCGAAGGGGCACTTTGAGGTGATAATATGAGACAATGGGGGAAAATCACTATGAACAGGGCACGAATCCTAAAAAAAGAAGCAGGACCTAACCAAGTTAGACAGTATGTAAGTGACATCATGGCACGTGACATCACAGCGCATGACGTCATGGGAAGTGACATCATAGGAAGTGCCCTTGCAAGAAATAACATCAGATATTAAGACCTCACACATATGTTTAGCAGGTCTATCATGAGTACATTTAAGCACATTATGAGATTTAACAAACAACATTTCCTGCATGGTTGTGACAAAAAAGTGGCACAACCTCAACACAAAATCTTAGCCTTAACTAATACATTTTGTTTTTAACTGTCACAAAGAAATTGTCAACAAGGAGAAACATGGCAGTAGATCTGTTCCGCTTAATGGGTTGAAAAGTCCCCATTTTAAAACATCTTATGGGGTTAAGGCACCTGCTGCAGAGACATCTGTTGCAGAGATCTTTGTGTACCCAGTAAATCTCAGGGAATAATAGTAATGGTGAGATAACTCTGGAGGTTCACACTTTTGCTGAAAAGATCTGTGTTTCATGTTTTATTGTCACTGTGTAATGTGTATACTATGTAAAGCACTCTAACATCCTGCAGTGGGATGAGTAGTGCTATAAACGAAATAAACTAGTGGTATTTAAATTGTTATTTGTGTAAATACTGGGACAGACCAACACATCTGACATTCTTACAGTCAAAGTCAAAATCATACCTCTCTTAAGTTCCTGTACAGAAATAACAAGTAAGTTGTGAGCCTTTGCTTGCCCTCCTCTCCATTTCCATCTAGTTGTGAAGTTCGGCTAGTGTCAAGCCAGGATCATACTGGAACAAAGGGAGGCCTGGTGGCCCCTTAACTTCGGCCTTTATCTTTGGCCCAGCTCGTGGTGAAAATAAAAAGCCCATTCCCTGCCTTCACGTTGCTGCTGGGAATGGAAAGCAGACTACATGCAGGTGCTGCTGAATGTGTCCCAGTGTCTGAAAATTACACCGAATCAAGCTCAGCATATTTCAGTGAGGGCCAACTTATTGGTAGGGCCAAGGCATCTACCCTCTGAAAATCGTGAGTAGGTGCCATGTACCCGCATGCACCCTCGACTTTTACCATGCTGTAACAGATTTATTTGATTGCAATCCCGATAGTTTTATGCAGCCGTAATTATTATATTGACAAATTCATTTAACCTCGTGGAGCTATGTCTCAACATACTCAAATGCTATTGGGTTGTGTCACATAATATAGAAATATACTGTTCACACGGGGATGGAAGGTTAACGCTAGTGTTACAGGAAACAAAAGAAGAACTAGCACTTCCTAGTTTATCTCATTGAAATGGAGGCCAGCGCTTACCGCCCGTCTCAAGGTAGGACAGGAGTCCACTGTACTCCAAGCGGAACTTTGCGGGGTCCTCTGTGTCTGTAAATTTCCCAACCATTTCAGCGCACAGCTCCAGAGTCCTGCAGGGAAAAAAAGGCATAGAAGTCAGTTCCAGGTTGAAGTGCACATATGTTAACCCATGGTGAAGCACGCCCTGAAGTTCTGGTCAAGAAACCAAGTAGACATTGAAATGACTGACCCAAAGATGATGACTCTGCCCTTGGCTGTAGCGGTCATTCTTCCATTTGCGTCCACATCATACTGGGCGACAATATTATCCAGGAGGAAGAGGCCCTCAGGGTCTTTCTTGGCCACGGCATACCATGTTCCTGCATACTGGAAAACAGAAGCAACCAGGGTGTGAGGGTAAGATAGGAGTGGAGCCAGTGGGCCATCCTGTGACCTACTGCAAGAAAAATGTGGGTTGACTGACGACGTCACCGCAGGGGACCCTCATAAGAGGGCGGCCCCTTTAGTGCCACAGGATGACACACTGGGCAGCCTAGTGTCCAGAGACCCCTTTGGGGTCCCGCTCGTCACTTCCAGCTGGGGTGGGGGGCGGGGAGAGGCATAAATTCCTCCCCCGCCCACCTGGCGGCCTCTTTGTAACCCATGGAGAGTGTGTATGACCACTAAATTGTGATGTTTATGATCCATGCGTTATGTGACGTAAATAAACTGTGCCCGTTACGCACCAGCAATGGCTCAGCAGTGGCTCCCCGTTGTGGTTACTAGAGCAAGGAGGGAGGGGTGTATGGGGATGACCGCAAGATGAATGGCGGTCGCCTGCACGTCTGGAAGGGGTTAATGTGCCCTTCTGAAGTAGAGGCAATCAAGGGGGACTTTCCTCAAGTCTCGAAACAAATCCTGGCATTGCAAGTGTGTTACAGTGCACAGCATGCATTCGGGTTGTGGGAGTCTTCTGAATTTGTCTGTGTACAGGAACATGCAATGGAAGGGTACAGCTCCAGTACAAATGCTGTGTTAGACAGTGAACACTCACCTCTGCATCATGGTGGGAGGCTGTGCGTGACCCAGGACGATCTGATTGCATGCTAGAGTGAGGAATGACACCAGTGAAAGGGCGGGCTTTGGAGGTATCGCACTGTGTTGCACTGTTTTCCCCCAGTGCAACACAGTGCAGCAAATTTGGTTGGTTTCTGCACCGCATGACAAATGAGTCGATCTGGGACTATGCATGTCTTTGAGTGATCTAAACTCCAAGTGGACAGAATGGCAACATAGAAGAAAGTGCGCCATTCTGTGGCTATGTGTGATTTCTAGTTTGGGTTTCAAAAAAGGGGGAGGCGAAAGGACACTGTTAACCACTCAAGGTAGTGGAAGGTCCAGTAGCAGCTAAGTGTCCGTACTGAGTACTAGAGATTCAAATCAAAAGGGGGGTTGCTGCACTGTTCCTGGAGAAAGAAGAGGGGGTGGGGAGAGTTATTTCCTGGCGTGACCAAGGGTGATCAATGGTACCCTGGGGCATCCATTATGTTGGATGTATTTGCCTCACACACCCCGAAGAGTGTCATGCTTCATCATCGGCGGTTGCTCCTCGTCGGGGAGGCGGTGCAATCCCCGACGGGCACACCTCAGAGAGGGGCTCTTTGGCGGAGATCTTTTTTCCAACTGCCTTTTGGTGAAGTGGGGGTATGTGGGCAGGATGGTGTGTTCCTGTGATCAGGTGGTTAAAACGTAACAAGGGGTACCGGAATCGACTTTATTCTGGGGGTCCCCTGGCTACAGTAAAAAGGTGGGGCTAGTATCCTAGGTGTCAACTAATTGTGTTGTGTGAACCTAGAAGAGACTAGAAGTGCATGTGGTCAACATGTTTCTCGCTAATGGTATCTTAACCGCGATTCTTCAGGACCAAAGTGAAAACAACAACATGCTAATATCATATGTGTTGTATTGTTACCTTAGTGGATCCTCCTATGCCTATACATAGAGAAAGGATAAGGAAACATTAATTGAACAAAAATGCAAGTCACAACAATGCCAGGGAGAAAAATATATACATATACTTACATGCTGGTGGTATTAAAGGTGATTTTACACATCCACCGCATGACAAGTGTATGGAGTGTGCAGTATAAAGGTGAAGAGCACACGCTATCATTGAGACTGTGAGTGGGACTGTGATCAGTGAGGGTGATGGTTTAAAAACATTAAAGTGTAACTTCTAGATTAAAAATGCAGCAGTCTTAATATAAATGCCTGCCTGTAGTGTGTCAGGTGTTGGGCAGGTCTTTTGCGTGTCAGGTATTGGGCAGGTCTCTTAAGCTAACACCAATTGGCAACATTATGGGCGTAGCAGCACACTATCACTGTGACCCGGATCAAGACATATGCAGTAACACGTTTAAGGTAAACTACTCACCTACTGGTCATATGTAAGAGGCCACATGAGTGATCGGCAGGGCTGGACTACAGAGCTGTGCCCTAAAGGTGTGGCTGGAGTAGGGGTAGAAAAAACGCGGTCAGGAAAACGTGTTTCCCTGCATAAGTATAGGTGGACTACATAACACAAAGAAAGCGGGATTGGACCTCGTGGCTCACCCTCTACCCAGCGCCAAACACACTCACCTTAAATCTTCCGAGTCCGAGTGTTGTAACCTACCCATTCCCGCCGAGCTCGAGTAGATGTGTGAGCTCGGCGGCGAGGGTTATTTAAACAACACCGGACGACCTGTGTGATGCGTTAGGTCACCACCCCCTGTTCAGGTCACGTGTGTGGAGCCGAGTGCGTGGCGGCAACCTTAAGGTGAGTGTGTTTGGCGCTGTGTTTGGCCCTGCCGATCACTCATGTGGCCTCTTACATATGACCAGTAGGTGAGTAGGTTACCTTAAACGTGTTACTGCATATGTCTTGATCCGGGTCACAGTGATAGTGTGCTGCTACGCCCATAATGTTGCCAATTGGTGTTAGCTTAAGAGACCTGCCCAATACCTGACACGCAAAAGACCTGCCCAACACCTGACACACTACAGGCAGGCATTTATATTAAGACTGCTGCATTTTTAATCTAGAAGTTACACTTTAATGTTTTTAAACCATCACCCTCACTGATCACAGTCCCACTCACAGTCTCAATGATAGCGTGTGCTCTTCACCTTTATACTGCACACTCCATACACTTGGCATGCGGTGGATGTGTAAAATCACCTTTAATACCACCAGCATGTAAGTATATGTATATATTTTTCTCCCTGGCATTGTTGTGACTTGCATTTTTGTTCAATTAATGTTTCCTTATCCTTTCTCTATGTATAGGCATAGGAGGATCCACTAAGGTAACAATACAACACATATGATATTAGCATGTTGTTGTTTTCACTTTGGTCCTGAAGAATCGCGGTTAAGATACCATTAGCGAGAAACATGTTGACCACATGCACTTCTAGTCTCTTCTAGGTTCACACAACATAATTAGTTGACACCTAGGATACTAGCCCCACCTTTTTACTGTAGCCAGGGGACCCCCAGAATAAAGTCGATTCCGGTACCCCTTGTTACGTTTTAACCACCTGATCACAGGAACACACCATCCTGCCCACATACCCCCACTTCACCAAAAGGCAGTTGGAAAAAAGATCTCCGCCAAAGAGCCCCTCTCTGAGGTGTGCCCGTCGGGGATTGCACCGCCTCCCCGACGAGGAGCAACCGCCGATGATGAAGCATGACACTCTTCGGGGTGTGTGAGGCAAATACATCCAACATAATGGATGCCCCAGGGTACCATTGATCACCCTTGGTCACGCCAGGAAATAACTCTCCCCACCCCCTCTTCTTTCTCCAGGAACAGTGCAGCAACCCCCCTTTTGATTTGATTTCTAGTTTGGACAGACACGATGCCTTGAAAGAAACTAGAGAATGCATTGTTTCTAATTTCTACGACAGACATATATATACGAGGAAGTGTGGCCTAACAACCAGAGCTGTAGACAATTTAAACGGGAGAACTAGGTTCCAGTCCTGGCCTCTGGTCAGTCAATATCCTACGATTTTGAGAAAATAAGAAAGGTATTGAGTCTAAAACGAAAAAAAATCTGACCCTGTGTAATGTAATCTGGTGCTCTTATAATACTCTCCAATGGCTTAGGGCTGAGTTTGCACTATTTAAAACTGAAAAATAAAATTATATCTGATACTATTCTCGAAAAATGACTGCGTTGTGACCATGAAAAGAACACGCTGCAGAGTGACTATATACGATCTCTCTTGTAGAGGCAGATACTGCCATAAAGGAAATGAGAAGACCTGACCACTTGAACAGGCAGACAGACAGAATGCCACATAGGAGAAACAACACTCTGCATACATGGCCACTCCGGTGAATGAGGCATTGCATTACCATCAACAACACAGAAGCAGTCGGACGGGAGGGGTAACATAACGTGTATTTGTAAAGCGCACATTCACCCATAGGCCTCTTGGCGCTGAATAATAGATGCTTATTGTTACTCAACTTAATGGTACTCATTTTATCGACCTCAGATGGATGAAAGGCTGAGGGGACCCGCCAGGATTTGAACCAGTGACCATGAGGTCAAACACAGGTTGTATTAGTCCACTGAGCCACCAAACCTGGCTTCTAGGGTGCAAGCCGTGTTGTCTACCGGAGCCCCTCAGAAGAGACATGTGGGCTTAGAGAATGGTGTGAGCTAAGAGGGCCGAGCCACCAACAAGACTGCGAGGGAGAGGCAGAGGAAGGAAAGGCGGGTCGGATGTTACCTCACAGGCGGCATACGTCATGTTGCAAAGTCATAACTTACATAGCATAACAAATACCATAAAACAGCATTATAGCATTTACCATTAACGTGTAACATTATCTGGGGAGTTATGGGTGTCAGTGAAAAAAGATAAAATACACCCCTCGCTCCCAGCTAGGTAGTACAAGTCAGCTATGGCTGTAATGCACTAGACCGTATTCACCATTGGGCCCTGGTGTCGCTGCGCCTGCTGCACTAACAACAGCAACGTCCCTGGTTAAACATACAAGAGTACATGGCATAAAAGACACATATATATAACATAACATATAACACACAGCCCCACAGAGACGGCCCTCATCATACATACCCGCTCTCGGTCGAAGTTCTGCTTGACCGGGAAGTGGTCCACGGTGCAGTCCCTTTCCGCCAGGCAGGTGCCCAGGAAACCCAGGGCCAGCAGGAGCCCACACGCCTTCATGTCCATCTTGCTGACGTCACAACCGCGTTCTCAGAGAAGACACCCCTGGAACGAAAGACAGACCAGTTACTCGACTACTGGGAAGCCTCTGGAGAAGGGTCAGCACCAATACACGTCTGGTGATTGTGAAACGCAGGAGGGCCTGGACTGACTGCCCCATCTGCTGAGATAGAAATCTCAACAATTCCAGCCTGAAGCGAGCCTGGCTCTACTGCCCCTCTGTTTACAAGGGAATTGCATCGTCCTGTCATAAATACTAATTTGTGACTAATGTTTCCTCAACCCCTTCGGTCTTTCAAAAGTAGGGCCTATCAGAAAAGCTATGTCTCTGACACGTTGCTGATTTCCCCCACCTGCAGCAGGCCTCTCAGAGGACCGGTGCGTCAGGAAGTCTCTAGATTACTTCACAAATCACTGCTTGAGTGACCCTGCGCACTTTCCTTTTAATGCAGCACTGTCACTCCTTGGAGCGGCGCTTGAGTGACCCTGCGCACTTTTCTTAAATACAGCACTGTCACTCCTTGGAGAGGAGCTTGAGGAGCTCTGCGCACTTCTCCAGGGCAGCTCTGTCACTCCTGCTCCTTGGAGTGAAGCTTAAGAGACCCTGCACACTTAGTGCAGTCCTGTCACTTCTAAAAGTGCAGTGTAAGGCACTTTCTCCCGTGCAGCTGGCACTCCTACTCCGTGGAGTGGAGCATAAGAGGCCACTGCAGCTCTGCCACTCCATATAGACCGAAGCTTTAGTGACCCTGAATTCCCACTTTCGTCCTACAGAGTACATTCCAAGAGTCTTTCGTAGATGAACCCACAATAACCCCGAAATAACGGCTAAAAGATCTTCTGAGCTTCCTTCTGCTGGGACGGTCACTATGGCGCTGTCTTCCATCCTCCCTCACCCCTTGGGCCCCAATCCTGCTTTAAAAGACAGCTTCAGTCAGTCAGCCACTGCAGTTCTCTTCATAAACAAACGCGGTCCCTTACAGAGCCGTCGGCGCGCGAGAGAGTCAGGCTTCCCAGCTGCGTACAGATGTGCAGGCAGCCAGCCCAGCGCGCGCGAGCTTTATATACAGCGGCGCGCGCTGCGGCCGTTTCATAAGCTGGAGGAGGGGGGTGGGGGGATCTGGGGGGGCAGGGGTTGGAGCCAGGCTGGGGGGTCCTGAGTCGAGGAGCCGCCGCAGCCGCCAGAGTTGGCAGAGGGCCCAACTCAACAAGCTTGCATAACGGCTCGGGTTGCACTTTAACCCCGTCCCAAAAACAGCAGGGAGCCGCGGCCCTCACCGCGCGGGCACTTGTTGGAACAAACAGTAATGCACGCCTGGGGATGGAATGGGACCCTCGTGGCGCCGCCTCACCCAGGTGCTCTGACGAAGGTCGTGTGGGGGAGGGTGGGAAGCCTAACTCAGGCTCCCAGACCCCTACACATACCACACAGACCAACCCAGAGAGTGGGACAGCATCCCTACCGCAAAAGAATGACGCAATGCCTTCGGTAGCAGCGCAGTCTCAAAACCGACACCATATCTTCTCTGCAAGGGCCATTTATTCATGCCTTTTTTTGTACAGTAAAACGAGATTCCTCACAGGAGATACAATTTTTACTAACAGTTGCTAGTTATGAACAATGTAAAAAGCGTATAGAGGCGGGTAGATACCTATAGACAGTTGTTCCTATTGACCGCTGCAAAGGAACGTGCTTACCTTTATAGAGGTTGTAGGTGGTATGGGTAGTAGTGGCATCAAGATTAGGTCAAGTGAGACGAAGGTAGTGTAATAATCGCATGCTTGGAAGAGGACATTATCAAAGGGGAGGTTAGCTAAGGGGACAACTGGTCAAAGTGTCCCTGTTGGAGAAGCTAGGGCTTTCAGCTCCGTTTTTAAGACCGGGGATGAGGTGCTGGTGCGCAGTAGGGATCTCCATATTATGGTCGCACTGCCCAAGAAAGACTGTGCCATGAGTCGTTCCTTTTAAAAGGTTGGAATCTCTAGCAACAAGGCTTCAGTGCCTCCCGATCGCTTCAGTTTGGTCACTGGGTAGCAAGCAGTGGATGGATGTAAGATCCTGTGAGTGATAAAAGCAGTTAGCTTTTATAGGGAGTCAGCGGAGAGTGACAAGCATAGGTGAAATATGTTTTTTTCTTATTGCCCCATAGACGAAACGAGCCGCCAAATGTATAATGATTTTAGAGGGATGTGGGGGGTCTTCAGGAGGCCTGTCAGAAGAGAGTTGCAATAGTCAATTCTCGTGAAAACTAATGATTGAGCAAGAGATTTCAGATCCTGCTGAGTAATGTAGCGGTGTATTCCATGAAGAGGGCATAAATCAAATTTTTGGCCATGGTGCTCCTACAGGTCTGAAGACTGAGCTTTATATCCACTATCCACAGTGAGTCCCAGGGATCCGGCGCTGTCAATGATGATGGGTTTGCTGTCAAAGATGTTGAGTGTATCCATCCAGATTTGTAAAGGCGTCGGTGAGTTTGAAGAGGAAATGAGAAGGAATTCCGGTTTCGAAGTGTCCAGTGTTAAGTTGCGAGTAGCCATCTAGTCTTTGAACAGAGTTGAGAGCGGTGGAAAGATGAGAGATGTTGTTAGTGAATGAAATGTTTAAGTAAAGTTGAGTATCATCATTATACTGAAGTTAGACAATCTCTGCCTTTCTTAGTAGGACTCCCAGAGGTTGTATGTAGAGGTTGACCAGGGTAGGAGTAAGGATAGAACCCTGGGGTGTCCTTGGTTGACGGCCTTAGGCGAAGAGAGACAGTCATTTTGATCCTCTGTGACTTGCCCATGAGGAAGCATGCAAACCATTTTAGGACCACACCATCAACGCTCATCCATTTTTTTAGTATATCAAGAAGTATATTGTGATTTACTTTATCAAAGGCTGCAGACAGATCAAAAAGGATCAGGAGGCAGGAGCTGCTAGAGTCTAGGACTTGAAGAGCATCATCGACTACCTGGAGAAGTACGGTGATGGTGATGTACCCTTGATTGAAGCCGGATTGCAAATCACAAAGTAGGTTGTTGTTTTTGAACTGTTGCGTGTGTTACTCCGCCACACATCTTTTGATGATTTTTGCATGAAAAAGCAGTTTGGAGATAAGTTGAAAGTTGTTGAAGTCATTCACATCCACAGAAGTGGGGTGACTTGGACCTGTTTTAAAGGGGTCATGGAATGATCCTTGACTGAGACAGAGATTCACCATTTTTGTCCAGGAAGAGCGCATGTGTGCAAATACTTTTCACGAGAAAAGTATTTTTAATTTGCAGCATTACTGCAGAGTTCAGCATGGTCCTAATCTAATTTCCCAGTAGTAAAAAAAAGGGCGGGCCTAAGGGCTCTGCAAGATCATGGAGGTTGGCCACCAACTGGGTCTTGTCTGCATGTGAGGAGTTGAGCGCATGGCTTGGCCACAGGTTTAGCCTTGCGGCCAACCCCACGCTGTGCAGAGTCAAAGGCCATGTGCGGCGAGGTTGCCAACCTGCCGGTGGAGACTAAGAGCAGAGCCTGGCCTAGGGCCAGGCCCTGCGGCCAAGCTCAGACTGCGCATGACTGAAGGGCGTGCTCGGTAGGGGGGTGGCAACACACAGTAGTTGGGCACATACATTGTGCCCTCGCAATGCAGTCACAGATTACATCACTCATGGCATTTTCTATGAGGTCATTAATAACATTAAAGCAACATCTGAAATTACATAATTTATGACAACACTGCGCATGGTGGGGCACAAGTTCTAATTATAACTGGTACATTTCAGTGTTTTTTGATGTTGTTTAAAATGTAACATTTTAACTGTAATTTTCATCTAACTATACCTTCACTTTAGCTGTTGTTCTTTTGAGTAAAGTGCTAATAGTTTTTAATGTACAGATGTTCGGACCATACCTAACTATAACATCACTTTAACCTTTGTTTTTTTCAGTAAAAAAATAATATATATGTCATATTTATATATATATATATATATATATATATATATATATATATATATATATATATATATATATATATATATATATATATATATGTGTGTGTGTGTATATATATATATATATATATATATGTATATATATATATATATATATATATATGTGTGTGTGTGTGTGTGAGTGTATACATTCAGAATCATATGTTTAAGTACATTGACCACTATGTATAACATTGTTGCTTACTTTTTCCGATTGCTTACCAACTCAGATATCCTTCTCCCACTATATTCCTAAAGGGAAACATCCTTTTTAACGAAGGTTTTAACATGAGATGCCTTAACAACGAAACAAAAGAAACAAAAACACCTATTCTTTAGGTCTCGCTGAGTCAGTGCATGCTCTGCTCTGCAAGACATTTAGTCAGTAGATTTTGGAAATGCTTCCAAAGGCTGTTGCCGGCCACCAGCGTTTGGTTACGCGTACAAGCATGCGCACCTCGCTCCGCCTCTACAATCAACGCTGCTGCGCGAACATCCCCCGCGTGCTGAGCCCAGAGCGCGTCATCGCAATCGCGATCACTTTTGCTTTCACCGCAATGACTTTTGCTTTCACGGCCGCGCAGCGTTACTTTTACAGCCGCGCGGCCAATGCTTGTTACATTTGACACAATAATTAATTGATAGCTGCACCACAAATATTGGCTTTGTTCTGTGTCAGTTAGGTAGAGATCTTTTGCATTAGAATGTTATTGAGTGTGAGTCAGCAGTGGTACCACAAAGACCTAACTACAATTTTATGTTTGGCATTGTTCACTTTATTATTTTTGATGTGATTTGTTTCTCTTGCCAAATTGTTAATGATGTATGTTTTCCAGCTGTCTCCCTGCTATGCTTCTTTTCCCTCCCCCCACCACATTCAGTTTTGCCCTCTCTAGTCCATGTGCTTTTCGCTCACACCCTCTGTGATTGCCCTCGTGTGCTTCTCCGCCTGTATTGCCTTTTCGCTCGTAGCGTCTTCCCTCCCTGCCAACTCCAGGTTTCTCTCTCTCACCCATTGCTTTCTGTGTCCCCACCCTCGCCATTGCGTTGCTTCCATCTCTCACTTAAAACAAAGTTTTGCATGTTTTTTTGTCTTTTTTACTGGTCAATACAGATCGGTAAATTAAAAATTAAAAAAGTGCCCTCATCATTTTGTAGACATATGCACACGTCTACAAAGTGACATGGGCGGCTGTGGCGTACGCTTTTTTCAAACTCATATTTTTACTAAGCTTTGCAGCATTGCTAAAAACCACTGGGAAATCCAACAGGTCCCAAACCGAGGCCTGTTAGATTTTCCAGTGCCTGTTTATTCCACTACTACTTCTTTGAATCATTCACTATGTCAGTCTGTCATATTTAATTTGTTTGATGAGCAGATTTATACTTTAATTCAATCCCTGCTGCCCCTTTTTCATACTCAGTTTAAACATTGTGTTAATGAATGTCAATGTTATTTGCTTACTGCCTGATATTGCATTGTTTTTTGTGTGCAGCTCTTCATCTTCTACCATGCTTTTTCCTCATCTAAATACTATGCCATCACTCTTAATCTAAATGAATATTACAGTTTGAGTCTGTACTGTTACTGAATTTCTCAATTTATAAACACATTTTCTTGTATTTTGAACAAAGTGCAAGAGTTGTGTAGTTCTTCTTACAGTATGTCCATATATAACATTCTCCGGAATGATGTCTCCGGCATCAGTTAGTCAGATCCAATGTTTTAATGCTTATAAATATATCGTGGGCATCTTTGGATAACATGTACACCACAAAATGCCACGTCAGTTCTGTTATTCCATCATTGCTTACAACCAGTCTTGACATTGCTTATGGCTAGCTATGACACTTTATTTGCGAGCCATGACTAATCACTATACCACTAGTGGATTTCAAAACGGAATATAAGGAGAGCAGAACCATAACAGTGGGTACGAATGGGAAGTCCTCATGGTAGCACAGATGCTCATTGCATGTGTAATGGACAGTGGCAATTATTTTGCCCATTAATGTCCCAAAAGCGAGACCTATTGGCTATGCCCAGGCTTGTTTGATATGAGGCTCAGCCTCACTGATTAGAGCCAAAACCTTCATTGTTAGAGATTAACAACGAAACCGGAACCATGACATTACTACGCACGTCTTTACTGCGAATGGTCTTCTACTACGAATGGCATTACAACCCATGCCTTAACAACGAAAATAATACTAATGCTGCAGTGAAAAACTGTTGGTGCAGCTTTAAGTGGGAGGTGCCATTTGTTGTACGGTCGAGTGAGTGTGAAAGAGCTGCAGTGGACCAGACAGCTTCTTGGTGTGCATGACAATTTATTTGTTTTTATTTGACTTCAGGTTTTAACATGGCAGGCAAACACACCTAACATTACTCTGCACACGCGCCCATTCATGGGAACCGGCTTGTCGAGAAATGTCCCACATATGCTAACACTGCTGGTTGAGGGTGTGGAGGGGTGGGAAATAGGGTGACCAACTGTCCGTAAATTTCACGGACGGTCCGTAATTTGGACCTCACGTTCGTTGTCCGTGAGGATCCTTTTTACGGACGCCTTTTTTCCATAATTTTGGCCATCATACAGAATGTCAATGGGGCAGTCTGGGGTGTTAAAGCATGTGGCAACCTCCTCCTGCCTCAGTGTACAGCAGAATAAGTTACGGTGGGCTGTTGGGCCTACCAAATCGGGCACTGTGCACTTAGCGCTCCGCGCTTTAGTTATGCTTCACACAATTTGCGGTTGTAAACACTTTTTTTATTTTTAGTTTTTCAGACTTGTCTGTGTTACTCCTGTATTATTATCATTTTTCATAATACGAACACATTTCAACATTTTATCATTTTTGCACACTTGTCAAGTATTTCATTGTTCAAATTTCAATTCAGTTTCTACAATACACAGTATATACAAAGATTACACATAAGCCCAATGCATTTCGGCGCCGCGAAGGTGCCTTCATCAGGGGCGTGTCTGAAAATCAAACATATAAGATAATGTCAGAATCTTAAAAGGGGTTCATGGGGTGGGTGTGATTAAATCCTATTATTAAATCATACCTGTTGATTCAAACAATTTTTATGCATGTCAATCCGTGGATTCGTCACTGTGGATGATAATAAATAATCAAAGTAGATAATCACCTAATGATCATATAAAGGTTTTATAAACTGTGTCCCAAAGGACATGATGGAAACATACCTGTGTATGTCGTTGTGTACTCACTGAAATGAGAAATTCACGTATATCAGAATTGAAACTCATCCTATTTAACATGTGCATCTCTCAGATACTCTAGGTCATGAGACCCTTACCTTATCTTCGCCAAAATTGGGATCACTATCTGGCGAAAGAAAACTCAATTACTATTCTATTTAGGAGCAATACATCGATTTTTTGAGATTGCTCTGAATGAACTAGTGGCTGCGTACCTGGTTCGTCAAAAGTATCCTCCTTGAAAGGGGTTCCGTCAAACGAGTGTTGTGCTACGCGTAATGCCGATAAAACGCCATATGTAACTCCGCTTGCCTCGCTGCGGAGTTGAGTTTAACGACAGCGAAAAAGGACTACATCTAAGGACATGAATGTCTTGTTGATAATTGTGGGCGCCATGTTTAAACCTGTCATTTACCAAGTTTATCTTGGTGTTTACTCCCGTATTTACGGGTTCAACGTACTATAATTACATTCTATCGCCTATGTAAGTGTGCTGCAAGAAACTTTTGCAGAGAGAAATTGCAATGTCTACGTATGCCTGGTGTTTGATAATGAATCCCGTATAAATGTCAGCGTTAAGCTGTCAGTTTTATACTACTGGTGGATACTGTATCTAAAAAATAAAATACGGAGCGGGGATTTACCTAAACAGATTAGTTACTGTTTATATAGTTATGCTTTCTACAGGTTTTATGGTTAACCTATGAATAAGGTTATACTAGCGTCACTGCTTAGAGATGCTGGTGTAGTGATCAAAATAGATAGAACTGATCTTATGGTTCAGAGTGCTGAACTGCTAATATGACCATCATGAGTAATAAGGGGATCATATGCTTTGCTGGTTAGTGCTAATATGTTATTTGGAAATTAGTTTGACCTGGGTCTTCAACTTGGGATGAACTGTATGAAACTGAAACCACGTCAGTCTATTAGCGATCTGGATGTTCTCACATGAGCCTGTGACATTCATATCTGTTTACAAACATTAGTCAGTTTCAAACTGTATAAGATTTGAATTCATATACATTCATGTGAACATTTGATGAACATATACTTTCGCATAGTATTACATTATGTGGCATGTATACAAAAGGATGGATCATAACATAAACAATACCATATGACTCATATTACCGGCACCGCAGTAAGTGGAGTTTATATTTCATTTAAAACAGTTGTGCAAAGTCAAGTCCATTGGTTATCATTATATATCCATTATTTTCCTCAAAACATTAATTGAAAGGATCAATAGGTTATGTCAATTCATATTCGAGTGAAATTCCTACAGATAACATGAAAGATCGTATTTGTCATTTAACCCCATGGGGGTTAATGTTTTCAAATATTTGATCCAAAAGAGTTCACGCTGCATTAATCTCTGATGGTTATCAATGCCTTCCTTGATCTGTACCTTTTCGATTACAAAAAATCGCAGTTGTGATATGGTGTGTTTTTCATCTCTCCAATGGAGTACTAAGGGTGATGTTAAGTTTAAGTTGCGAATTCTGCTCTTGTGCTCTGTTATGCGCACTTTTACTTTTCGCTCAGTTTTTCCAACGTACATTTTGCCGCAAGGGCACTTTATTGCATATACGACATTGGTAGAATTACAGTCACTGCTGTGCTTAAGCTGTATAGTTTTGCCAGTTGTTGGGTGGGTGCACACATTTCCAATGATTACATTATTGCAATTAGTGCAATTAGTACATCTTGTTGTTCCTTTGTATATCGTTTGGCTCATAGTAGGTTGTTTATGTTTTAACTTAGTTCTTAAGTTTGGTCCTCGGGTATGGGCATGTAGTGGTAATTCTTTAAAGATCCCATGAAAGTCTGGTTCTTCTGACAATAATTCCCATCTTTTGTTGATGATAGCTCGAATTTTTGTAGAGAGAGTTGTATATTTGGTTACAAAGACCATTCTGGTTTGTGTTTTTCTTTTTCTTGTTTTTAAAAGGTCAATTCTGTTCATCGCGGTTATTTTGTTCAGGTGTTGTTCCACAGTGGATCGTAGGATACAATTTACTCACAAAATCAGTGATCGTACTATTGACTACCTGGACGTCAGGATAACAAAAACACAGTATGGTTTTGAAACAGCACTATACACTAAACCAACGGACCGCAACAGTGCGTTGCACTACAAAAGTTTTCACCCGAGGAACCTCATTAGCAACTTACCGGCATCTCAGTTTATTCGTATCAAAAGGATCTGTTCGGAACCTCATGAATGCCAAATGAATTTGGAAAAACAAACCCAGAGGTACATAGACAGAGGCTACCCGTGGGAAGTTTTGGAACAACACCTGAACAAAATAACCGCGATGAACAGAATTGACCTTTTAAAAACAAGAAAAAGAAAAACACAAACCAGAATGGTCTTTGTAACCAAATATACAACTCTCTCTACAAAAATTCGAGCTATCATCAACAAAAGATGGGAATTATTGTCAGAAGAACCAGACTTTCATGGGATCTTTAAAGAATTACCACTACATGCCCATACCCGAGGGCCAAACTTAAGAACTAAGTTAAAACATAAACAACCTACTATGAGCCAAACGATATACAAAGGAACAACAAGATGTACTAATTGCACTAATTGCAATAATGTAATCATTGGAAATGTGTGCACCCACCCAACAACTGGCAAAACTATACAGCTTAAGCACAGCAGTGACTGTAATTCTACCAATGTCGTATATGCAATAAAGTGCCCTTGCGGCAAAATGCACGTTGGAAAAACTGAGCGAAAAGTAAAAGTGCGCATAACAGAGCACAAGAGCAGAATTCGCAACTTAAACTTAACATCACCCTTAGTACTCCATTGGAGAGATGAAAAACACACCATATCACAACTGCGATTTTTTGTAATCGAAAAGGTACAGATCAAGGAAGGCATTGATAACCATCAGAGATTAATGCAGCGTGAACTCTTTTGGATCAAATATTTGAAAACATTAACCCCCATGGGGTTAAATGACAAATACGATCTTTCATGTTATCTGTAGGAATTTCACTCGAATATGAATTGACATAACCTATTGATCCTTTCAATTAATGTTTTGAGGAAAATAATGGATATATAATGATAACCAATGGACTTGACTTTGCACAACTGTTTTAAATGAAATATAAACTCCACTTACTGCGGTGCCGGTAATATGAGTCATATGGTATTGTTTATGTTATGATCCATCCTTTTGTATACATGCCACATAATGTAATACTATGCGAAAGTATATGTTCATCAAATGTTCACATGAATGTATATGAATTCAAATCTTATACAGTTTGAAACTGACTAATGTTTGTAAACAGATATGAATGTCACAGGCTCATGTGAGAACATCCAGATCGCTAATAGACTGACGTGGTTTCAGTTTCATACAGTTCATCCCAAGTTGAAGACCCAGGTCAAACTAATTTCCAAATAACATATTAGCACTAACCAGCAAAGCATATGATCCCCTTATTACTCATGATGGTCATATTAGCAGTTCAGCACTCTGAACCATAAGATCAGTTCTATCTATTTTGATCACTACACCAGCATCTCTAAGCAGTGACGCTAGTATAACCTTATTCATAGGTTAACCATAAAACCTGTAGAAAGCATAACTATATAAACAGTAACTAATCTGTTTAGGTAAATCCCCGCTCCGTATTTTATTTTTTAGATACAGTATCCACCAGTAGTATAAAACTGACAGCTTAACGCTGACATTTATACGGGATTCATTATCAAACACCAGGCATACGTAGACATTGCAATTTCTCTCTGCAAAAGTTTCTTGCAGCACCCTTACATGGGCGATAGAATGTAATTATAGTACGTTGAACCCGTAAATACGGGAGTAAACACCAAGATAAACTTGGTAAATGACAGGTTTAAACATGGCGCCCACAATTATCAACAAGACATTCATGTCCTTAGATGTAGTCCTTTTTCGCTGTCGTTAAACTCAACTCCGCAGCGAGGCAAGCGGAGTTACATATGGCGTTTTATCGGCATTACGCGTAGCACAACACTCGTTTGACGGAACCCCTTTCAAGGAGGATACTTTTGACGAACCAGGTATGCAGCCACTAGTTCATTCAGAGCAATCTCAAAAAATCGATGTATTGCTCCTAAATAGAATAGTAATTGAGTTTTCTTTCGCCAGATAGTGATCCCAATTTTGGCGAAGATAAGGTAAGGGTCTCATGACCTAGAGTATCTGAGAGATGCACATGTTAAATAGGATGAGTTTCAATTCTGATATACGTGAATTTCTCATTTCAGTGAGTACACAACGACATACACAGGTATGTTTCCATCATGTCCTTTGGGACACAGTTTATAAAACCTTTATATGATCATTAGGTGATTATCTACTTTGATTATTTATTATCATCCACAGTGACGAATCCACGGATTGACATGCATAAAAATTGTTTGAATCAACAGGTATGATTTAATAATAGGATTTAATCACACCCACCCCATGAACCCCTTTTAAGATTCTGACATTATCTTATATGTTTGATTTTCAGACACGCCCCTGATGAAGGCACCTTCGCGGCGCCGAAATGCATTGGGCTTATGTGTAATCTTTGTATATACTGTGTATTGTAGAAACTGAATTGAAATTTGAACAATGAAATACTTGACAAGTGTGCAAAAATGATAAAATGTTGAAATGTGTTCGTATTATGAAAAATGATAATAATACAGGAGTAACACAGACAAGTCTGAAAAACTAAAAATAAAAAAAGTGTTTACAACCGCAAATTGTGTGAAGCATAACTAAAGCGCGGAGCGCTAAGTGCACAGTGCCCGATTTGGTAGGCCCAACAGCCCACCGTAACTTATTCTCATGGCTCAGGACTGACAACCCTGATAAATCGGAGCACCATTTGAATAGTAAAATAAATCTCGAATCGTAGAGAGTGCTCCTTGCGCACACCATTTACTTGATTTCAGTGTACAGCAGGACATTCTGTTAGATAGAAGGTAAAACGCCCATGCTGCAATATTAGAAAACATTTTACATAAAGAAGCATGTGAAACAAGTAAAAAAAAATGTGTTATCATTCTATCACTGTCTCATCATTTTAGAACTGAAGTATTTTCAATATTATATTCAACAAAGCCATGGTTGCTGCTTTTTTATTTTAAGGAACTAGCAACCATTGACAAAGCCAATAGTCCTGGCTTGTTGTTGGTGTAATGATACTTGATGTATTATATATCTGGATGCAATGACAGACACAACATAATACCAGTTGGGTGGAACACTATGCTAAGTGCAGATTTTTAGCCTCTGTGTTTTAAGCCATGCCCTTAGTTACATCGAACACCCCTTTGAAGATACCCCCCAGTTTTTTACACCACTTAAAGCCCTGGAAACAACACCATGTTACAGTCACCTCACATCCTGGCACTGTGCATCATGCATGACTCATGACTTCTACATTTTCAGACTGCCTATGTGCAGGGGCATAGTGAACTCTCCCCCACCCCACCCCACCCCACCCCTTGCTTTAGGAACTACAGTAAGGTGAAGTACCTGATGGGCCTCATCTGTCTGCAACTCTGCAGACAAAGGCTCAGCTCATAATGTGAAAAGGTGGTGAGTAAATAAGTGAAGGAATGTGTGAATGGCTGGATGGATTACTGAAAGGATGAATTGGATGAATGAAAGGGTGAATGGATAGATAATGAAAGAAAGGATGGATGAGAGAAAAGGTCAATAGTTGGATGGATGGGTGGAAGGGTAGATGGATGGGTAAAAGGGTGGATGGGTGTGTGAAAGGATGGATGGATGGATGAGTGAAAGGGTAGATGATGAGCGAGTGAATGGGTTTATGGATGAGTGAAAGGATGGATGGATTGATGAATTGATAAGTGAAAGGGGGAATGGATGGATGGATGAGTGAAAGGGTGGATGTAAGGATTGATGAGTGAGTGAAAGGGGGGTAGATGGACAAAAGGATGGATAGATGAGTGAAGAAGTGAAAGGGTGGATGGATTAGAGAAAGGATGGATGAGTAATATGATTAATGGATGGATTCATGAATGGATGAGTAGATGGATGGGTGGGTGGATGGATGGATAAGTGGAAGGGGATGGAGAGAGTAAGGGAGGATGAATGGCTGAAAGGCTGGATGGGTGGAAGGATAAGTGACTGGGTGGATGGATGAGTAAGTGAAAGGATGGCTGAAAGGGTAAATGGATGAGTGAATATATGGATGGGTGGAAGAGTGGATGGATGACTGTATGGATGGATGGGGTGAAGCGGTGGGTAGATGAATAAAGGATGGATGAGTGAAAAGGTGGATGGAGGGATGGATGAGTAAAATGATGGATGGAAGGATACATGGTGGATAGGTTTGCAAATGGTTGAATATGTTTGGATATAGATGGGCACATAGATGGAAGGACAGAATGCATGGTGAAAGACTGAATAATAGATAGAAGAATGATTACACCTTGTAGCACCCATTTTCTTAAGTAACATTTCCTGTACATTGACTTTCACGTAAACATGAGCCGTTGTCTCTATATAATGTGCATGTGATGTAACGCACTCCGACACCCTGCCCTACATACTTGGGATAAGTAACACTATAAAATAAATTAAATACACATGATAGACGGTCTATGTGAAGATGAGGGGCACCATTGGAGGGTGGTAGCAAGGCCGGACTGGCCGGACCGGGCATCAGGTGTTTCCCTGGGAGGATGGAAAGGGGGGGGAGCAGTTTTGTTACTGGGGGCTGGTACTGGAAAGTTCCTTGTATATCCAGCATTTTCAATCAACAATAAAAGCTGAATCACTTATATTCAGGTGTGGTTCACCATTGTCTGGTGACTTTTGTACCTACTGGAGCGAGATGCGGATTTTGAATCGTCTAAGGTAGCAAGCTGTGGCCATACTGAAAAACCGTGAAGTGCACAACTGTCTCAACCTCATATAAACTTATTTTGACTTGTACTTAGGTGGTTGTCTATTTACTTACTTATATACTATTGTGCGACCTCCTCTGACATGTCTGTAAAACGTACCTTTTGTCCCGAAGTTTGTCCTGAATTTTAACCTGTTATCGTGAATTTTGTCCCTTTGTCTTGAATTTTTACACTCACCGTCCTGAATTTGCACCTATGCCAGTTGGTCACCCTAGTGGGAAATGCACATGGCGTGGGTCTTAGGGCTTAGAACAGGGTAAGGGGCAGTTTTAGACTTGAGACTTGAAGGACATATAACCATACAATTATCAAAAATATGCGCGTAAAACAGAAATTAATGACAAACGAATCAAAATAGTACTCACAAACAGAGAAAACGGACATCATTTTAAAAGTTGAAAAACATCAAATTTTCTTCGAGCGTGTCCGTCCCCACTGCATGTACAGGATGTGGAGGAAATCTGGAGCAGAGAACGAGGCAAAACTTAAAAATTAGCTCATTGGTTGCCACACACGGCCAAGCAGCTACCTCAAATTCCTAAAAACACCAATCCAATGAATCCCAATTATACGGACTCAGCTCAATTTCTTTTGGCATGACTATATTTAAGAACCTGCCCTGGAATTAGGACTGAAATTGATAGGCAATTTTGCTCCTGTAGCAATTATGTTAGGTAACATAAATGGCGGGGGCAGCAGTGGTGGCTATATGCCAACGCCTGTGGGAAGTCACTCATGCATAACAGGAGTGAGAACTACCTAAGTTTATCAAAGAAACCTATGCTTCGTTGGGTAGAGATAACTTGGGAGCTAGACCTGGAAAACCACAAATAACGAGCAATCCTGAAAAGGATAACTCAAAGCAAGCACCCGATACTTCTAAAAAGAAATGGGATAACAAACAATCCAAAAATAAGCAGAATGCAACTACGATCATGGGATGGGTCTCCTCAACCGTAGCCCTCTGATAGAAAATACAATGTCAGGAACCGTTATAATATTAAAAAACCTGACAGGTATCAGGATAATGATACACATACCTCTCATTCCTTTTAGGGTTCATCAAAACACTCGGAGAGAGGGAAGAACAGTCAGAATACAGACCAGAAGAGCGAGTCAAGCCAAAAGACACACATTGCACATCAGATTACATTATCAAACAAGAAAATAAACCCAAAACTAAACCTCAACTTAAAAAGAAGAAGGCAGCTGGACTTAAAATAAGAAATTGCCCAGGTTACTGAGGACTCTGCTGCTGAACGGGGAATGGGCTCTGACGATGCTAGACAGCGCAGCAGAAGTAACAATAGCTCACCAGAACCTGATGGATTTTCTGGTGACAGCAGCGTTGAATGAACATATCACGATGGAAACACCAGTTACAGAGGTAAGTGTCCACATCATTTCTACAAAATTATGCTCCAAATGAAGGGGCACACACCCAGGAAAGTGAAAGGTCTCTTTTGGGAGAACCTGGCACATGGACATGATATCCTTTTGGCTGAAAAAGATTGGCCGCCAGAGTTTGTTATGGAGTATGCAAAGGGGAAATATGTAATTTTGCCAGCTTTCTCCGACCTCGTTCCAGAGTCACTAAAACATTCATGCTCGCAGGGATGGGCATTAGCGCTAACTTACACACTTTACCGCAATCATGTAGGGTGGGATGCTGAGTCACCTCACCATGAAATCCCATTAACATCTACTCCTACTTTACAGAGGCAGTGCCCAATAAAACACGATGCAAAGAAACAAGTCAGGGACCTTCACAAATCAACTCTTAGAGGATCTTAAAACTCTACTGGGTGAACAGGGGGTCATGAGTGCCCTTATCATAGAGGGTCCTTTGGCGTTAAACCCTCTATGTGCCCAACAGAGTGTTTTAAATTTCATCCATGCCTTCAATGGGGAGCCAGTGCGGAGGAGCTACAGCACCATTAGCTGAGGCAAATTTTGGGACCTTGTATAGGATCCTTGTTGCAGCATTTTGGACAACCTAGAGCCTTTTAATGAAATATTTGGAGGAGCCTATGTACAGAGAGTTCCTGTAGTCCAACTTAGAGAGAACAAGGTATTGGACAACAATTCTTCTGGACACACTTGGGATAATGCCTAGGATTTTATGGAGTGTTCTGAGGAGGCCAAAACAAGTCGATGCACGTTTACTGGCCTTTGTACCCATAGAAATGGACTTTTCCAGTCACGTCCCAATGCTTTTGATAGGATAGGAGGGCATAGGTGGATTGCCCAAACATTCTGGCCAGTCTATAGGTGGTTAGGGGGGTCAGGTCTTTTCCCCATTACCATCAGCTCAGTTTTGTCCCTGCTTAGTTTTAAGCACCTGTTCACCATCCATGTGGATACTTTTTTCAAGCCGGGAGACATCTTATGGGACAGGAAGCCTTTTCTAGGGGCACAGGAGACAACCAATTGTGTGTTGTCGGCAAATGATACTATTGATAACCCAAACTTCTCAGCAATATCTGCCAATGGGCGCATGTACAGGTTAAAAAAATGTAGGGCTGAGGGCCAAACCCTGCGGGACCCCGCATTTTAAGGAAAGAACGCCAGAGTAGAATTAATTCTCACACATTTGGAAAGATCTGTCTTTCTATAAGGAGGTGAGCCAATTAAGAACAGAGTTCTACAATCCGGCTTCACCTATTCTGTTTGTAAGTGTCTCATGGTCAACTATGTCGAACACTGAACTTAGTTCCAGGAGGATGATAGCAGCTGTTCCTCCCTGGCCGAGCAGCATTTTAAATTCCTCTGGTACTCCACGGAGGGCAGTTTCTGTACTGTGTTGTGTAAAGAATCCGATCTGGGAAGTGTGGAGTAGTTGATTTGATTTCTTCAAGGAATAGGGACAAGTTAAGGACTTCCATTATAATGCAGAAGGTGGGTGGATCTCCTTGTGACAGTGTGTTTGGGGGTGTGGGGTCAAGCGCGGACCCTGATGTGACCTTGCTGAGATAAGCGGGAAGCTCTTCCTCGGTGATGTGGGGGGGGGGGGAGAGGCAGGCCTATGTGGAATGTGTTGGGCATACACTTCTCTGATGTGAGAGCATTTACAATTCAATTATTTTGTAGACACATAGATATCGGCTATTTTGTTCTGAAAGAGCGCTGCCAATTTGTGGCAGCATGCAATTGATGTAGATAGGAGAGTGTTTCGGGTTCTTGGAGTTGTCAGGGATTTTACAATTTGAAAAAGTTCCTAGGCGCGTGTTCAGTGCCTGGCTTATTTTGGTTTCGTAGTAGGACACTTGGGCCTTTTTAATCTCCTGGGCATGATACGAAAAGTATTGACAGTCGCACAGTACTAAATATCTACTGGTAAATGCTATAATAATTGTATGGTGAGACCATATCATTAACAAACTGGACCTTCTGTCTGTCCACAATGATAGACAAATGGAGACAAGGAAATTGGGCACCAGGACGCTCCTTTGCTGGAGCATCTGTGCGCCTAATAAAATCGCATAACATAACATAACATAACATAACATAACATACAGACAGTTTACCTGAATCAAAGGGGAACCGAAAAAGGAATTCCAAGAGTACTCATGAAAGCTGCACCTGGTAAGGGTTTCCAGGTGTAACTTGGAAACGTTTTGTTTATTTCAGAAAGTTGTAAATGCAGATTTACTCATGTGTGTTTGTCGATCTACAAGAGACGATTCATGGCTTTCTCTGTGAATCAGGCCTTACACAGTGATACATTTCTGAAAAAAGAAATAAGCACTGGCAGAGTGTTATTTTTTTTCTCCTCTTCTCAAATAATTTACCAGCTGCGAATTACAATCACTACACTAATCCACCTCAATGTAACCCTCAGAAAGGTGCAATGCCATTCATTAAATGCACACTGTTTGATGCAAAACCATTCTTCCACATTGGAGCAAACCGACTAGAGCTTTGGCTGAAAATGCCAGATACAGGCACTCGATATATTAAAATGGGATACATAAGGACATACCAAAGACTTTCTCTCCCATCCACCATAATTACGATGAAAGCACGTAAAGGCTTTTGACATCACTGCAGAAGAATGTTCCTTACACTGCAAAAAGGAGTGCTAATCTAGTGTGCTGCACCTAGCTTGCTGTTAGTTACCTCTGATAGTGTAATTGCTATTGATGGTCACTGGTACGAAGGAAGTCTGGAACATAAAGTAAGTAGGGCTATTTGATCCTGGTTCCTTGCGGAGTAGACCAGGTTCCCATGAGGAAGGGTAGAAGCAATGGTCATGGGAAGTCGGCCCCAGTAATTCCAACAGCCTGGGCAGAGTACAACACGAAGGACCTATGAGACGTACCTAAGCTGGCTGAGATGCATGGTGCAGGCAGACTCCTGCAAGGTGCAGAAGTACCCAATTCTTGAAGACCTTTAACCGCATGTTGGGGCACAGGATAATAGAGTAGGTCCCACAGGATCTATAGGGAAGGGGGGTCTTGTGTAGTAGGGCCAGGGACCGTATTGCTTGGACAGCCAGTGACTAAATGCTTCAGGTCCTTCCCAGTGGGCTTGACTAATGACACCCCATTTGCCCGGACATCTAGAGCAAATTAAAACTTTGGAAAGGTTAGTCAAACACTTTTGCTGGCCCCAAATGAATATTAAGGTCAACAAACGTTGTTGCTTCTGCATGACCTGCCTGGGCAGTTGAAAGTCAGGAGAACTATGCAAGGCTCTTATTATTCAACTGCGTGGGATGGGGATGCCTTTTGGGAAGGTAAGAGTAGACGCAGTTGGGCACTTCGACCTCCAACAGCCTCAGGGACCAGATTGTTTTTTGGTTTGCTGAGGCCATAACTATGAGGAAGGTGACTTTGCCCATTCTGGCCAGTTACCTTCTATGTATCTTTACTCAAGTAGGATTCCCGAAATACTTATCTAACATCATCTTAGTTGTTAGCATACATGATATCCATTTTAGACGAATGCTGGGTAAGCTATAAGTTGTAATGCCTTGTCATACCCAGACCAATGGACTTCTGAAAAAAATCAGCATAGCCCTATCCCCCCATTGCTAAAGAAACCTTCCCTCGACTCTCGTGAGACTAAAAGTTACCGCCCTACCCCATGCTTACCGATGCCTGCTAAAATACTTGAAAGTCACTTTAATTCTGATCTGCCCAGCTTCCTAGAGGACAACGAACTTCTAGACGTGGCACAATTTGGGTTTAGGCTAAATCACAGTACGGAGTCTGCCCTAATAGCTGCAACCGAAGAAAGCAGATCTATAGTTGGCAATGGAGGAAAGGCTGTGGTTATCTTGTGGAATGTATGCACCTCCTTTCACACCATACCTCACACACTGCTAATTTACCACCTAGCACCCATAGGCATGTGAGAACCGGCACTTGAATTGCTTTATTCCATTCTTCTTGACAGACAACAGTCCGTAGATGTAGGTAATGGAGCGAGTAGAGCAGATGTACATCAGGATAGGTGAACCAGGACTACACAGTGGTGGAAAAGAAGAGGCAACATGGCCTAACTCATGGATCTTTCCACAACAAGGAACCCTTTGAGGGTCCTTCCTGTGAACTAAAACACTTTCCTGTGACAGGTTGAATATGGTTATTCTCATGGTGACTGACAGAGGAGAAGGCAACAGAGACCTGCCTGAGCTCTTGTCACATGATGAGAATGGAAAAAGTGTCCTTCTCTTCCACTCTTGCTGAAGACTAGCAGTGGAAATGCCATCAGCTGCTAGGGCAGTTAGCCTCTGTGTTCTCGCTGACACCCGAGCTCATCTCTGGGTGTGACCACGACATTAATACAGGTGACAGTATGCCTGTTAAAAATTATATTTACAGGTTGTCAGGCAATGGAGGGGCCAGCAGTAAGGGAGGGTCTACAAGATGTTGGATGCTGGGTGATTGAACACTCCAGCTCTCCTTGGCTCTCTGCAGTGGTTATGGTACCAAAAGACAACCTGCAAAGGGGGTGGGGCAGAGCTATGTTCTGTGACGACTACAAGGGAATCAATGTGGTCAGAGGAATCACACCAACAACATACCTTGAGCTGAGGAGCTCAATGACAGTTCAAGGGCTGTCAAGATTATCAATAATATTGATGTATCTACACAAAACTGGCATATCATCCTAGCAGGGGCTGTAAATTAAAGTTCGTGATTCTATTTATTTCAAGCAATTCTTTATAAGTGATTTTAAACAGTACCAACCTATGAGCAGGTGAAGAAAGAATCAACAGTAATGATATCACTGCCAGGGACAGCCAAATGTAGAGTAATAAGTACACAGTTAACAGTTTATGGGGGGGGGGGGGAGAGCCTGACATAACAGTCATATGCAAGTAATGTATATCATATTACATACACAGCGGATGGATCATCTGAACATGAAACCTCAGTGGTCGCAGAAGTACTCATTTACCACTGTCCGTCGCTAAATATCTCTCAAGTAATGGACAATCTTGGGACAATCTCACCCCCAGCTCGTATAGTAATATCACCATGGGGCACCATCTTACTGTACAGTTGCAAGGATCTGTATTCAGCACCCATTCCGCCCTACCCCATCAGAACATAACATTCCAGACTTTAACACATCACATCCCACCATATCACATCATAACCAATCACAAATCTTGCATCGCCCTATCTAGCTGAAAAATAGTGAGACGCTTCTCCGGAGGTGGCAGAACCTGTTGCCCCAGGAGCAGTTATTAGATATCAGCTGACCAGGTTATATCAGAGGTTTTGTAAATGGGGTCAAACCCAGCTATCTGATCATTAATCTTATATACTATGCGCTCGCATTCCTCAACCCAGGCAAGCTCCGAGATCCATTCTCATGTGGAATGGCTGGTGCCCTTCAGTGCCACAATATCGATACTTTAGCCATGGCCAAGGAAGTAGCCAGCAAAAGCTGATTATGTTTCTTGGATACAATGCATTTAATCATGTGTAGACAAGAGCTAGGTGGTTTGAAGGAGTGATTTGCAACCCAGGGTAAGTGCCTAACACAAGCCACACCACTACCCAGCACAAAATTGATTTTGTGCAACACTATATAATGTATGGTAGATCGCTGTCCTCTATCCCACACCTCCAGAAAGTGTCATGAGTCAGGATCCCTGCACA
Organism: Lissotriton vulgaris; assembly: GCF_964263255.1. Classification (NCBI taxonomy): domain Eukaryota; kingdom Metazoa; phylum Chordata; class Amphibia; order Caudata; family Salamandridae; genus Lissotriton; species Lissotriton vulgaris. The sequence continues at coordinate 892,453,545 of NC_141693.1, read as the reverse complement.
GTGGAGCCTACTCTGGACCCGATGCCAGTTGTGTTGGACCTTGAAGTAAGTGAATATTCAATGATCCTCTCGAAGAAGGATATCATGAGTGCATCAAAGTTCAGCCCATGTCTCTGGGGTATAATCTCAACGTGGCCTAAATTGCCAAGAGGTCCTAGTGAGGTCCATCGTGGGAGTAGAGAATACTTTATCAATTAGTAAATTGTGCATATTGGATGCCACCAGATCTGCAATCTCTATTAAGGGGGACACACTCTACTTAAAGTTATGCTTTTGGACTGAAAAATGCCCTGGCCACCTTCCAAAGGTGAGTTGACTGCATCTTGTCCAGACTGGAAGGCTTTAATGTTCTGTAAGGAGATGGCATTGCAGTCTACAGCTATTGCTGGAAGGTCTTCATAGCCCACTTGAAGGAAGTTCTTTATGCTCTGCAACTTACAGGCTTGACTATCAAAACCAACAAGGGCCACTTACAGCAGGGTACTGTGGTTGATCTTAGTCATCCAGGCTAAGAACCAGTCCATTCGCTTCTGGGAGCCTCTCAAGATCCAGACTCAGGTGAGTGTTTTGTTGCCTCAAGGAGCACTGAAGGGTAATTATCATGGGGTATGGCAGATTGTTGTACTTCTCACAGAGTCGTCCTAAAAGAAGCAACCCAAGAAGATGAGTTGGACAGCAGAGTTAGAAGGCCCTTCACAACTTGAAAGAGGCACTGTGTTGTGCACATGACTGCAGCAAGAGGTTTGTGATGCAGAGAGATACTTCAGAGCATGGAATGGGGTGGAGCATTCCCACTTGAATGATGAAAGACAGGACCAACCCACAGTGTTTATTAGCAGACTTCTACGACCCAGGACATACCAGTGGAGTGACATTAAGAGGGAGGCCTTTGCCGTGGTGTGGTACCTGAGGAAACTGAGATCATATAGTATCAGAAACTACATTCAGTGGGTACAAGGAGGTGGGAGGCCTGAGAGTTGAAGATTAAGATCATGTCTGGTAGCCCAAGGCCACCTTTGCACCTGGAGCTATGCCATTTGACCTTGGACACTTGCAGGGTACAATCTTTTCTTATGAAATTTCAAAGTATTCAGGGAGCAATAGAAAGTGAGAGAAATATGATGGGGTAATTATAGAGTACATATAAAAGTTTAGGGAGGGGGCTATTTTCGTATTGCCCACCCATCCCATCAAAGACAGGAGAAGTCCAGACTAGTAGTACAAATCTCTGCAAAGTGAGATAACAAGGGGACTGAGGCCCTTTGACTAGCCATGGGCAGCTGACCTGGCAATATGGACACCCAGATATTGGACACTTTTGACTTCATTTGCTGTGCAAATTTATGACAGGCCTAGAAAAATACTTGTAAATACCTGTGGAAAATACGTTGGTATGATTTACTAAATTTGATCCTTTCTGGATGTTAAATAGTGGCTAGAGAAAAGGAAAATGGCTGGTACCGCGCACTTGTTCTACACATTCCTCAGAGAACCTATGCCCAGAGGTGTCATTTAGAAGTTGCTTGGAGTACCAGTTTCCCCCTCATTTGAAGGCCGATTTCATCCTTGCACCTCACAGCTGAGAAAGAACCCAGCTCTAGGGACACTTCCAGGTGCATCACATCTTTCCAAAGTTCGAGGAGGGTTCTAAATGGGACAAAATAGTGCTAAAACGCTCGTGCACTTGCTCTGCCCCTTTACTGCTGCAGGCAACCCCTGCAGACTCCTTTGCAAATCTTGATTTAACAAAACGGAATTCTGATCATACAAAATGAATGACTAGCTTCATTATTTTGAGCAGCTTTGGCTGTTTGTACCTATTATTACTCGCTATATTTTAACATGCTGCAGTCTTAGTTCCCAATTAATATTTAAAATGACAATTTCTACTGCTTGTCATTAAGGACAAATATGGCAACATTGTGATGCCATCGGGGTCAACATTTGTGCAGGGGTTTCAACAGGTCGATCACGAGCTTCCAGTAGCTCTCAGGCTGCCTCAGAGTAGCTCAAACATGGTCATAAACTGTCAGCTGGCTTGACAATACGCAGATGCCTGAATGCTATGGCAGCACTTTATAACACAGTGCAACGCTTTCTGTGGGGCCAGGGAATCTGAAAATGCAGGAACATGTAGCCCATTCTCTTCGGAGAAATTATTATTTCATCATTTTCTTTCCTTTTTTTGCTACTTATTTCCTAATTTCACTATTTCTTTGTTCATCCCTTTCCCCCCTTTTGTTCTTCTTTCTCTGCGTTGTTCTTTATTTTATCTTTTGCGTCTTTTAGCTTTTTTCACTATTTCTTTCTCTTTCATATACCCTCCTTTCTCCTACTTTCTCTAACTAAAGAACAACAGCTTATAAGAGTGTTGCTTTTCTTTGTGTAATACCTTTTGCTTTTCAGATCTCCTTCCCCGCTGTCCCCCGCCTCAATCCCCCCCTCCCCCCCCCACCCTCCCCCTACAGCCGCTCTAGGACTCTATCTTATTAAAAGCATTCAGAGTTGGAGGTGCCGGGATGTGGGCCTTGTAACGTCTCGTGCAGATCCTCAGGAAGGAACTTTCTCCCCCGGACAGAATGAATGCTCACAACATTTTTGAATTCGTTTCAAACCACAAGCAATAATCATACATTCGACTTTCCAGGAATGTGTTTGTTTTAAACTGAATCTGGATTGGAGTAATTCATGCAGCTTAGCCCAAAGCTGTAAATGATTTTCTTTTCATTATAAACAGAGAAATAACCACAGTTGAGCTGTTAGGGGCACGAGACTAAATGCACATAAAATAAGGACCTGCTTCTCTTGTTTCACAAAAAAACATTTATAAATGACAATGCACTTTCCCTGAAGCGACAGGGAGGAGTATTTCCCATGTTTAAACAGATTGATACTCAGAATATGTCATGTTGGTGGTTTATTTAAATCCATTTAGCAACTTTGTTTTTATATTTACCATTTTTGAGCAGTTAAACCTCTAGAGCTCTTGGTGGTTTACCTTCGAATTCCCCCTGCATGAGGATGATACATTTGAAAAATAAATGAATGCAACTGAAAGAGGGAACATTTGTTCTTTTGCCCAAAATGGGATACACAGAGCTGCAAAGCAAACCTACCCTCGTATTCTGATTGGCTTGCCACAACTCAAAACTTATGTTGGGGGCCACCATTAAATGATGCGCAGGGTCCATGAATGCCAGCGGGTACTGTGTCATGCATGCTGGGTAACCGTGGAAAAAGGGCAGCATTGCATGACTTCGGATAGGGTCTAATGGGTCTCAAAGGTTAGGTGCTGAAAAATGAAAGCGTACACCATTTTTACTGTCGGACTCGCAGCTCCACCCTGGATTCCCAAATACGTGAAGCCACTCTTTTGTCTGCACACTGCATTGAGTTCGCCCCAATGCATCATGGTAAATGCAGTGCATGATAACATTTACTTTAGTGACAGCCTTTAGTTTTTCACCCTTGTTGGTGCAGCCAGTGCTGTGTTTCTCACTTGTTTCAGGATAGGTGTCCTTCAGTAGAGAGCAACAAATTCTTGGGGGTTCTCGAAATACTGCTCAACGTCTTCTCAGGTCTCTGTACCACTCATTGGGCACAGGTGCATGATTCGAAGGGGATCGCGGAGCATTGTGTGACTTCAGGTAGGATTTGATGGGTCTCAGGGGTTAGGTGCTGCACTCTAAAAATGAAAGATTACACCACTTTTGCTGCAGGACTTGCAGCTCTACCCTTGGATTCCTAAATACGCGTTGCCACTATTGTCTGTTTATAGGAGAAGCTGGCCACAGATCCTCTGGGCCAGAGGGGGAGATCGGGCTCAAAGGCAGATCCAAATCTGACTATTAAAAAAAAAAAGCGCCCAATGCTGGTGCACACCATTGGTTATGTCAAAAGAGGGGTTTGGCAAATGATCTGGTTGCTCCCAAACCCAAATACATGAGGGGGGAGTGTGTGTGGAGAAAAAGGCAGGTCCTAAGCTCAACACTGGATGCACACAACAGAAGTACCTATGCCGTGAGGTATTTCACGTGCAGCCTGGGCACAGGGCCTGGTCAAAGGTCGAGACAGTGACAAATGCCTGCTGTGCACAGGCTCTGTTCACGTCTGAAGAACTGTTGCAGTGACGTGAGTTATAGCTCTATGAGGAGCTTGACCAGCGACTAGGCACTGCACTCAAACTTGAGGACATGCTGGTGGATGAAGGACTTTACTGAAGCCCATACCATGCACTAACCCCTGCTGTGCCTGGTCAATGCTAGTGCATTAAGGATAGGCGCTTTGTTAAAGGAATGGTGTACATCTTTGCAAAATCCATATAATTCACCTAAAACATCTTTGTTAAAGGTGAGTTGTAGTTAAGAATACATAAAAGTTCCCTTTGAAACTTTAGCTATGGGAAGGATGTTGTGGTGTTAGGTTTCTGAAATGCTGGAACTGATTCCGATGAGCATCGAGAGAGAGGGGAAAAACCCCAGTGTTTTTTGGTATTGGTTCTGTGGTAACGTTTCACTCATAACAGATAAGAATGCCACCACATGCAATTTCATGATTGACAAGGAACTAACCTGTACAGCTCAAATCAGTCAGGTTACATCGGCTTGTTTCTTCACGATCAAGGTTCTCCGAAAAATACTGCCATACATTCCCTTCACTCTGAGGAAAACTGTGATGGCAGCTCTGGTACTGTCCGGTATAGATTATTGCAATGCACTGTACCTAGGTACCGGGGAAAAACAGCTTGCAAAACTTCAATCAATACAAAATGCGGCAGCCAGAGTTCTACTGAATCTCCCTAAGCGCCACCCGACCTCCCCCGCCATACGACAACTTCACTGGCCCAGAGTCCAATTCAAGGCTCTCTGTTTGGTCCATAAATCCCTCAATGGAGGAGGGGCAGAGGATTTGTCTAACCTGTTCCCCCGCTATGTCCCACCTCGCACATTACGATCCAGCAGCCAAGACCTAATCTGTTTGCCTAAAATAAGGAGAGCTCGTTGGGGCGGCAAAGCCTGCTTTTTTGTATGCTCTAACTGGTAATTTCTGTTCGTCTTCCTCCTATAGCGCCAAGACGCCTCGGCATAAGCGTGCTTTATAAATATTTCAGTCAGTCAGTCAGTCAATGCAGGTCTTCACGCTAAAGCACAGTAGAAAAAGAGGGTGGGGGCACACTGCCTCACATCCCAGCACTCAGTTTACCCCAATTCATCATGGTAAATGCAGTGCATGATAGCACTTACTTCAGTGACAGTATTTAATGTATCACAGTTGTTGGTGCCTCATTTCCTGGTGCAAGGGAAATGATGCCCTGGCGGAACTAGAAAACTTAATCCAGCTTCACTGGTGCAGTTTCCAAATTTGGCCAATATCATTTTTTTGGGGGGGAAAATATATTTTTATTGCAGATTGACATATTATACACTTAGTTCGGACAATCGTCCTACAACCAGCACGTCTTAAACACAGTGCTCCTCAACGCACAATACACGGCCATTTAGCCTACAACCCGGAGGTCGGGTGGCATAGGTTATGAAAGCTGTAGTAACCTGCACGCTACTCAACGCCCACCATTATCGGCCGCCATAGATTCATAATATCTGCTTTTCTTTTTCTACCACCCCCCCCAACAAATAAAACGAAAACAATTCCCTGGGGATGAGACTAACACCTTTTCGCATTTACACCTCAGCTTACTGCGCTCGTCCTATAACTTCCACACCCCTCTCCTCTCGAGGCATAGTTCACCATATCAATGAATCCAGCAGACAGTCACCACAAGCGACCTCACAGCTTAACTTTAGCCTCAGGGACATTACCAAGTCAATACCCATCCCCCACCATAAAGCCCTCCCCCCTATATAGTAATGGTGGTGTGGGCATTTCCAGAATCTCTCTACCCATCTCAGCAGTGCAGCAAATGGTTGGTCTAGCTATGTATCGTGTATATTGATCACATGGACGTGGAGCACTCATTCCTTCCCGTCTGACGATTGGTGATCCTTCAAAGTCTGTCTAGGGCTTCCCACAATCTAGCCACTTCTAACGCCTTATCATTACCTGAGCGGGCGGCCTGTCGAAGCCTCACCACACTTTCACAATTCGCCCACTTGCAGAATTCCTTGCGCCAGCCCTCACTTGATGGACCCACTCTCGCCTTCCAATGCCAGGTGATTTCGGGCTTAGCCAGCAGGAGCCCCAGATCAATAAATTTGCTGGTGACCTTGGTCTTAGCTGTGTGTGGGAACCAATGCAGCAGGCAGGTGGCCATATCGTATTCTATTTGTCGTTCTGTGACAGTATTCAGAAGCCCCCCAACTTCCTCCCAATAACACTCCAATCGTGGGCACAACCATAGCAGATGTTCTAGTTCAACATCCTCCTCGTGACACCTGGGACACAACGCGTCCTGGACCCGGGAATACTTCCTGATCTTCCCTGGTGTTAAATAGTCCCTGTGTAAAATAAAAAATTGGATCTGTTGTAGTCGGGCATTCCTAGAGCTCTTCCACGCCCTTTTAAGGATGTGTTCCAAGGTGGTATCTGGAATCGGGCGGCCAATGCTCACTTCTCATTTAGCTTTAAGAGCATCCAAGGGGCGCAGAGTCTCCCGCAGCAGCCGGGACTGGAGGCAAGTTACAGCCTTAACAGTCCCTGCCGCCATCACAACGTACTGGCAAGCCAGTGTCAATACCGATTCCGCACTCCCCATTCTCCAGTGTTTCTGAATTGCTGTTGTGATCGCAGCATGAATCAAAAAGTCCCCACTGGGAGCTCAACCATATCACGCAGTGTAGGGAAGGGCATTAGTTCCCCGTTCACGTACAGATCATCCACCATCTGGACACCCAACTGTTCCCAGATCGCCAATGGAGTCCAGTCTCCCCCGTGTGGCAGTGCCGTCAGCATACCCCGCGGGATCTCCGGAACGTACGGGCGAAGGGTCTCTGCTTTACGTTGGGTTCTATTCCAACAAAGCCTCAGGGTCTTCTCCTCTCCAGTCAGACCCTGCAGGTCAAGTTTTTGTTGCATCACTATGTAGGCCAGGACATGGCGCTGTATCCCCTATCCCCTTCTCTCTTCCGGGCCCCTATATTCCTGTGCTACGTTTTGAGTTAGGACCTGCAATTGCGCCGCCAGATAATAGAGCTTAAAATACGGCACTGCCAATCCGCCTTCCAGCCTTGGTCTCATCAACGTCGCCAGTGCTACTCGCCGTCTACCGCTGCCCCAAATGAAGCCCACAGTCAAGGACCTCAGGTCTTTAAAGATACGCGGCGGGATCCATATCGGTAAAGTACGGAAATAATACAACAACCTGGGGAGTGCTACCATTTTAAGCAATGCCACTCTTCCCAATACCGACAGTGGAAGCATGGCCCAGAACTCCATACAAACTTTCAAGGCTGTAATACATCGTCCTATATTACCCTCCAATAAATCCCTGTGGGTGTGGTAGATCCGGACCCCCAAATACGTGAGGCACACCGGTTCCCACTTGATGACCCCAAGGGATGCGGGAGGAGGCGGATCCTGATGAGTTGGGAAGAGGCATGTCTTAGTCCAGTTCACTTGGAGTCCTGATACCCTCCCAAATTAGGACAGCAGGGACACAGCCCCATGCAGATCGGTCTCAGCATCCTGGAGGAAGAGAAGCAAGTCATCTGCGTACAGGGAAATATAATGTAGACTGTCTCCGTGCAGCAGCCCCCTATACAACAATCCCGATCGCGCCCTGACCGCTAGGGGCTCTATCGCCAACGCGAAGAGCTGCGGCGATAGCGAACAGCCCTGTCTTGTTCCTCTCATTACTGGGTATTGGTCAGAGATCACCTCACCCAATTTTATCCTGGCCGTGGCTGAGGAATACAGCACCGTCGTCCAGTTCACAAACTGGTCACCCAGTCCGAAGCGACTTAGGACAGTACGGAGGAAGGCCCACTCCAGGCTATCGAATGCCTTCTCAATGTCCACTGAGAGGACTGCTGCAGAGTCCTGATCTCCCTGGTGCTCCGCCATAACTCGTAAGAAGCGGTGAATATTCGAAGCCGTGCATCGTGTGGGGATAAAGCCCGCCTGGCCCGTATGCACTAGCGACGTCATGTGTGGTAGGAGCCGGGACGCCAGGATTCGGCTCAAGATTTTGTAGTCCACCGTCAGCATGGACAAAGGCCGATAAGAGGCCACATCCACATCTGAGCGTCCCGGTTTCAGGAGAGGAATAATCAGAGCTTCGTGCATCGAGCTTGGAAGTCGACCCTCCTTCCCGGCCTCCCGATATACCTACAGTAAGTGCGGCGCCAGCAAGTCGATATACTGAGCATAAAATTCGATCGGCAATCCATCCGGTCCCGGCATCTTGTTCCGGGACATATGTTTAATTGCAACACAGATTTCAGCCAGCGTGATATCTTGCCCTAACAATTCAGCTTGGTCCTCATCTAATTGTGGCAATGGCGTCCCCTCCAAATATTCCGCTATGTCTGCCTCCACGTATTGTATTGTATTGTATTGTGGTATACTTTTATAGCGCAAACCTGTCACCACCAAGGGCATCCTGGCGCTTTGACTCATGATCCAGAAAAGGGGGTGATGATGAACAGAGTGTCTGAATTAAGCAGACCACTCTTACCCAGTCCAAAGATCAGGGCTTGATCCATCACCGTTATTTATCTCACTACACCATCCCAGCTCAGAACCTGGCTATATGCAAATCAGTCTGTCCCTGGCCCAGTGCATCATGGGAACAGGGCAGACTAAACTACCAAGCCAATTCTTCACCAGAAAGGAGACAAGCTACCGGGGACCGGTTTCTGGCATTTCAGCCGTCTTCGGCCCGGCTTGCTTGAATCCTGATGGTGCAGTGAGAAAGGGACTCATGTCTGAGTATACCCTGCCACACCTATAGTGGCCAAAAACGATTCAGAAAAGGGGGTGATGATGAACAGAGTGTCTGAATTAAGCAGACCACTCTTACCCAGTCCAAAGATCAGGGCTTGATCCATCACCGTTATTTATCTCACTGCACCATCCCAGCTCAGAACCTGGCTATATGCAAATCAGTCTGTCCCTGGCCCAGTGCCTCATGGGAACAGGGCAGACTAAACTACCAAGCCAATTCTTCACCAGAAAGGAGACAAGCTACCGGGGACCGGTTTCTGGCATTTCAGCCGTCTTCGGCCCGGCTTGCTTGAATCCTGATGGTGCAGTGAGAAAGGGACTCATGTCTGAGTATACCCTGCCACACCTATAGTGGCCAAAAACGATTCAGAAAAGGGGGTGATGATGAACAGAGTGTCTGAATTAAGCAGACCACTCTTACCCAGTCCAAAGATCAGGGCTTGATCCATCACCGTTATTTATCTCACTGCACCATCCCAGCTCAGAACCTGGCTATATGCAAATCAGTCTGTCCCTGGCCCAGTGCATCATGGGAACAGGGCAGACTAAACTACCAAGCCAATTCTTCACCAGAAAGGAGACAAGCTACCGGGGACCGGTTTCTGGCATTTCAGCCGTCTTCGGCCCGGCTTGCTTGAATCCTGATGGTGCAGTGAGAAAGGGACTCATGTCTGAGTATACCCTGCCACACCTATAGTGGCCAAAAACGATTCAGAAAAGGGGGTGATGATGAACAGAGTGTTTGAATTAAGCAGACCACTCTTACCCAGTCCAAAGATCAGGGCTTGATCCATCACCGTTATTTATCTCACTGCACCATCCCAGCTCAGAACCTGGCTATATGCAAATCAGTCTGTCCCTGGCCCAGTGCATCATGGGAACAGGGCAGACTAAACTACCAAGCCAATTCTTCACCAGAAAGGAGATAAGCTACCGGGGACCGGTTTCTGGCATTTCAGCCGTCTTCGGCCCGGCTTGCTTGAATCCTGATGGTGCAGTGAGAAAGGGACTCATGTCTGAGTATACCCTGCCACACCTATAGTGGCCAAAAACGATTCAGAAAAGGGGGTGATGATGAACAGAGTGTCTGAATTAAGCAGACCACTCTTACCCAGTCCAAAGATCAGGGCTTGATCCATCACCGTTATTTATCTCACTGCACCATCCCAGCTCAGAACCTGGCTATATGCAAATCAGTCTGTCCCTGGCCCAGTGCATCATGGGAACAGGGCAGACTAAACTACCAAGCCAATTCTTCACCAGAAAGGAGACAAGCTACCGGGGACCGGTTTCTGGCATTTCAGCCGTCTTCGGCCCGGCTTGCTTGAATCCTGATGGTGCAGTGAGAAAGGGACTCATGTCTGAGTATACCCTGCCACACCTAGAGTGGCCAAAAACGATTCAGAAAAGGGGGTGATGATGAACAGAGTGTCTGAATTAAGCAGACCACTCTTACCCAGTCCAAAGATCAGGGCTTGATCCATCACCGTTATTTATCTCACTGCACCATCCCAGCTCAGAACCTGGCTATATGCAAATCAGTCTGTCCCTGGCCCAGTGCATCATGGGAACAGGGCAGACTAAACTACCAAGCCAATTCTTCACCAGAAAGGAGACAAGCTACCGGGGACCGGTTTCTGGCATTTCAGCCGTCTTCGGCCCGGCTTGCTTGAATCCTGATGGTGCAGTGAGAAAGGGACTCATGTCTGAGTATACCCTGCCACACCTAGAGTGGCCAAAAACGATTCAGAAAAGGGGGTGATGATGAACAGAGTATCTGAATTAAGCAGACCACTCTTACCCAGTCCAAAGATCAGGATTCAAGCAAGCCGGGCCGACGACGGCTGAAATGCCAGAAACCGGTCCCCGGAAGCTTGTTTCCTTCCCAGTATAAGAATTGGCTTGGTAGTTTGTTTTTTCCCCTGTTCCCATCATGCACTGGGACAGGAACAGACTAATTTGCATGTAGCCAGGTTCTGAGCTGGGATGGTGCAGTGAGCTAAAAAACGGTGATGGATCAAGCCCTGATCTTTGGACTGGGTAAGAGTGGTCTGTTTAATTCAGACACTCTGTTCATCCCCACCCCCTTTTCTGAATCATTTTGTCCACCATAAGCGTGGAAGGGTATACTCAGATGTGAGTCCCTTGCTCATTGCACCATCAGGATTCAAGCAAGCCGGGCCGACGATGGCTGAAATGCCAGAAACCGGTCCCCGGAAGCTTGTTTCCTTCCCAGTATAAGAATTGGCTTGGTAGTTTGGTTTGCCCTGTTCCCATCATGCACTGGGACAGGAACAGACTAATTTGCATGTAGCCAGGTTCTGAGCTGGGATGGTGCAGTGAGCTAAAAAACGGTGATGGATCAAGCCCTGATCTTTGGACTGGGTAAGAGTGGTCTGTTTAATTCAGACACTCTGTTCATCACCACCCCCTTTTCTGAATCATTTTGTCCACCATAAGCGTGGAAGGGTATACTCAGATGTGAGTCCCTTGCTCATTGCACCATCAGGATTCAAGCAAGCCGGGCCGACGACGGCTGAAATGCCAGAAACCGGTCCCCGGAAGCTTGTTTCCTTCCCAGTATAAGAATTGGCTTGGTAGTTTGGTTTGCCCTGTTCCCATCATGCACTGGGACAGGAACAGACTAATTTGCATGTAGCCAGGTTCTGAGCTGGTATGGTGCAGTGAGCTAAAAAACGGTGATGGATCAAGCCCTGATCTTTGGACTGGGTAAGAGTGGTCTGTTTAATTCAGGCACTCTGTTCATCACCACCCCCTTTTCTGAATCATTTTGTCCAAAATAAGCGTGGAAGGGTATACTCAGATGTGAGTCCCTTGCTCATTGCACCATCAGGATTCAAGCAAGCCGGGCCGACGACGGCTGAAATGTCAGGAACAGGTCCCCGGATGCTTGTTTCCTTCCCAGTATAAGAATTGGCTTGGTAGTTTGGTTTGCCCTGTTCCCATCATGCACTGGGACAGGAACAGACTAATTTGCATGTAGCCAGGTTCTGAGCTGGGATGGTGCAGTGAGCTAAAAAACGGTGATGGATCAAGCCCTGATCTTTGGACTGGGTAAGAGTGGTCTGTTTAATTCAGACACTCTGTTCATCACCACCCCCTTTTCTGAATCATTTTGTCCACCATAAGCGTGGAAGGGTATACTCAGATGTGAGTCCCTTGCTCATTGCACCATCAGGATTCAAGCAAGCCGGGCCGACGACGACTGAAATGCCAGAAACCGGTCCCCGGAAGCTTGTTTCCTTCCCAGTATAAGAATTGGCTTGGTAGTTTGGTTTGCCCTGTTCCCATCATGCACTGGGACAGGAACAGACTAATTTGCATGTAGCCAGGTTCTGAGCTGGGATGGTGCAGTGAGCTAAAAAACGGTGATGGATCAAGCCCTGATCTTTGGACTGGGTAAGAGTGGTCTGTTTAATTCAGACACTCTGTTCATCACCACCCCCTTTTCTGAATCATTTTGTCCACCATAAGCGTGGAAGGGTATACTCAGATGTGAGTCCCTTGCTCGCTGCACCATCAGGATTCAAGCAAGCCGGGCCGACGACAGCTGAAATGCCAGAAACCGGTCCCCGGAAGCTTGTTTCCTTCCCAGTATAAGAATTGGCTTGGTAGTTTGGTTTGCCCTGTTCCCATCATGCACTGGGACAGGAACAGACTAATTTGCATGTAGCCAGGTTCTGAGCTGGGATGGTGCAGTGAGCTAAAAAACGGTGATGGATCAAGCCCTGATCTTTGGACTGGGTAAGAGTGGTCTGTTTAATTCAGACACTCTGTTCATCACCACCCCCTTTTCTGAATCATTTTGACTCATGATCCATCAAAATTCAGCAGCTCAACCAATCCTGGGGAAGAGGTAAGTTTTCAACGCCTTTCTAAAGGCTAGAAGATCCTCAAGACTTCTCAGGGATATTGGCAGAGAGTTCCAGAGTTTGGCTGCCGCCACTCTGAACGAACGGCCACCCATCCTCACTCTCAGGAAGCGCGGAACTATAAGTAGCCTGGATGAGGAGGAACGTAGAGCTCGGGATGGAAGATACCAGGCAAACATTCGCCGCAATGGGATTGGGCCCAGGCCATGACTAGCCCTGAACATAATACACGCTGCTTTATAGCGGACGCGTAGGTGAACCGGCAGCCAATGGAGTTCCTGTAGCGCTGCCGTAGAAGAGCTGCCTACTGCTTTACAGTGATTCATAATAGGTAGCGAATCGAGACAGCATCTGTGCTTGCGAGTAAACCAGCAGCCCGTCCTCCAGTGCTATCCGCATAATCGGTCCGCTCCTCTGCACTGGGTCAGGCAATCTGGCCAGCAACGTACCCACTTTGTCCCCCTTCGCATGAATTTTCGCCAGATACCCCTTGTAGTCATAACAGCGCAGTCTCTCAGTCTCAGCTGCTAGTTGTTCCTTAGCTTCCACCAGTTGTTCCTGCAGTGTCGGCTGGTCCGGTCTCCTCCTCTCCAGGTCCTTGAGAACCCCCTCCACTTTTAATACATCAGCCAGTACTGTCTTCCTAGCCCCTGAGTATTTGGCAATGCAGACCCCTCTTATGACCACTTTAAAAGCATCCCATTCTACAGCTCTCGAGGTTGCCTTTCCCTGGTTTTCCCGGAAATAACGAGCAATACCGTCTCCCACCTCCGCTCGGAACACCCGGTCCTCCAGAGTGTCAGGGCGCAGGCGCCACGTCGGAATCACCGCTCTAGCCCTTTTCCAATTAATTGACATCAGTAGCGGGTTGTGATCAGAGATAGTTCTGGTAAGGTACTCAGTGTAGGCCACCACATGAGCTATCAGAGGGGAACACAGGATAGCATCTATACGGACATGAAGGTCATGTATGGAGGAAAAGAATGAATAATCCCTATCATAAGGATGCTGTGCCCGCCACACATCTATCAACCCCCATCTGTCTAGCCAATCAGATCTAGTTTTTGCCAGTTTCCGAACCGGGGCAGCCGCTAGAGGAGGATGTGATCTATCCATGTCTACATCTGTAATAGCATTGAAGTCTCCCCCTATTACAGCCGGGCCAACTAGGAAGGGTGCCAGCGCACCCGATAGATCAGCCAAAAAACGACCTTGGTCAACATTAGGGGCGTATATACTGCACAGCACAATGTCTCTGCCATAAAGTCTACCCTCCACTGCGACATATCTACCCCCTTGATCTGCTATCTGCTTGGTAGCCTGGAAAGGGACTCCCGCTCTCACCCATACGAGCACTCCCCTGGCAAACGCAGAATAACCTGTGCTAAAGACCTGGCCCCTCCACCTTCGCTGCAGCGCCTGGCCTTCCGCCCAAGTCAGATGTGTCTCCTGTAATAAAGCTACATGTACACCTCTTCGCAATAAATAGGCATGCACCTTGTGGCATCTAGTCATAGTATGTAAGCCTCTCACGTTCCATGTAATACATTTCAAATCATGTAATGTCCCCATCACTATAGCTTCGCATTCTCGCCCATTGCACTGTAGTTACACCCACACCACCACCAAATCACCAGAACTCAACAACCCATGAACCCCCTCCAACCCTCCCCCTAGAACAGGACCCACTAGTACTCTATCAGCACCCATCCAAACTTCACAACACCCAATCAACCTTATACTGTGGTAGCCACCACATATAGCCTCAAGGGCAATAGGAGCGGGGCACGGCCCAACAGGGAGCAGCGTTCGCCCAGGCCCACCCACTGCATGCCCCATAGCGTACCAGTCGAAAAACATGAGTGTCCAAGTGTTGCCAGGAAGTGCTATACTATTATCCGGGGCATAGCGACCCCTCTCAGTGCAGGATTCAACTTCTCACATCATTCATTCAGCATTCCTTCCGCTGTCTGCGGTCTGACCTCAGGGCCCTTGGCGCTGTCCGATTCCGAATGTTCCGCTTCCGTTCTCCTTCTGTCATCATCAGATTCCGACCCCACCACTGATTCCGTAGTCTGCGATCCTGTGATCACCGCCGTCGCAGCCAATGCTCCCTGTCTGTCCTTTGCCATTTGGGTCAGCTGTATTTTCTGCTGGGCTTTCGATCGTTTCCTTATCCGTTGGGATTTGCACATCTGGTAAGGTTTCGGTGGAGCAGCATGCCCCCGGCCCCGACGATCCGTGCCTGCTTTGTAAGTGTAAAGAGGTATTGGTAGGGCGCACTACTCGTGTTAGTCTATAATTGATCCGTTGTTCGGAAGAAACCAAGGAAGCCATAACTATCGTATCTAAGTTCTCCACCATGAGCAAAACTTTCAAGAAAACCATCAAAAAACATTGGCAAATCCTTAGAGCAGAGCAAGATTTTAATCACATTTTTTGATCCAGAACCAATTTTTGCATATACTAGAGCGAAAAACATTGGAGAATTAATAAAACATTCTGAATATGACCAAACCAACACACAATTCAAAGGAACCTTACCTTGCTGGAATTGCAACCATTGCAACAGCATAATAAAAGGAACGACTATCAATCACCCTATGAAGGGTCATAAAATCAAAATTAGAGCAACAGCAACCTGTGACACATCTAATCTGGTATATATGTTGAAATGCCCTTGTGGCAAAATTTACGTAGGACAGACTGAAAGAAAGATTAAAACCAGACTCAATGAACACAAGTCTAATATCAGAATGAAACAAACCAAATCTACAGTGGCCCAACACTTCATTGAAGCCAGACATAACGTCAGTCAAATAAGATTCTGTGTTCTTGAAAACGTTGCGAAAATGGAAGGAAAGGACAATCATAACTCTCTATTACAGAGAGAGAACTATTGGATTTCATTATTATCAAGTATGAAACCACATGGTCTTAATGACCGTATGGAATACAATTGTTACCTATAAATATTTTTTCCTTTGTCCGTAATGTGGCACAGTTAACATTTTACTTTACGTTTTGTTTCAGTCAGATGCAGTGTGTTCTGATATTTTACCCCTGATCAATTGAAATGTTACCTATGACACTTGAAATCGTTACTTTATATTTGTTGGTAGGCTACAGTTAAAACATCATCTGTACTTCTTTTGATTCGTACCTACACTTCGACTAACGGGTTGCTAGCACATAGACACTCTTTTCACTTTTATTATTTTCACCATCGTTGCATGTTCTTGTCCACCGCTAACCGTCGTTCATTTCCATGCCCAAACATTGAGCTTTGCGCTTGAGTAACCGTATATATGGCCGCCTAACATATCCGGGGTAAATCAGCTTAACTTCCGGGTCATTCGTGGGTAGACGCTACGCCAAGTAATGCGGTAAGCTCCGCTCCGTTAACTGCTAAATTTTTGCCTTAAATGTTTATGCATGTTTGTACTTCGTTTAAACTTCACAGCACGGGATTTTATTATATGCCGTCAATCACTCTGAATCTGTTTACGTTCACGGTCCGATCGTGTATAATATACCAGACACCTCACCCGTCGTTTTCAGAGCACCACCTAAAACTTTGTTTGTTCTTCTACCTCTGTTATGCGTATAACGCTCTGTTGCTTAAACACAGGTATCACCTATCCTCATCTACACCTTTTTGGGGAACACTACCACAACCGTTGTTCTTAAATTCGTGCACCTTTCTAATCTTTTTATCACGGTTTCCTCATACCAGAGTGCTAAATTAGATACTTTGTTTTTCTTTAGAAATATCCCCGGATGAAGGCATATTCCATGCGGAAATGCACTGGGAATTATAAAATGCATATCTGAATTAAGAATGAACCATTATATGCATTAAAAGAAATCTTGTGAAATACAACGAGATCCTGAAATAAACAATTCATTGTGAATCAACACAAATGTTTCCAGCTTTCATTTTAAAAGGCTAAACCTTCGCATTGAAGGCATCAACGGAGCCTGGGGGACATATCCCACGTGGATGGGTATGCAACCTACCTTGCTTTGTAAGTGTCTAACCAAGTCCACACCTCCTCAGGTGTTTGGAAGAAGTGCGTCGTGCCATCCACAATCACTCTTAGCTTCGCTGGAAATATCAGGGAGTATTGAATTCCTTCCTCTTGCAGTTCTTTTTTGATCGGCTGGTAGGAGGCCCTGCGTCTCTGAACGTCGTGGGTGTAATCCCGAAATATCGCAACTGTGGTGTTACCGACCTTGAAGGAGCACGCCGTGCGTGCTCTATTGATCAGGATGTCTCTATCTTTATAATGGAGCAGCCTGGCCACCACTGGTCGAGCTGGGCGGCCCACGAATGGCGGCCGAGCCGGTACTCTGTGTGCTCTTTCGAGCGTGAAGAAGGGGGACAGCCCCTCCGGTGCCAAGTTTCCAAGTATGTAACCATATCCGCGCCCTCCGTTTGTTCCGGCAGACCTACCACGTGATTGTTATTGCGCCGGTTTCTACTTTCTGAGTCCTCTGCCCTCTTTTCCAGCACTGCAAGGTGTTCAAGAGCATCCTCTAGCCTGGCATGCTTTGTAGTCTGTGCCGGTTTCAGTTCTTGAATAGTTCATTCGGTGTCCCTCACTCTGTCCGCCAGTTTTGCATGATCTGCGCGCAGGAGCCCGAGCCCAGTAGCCACCTGCGCAATGTCTTGATGAAGAGATTCTTTTGTCGCAGCTATTGCCTCCGATATCCTGTCCAGGTGCTGGCGCAGCCCTACACCAGTTAGTTCTTCCACTGTGTCATTGCTCGCACCCTGGGAATCATCTTGCCCTGCAACATCCTCGTTCTTGCCCTTCGGCTTCATAGTCGACTCCGCTGTGGAGCCCTTTCCAATGACAGAGAGTCCTCCCCGCAACCACCCCCAAAGCCACCTGTGTCTCCAAGGTCCGGAAGTCGAGATCTGGGCTAGTCGTTATCGTGTTGCCGCCTCCATTTGGGGCCCATCAGTCTGCAGAGTTATGGTTTCCAAGGTACTGCGCCAATGGCAATGCCCAATTTCCCACTCCAATTCAGGGGTGTGAGGCCCACCTTTGCAGAGCGTGTCCCCGCAGAGTGAGGAGCCGTTGGCCTCGTTGAACGCTGATCTCTCTGAGTCTTGTGATGCAGCAACTGCAGCTCAGTACGGTGCAAGACCCTTCCCAGTGTCCTATTACACCTGTAGCAGCTACAGGTCCCCAGGTGCGCCCTGTTAGCTGGAAATGAAGCCAATATCGTCCCCCAGTGGGTAGGGCTCACTCATTTCCCCAAGATCGGGCCCGCCATGCCAGGCTGGTCGCGCTCTCCGGTCCCCAGCTCAGGCGCGGATCAGTCCTGTTCCTTGCCACAGGTCGTCAAGTCCCCACAAAGCCCCTCGAGCACCCAGACTTCAGGTCAAGGGGACCCACCGGCTGCAGTCCCCCCAGCTGCCTCAGTTCGATGGTTGGGAGTTCTTATGGAGGGTCAATGGTCTCGGTGCTGCACAAGGATGAAGCCTGGGGCACCCCCAGTCGGCCTGTGTTAGCCCCTCCGTTATGGTGTGAGCCCCTGTAAGGCAGTGAGTTATTTGCGTCCCCCAACGCCTGGTCTCCTGTTCTAATAAGATGGTGCTGTAGCTCGTGGGTCCTCTCCCTGGTTCACAGTTCACCTGTTATGCAAGTAGGCCCCCAGGGGCACACCCCCCAGCCTATACGAGGCCCAGACCTGCTCCCCGCCCCACCTCCGCGATACCGGGTGCAGGCCCATATCCATGCAGTCACCGGGGCCCGCAGCAGAGCTCTTCCGATGGCTGTGCTCGTTCTCCCGCTGCTGATGGCGGTCTCCTCGTTCGGCTGAACCTTCGGCGACACAGGCGGCCTCTAGTCGCTACAGACAGCGCAATGCAGGTCCGGAGCTCCGTTCAGCCGTTCCCTCCGGCGCGCCTCTCTCGTGCTGTCGCACCGGCCAGAACCTCCCCGCTATGCAGGCAGTAGTCCCTCCGTCCTCAGGCGGGAGGCAGTATAGTCAGCGGGTCGCGGACGCCATGTTGGGTCAGTGACTGCACCTGGTCGTCCGGAGATGCCGCAGCCAGCCTCCCTCATCGCTTTGCTGTGTGGTGCGCTCGTTGCAGCGAGTCCGTCAGCGATGTGTGCAATGCGGCTCCCTGGATCTTCCCGTTTCGTGTGCTGCCGCTACTTCGGGTTCAGGGCTAGGTTTGGGTTTTGGGGTAGAGGGGTATTTTCGGGTTCAGGGGTAGGTTTGGGTTTTGAGGTACAGAGTTATTTTTAGGGTTCAGGGCTAGGTTTGGGTTTTGGGGTACAGGGGTATTTTTAGGGTTCAGGGGTAGGTTTGGGTTTTGGGGTACAGGGGTATTTTAAGGGTTCAGGGCTAGGTTTGCGTTTTGGGGTACAGGGGTATTTTAGGGTTCAGGGGTAGGTTTGGGTTTTGGGGTACAGTGGTATTTATAGGGTTCAGGGCTAGGTTTGGGTTTTGGGGTACATGGGGTATTTTTAGGATTTAGGGATAGGTTTGGGTTTTGGGGTACAGGGTATATTGATAGGGTTAAGATGGGTTAGTGTTTAAGGGTGTTGGGGTATTTAAGGAGTAAGGGTGGGTTATGATTATGGGGTGCAGGGGTATTTAAAGGGAGCAGGGTGGGATTAGCACACGATATGAGACATGGCATGAAGGGCTGAATGTACCACACGCCCCCAGGGTTTGTCACGCCCCCAGCACACGCCACAGCACAACGCAGACACGCCCACAAGGGACTACTTTACTGCCACGGTTCTTTTACCTTTTAAATGTATATGGTGGGCGTCTGCATAGCCTATGTCCTTCTGCCTCAATTGCCCTTTCCAACGCTGTATTGGGTGTTCTGATTGGTGCTGTGGTTCCTGAGATTTCCCGCCTCAAAGGTTTGGGCTCTCTCTTTATTATATTAGTATGGATGACACTGCACACTGTGCACCTTATATTGAGCCAATGGGGTCATTGGCTGTCTTTCATTGTAGATCCTGAGAGGAATAGTATTGATTAAGCTAAGTGAAGGCGCTCTACAAAAGTAATATTTGAGCAGTAATCCTTAGTAAACACAAGTGGTTCAATACCTTTGACATCTGTGTTAGAATAAATAAAGTTTCCAAAGAGTTCAGATCGACTTACCCTCAGATACATTTCTGAGGGTGAGACCTCACCTTTTGTTTCTGCACAAAACAGCTCCAATTAGTAAAATGTGACGGATTCTCTTAATTTTCCCTATTAACTTTATAAATAGGTGATGCTATTGCAGATCTCTGTAGCAGTTAGGAAATAAAGGAATGAACAGCTGCATCTCTGTCCACCATGGTCTAAACCATCACATTTTCTGCAATCCTGTGAAACCAAGGGCAGTTGTTTCTACCCATCCATTGCCAGGCTAACTCTTAACAGACTCTTCGCCAAACCAATCCTCATTCTTCTTTGCCTCTCTCTGCCATGGATCACCAACCCCTGGAGACGATCTTACATCTCTACCCCATCCTACTACCCTTTTATACATATCACGCCCGCTCACCAATATGTGTGGTTGACGTATATTTTTTACCTGCAAACTCATCCTTCCTAAATGGAACCAACCCTAAAGCTAATTTCCCACCTACTAGATCTTCTTACTCTGGCTATTACAAATAAACCCATGCGCACAACTTCCTCAATCCCCAAACTCCTTCTTCATTTCGCTGCAATAACCAATACATGGATTGAGCCTCCGCCCACTTCTTTTGCACTGCTGGCAGCTTAACAAATCCATTGCATTCAAATGAGAGGTACTCTCCCATTACCTTTCTACCTGGAATATCTCCTTAGGCATGGTGCCTTGCCTCATTCAATGGTCACATAGGAGTAGTTTCCCACCACTAAGGAAGTACTAAAATATATTTTACCCACAATCTTTCATCACCTGCCTTTACCTGTTTTAACCTCAGCACCTGCCAACAAAATACCCTCTTTGCTCGACTACTCCTTTTTCCCTTTCTGAGAAATACTCGCCCCTCCCTCTTACTCTCTCTTGAATGAGACCCCTTTAATTCAGCCACATTTCATCTGGGCAGAAACTTTGCTGTTCTTATAGTTTTTGAAATTATTGATGGGTTGACATTTTCAACATTTGCTTAGGTGGGTGCTAATAAGGACCTTGAGGGAAGA
This sequence comes from Lissotriton vulgaris, assembly GCF_964263255.1. Classification (NCBI taxonomy): domain Eukaryota; kingdom Metazoa; phylum Chordata; class Amphibia; order Caudata; family Salamandridae; genus Lissotriton; species Lissotriton vulgaris. The sequence goes on along the minus strand of NC_141693.1, from coordinate 892,432,588 downwards.
AACAGAGGGGTATGCACAAGAACAGGACAGGGAGGAGCACTGGCTTGTGGGTAAGACATTTACAAGAATTAAATGATTCACTGTTGTCGCAGAAGGCAGGGGTGGTCACATATCACTGGTAAAACAAAAAACGTTTAGTCTATGTTGTGGGATTTGAAGTAAAGTTGTTTAGGACATTGGAGATGTTCTGTGGAGATTCATAGGGCAGTCCTCTTCCCAGTGCAGGCAGGCTTACCAAGAAGCCAGTAGGACCAGGTTGAGAAATGACAGAAGAATTTAACAGGAGCAAGGTGGGTGGAAGACTTATCATAAAACTGGTAAGTTAAGAACAATTGAAAATGAACTCAAGAAATGGGCAGGTGCAATAGAGTCAAATAGTGACAGGGTTAATTTTGTATGTGGTAGGAGTAGTTTTAGAATATAAAAAATATGAATTTGACATTCAGGGGCGCGTATGATTGCAGGGCAAAGAGAGTAAAGATATGTCATGGTGAGCTTTATTCTCAATAATAAAAGAACATTTTGACAGCTTTGAAGTGTGTCACTGTCAGCTACATAGTGTCGACCTGTCACCGTTAAAGTGTGTGCATCAACTACACAGATCTATCTAGAAACCACCTCCATCGAGGACATTCGGAGACTCAATGACACGCTCAGAGAAGTCCAACACTGGCTTTCAAGTAACCACCTAAAACTCAATCAGGACAAAACTGAAATACTCCTCATCTCTAACAAAGAAGAGAACCCCCCAAATTACGGCATGGCTAAAAGCAATCGATGCGCTCAACAGCAATCTCACCCTGGCAGACTCAGTAAAATCACTAGGAATCACTCTAGACTCGAACCTGGACATGACCAAACACGGCAAGAACTCTGCCAAGAGCGCCTTCCTTAACCTAATGCTACTGAACAAAATAAAACCTTTTTATCCCGTCCAAGGACCCTCAGGAGCTCGAACACACTTCTACTCATCCGACTGAAAGCTCACAAATAAAAAAAAAGCGGGCTGTTCCTTCACGGGTAACGTGCCCAAAATCTGAAACTCTATTCCCCCACACATCAGAACTATCACATCCTTTTCAAAATTCAAAGGTCAGCTCAAAAACCTTTTCCTAGATCGCTCCCTAGCTATAGGACAGGAGCCGCAGAGCGCTGAAAACATTACTCCCTGGAAGAGGAGTTGCACCCAATGGCTATGACACTCGTGAAGGCATTCCAAGTTTTCAGTGCCCCTTAGTTACACAACCCGCTGAAACTCTCCGTCCATGTTCTTTACTATTATTGTATTTTGTGGTCTTTTGCAGTACCACTGTTGTAAAGCGCTCCGATACCCTCGGGTCTGGCCAGCGCTATATAAAACTTCAGAATACATAAATAAGGTGTGTGCCTATCACCTCTAAAGGGTTTCCCTGTCACCTACAAAGTGTCGGCTTTTGTGTCCCTGAAGGCTTTTAAGTGTGTCCCTGACACCTTAAAAGTGTGACCCTGTCCTCTTAAAGTGTGTCCCTGTTAAATTGTGCGCTTAATATCGTTGTTGTGCCTCAGTGACCAGTACATGTTCCCCAGCATCATTTGGTTTATCTATGAAACAAAACACCATGGCTGTAGAGCTGGGAATGGTCACACCAAATGCATTCTTGATCACTGGGGCAGTTTGAATGAATACACCCCAACAGCATTACAATATGAGGTATTCAGCAGATATGCCCATGAATCAATACCATTGAAGCCTACATGTAAGAGGTGAAGGGTGCGGGCAGCCCAGTATCTTCAGAGGCAGGTGCAGTCTGCAGATATGCATGTGAGATCCCACACGGACCTGGATAGATTAGAGTCTGAATATGAATTAATAGGGGTCCCTTGCGATAAATATTACACCTGATCAAATTTGGCATTGAAGGGTATAAAATGTATCTTGGGCAATCATTGTCACCTATTCTGAATTCTATTTTGAAGATGGAGGATAACATACAGATTTGGTGCTTAAGGTACCCAAATCTTCCTGTCCTGGTATATAGTGAGATTTATCACCCATTTAAATACAAGAAGGTCTGACCTGCTGAATTTCAAAAAGAAGTGTTATTTTTACCACTCTGGTAACTACCTGGTGCGATAAACACTGCACCACTTATTTTTAGGTCGAGGTAATATCCGGTCTGCCGAAGGCAGAACCGGAAGTACCGAGATTTAATGTTTCTTAGTGTGGACTATTTGTCCAGCCTCTGTTTTTGTCTTTCTCCCATTGGCTGGCTTCCTAAACGGAGGCCAGGCATTGGAAGAGAGAGATGTCCCTCCGAATAGGCTCCGTCCTTTTCGGATTTGGAGGTGTGTTCGGTGTTCTTCTTTCCACTTTTAGGCCACACCCATTCTGAGAACACCGAACACGCCCCCAATCCGAAAAATTTCGGAAGCTTGAGGCCGCCATTTCTGCCCGACCGCCAGACGCAACAGACCCTCCGTTGTCCCGATGCTGTATTTTCGGACCATTAGGAGTGGGCACGACAGGTTCCCTGCTTGATTGTACAGGCAGGAAGCCTCTGGAGGAGGATGAGGCAGGGAGGTTAGGAGTGGAGATGTACAGATCCCGGTAAAATACTTGTTTTCTGTTCCGTATGAAGTAAACCACACCGGACCCGAGGCCCCGTCCGGAGCCTCCCTGTCCCCCGCTCACTACTTCGGATGCCTTGCCTAGGGCTGCAACCACATCTGGAGGACAACTGGAGAGCCGCAGTGAGTAAAGTCTACAACCGGAGGTGCATCTCTGTTGCCGGGCACGGCGCGGCCAACTCTACGTCCGTGCCTCGCACAATACGTGTGCCTCTGTGTCTGCATCCCAGACCTCGACACAGAACTTAAACACCACCCTTCATGTGGTACTTTAACCGATTTGGGAAACTGGAGTGAAGCCCGGTTGCCTGGATACAGCCTTCCTCCTGCCGCTAGTGTCTGTTTAAAGGAACCGGGGCAGACCGCCAGACGCAACAGACCCTCCGATGCTGCCCGTGAACTGTCTGTGTATGTTTCCCGCCCTGGTTCGGCGCTAGGTGCCTGCTCCCAATGTCTCTTACTATGCCCGGCTCAACGTTCTGCAGCAAGGTAAGGTTGAGGAGGTAAATTTCCCAGTGACATTGAGTCATCAAGTAACCCTCATAAAATCTATCTTAGAAGGTCGCGCATAGGGTTTTACAAGGCAAATGCACAAGAAAAGTCAGCTTGGCTCAAATTAAATGAATGAGTGCCAGGACTACAAGTCACAGAATGCATTTGGTAGACCAATGAAAGACTCTGTCTGGAAACATACTGGATCCCAGTGACATAAAGCCACCTGGTAACACAACTAAATAAGCATATTTTATGTCCAAAATAAATGTTTAACAACTACATGCCAGGCATATATTGCAGAAATATTGCTCATCTGAAAACACAGGCTCGCGCTCTGTCGCCTCTTCCTGCTTTGCTCGGCGCTGGCCAATTTAAACTAATCAGCAATTCTTTTAACAGCTGCCAGTTTTTCCAATCCTGCGGTAATCTCGTCTTTTTTTCATATTTTTTTTATTGTCAGCGAGTGGGTGTGTGGATGAGCGGGTGGGTGGTGGTAGAGCGCAGTCTGCAGCTAACAGATGGAAGGGGAATTCGTTCCAAATCCCTCATGCACTATCTGTTTGTATTTATGCAAGTCATCTTTGCATCTGTGCTGGGAGAGAAAAAAAAAGGCATCCCAGCTTTCCCCCAAACGGAGATTGCGCGGAAGGGGCGCGAGCCTTCGCGCTGAATGAATGCTGATCTGGGTCTTCGCGCGAGAGACAGTGCTCGGTGGTGGAATGATAGATCAGGTCTCTAACAACAGAGTATCCAGGCACGCCCAAAAATCATTTAATTAATTTATTTTACATCATAGTGTGAGGTGTGTCACAAATCCCGTTCCCTGGTTCACGAGAGCTCAACACGTAGCAAAATGCACAAGCTTGCTGCTGCCGAAATGATGTTTGTTTTATTTTGTTATGTTTCTGTAGGCTTTCGTGAACGTTCACTGAGTGGTACCTGTGAGTGCCTTCTACAAAAAAGCTAAAAGCAGGAAATGGTTACCATATTGCAACAGGTTAGTGGGACCCAAATTACCCTGTCCTGGTTGTCCTTTAAAAAAAAATCATCATGCGCACGTCGGAACGTGAAAATATGCACGGAAAACATCTTCCAAACCAGACTGCCAAAGCCTTGACCTCACATAAATTTCTCCCTAGAAGTTCAACTAATCATGCGCTTGGTCTACAGATAGTCTAGGGTTGAAGTTACAACAGAGCTCCTGCGTTGCCCATGCAAAAGTACCTAAAGTAATCTAGAGTTTTTCCCTGCACGCTGTAAAATTACTCCAAGTTCCAGAATGCAAAGGAAAAACCTAGACTGAATGGGATCCTCATGCATGGACCATGAAAGTTTAAAAGCTCTGGTTAGAATAGTAAATTTACTGCTGTGTGGAGGTGAGAGGGGGCAGTGGTGGCCTAGGAAATGGCCAAGTGGCTGAGTTAACATGTAAACACCACCAGATCCACTTCTCTGGCACCCCTTTACCAAGGCCCAGGTACTACCTAGTGAGAGGTTTACATTTCACATCCGCTTAAAGCAAAGAGTCTCTGAAATTTTTAACACCAGTTGCAGATCACGTACTACTGTGCAAAATGTAAGGATTTACAAAGAATTGCTACAGACTCCAGTCTATGACCACAACTTCAAGACCAGGCCGGAGTTTCCTAACACCAATAGCTTACAGCTTCACCACAAAAAACAAACAAGCGAGCAATGGATGTAAAAAACCTCGAAAACGTCCTTTTTAGGTCGAGGGACCGTAGGGCTCTGGATCCTCATCAAACTGAACTCAGATTTTAAAGCGCTACAGTATGCTTAACTCAGTAATCCCTACATGGCCACGCTCCTGGGTAGTTGATTTGTTTATATATGTCCAAAGAAGGTCTAGAAGGGCTGGATCAATGCCACGGACTACATATATTAATCACTTTAAATTAATTGTGGTAATTTTTTAATTATAAGGATTTCCATATATATGGCTGAAAAATAGCACAAGGCGAGGATAATAAAATTCAACAGTACTGCGAAAGCATGGCTTACATTACAAACAAAGTCTTGCAGTTGCCCATTGTAAATGACAATGCCATTTATTTAACGATTAAGCTATTGGCAATATAAATGACAATGCCATTTATTTATGATTTAAAGAAAAAAAAAGAAATGTCATGAGCAATGCCAATAGCTCTACCTTTAATGATGCCGAGACCATTGCATTGTAAATGCTTGTTGGTTATATTTCATTTAAAAGAGCAATTGTAATTAGAACCTAAGAAAAAATGTAATGGATAGAGGTGCCGGAAGTCAATTCAGGCCCTATCTACTTTTTTTAATCAGGCCTTCTTTTTTCCCCAGTTACTATTTGTGTTTTGTGTGTTTTCGGTTCAGTTGAGTTTATTTGTATTTTTTCAGTTGGTTGCACTATGCAGCCACCTCATCTCAACCTAAAACTACTAAACTCCGATTATGAAACTAAGTGAAGAGTCTTCGCTGAAGACTCTCGAATTTAGAACATCTTTTATAGGAATGTGAAAGTAATATACTCATTTTATAGATTGATTCATAAGGTTTCTCCATCACAATTTCACAAAGACCCGTGAAATGTATTGGTCCATTCAAATGTATTATCACCTTCAAAATGGCTTCTTTTTTGTTTTCCTGGATCAAAACAGTGTTTGAAACTTGTTTTCCGAATAATCACAGAAACCTATTGAACAGGGACAACATAGGCGTTAAAGGCTAAAAGCAATAGCTCGGCTCACCAAAGTTGTTTCGCTTGTAAGCATAGCTTACATATTATGGTCGGCAGGCAGAAATTCCTTTCTGTAGGATGTGCAGACATTTATGCTTTCAAATCAGATTTACTCCCGTGGATAATCCGGTAGTTTTGTGGAATTTCTGTTGTGAGTAAAATATCTGATGAAGAAGGGTTTCCACCACGGCTCTCTAGTAAAAGTCTGTGAGCTTGTGAATAGTCAAACACGTTTTGAGGGCAGTGGTTAATTTGTAAACAAGTAAGTGCCAGTGCTCTTATCAGGAGGCAGCTTGCACCAGCCCATCTCTCCTGTTAGCACCTCCTGGCACAGAACCAACTACTAACCATGTGGGGAAGGGATGTGGCATAATGGCCACATCTGCCTACTTCGGAGCTGGGGGGCCAAGTTCGAATCTCAGCATTGGCTCAGCTTCCTGTGAATCCGGGCAAATCACCTAATCTCCCCGTGCCTACTATCAATGAATGTGTCCTTAACTGGTGCTCCTGGAAAGTGCCGGGGTGGAGGATTAAGTGCCGGTGCTGAGCACCGGAAACCACCGGCTCGAATTAAGCACTGTTTGAGGGTCTTTTCTCAACGTAGAAAGTTACTCCTGTAAACAGAGGCTTTACACTCCTTTTCCTGGTAAGAAATAAAAATAGTGTACACTCCGTATTTCATTTTGGTTCCTCTACAGCGAGAAAAAAAGTCTTAAAATATGTAATGTTATTAATTTCTGCCAGGTGTATTCAGTGGAAGATCCATAACACCTTTTATGACAATCATCTGCAGTACGCACTCTGGGTCACATGTACCTGGAAATCAGTGATTATATAATATTCCATGATCTACACATTGGCATTTTGTGGATCTCTGAAAATGCATGCATCTACACACGTCAGAGGCATACATTTACATTATGCAGAGTTATGCATCCTTCCATCAGTTGGGCCCAGTGTCTTTCAATGTGCGAATTTGCTATTAGCAAGCTAGGCAAGTGCTATTTGCGGACCCCCTTACATTACCGATATACTAGGGAATGTGGGATCATATGGGAGCTGGGAAGAGATGGGTTCAATGGCGGTGATCAGTTGAGGAAGCCTTCATACAAAGTCATATTTAGGACAGATTCATAGACTAGGTGGGCGCAGAGAGCTTTTTAGGGGCAGCCACAAAGGGCGCAGGCAAGCTGCTAATGTTACTCCTGTCTACACAAATAGCCCCTGGTCCAGTCCTCCATTTTGATTAAGTAATACGTCGCTTTCATGGTTGTGTAAGTCAATGTAAAATGGGTTTGTTTGCAGGCGATGTGCATTGTGATAAGAACTTGCGCAGGAGTGCAAATCCAGGAGGAACAAAATCTGAGCGAATGGGCACAGAGTGTGATTTGTCCACAGGCTCGTTTGAACTTTGCACTGTCCCTCTTTCTGGGGCAGGTTTTACTATACTTGCCGGCTGAAGGCCATTGAGTGACCGTTGGTGTTTGCCTTGTTACCTTTGTTCACTCCCACTTCTCCTTCTCGCTCTCTGTTATCTTGGGATGTGTGTGCTAAACCAGTTGTGATGATCTTCGGGAATGTTGACAAAGTCAGCTTGTTTAGAGTAAAAGGCCGAAGTCTAAACTCTATAGTGCAGTATGGGGAAAACATGTCCATCACAATGGCTCGAATGAACCCTGATGTGCATGTTTGAACCTTCGAGGTTTACCAACCAGCCTGAAAGGCCCCCATGCAACTAAAGCTTATGGTCAATGAGGAAATGGCCGCATTGACTCAAACAAGAAATGACACTTTGAAAAGTGGTCTCTGAGGAAGGACAGGACACCAGACGAGGCAAGGACAAGATCGGACAAGAATACGCAGCCCAGGGACGGAGTAGGCAAGCAGGCGATCAGCCACCTTCAATCATGACAATAAGCACCAATTTATGGGCCTTCGCCGTAGATTGCACACAAAACTATAGAAACAACTGGTGTGCTGCACCCCAATTCATGGAACTCTTCGAAGTGTTCTCATTCAATTGCAGCTTTTTGTCAACCCTGATTTGTAGCAGAGAATTGCTCACTCTTCCAGGAGAGTCAAAATGATCTTTTTTTTAAGCACAGTTACAAAACGATATTCTCCAGCGTGCCTCCACCACTGCTAGTGATTTCACTACCGTATTGTCTTGTATTCTCTATGCCACCTCCACAGCTGCTAGTGATTTCACTACCATGTTGTCTAGTATTCTCTATGCTGCCTCCACCACGGCTAGGGATTTCACTACCGTATTGTCTTGTATTCTGTATACCACCTCCACCGCTGCTAATGATTTCACTACCATGTTGTCTTGTATTCCCAATGCCGCCTTAACCGCTGCTAGTGATTTCGCTACCAGGTTGTCTGGTATTCTCTATGCCGCCACCACCGCTGCTAGTGATTTCGCTACCGTGTTGTCTGGTATTCTCTATGCTGCCTCCACCGCTGCTAGTGATTTCGCTACTGTGTTGTCTGGCATTCTCTATGCCGCCTCCACCGCTACTAATGATTTCTCTACCATGTTGTCTGGTACTCTATATGCCGCCTCCACAGCTGCTAGTGATTTCCCTACTGTGATTTCTGGTATTCTCTATGCCACATCTACCGCTGGTAGTGATTTCACTACCATGTTGTCCGGTATTCTCTATGCTGCCTCCAATGCTGTTAGTGATTTCAGTACCATGTTCTCTGGTATTCTCTGTGCCGCCTCCACCGCTGCTAGTGATTTCACTACCATGTTGTTCGGTATTCTCTATGCCGCCTCTACCTCTGATAGTGATTTCACTACCATGTTGTCTTGTATTCTCGATGCCGCCTCCACCACTGGTAGTGATTTAACAACCATGTTGTCTGGTATTCTCTATGCCGCCTCCACCGCTACTAATGATTTCTCTACCATGTTGTCTGGTACTCTATATGCCAACCTCCACCGCTTGTAGTGATTTGACTACCATGTTGTCTGGTATTCTCTATGCCGCCTCCACCGCTGGTAGTATTTCACTACCATGTTGTCTTGTATTCTCCATGCCGTCTACACAGCTGATAGTGATTTCACTACCATGTTGTCTTGTATTCTCTATGCCGCCTCCACCGCTGCTAGTGATTTCACTACCATGTTGTCTTGTATTCTCTATGCCGCCTCCACCGCTGCTAGTGATTTCACTACCATGTTGTCCGGTATTCTCTATGCCACCTGCAATGCTGCTAGTGATTTCACTACCATGTTGTCTGGTATTCTCTGTGCCGCCTCCACCGCTGCTAGTGATTTCACTACCATGTTGTCTTGCATTCTCTATGCCGCCTCCAACGCTTCTAGTGATTTCGCTACCAGGTTGTCTGGTATTCTCTATGCCACCTCCACCGCTGCTAGTGGTTTCGCTGCCGTGTTGTCTGGTATTCTCTATGCCGCCTCCACCGCTGCTAGTGATTTTGCTACCGTGTTGTCCGGTATTCTCTATGCCCACTCTACTGCTGCTAGGGATTTCGCTACCGTGTTGTTTGGTATTCTCTATGCCACCTCCACCGCTGCTAGTGATTTCACTACCATGTTGTCTTGTATTCTCTATGCTGCCTCCACCACGGCTAGTGATTTCACTACCGTATTGTCTTGTATTCTGTATACCACCTCCACCGCTGCTAATGATTTCACTACCATGTTGTCTTGCATTCCCTATGCCGCCTTCACCGCTGCTAGTGATTTCGCTACCAGGTTGTCTGGTATTCTCTATGCCGCCACCACCGCTGCTAGTGATTTCGCTACTGTGTTGTCTGGTATTCTCTATGCCGCCTCCACCGTTGCTAGTGATTTTGCTACTGTGTTGTCTGGTATTCTCTATGCTGCCTCCACCGCTGCTAGTGATTTCGCTACTGTGTTGTCTGGCATTCTCTATGCCACCTCCACCGCTACCAGTGATTTCACTACCGTGTTGTCTGGTACACTATATGCCGCCTCCACCGCTGCTAGTGATTTCCCTACCGTGATTTCTGGTATTCTCTATGCCGCATCTACCGCTGGTAGTGATTTCACTACCATATTGTCCGGTATTCTCTATGCCGCCTCCAATACTGCTAGTGATTTCACTACCATGTTGTTCGGTATTCTCTATGCCGCCTCGACCGCTGCTAGTGATTTCACTACCATGTTGTTCGGTATTCTCTATGCCGCTTCGACCGCTGCTAGTGATTTCACTACCATGTTGTCTTGTATTGTCGATGCCACCTCCACCGCTGCTAGTGATTTCACTACCATGTTGTCTAGTATTCTCTATGCCGCCTCCACCGCTGCTAGTGATTTCACTGCCATGTTGTCTAGCATTTTATATGCTGCCTCCTCCGCTGCTAGTGATTTCACTACAATGTTGTCTTGTATTCTCTATGCCACCTCCACCGCTGGTAGCGATTTCACAACCATGTTGTCTGGTATTCTCTATGCCGCTTCCACCGCTTGTAGTGATTTGACTACCATGTTGTCTGGTATTCTCTATGCCGCCTCCACCGCTGGTAGTATTTCACTACCATGTTGTCTTGTATTCTTCATGCTGTCTCCACCGCTGCTAGTGATTTTACTACCAAGTTGTCTTGTGTTCTCTATGCCGCCTCCACCGCTGCTAGTGATATCACGTCCATGTTGTCTTGTATTCTCTATGCCGCCTCCATGGCTGCTAGTGATATCACTACCATGTTGTCTTGAATTCTCTATACCGCCTCCACCGCTGGTAGTAATTTCACTACCATGTTGTCTTGTATTCTCTATGCCGCCTCCACCGCTGCTAGTGATTTCCCTACCGTGTTTTCTGGTAGTCTCTATGCTGCATCTACCGCTGGTAGTGATTTCACTGCAATGTTGTCTTGCAATCTCTATGCCGCCTCCACCGCTGCTAGTGATTTCACTACCATGTTGTCTTGTATTCTCTATGCCGCCTCCACCGCTGCTGGTGATTTCACTACCATGTTGTCTTGTATTCTCTATGCCGCCTCCACCGCTGCTAGTGATTTCCCTACCGTGTTTTCTGGTAGTCTCTATGCCGCATTTACCGCTGGTAGTGATTTCGCTACCAGGTTGTCCGGTATTCTCTATGCCGCCTCCAATGCTGCTTGTTATTTCACTACCATGTTGTCTGGTATTCTCTGTGCCGCCTCGACCGCTGCTAGTGATTTCACTACCATGTTGTCTTGCATTCTCTATGCCGCCTCCACCGCTTCTAGTGATTTTGCTACCAGATTGTCTGGTATTCTCTATGCCGCCTCCACCGCTGGTAGTATTTTACTACCTTGTTATCTAGTATTCTCTATGCCGCCTCCACCGCTGCTAGTGATTTCACTACCATGTTGTCTTGTATTTAAGCATGGGCGAATTTTGCGGATCTCGCGTTCGCGAATTTTGCGGATTTGTGAATTCGCAATCCGCAAAATCCGCGAATTCCCGCAAATTTGCGGATTTTTTTTTTTTGTGTTCGCCCGTGTTTCTGCCAGTTCGCAAGGGTTTTTACAATTTCGCAATTTGCGAACTTACCTGTCGGGTCGCAAGTTTTGCGAACTTGTTGTTTCTACGTGTCCAGCCTGTTTGGGACACTCTTCTTCATCACTGCCACTCTCTGTCACCACTGCCACTCTCTGACTACTCATGCCACCCTCTGGCCCACCCATGCCACCCTCTGTTTCATCACCACACCCTCTGGTTGTCCAGTGTACATTATTTTCGGCAAAGCAAAGCACACCTTCCCTGCCTCAAGTGACCTGAATTAATTTGGGGCTGATTAATGTGTCACAGAATATTTTTTTAGCTGGCACCTGCTTCCTTAGTGCGCCCTGATTAGTGATCTTTTGCACTTGCTAAGTGCTTTCATTGTTGCAAAATTAGTTACAACACCTGCCCTGCCCCAACTGACAATAATGAATTAGGGGCTGATTAATGGATTTTAACTTCCAGCCTGGCTCCTGCTTGTCTCCCTTAGCTGTAATTCAGGACCTTTGTGGCATATGTGTAACTATTCTGAGGTTCAGAGCAGGGTCACATAATAGTTGCAACTGGCAACTGAACTCTGGAGGGGCCCCTCAGGAAGCACTACAGGAAATGGCTACTAATGATGAGCCTGAACTTTTGAACCTGGCAAGTAGTTTCAGTTTTGCTAAGATCGTATTTCTGCAATTTAGCACTTATTCGCGGGGCGCGAAGTTGTACTGGGAAGCCGCGAACTCACGCGAACAGTGCGAGCAGTGCGAGCAAAATCCGCTGCTCGCGGATTTGCGGATTTTGCGGGAGATTCGCGAATCTCGCGGATTGCGGATTTCCTGAAAATCCGCAAAATCCGCGAGCGAAACGGATTTTCCGCCCATACCTACTTGTATTCTCTATGCCGCCTCCACTGCTGCTAGTGATTTAACTACCATGTTGTCTTGTATTCTCTATACCGCCTCCACCGCTGGTAGTAATTTCACTACCATGTTGTCTTGTATTCTCTATGCCACCTCCACCGCTGCTAGTGATTTCACTACCATGTTGTCTTGTATTCTCTATGCCGCCTCCACCGCTGCTAGTGATTTCACTTCCGTGTTGTCTTGTATTCTCTATGTCCCCTCCACTGCTGCTAGTGATTTAACTACCATGTTGTCTTGTATTCTCTATACCGCCTCCACCGCTGGTAGTAATTTCACTACCATGTTGTCTTGTATTCTCTATGCCGCCTCCACCGCTGCTAGTGATTTCCCTACCGTGTTTTCTGGTAGTTTCTATGCTGCATCTACCTCTGGTAGTGATTTCACTGCAATGTTGTCTTGCAATCTCTATGCCGCCTCCACCGCTGCTAGTGATTTCACTACCATGTTGTCTTGTATTCTCTATGCCGCCTCCACCGCTGCTAGTGATTTCACTACCATGTTGTCTTGTAATCTCTATGCCGCCTCCACCGCTGCTAGTGATTTCCCTACCGTGTTTTCTGGTAGTCTCTATGCCGCATTTACCGCTGGTAGTGATTTCACTACCATGTTGTCTGGTATTCTCTGTGCCGCCTCCACCGCTGCTAGTGATTTCACTACCATGTTGTCTTGCATTCTCTATGCCGCCTCCAACGCTTCTAGTGATTTCGCTACCAGGTTGTCTGGTATTCTCTATGCCACCTCCACCGCTGCTAGTGGTTTCGCTGCCGTGTTGTCTGGTATTCTCTATGCCGCCTCCACCGCTGCTAGTGATTTTGCTACCGTGTTGTCCGGTATTCTCTATGCCCACTCTACTGCTGCTAGGGATTTCGCTACCGTGTTGTTTGGTATTCTCTATGCCACCTCCACCGCTGCTAGTGATTTCACTACCATGTTGTCTTGTATTCTCTATGCTGCCTCCACCACGGCTAGTGATTTCACTACCGTATTGTCTTGTATTCTGTATACCACCTCCACCGCTGCTAATGATTTCACTACCATGTTGTCTTGCATTCCCTATGCCGCCTTCACCGCTGCTAGTGATTTCGCTACCAGGTTGTCTGGTATTCTCTATGCCGCCACCACCGCTGCTAGTGATTTCGCTACTGTGTTGTCTGGTATTCTCTATGCCGCCTCCACCGTTGCTAGTGATTTTGCTACTGTGTTGTCTGGTATTCTCTATGCTGCCTCCACCGCTGCTAGTGATTTCGCTACTGTGTTGTCTGGCATTCTCTATGCCACCTCCACCGCTACCAGTGATTTCACTACCGTGTTGTCTGGTACACTATATGCCGCCTCCACCGCTGCTAGTGATTTCCCTACCGTGATTTCTGGTATTCTCTATGCCGCATCTACCGCTGGTAGTGATTTCACTACCATATTGTCCGGTATTCTCTATGCCGCCTCCAATACTGCTAGTGATTTCACTACCATGTTGTTCGGTATTCTCTATGCCGCCTCGACCGCTGCTAGTGATTTCACTACCATGTTGTTCGGTATTCTCTATGCCGCCTCGACCGCTGCTAGTGATTTCACTACCATGTTGTCTTGTATTGTCGATGCCACCTCCACCGCTGCTAGTGATTTCACTACCATGTTGTCTAGTATTCTCTATGCCGCCTCCACCGCTGCTAGTGATTTCACTGCCATGTTGTCTAGCATTTTATATGCTGCCTCCTCCGCTGCTAGTGATTTCACTACAATGTTGTCTTGTATTCTCTATGCCACCTCCACCGCTGGTAGCGATTTCACAACCATGTTGTCTGGTATTCTCTATGCCGCTTCCACCGCTTGTAGTGATTTGACTACCATGTTGTCTGGTATTCTCTATGCCGCCTCCACCGCTGGTAGTATTTCACTACCATGTTGTCTTGTATTCTTCATGCTGTCTCCACCGCTGCTAGTGATTTTACTACCAAGTTGTCTTGTGTTCTCTATGCCGCCTCCACCGCTGCTAGTGATATCACGTCCATGTTGTCTTGTATTCTCTATGCCGCCTCCATGGCTGCTAGTGATATCACTACCATGTTGTCTTGAATTCTCTATACCGCCTCCACCGCTGGTAGTAATTTCACTACCATGTTGTCTTGTATTCTCTATGCCGCCTCCACCGCTGCTAGTGATTTCCCTACCGTGTTTTCTGGTAGTCTCTATGCTGCATCTACCGCTGGTAGTGATTTCACTGCAATGTTGTCTTGCAATCTCTATGCCGCCTCCACCGCTGCTAGTGATTTCACTACCATGTTGTCTTGTATTCTCTATGCCGCCTCCACCGCTGCTGGTGATTTCACTACCATGTTGTCTTGTATTCTCTATGCCGCCTCCACCGCTGCTAGTGATTTCCCTACCGTGTTTTCTGGTAGTCTCTATGCCGCATTTACCGCTGGTAGTGATTTCGCTACCAGGTTGTCCGGTATTCTCTATGCCGCCTCCAATGCTGCTTGTTATTTCACTACCATGTTGTCTGGTATTCTCTGTGCCGCCTCGACCGCTGCTAGTGATTTCACTACCATGTTGTCTTGCATTCTCTATGCCGCCTCCACCGCTTCTAGTGATTTTGCTACCAGATTGTCTGGTATTCTCTATGCCGCCTCCACCGCTGGTAGTATTTTACTACCTTGTTATCTAGTATTCTCTATGCCGCCTCCACCGCTGCTAGTGATTTCACTACCATGTTGTCTTGTATTTAAGCATGGGCGAATTTTGCGGATCTCGCGTTCGCGAATTTTGCGGATTTGTGAATTCGCAATCCGCAAAATCCGCGAATTCCCGCAAATTTGCGGATTTTTTTTTTTTGTGTTCGCCCGTGTTTCTGCCAGTTCGCAAGGGTTTTTACAATTTCGCAATTTGCGAACTTACCTGTCGGGTCGCAAGTTTTGCGAACTTGTTGTTTCTACGTGTCCAGCCTGTTTGGGACACTCTTCTTCATCACTGCCACTCTCTGTCACCACTGCCACTCTCTGACTACTCATGCCACCCTCTGGCCCACCCATGCCACCCTCTGTTTCATCACCACACCCTCTGGTTGTCCAGTGTACATTATTTTCGGCAAAGCAAAGCACACCTTCCCTGCCTCAAGTGACCTGAATTAATTTGGGGCTGATTAATGTGTCACAGAATATTTTTTTAGCTGGCACCTGCTTCCTTAGTGCGCCCTGATTAGTGATCTTTTGCACTTGCTAAGTGCTTTCATTGTTGCAAAATTAGTTACAACACCTGCCCTGCCCCAACTGACAATAATGAATTAGGGGCTGATTAATGGATTTTAACTTCCAGCCTGGCTCCTGCTTGTCTCCCTTAGCTGTAATTCAGGACCTTTGTGGCATATGTGTAACTATTCTGAGGTTCAGAGCAGGGTCACATAATAGTTGCAACTGGCAACTGAACTCTGGAGGGGCCCCTCAGGAAGCACTACAGGAAATGGCTACTAATGATGAGCCTGAACTTTTGAACCTGGCAAGTAGTTTCAGTTTTGCTAAGATCGTATTTCTGCAATTTAGCACTTATTCGCGGGGCGCGAAGTTGTACTGGGAAGCCGCGAACTCACGCGAACAGTGCGAGCAGTGCGAGCAAAATCCGCTGCTCGCGGATTTGCGGATTTTGCGGGAGATTCGCGAATCTCGCGGATTGCGGATTTCCTGAAAATCCGCAAAATCCACGAGCGAAACGGATTTTCCGCCCATACCTACTTGTATTCTCTATGCCGCCTCCACTGCTGCTAGTGATTTAACTACCATGTTGTCTTGTATTCTCTATACCGCCTCCACCGCTGGTAGTAATTTCACTACCATGTTGTCTTGTATTCTCTATGCCACCTCCACCGCTGCTAGTGATTTCACTACCATGTTGTCTTGTATTCTCTATGCCGCCTCCACCGCTGCTAGTGATTTCACTTCCGTGTTGTCTTGTATTCTCTATGTCCCCTCCACTGCTGCTAGTGATTTAACTACCATGTTGTCTTGTATTCTCTATACCGCCTCCACCGCTGGTAGTAATTTCACTACCATGTTGTCTTGTATTCTCTATGCCGCCTCCACCGCTGCTAGTGATTTCCCTACCGTGTTTTCTGGTAGTTTCTATGCTGCATCTACCTCTGGTAGTGATTTCACTGCAATGTTGTCTTGCAATCTCTATGCCGCCTCCACCGCTGCTAGTGATTTCACTACCATGTTGTCTTGTATTCTCTATGCCGCCTCCACCGCTGCTAGTGATTTCACTACCATGTTGTCTTGTAATCTCTATGCCGCCTCCACCGCTGCTAGTGATTTCCCTACCGTGTTTTCTGGTAGTCTCTATGCCGCATTTACCGCTGGTAGTGATTTCACTACCATGTTGTCCGGTATTCTCTATGCCGCCTCTAATGCTGCTTGTTATTTCACTACCATGTTGTCTGGTATTCTCTGTGCCGCCTCAACCGCTGCTAGTGATTTCACCACCATGTTGTCTTGCATTCTCTATGCCGCCTCCACCGCTTCTAGTGATTTCGCTACCAGATTGTCTGGTATTCTCTATGCCACCTCCACGGTTGCTAGTGATTTCGCTGCCATGTTGTCTGGTATTCTCTATGCCACCTCCACCGCTGCTAGTGATTTTGCTACCGTGTTGTCTGGTATTCTCTATGCCGCCTCCACCGCTGGTAGTATTTTACTACCTTGTTATCTAGTATTCTCTATGCCGCCTCCACCGCTGCTAGTGATTTCACTACCATGTTGTCTTGTATTCTCTATGCCGCCTCCACCGCTGGTAGTTATTTCACAACCATGTTTTCTGGTATTCTCTATGCCGTCTCCACGGCTTGTAGTGACTTGACTACAATGTTGTGTGGTATTCTCTATGCCGCCTTCACCGCTGGTAGTGTTTCACTACCATGTTGTCTTATATTCTCTATGCTGTCTCCACCGCTGCTAGTGATTTCACTACCATGTTGTTTTGTATTCTCTATGCCGCCTCCACCACTGCTAGTGATTTCGCTACTGTGTTGTCTGGTATTCTCTATTCCGCCACCACCGCTGCTAGTGATTTCACTACCATGTTGTCTTGTATTCTCTATGCCGCCTCTACCGCTGGTAGTGATTTAACAACCATGTTGTCTGGTATTCTCTATGCCGCCTCCACCGCTTGTAGTGATTTGACTACCATGTTGTCTGGCATTCTCTATGCTGCCTCCACTGCTGGTAGTATTTCAGTATCATGTTGTCTTGTATTCTCCATGCCGTCTCCACAGCTGCTAGTGATTTCACTACCATGTTGTCTTGTATGCTCTATGCCGCCTCCACCGCTGCCTGCTAGTGATTTCACTACCATGTTGTCTTGTATTCTCAATGCCGCCTCCACCGCTGCTAATGATTTCACTACTATGTTGTCTTGTATTCTCTATGCCGCCTCCGCCGCTGCTAGTGATTTCATTACCGTGTTTACTGGTAATCTCTATGCCGCTGCTAGTGATTTTATTACCATGCTGTCTGGTGTTCTCTATGCCGCCTACACCTCATCAAGAGATTTCACTACCATGTTGTCTCGTATTCTCTATGCCACCTCCACCGATGCTAGTTATTTCACTACCATGTTGTCTTGTATTTTCTATGCCGCCTCCACCGCTGCTAGTGATTTCACTTCCGTGTTGTCTTGTATTCTCTATGTCCCCTCCACTGCTGCTAGTGATTTAACTCCCATGTTGTCTTGTGTTCTCTATACCGCCTCCACCGCTGGTAGTAATTTCACTACCATGTTGTCTTGTATTCTCTATGCCGCCTCCACAGCTGATAGTGATTTCACTACCATGTTGTCTGGTATTCTCTCTGCTGCTTCCACCGCTTGTAGTGATTTGACTACCATGTTGTCTGGTATTCTCTATGCCGCCTTCACCGCTGCTAGTGATTTCACTACCATGTTGTCTTGTATCCTCTATGCCGCCTCCACTGCTGGAAGAGATTTCATTACCATGTTGTCTTGTATTCTCTATTCCACCTCCACCGCTGGTTGTGAATTCACAACCATGTTGTCTGGTATGCGCTATGCCGCATTTACTACTTATAGTGATTTGACTATCATGTTGTTTGGTATTCTCCATGCCACCTCCACCGCTGGTAGTATTTCACTACCATGTTGTCTTGTGGTCTCTATGCCACCCCCACCCCACCGCTGCTAGTGATTTCACTACCATGTTGTCTTGTATTCTCTAGCCGCCTCCACCACTGCTAGTGATTTCACTTTCATGGTGTCTGGTAGTCTCTACGCTGCCTCTACCACTGCTAGTGATTTCCCTACAATGTTGTCTGGTATTCTCTGGTATCCTCAAGGCTGCCTCTACCACTGCTAGTAATTTCACTACCATGTTGTCTGGTTTTCCCTATGCTGCCTCCACTCCTGGTAGTGATTACACTACCATGTTGTCTGGTATTCTCTATGCTGCCTCCATACCTGGTTGTGAGGTCACTTCCATGTTGTCTGGTATTCTGTATGTGGCCTCCACACCTGGTAGTGATTTCACTACCATGTTATCTGGTATTCTCTCTGCCGCCTATACCGCTAGTAGTTATTTCACTACCATGTTGTCTGGTATTCTCTATGCTGCCTCCATACCTGGTTGTGAGGTCACTTCCATGTTGTCTGGTATTCTGTATGCGGCCTCCACACCTGGTAGTGATTTCACTACCATGTTATCTGGTATTCTCTCTGCCGCCTATACCGCTAGTAGTTATTTCACTACCATGTTGTCTGGCATTCTCTATGCCACCTCCACCACTATTAGTGATTTCACTGTCTAGCTGTCTGGTAGTCTCTACGCTGCCTCTACTACTTCTAGTGATTTCACTACATAGTTGTCTGGTATTCTCTGGTATCCTCAAGGCTGCCTCTACCACTGCTAATAATTCCACCACCATGTTGTCTGGTATTCTCTATGCTGCCTCCACCGCTGGTAGTGATTTCACTACCATGTTGTCTTGTATTTTCTATGCCCCCTCCACACCTGGTAGTGATTTCATTACCATGTTGTCTGGTATTCTCTATGCCGCCTCCACCACTGTTAGTGATTTCACTGTCATGCTGTCTGGTAGTCTCTACGCTGCCTCTACCACTGCTAGTGATTTCACTTTCATGCTGTCTGGTAGTCTCTACGCTGTCTCCACCACTGGTAGTGATTTCACTACCATGTGGTCTGGTATCCTCTATTCTGTCTCTACTGTAGTGATTTCACTACCATGTTTTCTGATATTCTCTATGCTGTTTCTAACACTGGTAGTAATTTCACTACCATGTTTTCTGGTGCTCTCTTTGCTGTCTCCACCGCTGGTTGTGATTTCAGTACAATGCTGTCTGGTATTCTCTATGCTGTGTATACCGCTGCTAGTGATTTCATGACCATGTTATCTGGTATTCTCAATGCTGTGTATACCACTGCTAGTGATTTAATGACCATGTTGTTTGGTATTCTCTAGGCTGCCTCCACCGCTGGTAGTGATTTTACTACAATGTTGTCTGGTATTCTCTATGTTGTCTCCGCCACTAATAGTGATTTCACTACTCTGTTTTCTCGTAATCTCTATGCTGTCTCCATCACTAGTAGTAACTTCACTATCACATTGTCTGTTATTCTCTATGTTGTCTCCACTGCTCCTAGTGATTTCCCTCCTATGTTGTCTGGTACTCTCTTGGTTTTCTCTACCGCTGGTAGTGATTTCACTACCATTTTGTCTGGTATTATCAAGGCTGCCTCTAACACTGCTAGTGTCTGCTTTGCTATGTTTTCTGGTATTCTCTAGAGTGTTTCTAGTATTCTCTAGGCTGCCTTTACCCCTGCTAGTGATTTCACTACCATGTTGTCTGGTATTCTCTATTCTGTCTCTACCACTGGTAGGGATTTCACTACCATGTTTTCTGGTTTTCTCTTTACTGTCTCTCCCGCTAGTGGTGATTTCACTACCATGTTGTTAGAAATTGGGTTTCTAGTTGGCACAGGTATGCACCCTGTCCAAGTAGGGAACACAGTCCTTGTCAGAGTAAGCTAGATACACACTAAAAGATAACATGTGCTCACCCTCTAGTAGCTTGGCAAAGAGCAGTCAGGCTTATCTAAAGAGGCAATGTGTAAAGTATGTGTGTAATACACACACACACACACACACACACACATTGACACAATGAAAAAATTAAAACACCACAAAAATACTCCACACAGGTTTAGAAACAGAGAATAACTTTATGAGTAAAAGAAGACCAAAATGAAAAAAAATCAAATAAGTAGAGCAATAGCTATGAATTTTTACAGAATCAATCAAAACGTAGTGTTTAGAGTCAAATAGCATTTTAGGGTTACTTGAGGTCATGCTGGACTGAGGTAAATCCAAATTTCAGACTGACCGCGATGGAAAACAGGTCAGCTACTGGAACCATGCAGGGGCCGCTGAAAAAGTACCTTGGATGGAGCAAGCTTCGCCATCAAAGACTCAATGCCTTGGTTCAGGTTTACGTAGTCAGGTCAAAGCATTTTTGTTGAGCCTCTCAGTTGGGTCGTTTGTTGGCGTAGAACCCATTCTGATGCAGGCGCTGCATTGCTGTTGAACCTCACAGTTGGGTTCCATATCATCATTGAGACGTGCAGGGTTGTCCTCGGTCTGGCACTGCGTCGAAGTCAAAGGGGACTGCAGCTGTTCCGATCAGCGCAAAGTCATTACTGCATCGATTTTGAAGTAAAAAGCTGCAAACCCCACTTCTGATGCCCATGACTGGATTGGCACATCAGGCAAGGGAGGCCTCACAGATGGCAGAGCTCAGCAAAAGGGGTTCATTAAGTCTTTGATGGCCCTGAGACTAGAGAACAGGGGGCAAGCCAGCATGCTCTTGCAGGCACTCTGGTTCAAGTGAGATGGGTCCAGTCTTTGTCCTCAAAAGGGCAGAGATCAGGAGGCAGCTTTGTAGCTCATTAAAGCAGAGACGCAGTATCTTCAGAATAGTCAGCCAGGCAGAGTGGCATCCCTTGGAGCACATCAGTTTTTAGTCCTGATAGAGTTCTGCATAGGTCCAGTAGTGTACTGTCTTGGTAGGGTCAGAGGTTCAGGACTTATACACTGTTTTGCTTTTGAAATGGGCGTGACTTCAAAGCAGGCCCTTGAAATGTACAGGTCCCCTTTTATCCCAGCACTGTCTGCCTGGCTAGTGTGAGAAACAGTACACTGCCTATTAGGATGTTTGAGTCCCCCCTCCCTCTTCCTGCCCCAGAAGAGCTATCAGAATGCATTGGTGTTCTCTGTCACACCCACTCTTCCTGTGTTTGTGGATGCCTAGAGGGAATACACAAAGTGTAGCTGTCACTCACCCTAGACGTATATTGGAGACAGGCTGCAAGGCACACAGAGCTGTAAGAGAAGAAATGCCAACTTTCTTAAAGTAAACACAAGGAAATGATGGAAGGAGTGCTGAAACTTTTCAGACACTCACCCCCAGTCACAGATCTGGGCACTGGAGTCAAGCTATCTTGGCTGATGAGGGGTGAAACCCCAAAACCGGTCCTAGGATGCTTGTTTCCAGGCAAGGGAGAACCTGGCAAGGCAGTTCGGGCTGGGCTATTTCCATCGGGCACAGGGTCAAAACTGATTTGCATATGGCTGGGTTCAAACTGGAATGGCATGGTGAGCAAAAACAATGATGGATCTCTGTACTGGGGTGAATGTATGACATTGTTCTGCATTCTGTCCATCAATTGTTCTTTTTGCACTTTCATACAGTGGCATTTCTAAAATAGAAATGTTAAATCCAACTTTACCATTAAAGAAGATTTATTATTACCATTTCAAAGATATGAAACATGATGCAGCTACTCCTTTCTAATCAGGAATTGCAGCTTAATTATGTATTATGGACTTTCCAATGCTAGCCTATGAAAAGAGTAGGCCTCACAGTAGTGAAAAACAAATTTATGGTGGTTTTCTCTACCAGGACATATTAATTTCCCAATGCTAGCCTGTGGGAGAAGTAGGCCTCACAGAAGTGAAAAACACATTCATGGGTTTTTCACTACCAGGACATGCAAAACTTAAAAGTAGATGCCCTACCTTTTACACATACCCAGAGCCCTGTCCTATGAGCTACCTAGGGCTTTCTCCTAGGGGTGACCTAGGTGTAATAAAAGGCGAGTTTAAGGCTTGGAAAGTAGTTTTAATTTTGACAAAGAAGTGGTAGTATACTGTACACAGAGGCCCTGCCATGGCAAGCCTGAGAAAGGTTGGAAAGGCTACTTGTGTGGGTGGCACAATCAGTAGCATTTAGGTTATAGGCCCTGGGTATATGGGATGCTATTTTACAAGGGACTTAAAAGTAAACTAGATTTGGCAATTGTGTATATACACCACTGTTACCATGTTTAGGGAAGAGAGCTAATGCACTTTAGCACTGTTTAGCTGTGGTTAACTGCTCAGAGTCCTAAGAGCAACACAATGAATTCAGCAAGATGAGGAGGAGAAAGGCAAAAAGTTTGGGTTGACCCTTCTAACACATGTTTCTGGTATTCTCTAAGCTGGTAGTGATTTGACTGCCATGCTTTCTAGTGCTCTCTATGCTGTCTCAACCCCAGTAGTGATTTCATGTTGTCTGGTGCTCTCTATGCTTTCTCCACCACTGCTAGTGATTCCATTAACATGTTTTCTGGTTCTCTCTATACTGTCTACACCGCTGCTGGTGATTTCACTGCCATGTTGCCTGATGCTCTCTATTTTGTCTCTACCTCTGCTAGTGATTTAGTGGCAATGGTGTCTGGTGTTCTCTAGGCTGCCTCTAATGCTGCTAGTAATAATTTCATGAGCATACTACCTGGTATTCTCAAAGCTGCCTCTACCGTTATTAGTGATTTTGCTACCATGTTGTCTGGTATGTTTTAGGCTGCCTCTACCGCTGTTGGTGATTTCACTACCATGTTGTCTGGAATTCTCTATGCCGCCTCCACAGCTGTTAGTGATTTCACAACCATGTTGTCTGGTATTCTCTATGCTGCCTTCACCGCTGGTAGTGATTTCACTACCTTGTTGTCTGGTATTCTCTATGCTGCCTCCGCCATGTTGTCCAGTATACTCTATGCCACCACGAACATAAAGAGTCGGAAGGTCTGTTAAGCTACGTAGCTGAGTTTATAAGGTCCTACTAAAGTGACCCTTTTGGATTGCACTAAACCAGACCAAGTGGTAACATGACACGAAAATGTGTTAGATATCCTATCAGCCCACCCATCTGGCGGAGCCTCGTCATGTAGGACGTCTAACCAGGGTGGTGAGTCCAAGCCCAGATGTATTGGCCAGACACCACACACTACTGGTTCATCATGTAAACGTGTCCGTGCCACAGAATGGTGCTGAAAAAATGCAGTGCAAAACAGGGAATAAAGAATAAGTGATCTTAAAATGACGGTCGAGGCAAAGAAAAAGTGTTTTTATTAAAGATATTCACCAAGACGCCAGATTAAAAAAGAGTGTAGAACAGTGTGAAATAATCACTGTGATGCTTGGTTGTGTTAAGGATCAGGCCAACATGTTTCTGCCGAAGGTGAAACTACACCGGCATTCTTCAGGGCCAAATACACAAAGATGTTGCTACTGCAAAGATACACTCAGGCAATTACTACAAAGTGCAAACAAAAAAAGGACAGACCAAATTATTTGTTAAAGAACTGTCCAAACTACTGGTGTGGTCTAATAGACCATCCTACCATATCCTCCAGATCAGTAGTTAATAGAGGTAGAAATCCTAAAAATGGAAACAAAAAAAGACAACAAATATTGTTCGTTCTGCCATAATAATGGACTAATCACAATATCAGGACCAACATATAGACTCAGCTAG
Source organism: Lissotriton vulgaris (assembly GCF_964263255.1). Classification (NCBI taxonomy): domain Eukaryota; kingdom Metazoa; phylum Chordata; class Amphibia; order Caudata; family Salamandridae; genus Lissotriton; species Lissotriton vulgaris. Next base: position 892,408,494 of record NC_141693.1, on the reverse strand, counting down.
GCTAGTCCCTATTAGGACGGCCACATGTTATTAAGGTTTCATATTCAAGTCAACCACCAGACATTGCATTACTCTATGCCACCTCCATCGCTGCTAGTGATTTCAGTACCATGTTGTCTGGTATTCTCTATTCCGCCTCCACCGCTGCTAGTGATTTCACTTCTATGTTTTCTGGTATTCTCTGTGCCGCCTCCACCACTGCTAGTGATTTCACTGTCATGCTGTCTGGTAGTCTCTATGCTGCCTCTACCACTGCTAGTGATTTCACTACAATGTTGTCTGGTATTCTCTGGTATCCTCAAGGCTGCCTCTACTGCTGCTAGTAATTTCACTACCATGTTGTCTGGTATTTTCTATGCTGCCTCCACAGCTGGTAGTGATTTCACTACCTTGTTGTCTGGTATTCTCTATGCTGCCTCTGTCGCTGGTAGTGATTTCATTACCTTGTTGTCTGGTGTTCTCTATGCTGCCTTCTGCACTGGTAGTGATTTCACTACCTTGTTGTCTAGTGTTCTCTATGCGGCCGCCACCGCTGGTAGTGATTTCACTACCTTTCTGTCTTGTGTTCTCTATGCTGCCTCTGCAGCTGGTAGTAATTTCACTACCTTGTTGTCTGGTGTTCTCTATGCTGCCTCCGCAGCTGGTAGTGATTTCACTACCTTGTTGTCGGCTGTTCCATATGCTGCCTTCACCGCTGGTAGTGATTTCACTACCTAGTTGTCTGGTATTCTCTATGCTGCTTTCACCACTGGTAGGTATTTCAACTGCCATGTTGTCTGGTATTCTCTATTCTGCACTGCCGATGCCAGTGATTTCATGACCCTGTTGTCTGGTATTCTCTTTGCTGCCTCCACTGCTGCTAGTGATTTCACTACCATGTTTTCTGGTTCTGGTATTCTTCATGCTGCCTCCTCTAGTGGTTTAAAATAAATCCTATCCCAGTTTCCTTGCCTCAAATGTTTCAGCAGTGCAACTTGGGTTGCAGCAAGATCAGTGGCGTATCTAGACCTACTGCCACCTGAGTTTGCCTCGTGGTGCTGGTAAGAGCCGGGGTGGGGTCACGTCCGATGGACAACTTGTTCTCTGGGGGGGGGGCGGGGGGGGGGGAGGGTGGCGTGGGGTAGTCAACCCCACTTGCTCACCTTCGCCACCCCCAAAAAGAGTGCAGCCCTGCCCCACTAGCTACGCCACTGAGCAAGATTCAAAAATATACATTTCAGGGAATTTATTTGATTGTTCCTATAAAGATTATTCCAAATGGAGCCAAATACGTGGCAAATACCAGTGATGCCGGAACAACAAACGAAATACTGAGCTTCATCTAAAAATCCCCAGTCGGCCTGTAGTAACTTTCACTTCTGAGAAGCCAGTATTGATTTTAAAGTAGGTCGACGGGATCTGAACTGGACCCAGGCCTGGTTCACTGGCGACTATCTCCTCTGTTTGCATTGGCTGAACACGTGTCAGAGGCAGGCGAGAACGTCATCGTTCCAGCATGGAGTCCTCCACACCAAGACACCATGTTAACATTTTGGAAACAATGCCAATTACGTCAATTTATTGTAAATTCTAATCATCGTTTCAGATGTTTCCTCTGTTAAGAGTTGTTTTTGGAGTTTTGGTGTTATCTACTGGATATCTGTTTTTCTCTTTTGGAGCACTTATGGTGCCTCTAGGCCAATATTTGTTTTGCAGTTTCATCATCTGCGGATGCGTGGAAGCAACTCCTGTTAAACATTGCCCAGAAAAGTGTGCATTAAAAAGAGATAAAGTTATGATAAGCACATTTGCACAGTCAGCTCTAAACTATGTGCTTTAAAGTTACAGTGCAATTGAAGTCACAAACAGGTTGTAAAGCACTTTCGTTTCCTGGCTTGAAAATGTGGTTTTAATTTAACACCTGCGATTCCTAAGGCTTTTGCAGGTTTCATGTAAGCCAGATATTAGTGTACCCTCTTTTATGTCCTTCTAGAGACCAGTATAGAAACAAAGGAAAATGTGTTAACCTATTTGTTCTCTCACTATAGCGAAATCTAGAGAACATTCTCTAACGTTGGGCAGTAGACTTCAATCAGTGCTATCGAAAATAATTAATCATCCTCCAATGTCAATTAGTTTTCATATTCGTCATAATGGCACTTAGGGGCAGTGCTTGAAATGAAAAAATAGAACTGCAGCTAATCACTACCAGAGTGCCTGCTTATTTCTGAGAAATGCTGGTACTCAATAATTAAAAGTATTACATTTCTCTTGAGAAGTGCCGGTACTCACCCTCTCAAAATAAACAAGCATTTACAATGCAACGGTCTCGCCTTTGCAACAGTTAGAGCTATTGGCATTGTAAATGACAAAATTGTTATTTATGTGTTGGTTTTGAAAACAGATAAATAAATGGCATTGTCATTTACAATGCCAATAGCTTAATCTCTCGCAAATGCGAGACCTATTGCATTTGCACCTCCACAGAGCCACACACACATACACACAGAGCCAAATACACACACACAGCTACACATACACACACACAGCCACACACACACACACACAGAGCCACACACACAGCCACACAGAGCCACACAATCACAGAGCCACACACAGACACAGAGCCACACACAGAGCCACACACACAGAGCCACACACACACACACACACAGAGCCACACACACAGCCGCACAGAGCCACACACACATAGAGCGACACACACACAGAGCCACACACACACAGAGCCACACACACAGAGCCACACACACAGCCACACAGAGCCACACACACACAGAGCCCGACACATATACACAGAGCCACACACACAGAGCCACACACACACAGAGCCACACACACACATAGACCCACATACGCACACACAGAGCCACACACACATACACAAAGCCACACACACACAGAGTGCCACACACACACACAGCCATACACACACACAGAGCCACACACATAATGAAATAATACTAAAAAAATTTGCTGCATTTTACAGCATACTTTGCCTATTCATTCTGCATTATGTAGTCAACCTTGCTGGGGAATTTGGTACTCTCCTGCCGCATTATTCCTATGGTCCCGATTATACTAAATGAAAGATAAACACTGGCGGATGAGTACTCCGCGCACACATACGCCTGTCAGACAAATCATTAGGCATTAAAGGATAAAACTGGAAGGTTAACAGTCTGAATAACCCAAAACTGCAAAGTGAGCATGTGGCATTCTCCCCATCTCCTACTACGGTGACGCCAGTGAGCGGCAGGCTCCCAAGTGGCAATTCCCACCCATATTCACATGGTACACATGCATTAACACCTAGATTCCATGCACTCTGAGAAAAATTAAAACACCAGTATCCACACAACCAGCATTAACGCCGGACCACCATTTAAAACCATGAACAATACATACATTATTGAGGAGTAAGAATGTTTTTATTGCTCTCGTGTCTGCCCAGGTCACTGACTCCAAACCGCTCTGGGTAGAAGGCTAAAAGCCTTACTCGCTGCGCGAACAGATGACGTCACTGGACGACCGTGCCCGTGCTCGTGTCGCTCGTTTGCCATATTGGATAGGAAATATGAGCTTCCTTACAGTGTTTGGACAATCGCTGGATGCAGATTTTGGAATGGGAAAAAGAGTGCCACATAAACTCCATTTTTGTGGGTGCCATCATGGAGCAGGACGTGTTTTTAAATGTACGATAGTGGTGGGACTCGACTGTGAAGTGCAAGCGTGTCCCCAAAACCCCTAAATGAACCTTACCCAGGGCTGTTGTGCTGTATGACAGTGCCGTCACTATGCAAGTCGACCGAGGCTACTGAAGTCTACATTCATAGAGTGTGTTGCCGGAAAGCAATAGGTAAGTTGTCATGTGTAGCATTTGGCATCACGTGTAAACGTAACTGTGAGCGACAGTGTAAACAACACTGATTGTGTGGATGGTGTCCGCATGAGGCACCGCGTCCGAGTGTCCCCGGATGTCAGTGGGCCACTCCAACGTGCCCTATGGCTTGTAGGGCCCCCGTGGGGGTAGAGAGAGCCCTGAGGAGGGCCCCGAAGGCAAGAGAGCAGCGCTCCACACCACCACCTGGTGAGGGATAGGATTAGTTGGGTGTCGTTGGCGAAGGATATGATGTTTAGTCCGTGTCATCTGACTATGTTGGCGAGGGGGGCCATGTAGATGTTGAAAAGGGTGAGGCTCAGGGAGGAGCCTTGGGTGACTCTGCAAATGATGTCCGTGGGTTCGGAGAGAAAAGGAGGGTGCCTAACTCTCTAAGTCCTGTTGGAGAGGAAAGAGCGGATCCAGTTGAGGGCGGTTTCCTGGATCCCTCCATTGTGGAGTCTGGTGGTCAGTATGCTGTACGATACGGTGTCAAAAGCTGCAGAGAGGTTGCGGAGAATGAGGGCCGCGGTGTGGCCCTGGTCGAGCAGCATGCTTATTGTTGTGCCTCTCATCTCACTGTCATCCTCATTATTGTTGCTCTTAGAGTGTTAGCTAGCATTAATTCTGTGTTCTCTTACCTGTATGTATTCCATGCTCCGCATTCTGTTCCTGGCGGTTGCTGAGGCAGGATGGTTCATACTTGTACTGCTGTGCCTGTTAATAAACCTACCTAATTCACACTTCTGGACCACGACTCTTCACTTCATTTTGGCGACGATTTGGCCTTCCACGTCATTGAGGAGTCTCAGCTGTTCCTGTGAGGTGTTGATCTACACGCTTGTCGTCTGCCGGTTGGTTGGCGTTTCCCTGTTGGTTTCCTGTTGGCGCTGGCTGTTCTCCGACCTGCCTTCCCGCTGTCGCCTTCGGAATCAACACTCTTGAGGTACTGTTTTTGCACTATTAAGATTTGCCGGCATCCCTGTGTACGCTCGAGCGCACAGCGCGAGCAACGCACAGTGAGAGCGTTCTTGTGCGCCAGCATTCTCTCGTGCGCATCCTAGCGCGAGTACTCTCATCAGAGCGCCTTCCGCTTGCGCTGCCAGAGACGCCGTATGCGCCCTGACGTCATCGCGCACAACGTCGAACGGAAATATGCACTAACTCGTAGATGATAGCATTCAAGTAATGAGAAACACTCACCCAAACATTCAAGCAATGAGGAACACTCACCAAAATGCAATTTTAACTTTGTAAAGTAAATGTAAGCATTTCATAATACTCAGCACATAAGCAAAACATTGAAAAATCATTAGAATGAAATAACATTTTTAAATAGAATAAGAAACAGTACTCAGCTTCGTTTTGCCATCTATTTCTACCGGCAATCTGACTTTCTTATACAATACATTGCCGATTTGCCAACCACGTTTTTTCTTTCTACCGGCAAGCAACTTTATTGATTCCAATCGTGCTTATTAAGCACTTTCTTCTTGGACAAGTACATTTAAAGTACATTCTACATTTTACTAGTGCTTTCAATATACATTTTAATATAAGTACATTCTATTTTTTTTTTTTTTTTTTTTTGTCACCTGCCTCAGCTTAAATCCGCAACAAGTACATATTGAAGTATATTTACAGATTTACATGGCAACTACTGCAAACCATACGATTTCTCCTCCACCTGCCTTCCTCATTGAAGGTGAAATTCCGACCACTGAATGGGAAGAGTGGTTAGGATTCTTTGAAAATTACCTTGAAGCCATAGATGGTCTTAGGTTTCCTGCGACCAGAAAGAAGGCTATCTTATTAAATTCCTTAGGGAAAGCTGGACAACACGTTTTCAAATTTCTGCCAGAACTTCTAAATGCAGATGGCGAACCCATTGATAACCCCTATAATGAAGCAAAATTGAGGTTGGAAAAATATTTCGGAAAGCAAATAAACATTGTCATGCAGAGACATAAATTTTATACTGCTCCCCAGAAGGGCAAAGAAACAGTTGATCAAATGGTTGCTCGCTTGAGGGAGTTATCTCTTAAATGTGACTTTGGAGCTATGGCTGACCAGATGATTAGAGACCAATTGTTAGTACAGTGTAAAAACAAGAGGATGCAACAGAAACTTTGGGCAGCTAAAAACCCTACGTTGTTGGAAGCCATCACAATTGCGAAAGTTGTCGAAGAATCTGACAAATGCATGGAAGAGATGCGGCTTCTGGAAATTAAGAAGGAAGAGACTGTCAATGTTATCAACAAGTCGGATAAAGAACCTGCTCCAAATATAGACAAATTTAACTCTAAACCAAAAGTTTTTCTTCCCAAATCTAGGTCTTTCTCTAACAATCCTGGTGGGAAGGTGAAATTTGTGGGAGGTTTTCGTTGTGGTGACATGTCTCATGCTGCTGATTTTCAAGGTTGTTTTGCAAGAGATAAAACTTGCAGAAAATGTGGTAAGCGTGGCCACATCAGCAAGGTATGCAAATCTCCTGCATTTAATAGAGTTAATTTTGTCGAAGACGACTTTGTTCCTCAAGAAATGTCCTTGTGTGTGGATGGTGATGACAATGCTCATTTTGTCTTACAAAGGCCAAGGGCTTCCTTTATTCTCAACGATGTTACTGTTACTCTTATGGTTGACCCTGGCTCAATGTTTTCTATTATACCATACAGTATGTATAAGGAGTATTGGCCAACAATTCCACTCCTACACAGTGACTTCATGCCAAAAGGTCATACAGGGAAAGTTATTAAGTTGATGGGAGTCATGGATACTTCTTTTCAATTTAAAGGGAGATTGGCTACTGGCAAAGTTTTCATTTCTGAAGAGGGCCCAGCTATTCTTGGGTGGTTACAACAGTATGATTTACATATCATTCTGGACCCAAGGTCCGATGATGTAGTACTTGCTGTTGAAGATTTCTACAATGTAGAAAATTTTCTTTCTAAGTTTACTGATGTTTTCCGTCCTACTTTGGGTAAACTAAAAGGTTTTTTACATGAAATTAAAGTTAAAGATAATGCTTCTCCAGTTAGACATGCTCTAAGAAGGATTCCCATTGCCGTTGGAAAGGAGGTTAAGGAAATGCGAAAGCAGGACATAATTGAACCAGTGGAAGCTTCCGAGTGGCTTTCGCCAGTTGTGGTCACACAGAAAAAGGATGGTAAGCTCCGTTTTTGTGTTGACCTTCGTTCCCTAAACCAGAACATCATAGTTGACAAATTTCCCTTGCCCAACATTTCAGAAATGGTTCTCTTAATGGACAAGGTTAAATTCTTTAGCAAACTGGACCTAAGGTCTGCTTATCATCAAGTTGTGTTACACCCTGACTCCAAAAAATTTACTGCTTTTGTTACCATTGAGGGGGTGTTTCAGTTCAAAAGATTGCCTTTTGGCTTAGCCTCTGCGGCAAGCGTTTTCCAACGTATGATGCATTCTCTATTCAAAGACTTAAAGCGTGTCCACTTCTTCCAAGATGACATCTTGATTACAGGGATAGACGAGCTTGAGCATAATTGCAATTTGTCCAAAGTTTTACAAATCTTATTTACTGCTGGTCTCACCCTCAGAAAAGACAAATGTCAGTTCTTGTTAACCGAGATTGACTACTTGGGGTATACTATATCACAGAATGGTGTTAAGCCCAAAGAAGATCTTCTGAGAGCGATCAAGTGTGCCCCTATTCCTACTGACAAAGACCAACTAAAGTCTTTTCTTGGTTTAGTAGAGTACTACTCAAAATTTGTACCTAACTTCTCGCACAAAACTGAACCTTTACGAATGTTACTTAGGAAGGGTGTGCATTTCCAGTGGGGAACTCAACAGTCTCAAGCATTTGAACTGATTAAGAGTGATATTATTAATGCCGGCATTTTAACAACTTTTGAACCAGGTAGAGACACTTACGTTACGGTTGATGCAAGTGCTTATGGGATTGGTGCCGTGTTATCTCAGAGGTGTGGTGGCAGCGAGAGGACTGTAGCGTTCGCTTCTCGCTGTCTCAATTCCTCTGAGCGTAACTACGCTGTTATCGAGCGAGAAGCCCTGGCTGCGGTATGGGGCGTTTCTCACTTTCGCACCTATCTATGGGGCATGCAGTTCTGTCTAAGGACTGACCATAAGCCCCTCCTTAAAATCCTGTCTCCAGGTGGGGCTAATAATGGTTCTCCCCGCCTGATGAAGTTTGCTGCCAAGTTACAAGACTATACTTATAGATTAGAGCACATATCTGGTTGGAGAAACACACAAGCGGACTGCTTGTCACGTCTTCCTGTTTCTTCAGGAATGTTTGTGAGGATCTTGAAGACGAGAGCGTGTGTTTGATTGCTGCCTTCGAGGATGTTTGTTCTCCTGAGTTTCACTCCATCTCTAGAGAAGAGTGGCATCAAGCTGTCTTAGAAGATTCTGACTTTAGTGAGTTGGTTGATGCCATTCGTTTGGGGTGGAGAAGGGAAGGGGATGTTAAGCCTTCCTTACGTTCCTTTGTTAAATTACAAGAAGAGCTGAGTCTGGGTGTTTCTGATGATTTGGTTTTGCGTGGTGAGAGGTTTGTCCCACCCTTCTCTCTTAGGAAGAAACTTTTTTGTTTAGCTCATGAGGGACATCTTGGGCAAAACATGACTCTTAAGAGGATTAAAAAGAACTTTTGGTGGCCCGGAGTTGACGATGATGTGCGTAGGTGGGTTGAGTCTTGTCTTTTGTGTAAAGAGAGTGAAAAGAGGTTGAAGATCTTTCCTCCTTCACAGGGCTCCATCGTAAGCACAAGTGATTTGCCTTGGGATAAGATCTGTTTAGACTTTATTGGTCCCATGGATTCCTTACCTTCTGATTGTAGGTTTGCCTTAGTTCTTGTTGATGTGTCCTCTCGGTGGTTATGTGTAGAATTCATGAGGAACATTACCACTGACGCTGTTATAAAGCAATTGAGGTCTTTGTTTTTAAAAGGAGAGTTTTCCAAAAATTCTAATTACAGATAATGGCACCCATCTTACGTCTTCCTCTATGCATTCCTTCCTGGCCAATCATGGAATTAAACATATCTGCACTTCCCTTTACAACCCCCAAGGTAATGGTTTGGTGGAACGAATGAATCGATTGGTCAAGGGTACCATACAGTTGTCTGTGCAAGGACAAAAGGATGTACGCAGGGCTGTAGAGGATATGGTGTGGTCTTACAATACTACTGCTCATGGGGTTACTGATTTAGTCCCTTTTGAATGCATGCGTGGAAGAATTCCCAGAACTAAATTGGTCCCGCAGTGGTTGTGGGAAGGAACTGTTGTTTCTAAGGTAGTTCCTGGAAAAGTTGGTAGAGTTGAAGTGGGTGACTTGGTCAAGATTAAATTGGGCCGTAGGGAATCTGGCATGAACAAGTTTTCCGATCCGATGAGGGTCAAGGAAGTTCATAAGTGGCATGTTGTGCTAGAAAATGGACAAAATTGGAATTTCCGCAGGATTGCCTTGTATGCCAAGAATGAGGTTTCGGATGGGGGTTTCGATGTGCAGTCTTCCAGGGATGTGTCCTTGAGGAGGGATTCTCATCTCAAGGGATCTCAGTCTGCTTCAGATCTTTCCCAGGGTACATTTCAGTTACCTAGTTCTTCCCTACCGACACCTAACTGTTCAAAGAAATGTTCTTCTGTACCAGAGTCACCAGGAGGAGTGACTCCTAATTTAGATCGGTCCTCCTTTAGGAGAACTCATCGTGTTCCTAGGAGATTTGATGAATTTGTAAGATTTTGATTTTCCACTGTATTTTGAATTTGATGCATTTGTTAAATACTGATTCTCCACTGTGTTTTGCTCTATTGTTTGGCCCTCTTTTGTTTTTTTTCTCCCTTTTTCTTTGTTTTTTTTTAGTGTTTTTTTTCTCTTTAAGGGGAGGAGATATGTTGTGCCTCTCATCTCACTGTCATCCTCATTATTGTTGCTCTTAGAGTGTTAGCTAGCATTAATTCTGTGTTCTCTTACCTGTATGTATTCCATGCTCCGCATTCTGTTCCTGGCGGTTGCTGAGGCAGGATGGTTCATACTTGTACTGCTGTGCCTGTTAATAAACCTACCTAATTCACACTTCTGGACCACGACTCTTCACTTCACTTATGTCGTCGGTGGTGGCGATTAGGGCTGTTTCAGTGCTGTGGTTGCTCCGGAAGCCGGATTGAGAAATGTCTAGGATGCAGTTGTCTTCGACGAAGGTGGTCAGTTGGGTGTTGACGAGTCTCTCTGCTACTTTGGCCATGAAGGGAAGGCGGGAGATGGGCCGGTAGTTCTTTGGGTCAGTCGGGTCTGCCGATGGCTTTTTGAGGAGGGGCTTGACTTCTGCGCATTTCCAATCCGGGGGGTAGGTGCCCGTGGACAGGGAGGTCTATCTATCTTTTAATTTATTTATTATAATTATCTGAGTACATCTCCTTTTTAAAGCAAAATATTGTATATGTAGTGCACATCATTTATGATCTGCATTAAATGCCTGTCACTATTGCACTAAGGTATATATAATGAAACTAATCCAAATTACTTAAAACGAAACAAAAGGACACCTTGCACTCGTAAAGTCATTAACACTCTTGATTGCATAATTTTCTCTGGCAGTAAATCTCACACTAAGGACATTTCACTGTGAGATACACCTTGAAAGTAAGTGAATTTCCTCAAACAGGTCTATTGTGGTTATTCATAAACCTCGCTCCAATACTTTGCCACTCTGAAAATAATTGGGCATTTGTTCCAGGCTGGAGTAAATCATTTTTCATGATGTGGACATTGGGGAGGGGGAGGTAGGAGAAGGGGGCTCTCCAAGAGGATTTCTTACATAGAGAACATAAATTAGTGCAATTCCGCACAATCTAGTGTCTAAGTTGTGAAAATGGGGAAATCCTCATTGAGGAAATACAAGTATGAAAAGAAAACAACTTTCCCAGGAGAAATCCTGGAAAGCAATGCTTAGTGTGTGAAGTTAATCATGTGATTTTATTTTCAAAACTGTAATATTGCTCTCATGTAATCTCCGCAGGTGTCATTGAAGAGGACAGTTGTCCCATTTGCAGTGAGGCTGGCCAAATTTTAGAGAAGGTTTACTGCCATCAATATTACATCACTGAAGTTAAAGGCATTGTGAAAAATCCAAGTATCACAAAAAGACCCAGTGAGGCCAACGAGCCACATCCATACATCCATTCAGGAGGAGAGGGGTGGGGGTATAGTATGTAGCTCGTAGTGCATTTGGAGCACACTTTACATATTTCTAAAGGGTGGTGTGGTACCACACTGTCATTTACAGACTGCACATTTTCTATTGAAATGGCCACTAAATGTGGTTTTTACTGATAACACCATATTCTGAGCAAATGATGCCATGTGGAAATCAAGTTTCAGCAAAGATTTATCAAATCACATAATCAAGAAAAGTGTCTTGATTTGCTTTGATCCTATTAATATCTTTGTTCCCATTACAAATAAGAATTGCAAAAAAACTACTTTGTACTTTCCTAATGGGTAATATATTTGGAAATATTTGTACAGATCATTTACAGGTATTTAAAATGTTGTAAGAATAAAATTGATGTTCTACAGCATTTTCTTTCACGCTCCCTGCATCCAAGCAAGATAGCAACATAGTTCACTTTACAAAATCCGCTCACTTTGCAGTCAGAGAAAGAAAAGAAATGTATACACCAACCACCATGTTAAAAGAATAAGCAGCAGCTTGTCCAAAGACATTTGAGCTCTATCTCTGAGTGCATGTTGGACCTGCGCGGGCAAGCCCAGCATAAAGGGGGGAAGGTAGCTTGACTCGAGTGGCTAGGCAGGTGAAGGCTATAGTGTTAAGCCAGCTTGGACCCGATAATAACCCCCTGTACACCACACAAAAAGAAGGACACCACACCACTGTTATGGAAAAATAAGATTCATTTATATAAAAGTTCTCTGGGTTTGTAGCAAATTCACTTAGGGTTTCACAGTTACATTTCTGGTAAGCATTTGTTCAATGGAATACTGGTTTCTCATAAATAAATAATTAGTTGGACTCTAAGGAATAAATACACTGGATAAATAGCAGATATGAATACAGTAGAATAAATATTAATTTAGCAATGACTGGAATAAATAGAATAAATAATATCAATGACCAGAATAAATATCACAATAAATATCAGCAATGTCTAGCACAATAATGACTGGACTAAATATCACTTTAGTTATCACCAATGACTGGTATCGCTGCCACCAATTAATCACTTTTAAATACAGTCACTTTTCCAGTGTGGAGAAAGGAGAGATTACTCTTACAGTTAGTTGGACAGCCCGACAGGCTTTCAGGCTTCTCGGGATACAGAACTACTTTTGGGACTCTTTTGTAACCGCTCGATGCACACGCGTGTATCTAGAAAGCAAGGAAATACATTTAGCAGCTCATTCACACTCGGCTGCCACCGGGAGAGGACCTATACTTGGCGCTGGGGGTCAATATTCGCCTACAGGGCTGGTTCACCCTCAGAACCCTGGCGGCACCAGTTCAGAGTCTTAAGACGACGAACGGGCTGCCGGGGAGGTCGCAAAAACTCCACAGTTCAGTCAAAGTAATGCCGCTGTTTAGCTCTCACACACCGCAGTCTTTTAGCAGAACACACGGCCCACCTCACATCAGCTGTAGCGGACGATGCAGTCAAGCACAGTACTTCTCTAGCCAGCAACGGGGCTCGCAGGGGCTCCACAGACCTCCCTCCGACTTCCTTCTTCGGGGTGGTTCCCGCCCACAGCTTCAGCTCCCGGGTCAACAAGGAGGGGCTGACTCGCTAGTCCCGCCCAATGCAGGCTGGCCTTCCCCGCCCCGGCGCACCACCTCACCTTCGGTCCACGCAGGAGGCGCTCTTCGCAGATGGGGCTCGGAGACGTCCGAGCTCCTCGCGGTAGGCGCTATTCACGAAGGGGGCACTTCAGGGGGGATCACGATCGCGGCGACGTCACTCTCGCCTAGCGACTCGCTTCCACAGCCGCTTCAGCCACCGGGGGGGCGGAGAGGCACTCGAACTTGGCCACAGTCTTTTGGGGAATTCAAGGCGGTCGCTGGGCAGGCGCTACAGGCGCTAGGTCACCGCCCACGCTGTTGACTGGAACGCCAGTCACATCCAACGCCAGCAACCTTAGCTGCACTATTGCCTTTGTCACCAGCTGCCTTAGGGGTCAACAGGGCAGGTGTCAATCTGGTGTCAGTCTAGAACTCCTTCCTTGTTAAGGTCAAATCAGGAATCAGGAATGATCTTCATCTCTAATGGCCGCCAGGGACTGGACCTTATATAGCCAGTGCCCTGGGGTGCTAGCACGAGCCAGAGGGTTCTAGAACCTTCTCTGGGTAGGCCCATGACATGGCACTTTTGAGGTACTTTCTGGTCCTTCAGAGCCACCATCCTGGGGTTCTGGAGCAGCCATTTTGTGTTCCTGAAGAAACTAAAGGAATTCCTGTCAGGAATGCGCGCCAAGCAAAAGGGCGCCAAAACCTCAAAAGGCCAAAGTTCATGTAGGCTCCAATGGGAGTCACTCACATGAGGGAAATATGTGTCCACCATTTTAAGTTTGAACACACACACAGGTTGTCAACCTCAGTTTCCAGGCTCACAGGTTTCGCCAGGTGCCTTGTACATAGGTGCCAGAAACCTCGTGAGTAACTGAGTGTCAAGGAACATCTAGCCCCATGAGACAATCACACAAAAAGTCCTGGTAGACAAAAATAAAAAGCGACAAATTTTTGGAGGTACAGGGGAACAAAATAAATCATAGTGGTGAGGGGACTCTCAGAAGCAGACGGGTCCAACACGCGTCCCCCCCAGCTGAAAGTGGGGAGAGCTACCCAACCCCTTGGGAGTTCTCAACACTAAGGCGGAAATACCTGGAGAGACCGTCTGCATTGGCGTGGTCAACTCCGGGTCGGTGTTCCACCCGAAAGTCCATTCCCTGTAGGGAGATAGACCACCTCAACAGTTTGGGGTTTTCCCCCTTCATTTGCATGAGCCAACGAAGGGGTTGGTGGTCTGTCTGAACCAGGAAGTGCGAGCCAAACAAGTATGGTCGCAGCTTCTTCAGTGCCCAGACCACCGCAAAGGCTTCCCGCTCAATGGTACTCCATTTCTGTTCCCGGGGAAGCAGTCTTCGTGACAGAAAGACCACGGGTTGATCCAGACCCTCTTCATTGAGTTGCGATAACACCGCCCCAATGCCAATGTCGGATGCATCTGTCTGGACAATGAACTCTCTCGTGAAATCTGGAGCCTTCAGGACTGGAGCTTTACACAATGCTTGTTTCAGAGTGTCGAAGGCTCGCTGGCAAGCCTCCGTCCAAATGACTCTCCTGGGTTGCTTCTTGGACGTGAGTTCTGTAAGGGGTGCCACGATAGTGCCATACCCTTTCACGAACCGTCTGTAGTAACCTGTGAGGCCCAGGAAGGCTCGGACCTCAGTCTGGGTCTTGGGGGGTTTCCAGGCCATGATTGCCTCAATCTTTGCCTGAAGGGAGTTCTCAACACTAAGGCGGAAATACCTGGAGAGACCGTCTGCATTGGCGTGGTCAACTCCGGGTCGGTGTTCCACCCGAAAGTCCATTCCCTGTAGGGAGATAGACCACCTCAACAGTTTGGGGTTTTCCCCCTTCATTTGCATGAGCCAACGAAGGGGTTGGTGGTCTGTCTGAACCAGGAAGTGCGAGCCAAACAAGTATGGTCGCAGCTTCTTCAGTGCCCAGACCACCGCAAAGGCTTCCCGCTCAATGGTACTCCATTTCTGTTCCCGGGGAAGCAGTCTTCGTGACAGAAAGACCACGGGTTGATCCAGACCCTCTTCATTGAGTTGCGATAACACCGCCCCAATGCCAATGTCGGATGCATCTGTCTGGACAATGAACTCTCTCGTGAAATCTGGAGCCTTCAGGACTGGAGCTTTACACAATGCTTGTTTCAGAGTGTCGAAGGCTCGCTGGCAAGCCTCCGTCCAAATGACTCTCCTGGGTTGCTTCTTGGACGTGAGTTCTGTAAGGGGTGCCACGATAGTGCCATACCCTTTCACGAACCGTCTGTAGTAACCTGTGAGGCCCAGGAAGGCTCGGACCTCAGTCTGGGTCTTGGGGGGTTTCCAGGCCATGATTGCCTCAATCTTTGCCTGAAGGGGTTGCACCGCTCCCCTGCCCACCAAGTGACCTAAGTACACCACCGACCCCTGCCCAATCTGACATTTGCTGGCCTTGATCGTTAAGCCAGCCCGTTCCAGGGCCTGGAGAACAGCCTGCAAATGCTGCAAGTGATCCTCCCAACTGTTACTGAAGACAGCGATGTCATCTAAGTAAGCAGCTGAGAAGGACTCCATTCCGGTGAGGATCATGTTCACCAGTCGCTGGAATGTTGCAGGAGCGTTCTTGAGCCCAAAGGGCATCATACAGAACTGGTAGTGTCCATCAGGTGTGGAGAAGGCTGACCTTTCCTTGGCTCCATCAGTCATGGGAATCTGCCAATACCCTGCGGTGAGGTCAAGGGTACTGAGATATTGGGCAGCTCCCAACCGGTCAATCAATTCATCCGCCCTAGGGATCGGATGAGCATCGGTCTTCGTGACCGAATTGAGTCCTCGGTAGTCCACGCAGAATCGCAATTCGGGCGTGGTGCCAGGTGGCGCAGGTTTGGGAACCAAAACCACCGGGCTAGACCAAGGGCTACTTGAGGGTTCGATGACTCCTAGCTCCAGCATCTTGGCTACCTCACTTCGGATGCTGGCCTTCACCTTGTCAGACAGCCGGTAAGACTTGGACTTCACAGGTGGGCTGTCTCCTGTGTCCACATCATGGGTACACAGGTGGGTCTTACCCGGAACAAGGGAGAACAGAGGAGCGAATGACCCCAAGACCTGGCGACATTCCTCCTGCTGCTCAGAAGTCAAAGATGGTGAGAGTTTCACTCCCTCCACTGACCCATCCTTCTCTTGAGACGCAAACAGGTCGGGGAGAGGCTCAGTGTCCTCTTCCTCCGATCCATCAGTCACCATGATTAACGTGACTTCGGGCCTCTCGTAGTGGGGTTTGAGGCGGTTGGCATGTAACACCCGATGCGGATGCCGAGGGGTTTTCACGTCCACCAAATAGGTGGCCTTGCCCATCTTTTCCAACACCTCAAAGGGGCCTGTCCACCGATCCTGGAGGGCACTCAGCTCTCCAGGCTCCATCACCCACACCTTCTGGCCAGGCTCCAACTCCACCGGGTGAGCATTGTGGTCATACCACGCTTTCATCACAGACTGGCTGGCTTCCAAGTTGTCAGAAGCCTGCTTCCACAACTTAGCCATTTGGCTTCGGAAGGCCAGCATGTAGCTCACCACATCCTGGGGGACTTTCCGGGGAGACTTTTCCCAGGAGTCTCGCACCAGGCTGAGAGGTCCACGTACAGGGTGCCCGTACAGAAGCTCGAAGGGGCTGAAACCCACTCCCTTCTGTGGCACTTCCCTGTAGGAAAAGAGCAAACAGGGTAGGAGGACGTCCCATTTCCTCCGCAGGCTTTCGGGTAGACTTCTGATCATACCCTTCAACGTCTTGTTGAATCTCTCCACGAGGCCATTGGCCTGTGGGTGATAAGGAGTGGTGAACCGGTAGGTCACTCCACACTCCTTCCACATTGCCCGCATGTATGCTGACATGAAGTTGGTCCCCCTGTCAGACACAACTTCTTTGGGGAAACCCACTCGGGTAAAGATCCCCATCAGGGCCTTCGCCACCACCGGTGCAGTGATGGTTCTCAGAGGTATAGCCTCTGGATACCTTGTGGCATGATCCACCAGTACCAGGATAAACCTGTGACCGGATGATGTCGGTGGATCAAGGGGCCCAGCAATGTCGATGCCCACCCTTTCAAAGGGGGTGCCAACGACGGGAAGTGGTTCCAGGGGAGCCTTTAGCTTCATCCCTGTTTTCCCACTGGCTTGGCATGACACACACGTCCGACAATATGTGTCGGACGCCACCCTCATCCGAGGCCAATAAAAGTGGGGGACAAGCCGGGCAAAGGTCTTGTCCTGACCCAAGTGTCCTGCCAATGGAATCTCATGAGCCAACTCTAGCAAGAAGGCTCGGTAACACTGTGGGACTACCAGGGCCCGTGACAATCCGTGCACTGGCGCCCTGGGCTCACTGTAGAGGAGACCATCCTCCCAGTAAACACGATAGTTCCCAGACTGGTTACCTGCTGCCTGGGCTTCAGCCTGTTGCCTCAGACCCTCGAGGGTGGGACAATCCCTCTGTCCCTTGCTCAGTTCCTCCCTGGACGGTCCTCCTTCCACTCGCCACTCGGCAGGGATAGGCAGGTCCTCCAACGGAACCATGTCCTCCTCCGCGGACTCCGGGTCCACCTCCTCCGGTGGCCTATCCGTCTCACGGGGCACGGACACCGAGGCAGGCTCCTCCTGTCCTCGAGATGCTCCCTCTTCGGCAGCTGGGTGGGCCATTGTTCCAGGACACCTTGCACTCGTAAAGTCATTAACACTCTTGATTGCATAATTTTCTCTGGCAGTAAATCTCACACTAAGGACATTTCACTGTGAGATACACCTTGAAAGTAAGTGAATTTCCTCAAACAGGTCTATTGTGGTTATTCATAAACCTCGCTCCAATACTTTGCCACTCTGAAAATAATTGGGCATTTGTTCCAGGCTGGAGTAAATCATTTTTCATGATGTGGACATTGGGGAGGGGGAGGTAGGAGAAGGGGGCTCTCCAAGAGGATTTCTTACATAGAGAACATAAATTAGTGCAATTCCGCACAATCTAGTGTCTAAGTTGTGAAAATGGGGAAATCCTCATTGAGGAAATACAAGTATGAAAAGAAAACAACTTTCCCAGGAGAAATCCTGGAAAGCAATGCTTAGTGTGTGAAGTTAATCATGTGATTTTATTTTCAAAACTGTAATATTGCTCTCATGTAATCTCCGCAGGTGTCATTGAAGAGGACAGTTGTCCCATTTGCAGTGAGGCTGGCCAAATTTTAGAGAAGGTTTACTGCCATCAATATTACATCACTGAAGTTAAAGGCATTGTGAAAAATCCAAGTATCACAAAAAGACCCAGTGAGGCCAACGAGCCACATCCATACATCCATTCAGGAGGAGAGGGGTGGGGGTATAGTATGTAGCTCGTAGTGCATTTGGAGCACACTTTACATATTTCTAAAGGGTGGTGTGGTACCACACTGTCATTTACAGACTGCACATTTTCTATTGAAATGGCCACTAAATGTGGTTTTTACTGATAACACCATATTCTGAGCAAATGATGCCATGTGGAAATCAAGTTTCAGCAAAGATTTATCAAATCACATAATCAAGAAAAGTGTCTTGATTTGCTTTGATCCTATTAATATCTTTGTTCCCATTACAAATAAGAATTGCAAAAAAACTACTTTGTACTTTCCTAATGGGTAATATATTTGGAAATATTTGTACAGATCATTTACAGGTATTTAAAATGTTGTAAGAATAAAATTGATGTTCTACAGCATTTTCTTTCACGCTCCCTGCATCCAAGCAAGATAGCAACATAGTTCACTTTACAAAATCCGCTCACTTTGCAGTCAGAGAAAGAAAAGAAATGTATACACCAACCACCATGTTAAAAGAATAAGCAGCAGCTTGTCCAAAGACATTTGAGCTCTATCTCTGAGTGCATGTTGGACCTGCGCGGGCAAGCCCAGCATAAAGGGGGGAAGGTAGCTTGACTCGAGTGGCTAGGCAGGTGAAGGCTATAGTGTTAAGCCAGCTTGGACCCGATAATAACCCCCTGTACACCACACAAAAAGAAGGACACCACACCACTGTTATGGAAAAATAAGATTCATTTATATAAAAGTTCTCTGGGTTTGTAGCAAATTCACTTAGGGTTTCACAGTTACATTTCTGGTAAGCATTTGTTCAATGGAATACTGGTTTCTCATAAATAAATAATTAGTTGGACTCTAAGGAATAAATACACTGGATAAATAGCAGATATGAATACAGTAGAATAAATATTAATTTAGCAATGACTGGAATAAATAGAATAAATAATATCAATGACCAGAATAAATATCACAATAAATATCAGCAATGTCTAGCACAATAATGACTGGACTAAATATCACTTTAGTTATCACCAATGACTGGTATCGCTGCCACCAATTAATCACTTTTAAATACAGTCACTTTTCCAGTGTGGAGAAAGGAGAGATTACTCTTACAGTTAGTTGGACAGCCCGACAGGCTTTCAGGCTTCTCGGGATACAGAACTACTTTTGGGACTCTTTTGTAACCGCTCGATGCACACGCGTGTATCTAGAAAGCAAGGAAATACATTTAGCAGCTCATTCACACTCGGCTGCCACCGGGAGAGGACCTATACTTGGCGCTGGGGGTCAATATTCGCCTACAGGGCTGGTTCACCCTCAGAACCCTGGCGGCACCAGTTCAGAGTCTTAAGACGACGAACGGGCTGCCGGGGAGGTCGCAAAAACTCCACAGTTCAGTCAAAGTAATGCCGCTGTTTAGCTCTCACACACCGCAGTCTTTTAGCGGAACACACGGCCCACCTCACATCAGCTGTAGCGGACGATGCAGTCAAGCACAGTACTTCTCTAGCCAGCAACGGGGCTCGCAGGGGCTCCACAGACCTCCCTCCGACTTCCTTCTTCGGGGTGGTTCCCGCCCACAGCTTCAGCTCCCGGGTCAACAAGGAGGGGCTGACTCGCTAGTCCCGCCCAATGCAGGCTGGCCTTCCCCGCCCCGGCGCACCACCTCACCTTCGGTCCACGCAGGAGGCGCTCTTCGCAGATGGGGCTCGGAGACGTCCGAGCTCCTCGCGGTAGGCGCTATTCACGAAGGGGGCACTTCAGGGGGGATCACGATCGCGGCGACGTCACTCTCGCCTAGCGACTCGCTTCCACAGCCGCTTCAGCCACCGGGGGGGCGGAGAGGCACTCGAACTTGGCCACAGTCTTTTGGGGAATTCAAGGCGGTCGCTGGGCAGGCGCTACAGGCGCTAGGTCACCGCCCACGCTGTTGACTGGAACGCCAGTCACATCCAACGCCAGCAACCTTAGCTGCACTATTGCCTTTGTCACCAGCTGCCTTAGGGGTCAACAGGGCAGGTGTCAATCTGGTGTCAGTCTAGAACTCCTTCCTTGTTAAGGTCAAATCAGGAATGATCTTCATCTCTAATGGCCGCCAGGGACTGGACCTTATATAGCCAGTGCCCTGGGGTGCTAGCACGAGCCAGAGGGTTCTAGAACCTTCTCTGGGTAGGCCCATGACATGGCACTTTTGAGGTACTTTCTGGTCCTTCAGAGCCACCATCCTGGGGTTCTGGAGCAGCCATTTTGTGTTCCTGAAGAAACTAAAGGAATTCCTGTCAGGAATGCGCGCCAAGCAAAAGGGCGCCAAAACCTCAAAAGGCCAAAGTTCATGTAGGCTCCAATGGGAGTCACTCACATGAGGGAAATATGTGTCCACCATTTTAAGTTTGAACACACACACAGGTTGTCAACCTCAGTTTCCAGGCTCACAGGTTTCGCCAGGTGCCTTGTACATAGGTGCCAGAAACCTCGTGAGTAACTGAGTGTCAAGGAACATCTAGCCCCATGAGACAATCACACAAAAAGTCCTGGTAGACAAAAATAAAAAGCGACAAATTTTTGGAGGTACAGGGGAACAAAATAAATCATAGTGGTGAGGGGACTCTCAGAAGCAGACGGGTCCAACACGCGTCCCCCCCAGCTGAAAGTGGGGAGAGCTACCCAACCCCTTGGGAGTTCTCAACACTAAGGCGGAAATACCTGGAGAGACCGTCTGCATTGGCGTGGTCAACTCCGGGTCGGTGTTCCACCCGAAAGTCCATTCCCTGTAGGGAGATAGACCACCTCAACAGTTTGGGGTTTTCCCCCTTCATTTGCATGAGCCAACGAAGGGGTTGGTGGTCTGTCTGAACCAGGAAGTGCGAGCCAAACAAGTATGGTCGCAGCTTCTTCAGTGCCCAGACCACCGCAAAGGCTTCCCGCTCAATGGTACTCCATTTCTGTTCCCGGGGAAGCAGTCTTCGTGACAGAAAGACCACGGGTTGATCCAGACCCTCTTCATTGAGTTGCGATAACACCGCCCCAATGCCAATGTCGGATGCATCTGTCTGGACAATGAACTCTCTCGTGAAATCTGGAGCCTTCAGGACTGGAGCTTTACACAATGCTTGTTTCAGAGTGTCGAAGGCTCGCTGGCAAGCCTCCGTCCAAATGACTCTCCTGGGTTGCTTCTTGGACGTGAGTTCTGTAAGGGGTGCCACGATAGTGCCATACCCTTTCACGAACCGTCTGTAGTAACCTGTGAGGCCCAGGAAGGCTCGGACCTCAGTCTGGGTCTTGGGGGGTTTCCAGGCCATGATTGCCTCAATCTTTGCCTGAAGGGAGTTCTCAACACTAAGGCGGAAATACCTGGAGAGACCGTCTGCATTGGCGTGGTCAACTCCGGGTCGGTGTTCCACCCGAAAGTCCATTCCCTGTAGGGAGATAGACCACCTCAACAGTTTGGGGTTTTCCCCCTTCATTTGCATGAGCCAACGAAGGGGTTGGTGGTCTGTCTGAACCAGGAAGTGCGAGCCAAACAAGTATGGTCGCAGCTTCTTCAGTGCCCAGACCACCGCAAAGGCTTCCCGCTCAATGGTACTCCATTTCTGTTCCCGGGGAAGCAGTCTTCGTGACAGAAAGACCACGGGTTGATCCAGACCCTCTTCATTGAGTTGCGATAACACCGCCCCAATGCCAATGTCGGATGCATCTGTCTGGACAATGAACTCTCTCGTGAAATCTGGAGCCTTCAGGACTGGAGCTTTACACAATGCTTGTTTCAGAGTGTCGAAGGCTCGCTGGCAAGCCTCCGTCCAAATGACTCTCCTGGGTTGCTTCTTGGACGTGAGTTCTGTAAGGGGTGCCACGATAGTGCCATACCCTTTCACGAACCGTCTGTAGTAACCTGTGAGGCCCAGGAAGGCTCGGACCTCAGTCTGGGTCTTGGGGGGTTTCCAGGCCATGATTGCCTCAATCTTTGCCTGAAGGGGTTGCACCGCTCCCCTGCCCACCAAGTGACCTAAGTACACCACCGACCCCTGCCCAATCTGACATTTGCTGGCCTTGATCGTTAAGCCAGCCCGTTCCAGGGCCTGGAGAACAGCCTGCAAATGCTGCAAGTGATCCTCCCAACTGTTACTGAAGACAGCGATGTCATCTAAGTAAGCAGCTGAGAAGGACTCCATTCCGGTGAGGATCATGTTCACCAGTCGCTGGAATGTTGCAGGAGCGTTCTTGAGCCCAAAGGGCATCATACAGAACTGGTAGTGTCCATCAGGTGTGGAGAAGGCTGACCTTTCCTTGGCTCCATCAGTCATGGGAATCTGCCAATACCCTGCGGTGAGGTCAAGGGTACTGAGATATTGGGCAGCTCCCAACCGGTCAATCAATTCATCCGCCCTAGGGATCGGATGAGCATCGGTCTTCGTGACCGAATTGAGTCCTCGGTAGTCCACGCAGAATCGCAATTCGGGCGTGGTGCCAGGTGGCGCAGGTTTGGGAACCAAAACCACCGGGCTAGACCAAGGGCTACTTGAGGGTTCGATGACTCCTAGCTCCAGCATCTTGGCTACCTCACTTCGGATGCTGGCCTTCACCTTGTCAGACAGCCGGTAAGACTTGGACTTCACAGGTGGGCTGTCTCCTGTGTCCACATCATGGGTACACAGGTGGGTCTTACCCGGAACAAGGGAGAACAGAGGAGCGAATGACCCCAAGACCTGGCGACATTCCTCCTGCTGCTCAGAAGTCAAAGATGGTGAGAGTTTCACTCCCTCCACTGACCCATCCTTCTCTTGAGACGCAAACAGGTCGGGGAGAGGCTCAGTGTCCTCTTCCTCCGATCCATCAGTCACCATGATTAACGTGACTTCGGGCCTCTCGTAGTGGGGTTTGAGGCGGTTGGCATGTAACACCCGATGCGGATGCCGAGGGGTTTTCACGTCCACCAAATAGGTGGCCTTGCCCATCTTTTCCAACACCTCAAAGGGGCCTGTCCACCGATCCTGGAGGGCACTCAGCTCTCCAGGCTCCATCACCCACACCTTCTGGCCAGGCTCCAACTCCACCGGGTGAGCATTGTGGTCATACCACGCTTTCATCACAGACTGGCTGGCTTCCAAGTTGTCAGAAGCCTGCTTCCACAACTTAGCCATTTGGCTTCGGAAGGCCAGCATGTAGCTCACCACATCCTGGGGGACTTTCCGGGGAGACTTTTCCCAGGAGTCTCGCACCAGGCTGAGAGGTCCACGTACAGGGTGCCCGTACAGAAGCTCGAAGGGGCTGAAACCCACTCCCTTCTGTGGCACTTCCCTGTAGGAAAAGAGCAAACAGGGTAGGAGGACGTCCCATTTCCTCCGCAGGCTTTCGGGTAGACTTCTGATCATACCCTTCAACGTCTTGTTGAATCTCTCCACGAGGCCATTGGCCTGTGGGTGATAAGGAGTGGTGAACCGGTAGGTCACTCCACACTCCTTCCACATTGCCCGCATGTATGCTGACATGAAGTTGGTCCCCCTGTCAGACACAACTTCTTTGGGGAAACCCACTCGGGTAAAGATCCCCATCAGGGCCTTCGCCACCACCGGTGCAGTGATGGTTCTCAGAGGTATAGCCTCTGGATACCTTGTGGCATGATCCACCAGTACCAGGATAAACCTGTGACCGGATGATGTCGGTGGATCAAGGGGCCCAGCAATGTCGATGCCCACCCTTTCAAAGGGGGTGCCAACGACGGGAAGTGGTTCCAGGGGAGCCTTTAGCTTCATCCCTGTTTTCCCACTGGCTTGGCATGACACACACGTCCGACAATATGTGTCGGACGCCACCCTCATCCGAGGCCAATAAAAGTGGGGGACAAGCCGGGCAAAGGTCTTGTCCTGACCCAAGTGTCCTGCCAATGGAATCTCATGAGCCAACTCTAGCAAGAAGGCTCGGTAACACTGTGGGACTACCAGGGCCCGTGACAATCCGTGCACTGGCGCCCTGGGCTCACTGTAGAGGAGACCATCCTCCCAGTAAACACGATAGTTCCCAGACTGGTTACCTGCTGCCTGGGCTTCAGCCTGTTGCCTCAGACCCTCGAGGGTGGGACAATCCCTCTGTCCCTTGCTCAGTTCCTCCCTGGACGGTCCTCCTTCCACTCGCCACTCGGCAGGGATAGGCAGGTCCTCCAACGGAACCATGTCCTCCTCCGCGGACTCCGGGTCCACCTCCTCCGGTGGCCTATCCGTCTCACGGGGCACGGACACCGAGGCAGGCTCCTCCTGTCCTCGAGATGCTCCCTCTTCGGCAGCTGGGTGGGCCATTGTTCCAGGCTCCAACCCACGCGACTTCTCCTTCTGAGCAGCCGCCGACCTGGTACTCACACAGGCCCATTCAGGTGTACCCAGCATCTCAGAATGAGTCCGGTATTCCACCTCCTTCCAAGCATTGTGCTCCATATCATTGCCCAGCAAACAATCGACTGGCACGGCGGGGCTTACGGCAACTCGAAGTGAACCTGCAACCCCTCCCCACTCAAAGGGAACCTCGGCCACAGGATAGTGGCTCGTTCGGCCGTCAGCCATCGCGGCCGGATGAAGTACGCCTGGAATCACCTGCTCTGAGGATACCAGATGACTCCTAACTATAGTCACACTGGCTCCTGTATCTCTCAGAGCCTCCCCTCTATGGCCATTGATGGTGACCCATTGCCCATACTTGGCAGTATTCGCGGGCACCTGGATCTTTGGAACCATCTCCCGATTACCCAGGGACACTAAGGTGACTCCCGCCCACTCCCTTCCCTTACTCAAGGACATCTCCTCCCCAAGCGCTGCACTAGCGACTCCCGGGGCCTTTCCTCCAGTGGGAGGGGGTGGTCTCTTTGGGCATTTCACGTCTCCCTTATAATGTCCAATACCACCGCACTCAAAGCAATGGACAACCCTTGGCTGCTGACTCTGGCCAGGATTAGGGTTCTTCTGCGGGTTAGCCTTAGAGTTGGAGAAGGTGTTTTTCCCCTTAAAGCTATTTTGGGGGCCTTTGGAGAACTCCTGCTTCTTGTTATCTCCCCCCTCTTTCCTCTGGGGAGCGCCCTGTCCGGACTTCTGAGTTTCTCCTCCCGTCCCCCTCGTGGACACTCTGGTACTTACCCAGACGTCCGCCTCCTCAGCAAGCTTACGGGGGCAAGTAAGTTTGCTGTCTACCAGGTGTTGCCTCAGCTCGGGAAGACATTTCTCGAGTAGATGTTCCTTGAGTATCAAGTCATACAACCCGTGATAGTCCTCCACCTCACTACCTTGGACCCACCCTTCCAGGGCTTTCTTGGCATAATCCAGGAAGTCAACCCAATTTTGTGAGCTCAGCTTGTGGCTGCCCCTGAACCTTTGCCGGTATTTCTCGGGGGTCAACCCAAACTTCCTGATGAGCGCCACCTTCATGGCGGGGTAATTTACCTGTTCCTCCCGGTCGAGGGCCAATAAGGCATCCCTACCTGTCGGAGGCATGTACCGGTACAATCCACCACCCCAATGCTTCTCATGGATCCCATGGGCTCTTAAGGAGACCTCATAGGCTGTCAGCCATTTAGCAATGTCGTCTCCAGCAGTGTAGCTGGCGACCACGTCCTTAGGTAAATGAGGTCTGGGCTCCCTGGCAAATTCCTGAGACTCGACACCCTCCGGAGTGTTGTTACGGGACTTGAGGTCAAGTTCCTTTAGCCTGAACTCGTGTTCCATCCTCCTCCCTTCCAGCTCCAACCTAGCCAACTCTAACCTCAGATGTCTTTCTTCCCTCCTGTCGGCCAATTCAGTTTCAGACAACCCTCTAGAGGATACACTGCTGCCCTCCCGTGAAGTTTCCTTGGGGCTAATTGACATTTCACCCACCCCCGGGGGACCTGCAGTCACTACCTCAACAACAGTATCTCTGTCAAATTCCTCCTCCTCCACCGTTCCCTCCATGTGTGCCTCCACCCAGGCTCGCAGACTAGTACGGAGCTCCTCTCTTTTGGCCCCTCGCCTGACGAACACACCCCTTTCCTGACAGAAATCCTTGAGTTGCGCCACAGTATAGGTCTCCAACTCTGACATATTGAATTCCATCTCGTCAGCGAAAAGTGTGGACCACTACCACGAAGTAGGTTGTAAGGTAAGGACAACTGAGGGTCACTTCCACCCACCACCAGACAAGAATTTAGAAAAAACAAAACGATAAATTAGAGGGCCGCTGGGAGAAAACTCCGGGTGTGTACCTGTGGGGCACACTGAATTATTATGGGGTTCACAACAAGCACGGCTCGCAATCCCACCGCTGTGCCACCAATTTTATGTTGGACCTGCGCGGGCAAGCCCAGCATAAAGGGGGGAAGGTAGCTTGACTCGAGTGGCTAGGCAGGTGAAGGCTATAGTGTTAAGCCAGCTTGGACCCGATAATAACCCCCTGTACACCACACAAAAAGAAGGACACCACACCACTGTTATGGAAAAATACGATTCATTTATATAAAAGTTCTCTGGGTTTGTAGCAAATTCACTTAGGGTTTCACAGTTACATTTCTGGTAAGCATTTGTTCAATGGAATACTGGTTTCTCATAAATAAATAATTAGTTGGACTCTAAGGAATAAATACACTGGATAAATAGCAGATATGAATACAGTAGAATAAATATTAATTTAGCAATGACTGGAATAAATAGAATAAATAATATCAATGACCAGAATAAATATCACAATAAATATCAGCAATGTCTAGCACAATAATGACTGGACTAAATATCACTTTAGTTATCACCAATGACTGGTATCGCTGCCACCAATTAATCACTTTTAAATACAGTCACTTTTCCAGTGTGGAGAAAGGAGAGATTACTCTTACAGTTAGTTGGACAGCCCGACAGGCTTTCAGGCTTCTCGGGATACAGAACTACTTTTGGGACTCTTTTGTAACCGCTCGATGCACACGCGTGTATCTAGAAAGCAAGGAAATACATTTAGCAGCTCATTCACACTCGGCTGCCACCGGGAGAGGACCTATACTTGGCGCTGGGGGTCAATATTCGCCTACAGGGCTGGTTCACCCTCAGAACCCTGGCGGCACCAGTTCAGAGTCTTAAGACGACGAACGGGCTGCCGGGGAGGTCGCAAAAACTCCACAGTTCAGTCAAAGTAATGCCGCTGTTTAGCTCTCACACACCGCAGTCTTTTAGCGGAACACACGGCCCACCTCACATCAGCTGTAGCGGACGATGCAGTCAAGCACAGTACTTCTCTAGCCAGCAACGGGGCTCGCAGGGGCTCCACAGACCTCCCTCCGACTTCCTTCTTCGGGGTGGTTCCCGCCCACAGCTTCAGCTCCCGGGTCAACAAGGAGGGGCTGACTCGCTAGTCCCGCCCAATGCAGGCTGGCCTTCCCCGCCCCGGCGCACCACCTCACCTTCGGTCCACGCAGGAGGCGCTCTTCGCAGATGGGGCTCGGAGACGTCCGAGCTCCTCGCGGTAGGCGCTATTCACGAAGGGGGCACTTCAGGGGGGATCACGATCGCGACGACGTCACTCTCGCCTAGCGACTCGCTTCCACAGCCGCTTCAGCCACCGGGGGGGCGGAGAGGCACTCGAACTTGGCCACAGTCTTTTGGGGAATTCAAGGCGGTCGCTGGGCAGGCGCTACAGGCGCTAGGTCACCGCCCACGCTGTTGACTGGAACGCCAGTCACATCCAACGCCAGCAACCTTAGCTGCACTATTGCCTTTGTCACCAGCTGCCTTAGGGGTCAACAGGGCAGGTGTCAATCTGGTGTCAGTCTAGAACTCCTTCCTTGTTAAGGTCAAATCAGGAATCAGGAATGATCTTCATCTCTAATGGCCGCCAGGGACTGGACCTTATATAGCCAGTGCCCTGGGGTGCTAGCACGAGCCAGAGGGTTCTAGAACCTTCTCTGGGTAGGCCCATGACATGGCACTTTTGAGGTACTTTCTGGTCCTTCAGAGCCACCATCCTGGGGTTCTGGAGCAGCCATTTTGTGTTCCTGAAGAAACTAAAGGAATTCCTGTCAGGAATGCGCGCCAAGCAAAAGGGCGCCAAAACCTCAAAAGGCCAAAGTTCATGTAGGCTCCAATGGGAGTCACTCACATGAGGGAAATATGTGTCCACCATTTTAAGTTTGAACACACACACAGGTTGTCAACCTCAGTTTCCAGGCTCACAGGTTTCGCCAGGTGCCTTGTACATAGGTGCCAGAAACCTCGTGAGTAACTGAGTGTCAAGGAACATCTAGCCCCATGAGACAATCACACAAAAAGTCCTGGTAGACAAAAATAAAAAGCGACAAATTTTTGGAGGTACAGGGGAACAAAATAAATCATAGTGGTGAGGGGACTCTCAGAAGCAGACGGGTCCAACAGTGCACAACAAATGTGACACGATAAACATTAATTTGAAAGGCTTTCTTATTGCTCATTCACCTTCTGAATTCCAGCATGGTTATTCTGGGCTGCTGCTGCATGCAGCGGCGTAGCTAGGGTGGGGTGGTGGAGACAGACCGCCCCAGGCGGCACGAGTTTTGGGAGCAGCGGCCACCCCCCTCCCCCCACTCTTACCTGTGGCTGTCGTGGCTGCAAGAATTGTGGCAGTGGCCCCCCTTGTTGTTCGATCAGGCCGCCTCCGGCGCCAAACCTAGGGGCCACCATGGGCTGCCTAAGTCCTAGCTACGCCACTGCCCTAATACACCCAACCCTCCAGCGTTTATACCTTTTTAAGAGGCTAAGAAAAGGTGGATTTCACACTCGACAGCAAATTCATTTGTTTGCCGTCAATGGTTCATCAAGAACTTTCAAGCACACTAGAAATGTGCATAGATTATTTGGACACCATACTCCACTGACTTACCTCATAACTCCCCGCTAATACCAAGTTACCCAATGGCCACTTCAAAATCACTATGGTACAAAAGGGGGTGGTGATGGACGGAGCATCTGAACCAAGTAAACACTCACACCCAGTCAACAGATCTGGATTTAATCCATCACCGTTCTTTAGCCCACTCTGCCACCCCAGTTCCGACATGGCCATATGTAAATCAGTCTGACCCTGTACCTCATGGGAGCAGTCCAGCCTGAACTGCCAAGCCATGCCTTCCCTGGACCGGATTCAAGCTTCCTAGGACCATTTTCTGGCATTCCAGCTGTCTTCAACAAGGCTTGCTTGAATCCAGTGGCAAAGTGAGCAAGGGACTCACGTCGGAGCATACGCTGCCAACTTATGGCGAACAAAGTGGTACAAAAGGGGGTGGTGATGGACAGAGCATCTGAACCAATCAAACACTCACACCCAGTCAACAGATCTGGTTGGTTTTGCATTTGTCACCCCGAGTGGGATGGGTATGCTCAGACGTGAGTCCCATGCTCTCCACACCACTGGAGTCAAGCTATCCTCCCTGATGACGGCTGATAGCCAGAAACTGGTCCTAGGATGCTTGATTCCGGTGATGGAGCGCGCAGGTCACCCGACTATAAAATTTACCAATACTCACCTGGGCCCATAATTCAAATACACATTTTAATCAATCAAGTAACCCACACGCTACTACCAGTCTATTTTATTCTACTATTTCCTATACCATTGACTTACCAATCCTTGTCACTAGTACCTATGAACTCATGGATCAGGGAGTTAGTTGCAAAGAAGGCAGTCAAAAATACAAAAACATTTGCACCCATATAATAACCACAAACTCAGGGTAGGTTTAAACTCTTTATCTAATCATCATCAAAAGTCATGAGCTATAGAATAAAAGTAATTAGACTATCAATAACCAAGATTAGAAACAGTGTATAACTATGCAAAAGATATATTATGCCAACCATTTAGTAAGTTTTGAAATAAAGGAAGGTAAAACAAGGAACATGCTATTTTTGAAAACAGACTTTCACAACGTGACTAAAGCAGGGTAAAGAAAAGGAACATACTAAGCCAATAGTTCCGTAATTATCAGTGGTTTGGAAAAAGAACGCAATGTGCAATATCGAAACTCAAATGTAGCACATAACTATAGGAAAGGTAAAAATTTGGAACATCTTCCAAATTCAGATTATCAAGTTTAGCTTCTTAAAGGGAAAGGTAAAGAGAAGGAACAATCATGCAATCATAAAAATGTTATAGCACTCAAATAAAGGGTGGGTAAGAAAATGGAACACACTAATAAACCGTAAACATGAATTTTTCATTTACTAAGGGAAGGGTAAGAAAAGGAACATATGCAATCAAAGCTTTGCAAATCAGGGAAGGTAAAGAGAAGGACTCTTATACTGACAATTACCCACACAGATTTATATTTACCTAGAATGGTGTGAAGACCAACCCTGGCCACGGGTCAGTTGAAAAGAACAGGAGAAAACCCAAAGATTGCAGTGCCAGTAGGCCAGCAGGTGCGAGTTCAGAAATCAGGACAGGAAACCCAGAATTTGGATCAGGACCGGACTACCAAAGGTTAAGACCAGCACCTGCAGTTAGTTTGGTTGCAACGCCTGCGCTACTCCCCCTCTGCAAGGAATCAGTCAAAAAACCCCGATTGGGTTACTGCATTCAACAGCAAAGTGCTTCGCCAGCACTTCAACTTCCCAGAACCCCGATTGGGTTCTCAAACCTCCCGACAGAGTGCTCCGCAGCCCTCTGCTCTTAGTCACCTATTCTGTGCGTTGGGTCAGTGACAGGTCAGCTATTCGGACAAGTCGGACAATTTATCTAGCTAAGCCTACACTAGTTATACTGTTTTCCAGGCCAGCGTACCAATCCCCAAATGTTGCAAGTGTAAGGATCCCCAATTTCGATTGGACAAAGGAGGAGGACAGGTCATCACACCACCTAACATTTAGACTTCAGTGTTGAATATTAATTTCTCCCGTTCCCGCCCTCATCAATTTCTTTCAAATGACATCTGCATTTTCACCCAACAATGGTTGTTCTATTGACAAATACATTGTATGCAATCTGGCTCCTTCTAGTGGGGTCAGAAGTGAGCTTCCCAGGCGCATCTTGGCTGTGACTGCCATCTGGCTCGGGTTCAATAGCACAGAGTTAATCTTCTCGCTGCAGACTGTCATGTGCGGAAAGCACTTCCAAGATGGAGTAAAAAGCACCTCCCAGGCCCAAAGATTACAATACATGAAAAGTAAAGGAAACAGTTTTAGAAAACAGAATAAAATCAATACACTGTATACCATGAATTTCTATACTATACCCATTACTTTACAATAGACTATAGCATTAGGATTATGCAGAACGAACAGCTTAGCAAAAGCAGCAGTGCAAACCTCTCGCATGTGAGAACACTGAACAGCCATATTAGCTCTAGTGGGCAGATGCGACAGTTTCCCTCCAAAGCTGCGAGTACGTCATGTCACGTGGGTATGACAGACGCATGCGCAGTTGAAATTCCCACGTAGCAGTAGCCAATTTAAATGCAAGCATATTACAATTAGTAAAACACATAAGCAAGCTTCACTCGGATACCCAATAATGATGGAAAAGGGCAAATTAGTAAGACAAACATGTTGATTACATAATTAGCGTTATTCGAGGTTCATGAATTCAAGCAAGTCGCTTCTCGTGCGAATCCTTGCTCCATCAATCCCCTCTTTGATGATATTTTATATCATCACAATTAAGAAAATAGTTGCCAACTTCTCACTTTTCAC
This sequence comes from Lissotriton vulgaris, assembly GCF_964263255.1. NCBI lineage: Eukaryota > Metazoa > Chordata > Amphibia > Caudata > Salamandridae > Lissotriton > Lissotriton vulgaris. The sequence continues at coordinate 892,376,830 of NC_141693.1, read as the reverse complement.
ACATTTTAATCTCCTCAAACTTTCTATTCTGCTTTTTCTCATTATTATTATGAGAAATGTTCATCTTCTTATAGATCTGGCTATTCAATTCTTCTAATTCAAGTTCTACAATATTTCTTTTTATTCCTCGCGTATTCATGAAATATTTCTTTTTATATTTTCGACATTTGCAACAAATTATTATTCCTAAAACTAATAAACCTATTCCCGCCATTGGCATCAGTATTTTACTCACAAGACTTTTACCTAGATTAGAAAACCAGCTACCAACAGAGGAGAGACCATCAGTAAGCCTCTTCCATGCACTATCAACCTCCAGTGGTTTAAGCTCCGTTTCCAAATTAGTAATATTTCTCACATACCTCTTAATTTCAACACTTTTGTCAGGTATGTAAGTGCAACAATGTTTCTCTTTCAACATTCTACAGACTCCGCCCTCTTTTGCTAATAACGTGTCAAGAGCAATTCGATTTTGTAAAACCATAGATCTGAGCACAACCAATTTGATGTTGATCATCAAGAAACCTCCAGCAGTATCAGTTGATAACCGATCTACTACTGTTGACAATTTGCAGATTCTGTGAGTATTCAGAGCCACTCCCACTGTAAGTATCAATGCACTAAATATATCACCTACTATTTCCCCAACACTAGCTCTTTTGCTACGTACTAATCCATTAGTTTCTTCATTGCTTCCAGTGATTTTACCCACATGGTATATCTCCGGGAAGACAATACCAATATAACAACTCCCATACCAATGGGTTGGTAATTTGAAATAAGCCTAGTTCCCACATATATAATAAATTCCGGGAAACACAGGTTTGGACCCATCTTTGAAACCCCAACCCCCAATTACTTTGTAATTGTGTTCACATTCACTGGAGCCAATGAATATATTGTTATAATAACTAGTTCTTTCTCTGTGAAGACAAAGTTTCCCCTTCTTTTTGAAATCCAACAACATAGCAGCATTAGCCCAACCTTTCGAGGTGCTCCCTATACTTTTAGCCCATTTAGGAATTTTCTAATTCTTGTCGTTTGCTTTTCTTTGGAAACTCTCTCTTCTTTTCTCTACCATGTTCAAAAATATCTTCTCCTTTTCTTGTAATGAACATGTTAAGTTATTCTTTTTTTTTTTGTCCTCATTTGCCTGTACCTCATGACCAGAAACTATATAGCCAACCACCTATTCGTGCAACCAGGGATGGAGCGCACTCTCCACCACCATAACCTTGTACACCAGCCTGGCGGGAGATTAGATCTGGGTTTACTGAGGCATTGATGGCGAGTGGCAACCTGCCAAACCCATCCCAGACTCCATCAAGGTAGAAGCTACCGCCAGGCCCAGCTCATATCTAACGAAACCACCACAATGGACCCTGGAGTTTGGCGGCATAATCATAGGACCCGGGGGAAAAAAAACAAAAAAGAAAGAAACCCCAGGTGTTAGACACTCAACCACTAACTCCAAGAAATCAAAAGATTCCAAAAGGTGAGTTTATTACTGCTACAAGGTCTGGCCAGATCGACTTTTGATGTTTCATATTGGGATGATAACCAACTGGCATGTGCTGGCGCCTTGGAGTCTGCCCAAAATTTACATATCTGTCGTCGCGTGAGTAAAATTGCATAAAACAACAGCGGCCTTGCTGGGCCAGTAACATTATCATCCATCCCAGAGATTACCAGTGTTAATGTGCAGGGTAAGGTTACTTTGAGTATCAAGCCCAATGTAAACAGGACTTCTGCCCAGAAAGCCTTCATTGGGGGACATTCCATAAACATGTAAACATCTGATGCGCCCTGGAGACTACACTTGTTGCAGCATTTTCCGGGTTGAAACTTCGCAAGCCTTTGTGGTGACCAATAGGCTCGATGAGCCGAGAACAGGTGATTCTGCCTCAACCAAGCAGGCTTGACAGTTTTATAAAGAAGAGCGAATGATCTTATCCACCATTCCTCCCCTCGAAGATCCATGTCCTCAGCCCACAGTTCATCCGGGAGGTCAAAGTCTCCATCCACCTCCTCCAAGATTGCCCAATACCAGTGCATTCAAGTACAAGTTATTCTTGTGTGCGTTATCTATATCTATTTTTCCTACAGTTAGAAAATATTCACTCATATAGCGTGCTGCATCTCTAGTAGTATGGACAGGGTTCAGGTTTCTACGTACAGGAAGTTCAGAAAATATCACATCTAAGTTGGAATAATAATACTGTAGAGGTCCTTTCTTGTAAAATAAGGTAGCTAAAACCCTACAGGAAATTCCATATGTTAGCAGCAAGTGGTGGTAAGTCACACCCTCAGCTACCGAAGTAGGCAGCTTCAAACAGACATAGCAGTTTTCTATTTCCATTGCTTCTACATAGTGTACTAACAGGTTTGCAAATACATTTAAATGAGTTCTGTTTTTGATACTATTATAATGCAGTCCTTCCTCATCTGGTGCTTCTAAGTCTACTTTAGTTTGTTTAAGGCTAAGTGCTCTCTCTTGTGTATCTACTCTTTGTGGTGTATCTCTTGTTTGTAGCTCTTCTGTGTCCTTTGGCATTTGCTTAGTAGGGTACATATTTGTGTCTTTACTCATCATGTAAGGAATAGCTATTGTTAGTCCTATCCAAAGTATAAGTACTATTGCTACACTACATAAACATACTTTGCAGCATGTTTTAAACAATTTCTTTTTGGTCTTCCATTAACAGTATGATCAGTCATTTCTGACTAAAGGAGACTCAACCCCTCTTTGTAACTTGTACACAGCTTTTTACCCTGTGTGAATTTCAGGTGGGTCTCACTTCTTCGTCAGTTTGATCAGTAATCAATTCTTCATCACTTTCGTCAGTTATTTCCAGGTTTTCAAAATCTTCCAAAACAATGTACGTTCACTCATGGCCTTTGTATTTATTATTCAGTCTCTTTAATTTTGGACTTCTCCTTCTTGGCTGTACCACAGATGGATCAGTTTGACTTGTTATTTCATCTACTTGTTCAATTTCTTCATTAATTTTCTTTAAACGCAGTCTAAGTCTTTTGACATATACAGGCCATTTGTCTCCTTTTCTGAGTCTTTTAATTGGCACTGTGCTTGGGATTTCTTCGAATGCTCTTTTATTTTCATTCAGTTGTGGCACATCAACTTCAGTGCTGTCTTCTGTTTCCCTCTCTTTCTGGCTAGATCCAGGTCTTATTTCTATTTCTTCTGCCTGGTCACTAATCAGGCCTTGTTCAGGTACTTGCTGATTTTGTCTTTTACTTGTTTCACCTTCTTCGCCTTCAACACAATTGTCTATTCCTGCTTGGTCCTGCTCAAGCTCTTCGAACCCTTGATTTTCCTCTGCTTGAGCTTTCGCCCTAATTTAGATCTGTCCCTTTTTAGGCTCAGGAGTTCTCGGTGGAGTGTCGATTATTTGATCTTTCCCTATCTGTCAAGCCCACCCTGGTGTCAACGCTTTTAGCCCCCTTGCCTGGTATAAGACTGAAGAAGTTTCCTTGGCTACATTGTTCCCGCTTTTGGAGAAAGCCATTGTAACTTAAAATTTGGTAGCTGACAGTCCTATCCTCACTGTGCCACGCTAACACGAGGTTAGCGTTCTAGTCTTTCCTGTTTGGAGCGGCCATTTCCTGCGCGCGCTGTTTGAGCGCTGCGCACTTCAACCGTCTTTCTGGAGGTAGCGGTTGCATCCTGGAGAGTCTCCGCTGAGACGTCTCTTTTCTGGCAGCCGCCGCCGTTTCGATTCTTCGTTTTGAAGTTAATGAGCTGGCAGTATCCTTCCAGTCACGTAAGGAATTTGCGTAGCTCAATTCAGCGATTCAGCGTTTTCCTGTAATAACGTCCCTCACCTCGTCTGAGTCGAGATAAGCCCTAAAGAGACTGAATTCTCATTGCGGTCTCCTTCCAGTATTCTACGGTTGAACTATTCTCTAGCGCAAGAACTGGAACTTGAATTAGCGCTCTTTGGAATTTAGTGCAGGCAGAGTTTTGAGTTGTTTGCTTGCCCGTTTTTCTCTTCAGAGAAATAAAGACTTCTCAGTTCATTGTAGAGTTCCTGTCAAAGACTGCAATTGTCCTTAGAACTATATCTAATGGTTATTACACTAATGAACTCAGGAAGTATGAGACATTTGTGAGAACATAGTTGGATTAAGGCAAGCTGCGCAGTCTACAGAATTGCTACATAGTCTACGGAATAATCCTTTTGAAAGCAGCTATACTGTCCAGAGAAGCTATTCAATAAAGAACAGAAGATCTACAACAGCATAGAACTGGCAGACCATTGAGTAGTGTTTAGGGTTATAATATATGCGCATATAGTTTATATCCTTACTCACTGTATTGATTGGGTTCGATCTTCATCTTCTGGATTTGAGTTTTTTCCATCAACATAGCCAGCTTCTAAATATCATCAACAGAGAGAGGCGCATTCCACACTCTTATCAGGTATTCCTTTTGAACGAAGGTGTCTAAGAAGAGCTACTAAGACCTATTGAATGTATAATGTGATTTATCAAGTCTTTGAGGAACGTATTAATGTTGTGTTACTCTTGCAGGTGTCCCAAGCAACTACGCAGTTCTTAGAAGACACCAGGGTGTGGCAGTCTCTCTTGTTTGCTATCCACTTCCCCTTTCCCTTTCATTCCTGGGCTCAGAGTCATCTGGGTGCAGGAGTGGCTGGGAGTTGGGAAATTCTCTTCTGAAGACCCTCTCCAGATCGTCCCCACAGTCTCCAGGAGTGCAGGTTAGTCCTCTTGACACTATCTGGTCCTCCTCAGAATCACTTTTGACTTGGATTTCCATGATCTGAGTACCTTTTTCTACACCTGTCTCATCCTCACTATCACTCTGTCTGTCTAGATAGGTTTGACTTCTTGTCCGCACATATTCTGCAGGTATGTTGATTACTGGAATCCAATCATCTTGACTGGTGCTCGGCTGTTCCTCTTCAGCTATTTCAGGATCGATCTCTTGAGACCCCTCAGCTGTCGAACTTCAGCCTTAGTTTCATCAGATTCTGTCACCTTCTTTGTATGACTGGCATGGATCCAGTGTGGAACTCCTGCACACTTTACAGCTGGGGTGGTGACCAAAATCACTTGACGTGGTTTACCCCACCTGGGTGCAAGACAAGATTTTCAAGTTTGTTTCTTTATCACTACCCAGTCACCTGGGTTCAGGTCATGTGGTGGAGTTGCTGGTCTGGCAACAGCGTCTTCCCCAACCTGGCGAGAGAGATAGAACGCACTTGGTCAGCCAGTTCTTTGCAGTATTCCAGTACTAAATCATCAGATATGCTTAGCAGTTTGTGTCCTGGCACCCATGCATGCCGCATTGCTCTTCCCATCAGTATTTAATGGGGACTCAAGCCTGTCTTCCTGTCTGGAATACTTCTAAGTCCCATCAGAACAAGTGGCAAAGCATCTGGCCACTCTAATCGAGTTGACTCATACATCTTTCCCAATCTTGACTTGATAGTGCCATTCAATTGTTCTACCACTCCAGAAGCCTCTGGGCGATATGCACAGTGCAGTTTTTGCTTAATTTTGAATGCTTCACAAATCAGACCAATTATTTCACTGTTAAAATGTTTTCCTCTGTCTGATTCAATTGTTACTGGAAAACCGAAACGTGGGATAAGCTCTCTAAGTAAAAGCTTAGCTACAGTGATGCTATCATTCCTGCGTGCGGGGTAAGCTTCCACCCATTTTGAAAACGGGCAGACAATGACAAGTACGCATTTTAGTCCTCGACAAGGAGGTAAATGAATTAAATCAATCTGCAATCGAATAAAAGGACCTTCTGCCTTTCCAAGCTTTTCTGTTAATACCACTGTTTTCTTCCCTGGGTTTATTTGTTGGCAAATTAAACACCTCTGGCAGAGTGCCTCTGCTATGTTCCTGAGCTTCGCATTAAACCATGTTCGTCTGAACAGACGTATCATAGCATCTCTTCCAAAATGTGAATCTCCATGAATCAACCTAGCCATAGGAGCAGGCAGACAGTTGGGTAACCCTACCGTTTTGTCAAGATAAACAATGACACCATCTTCAGCCCTTATTTGACACCCTCATCTCCTCCATTGTTCCTTTTCCTTGGGTTCTGCTGCATTCTGCAAATCTCTCACTTCTTCCCATGTATTCACACCATCCAGCAACATAAGTTGGCAGCTGTTTCCGCCCACCTCAACCTTTTTATTAACAGCCATCTTATATTTTGCACAATGTTGGGCTAATTGTTCAGCATATCGATTACCAGCTGTCACTTTGTCATTGCCAGATTTGTGAACAGCACACTTGACCACAGCCACTTCTTTTGGCAACTGGATTGCTTCCAGTAAATCTTTCACATAATGACCATTTCTGATTGGAGTACCTGAAGAAGTCAAAAAATCCCTTTGCATCCATAATTGGCAATAGTCATGCACAACCCCATAACCATATTGGCTGTCAGTGTATATGGTTACTTTCCAATTTTTCCCAAATTTACAGGCCTTTGCCAGGGCAACCAATGTGGCTACTTGTGCAGACTTGACTCCAGGTAAATGGGATGCTTCCACTGGACCTCCCAATGTACATACTGCGTAAGCAGCGCTTAGACCTCCTTCCTCATGTCTCATGCATGAGCCATCTACAAATAGCTCATAATCTGAATCAATTAAGGGCTCTTCTCTTATATCTGGCCGTGGTTTAGTGCTGTATTCAGTCAGGTCAATGCAGTCATGTTCAACTTCTTCCTTCAGTTCTGCAATATGTGAATTAGGCAACAGGGTTGCTGGGTTCAGAATATTACATCTAGCAATGGTTACATTTCCTGCACCTACAAGAATTCTCTCGTACTTAGTCAGCCGACTAGGTGTAAGATACTAAGTCTTAGTCCTGGTTAGCAAGATTACAACTGCATGTGGAACATACACAGTTACAGGATGTCCCATAATGATGGATTCACTCTGCTCAAGACTCATGCAAGTTGCAGCTACTGCTTTCAGACATCCGGGCAATGCAACTGCCACTGGGTCTAATGTGGACGAAAAATATGCCACAGGACATCGCACTAGTCCATGAATCTGAGTCAAGACTGAAAGTGCACAATTATCTCGGGTGTCACAAAAAAGTGCAAAATCTTTTGAATAGTCAGGCATTCCCAAAGCTGGAGCTGTACACAAGCAGTCTTGTAAATTTACAAAAGCAGTCATGCTTTCGTCATCCCACTCTACTGAGTCCCTGGCTCTTTTCTTTGTCATTTGTATCAGGGGCTTTGCAAGAGCTGCAAATCCCACAATCCATTGCCTGCAATATCCTACAACTCCAAGAAACATTCTGATCTCTTTTTGTGTTTGGGGCAAATTCATATTTTTAATTATCCTGATTCTTTCTGAGGTAACTTTTCTGACACCTCTCTCTATCTGATGCCCCAGATATTTCAGTGATGTAGCAAATAATTGCAATTTCTCTGGGGAAACTTTATGTCCTCCTTCACCTAGATGATTCAGTAAAGCAATGGTATCAACAACGCAGTCTTTTCGTGTTTTAAACGCCACCAAAAGGTTGTCTATATACTGAACCAAGACTGACTGTCCAGGTAGTACTACTGACTCAAGGCACTTTTTCAAAATCTGATTAAAAATCGAGGGGCTTTCTGTGTACCCCTGAGGGACACGATTCCAAACATAGACATGACTGCCGAATTCAAATGAGAAAATAAATTTGCTATCTTGGTTCAATGGAATCGAGAAAAATGCGTGACATAGGTCAATGACAGTAAACCATCCAGCTTCCCACAGTATCTGATACAGAATCACTGCAGTATTTGGCACGACTGGACAGCAAGGAACAACAATCTTATTAACCTTTCGAAGGTCTTGTACAACCTTGTACTTACCACTCGGTTTCTTTATACCAACTATGGGAGAGTTACATGGACTGCTCATTACTTATTACAAAATTCCTGCTTCCACAAAATGCTTTATTTCTACTGAAACACCTTTCTTTATTTCTGCATCCTCTTTTATGGTTACTTTTATTGGGTCAACATTTGCCATTAGTCCTACATCCTTTCGAGTAAAGTCCCATACCTCTGGTTTTACCGTCTGTTGCAATTCTTCTGGTAAGTCTTTTATTGTCATTCTTTTAATTTCTGCCTCTGCTCTCGCTAACATTAATTTGTAAATTCCGTCTTCGTCTGGGGTTTGAATTTCAACACCATTTGGAGTGCAAAAGATGGTGCAATTCATTTTCATTTCAAATCTCGCCCTAGCAGGTTTACAGGACTTGAGTAGCAGACAACAAATCTATGCATTTCTTTAAAGTTCCCTATTCTCTCTTCCATGGGTTCTGTAACTGGGGTACTAATTTGTTTATTAGAAACGCGAACTACTTGAATCGCTGCTCCCGAGAGGGGTAGGTTTGGAACGTCTGCTGTGTTCACAGCAGAACGGGTAGCACCAGTGTCCAACAGAAGGTGACATCATTCCCTTCAACCTTTCCTTCAATGTATGGCCCTGACTGGTCTACCGGCAAGGAGGCGCCAAGCACACACTCCTCGTTCTCCCCCCTTATGCACCGTCAGTAAGGTTTTTCACAAAAGAATGTGTAATTCAAAAGAAATTGTGATGTTGCTGCATCTCTCTTTTCCCTTCCTTCCCAATTCGAAGTATCTACACTCTGTTGTGCTTTGCTCCTGTAATTTGGCATAGGTGCTGGGGGTAACTGATTCTGTATTACCTGCTGCGGGGTCTTCCGTGGCATCTCATTCTGCGTCTGTGGATTTAAATCATTATTTTGCACATTACCGTTCTGCACAGCTTTACACTCGTCCTTCCAGTGCCCCAACTTGCCACACCAGTGACAGGGGAATTTCTTTTTAGTATCCTCCCTATTGAATTTTCCCCTTGGCCTTCCTCCACTTCCATCACCCTTATTCTGGTTGCTAGTCATCTGGTTTAACTGTTGTTCCTGTTGCTCTGCTAATTTTACTTGTGCCCACATGACTTTCTCTTTCAACTCTTTCCGCTTATTTTCTAGCTCATCTTCACAATATTTTGCATATTTGAGGACCTCATCTATGGGCTTAGCCTGCCAACAAATTTTATTGTCTTTAATCCATTGTGAAATTTCTGGTCTTAATCCTAACACAAATCGAAAATGTGTCATATCCTTCATATCAATGTTGTCTAATGCACTGTATTGTTTGAATGTCTGTAATAAACGTCCATAATATGAATGCACTGACTCGTCTTTATTCTGAGTGGTTTCTATATGTTGTCATTAAGTCTGTTGCTTTTGCAGGCACATTCCCTTTAAGGTAAAGTATTACCTGGTTGTATTTTTTCATTACATCCTCGGAAGGTGCCACTGTCTTTGGGTCTCTTGGGTACTCATCACTAGGCCAATCTACAGCAATTTTGCATTCCGTCCATAAATCTACGTGAACTACAATGTCAAAAAAACCATCTAAGTCTTTCAAGAGACACTTTGAAACTTTTACAAATCTCTCAACTTGTCTGTACCCTTCTACAGGTTTTTCATGAAGTTTTGGGAAATCATTCGTAAATGACAAAATATCCTGTCGGGACCATGGAACATGCACATAGCCTCCACCTGGTACCTCTCGCATGGGATGTCATTTTTCCACCTTCTCTGCTTCTTTTAAAACATATTATGATGTCCTTTGCCTTGCTCGAACCTCTTCCTTTTTCTTTGCCCACCTGGCTTTCCATTTTTCTAGTTCTCCCCATTTTTGCAATAATGTCAGCAGCTCTCTTATCTGCACCTTTTTCTCTGATAAATTCATGTTTTCTAAATCTTTGTCAGAAAATTATACTCAATATGGTTTCCGCAATACTTTAGATTTCCCAATGTCGATTCCCATGCTAGCTGCAGTGTCCATTAATTTCTCATGACACACCCGTGTATTTCTGGTAATACTTTTACAGATGAATAGTAATTCATCCTCAGGGTATTTAACCTGTCCATTCCCACATTTCCAGCCATCAATTCCTCTATTTCGATTCTTAATTTATATATATCTAATGGCTTTGGCTGTGTCTTTGGTTTTTCTATTTCTCGTGTCCATCTACCTATCTCTTCAGGAGTTACTACAGTGGCACTTTTCGTACCTGTGGATGTCTCTATCTGGACTTCTCTCGGGTTTAAAGGAGTGGTCTTTCTCAATGAACTACATGAGTTACTACAGTGGCACTTCTCGTACCTGTGGATGTCTCTATCTGGACTTCTCTCGAGTTTAAAGGAGTGGTCTTTCTCATTGAACTACATTCTGGTACTCTTATTGGTAAATCCATTAAGGAGATTACTGACTCACATTCTCTTGCCTGATCATCTATTATCAATGGCTCCTTTCTTGGCTGTACTACTGATGTCGTTATACTCGGAGCTTTTGGACTAGCTTGCTTATCTCCGTACAAAGGAACAACTGGGCCAATAGTTACTGGAATTCTCAAGGCTTCGGGACTTGTATTGGTGGGAAATTTTCTGAATTAATTAATTTCTCTGTTTATTCAAAGCTTCTCTTTCTCCCTCTTGCAATACCCTTTCGATGGAGGTCCCATGTATCACTTGTGGAATTAAAGGAGGTTTTAAAAATGGGGCATTCGGATTTTCTGTACTTGGTTCTTCATTATAAGGTGGTGGATTTTTCATTAATGCATCCTCCATATAATCGTTGTACGAAACACCACTAGTCATTAAATGTTTGGTTTTCTCAGTCCTTTAACTTCCTGTGGGCTCTTCTAAAGTTAATACAGGATATAGCCCTTCCACTAACATGTTCTGTCTCCATTGTTTCATCTGTTTATCTTTGGAATCTCATGGAACCTATGGGTAACATTTACTCAGTCCTTTGTCAAATCTAGGTCTGTCCCGCACGAAAGCCTCAATCTCCCATTCTTCTAGTGCCTCATATTGCGTTAATCTAGGTCTGGGATGTAAATCATTCATTTGCGTCCCTAAATTAAACAAAATTCTTCCATTAAATGTGCCTTCTAAGGGAAATGCTAAAATCCTGTCATCTTTTATGTATTCCACCCAGTTTTCTAACCATACACAAGAGTGGTAACCCCTGTCGAACATCATAAATGATGCGGGAGTATTCGGTGGTGGAATAATGACTCCTTCTCTAGTTTTAATGGGCTTGTCTTTTTAAAGTAATTCTTAACTCTGTCTACAAGTGACATTTTTCTCTTACTTCCGCACATATTGCGAGGTCTGCCTCTTATCATCTGATCCCTAGCCAATCCTTGGTATCTTGGATCAGGTCGAGTCTCTGGATGACTTGGATACCACATATATTTTGCAAAAATTCAAAGTGTACAAAATACTTATTTCCGTTTACTAAATGTTTCCAATAATAGCTCGTCTTTTATTCTTGTTCAACCAATCAACAATGCAGTTTCAAATATTCTCAACCAATAATTGCGCTGCTTTTCCTGTGAGATGAGTTCCCACACTCCTGTGCTCACCCCTCCTTTACAATGCTATCTCAACTACACGCCCGCTATCTCGACTAATACCAGCGCGGCTCTGAGTGACGTCAGCGCAGCACCGCAACTGACTCCCTCCTTCACAAGGTAATGTGAAAACTCAATTCTTTTGCTTTTAAAGTGCAGATTTTATTATTTAACAACGAAAAAACATTTTCCACTGTACCCGAGTGACTAGAAAGGAATGAAATATTTCACTGCAAGTAAATCCCTTCTGTTTACTTTTCATACACTACGAGTAGATCCCTTCAGCCTCCCCTTCACCCAAGTATTAGAGAACCTGCTACTCCTTTAGACTTTAACCACTCCGGGATATATACTAAGACCAAAGTTTCACCAGCGAACCCCTTTGCTATCGATCGAGCTCAGATGAACCTGCTACTCCTTCCATGTGACCCTTTCTAGGTGATATCACAACAAAAGTTTTGCCAGCGAACTCTTTGCTATCATTTATTCACACATTCATACAGAAAACCCTAAACAGTGCTTCCGGTTCTGCCCAACCATGCACTAACTTCCTGCGGGTAAGTGACCTCACCGCGATGTCACTTCTATTTACCACCCGCTATTCTGCCCCCGGGGATTTCAGACAAACATATAACAGATACGAACGACTGTGGTTAATACATAAATCACAGCATCAAACCAATGAAATTTTTAAATACTCAAATAATATCACATTTGATCGATCAACATATTCTCTTAACCAACTAACTAACTACCTTTATTTAACTAATCCCTAACCATACTACTGCTACCAAAGAATTATACTGATAGAGCGCGCAGGTCACCCGACTATAAAATTTACCAATACTCACCTGGGCCCATAATTAAAATACACATTTTATTCAATCAAGTAACCCACACGCTACTACCAGTCTATTTTATTCTACTATTTCCTATACCATTGACTTACCAATCCTTGTCACTAGTACCTATGAACTCATGGATCAGGGAGTTATCTGTAAAGAAGGCAGTCAAAAATACAATAACATGGGGGCGTGGCTAGCGGCCGATGATGGCGGCAGCAACCTAGAGAGGCTCCCGTAGCAAGGCGGCATCCCGCAAAAATCCGCATGCCTATCCGCTCACTGATCGGTCCAGAGGGGGTGTCCTGGGTGCGGTGACCGAACGGCGCCAGCAAGGAAAATTTGGGAGCGCTCAGACCCCGGCATCGGGACGAAACTTCGTCCACGTCCCTCACGGAAGACAGGCCTGGTGGCACGAGGCGAGCACCGGTGTCGAGTGAAACCTTGGGCCGGGCGGAAGTCCACCCTCCCCGGCGCGATCACCCGGAAGTAGACGCTGACGGCAACGCTCGACACCTTCGACTGGCAATCCTTCCCGCCGACCACTTCACCCTTCACGCGGTGTACCCAGTGGCGCTACGCAGTGGTGCCCCTTGGCTGCGCTCGACATACGCTGTGGGACCTGTGCGGCGCCAGTCGCCATTTTGCTTAAACTTGCCGAGACCGCCACAGCTCTGTGGCCGTCGGCGGCCATCGTCAGCGACCTCTGGCCCATACCCAGTCTGGACCTTCTGCATACCCCCCCCCCACCCCCAAGCGGACGGCTACGGGCGTCCGGCCCGCTCCATCATAAACAGTGTCTCGCCGCAAAGGATCAATGGCGGGGAAGGGGCCACGACAGACCGCCGCTCAGGCGAAGCTCGGAAAATATGCTTACGATAACCAGACACCCACTCAACCTGAGCAGCGCAAATCACTGGGAAAGGGTGCAGACAACGCCGGTGCAAAGAAAGCCATGCTAGACGATGTACTGCGAGCGCTGGAGCAGGTGCAGGCCACGGTGGGCTCGACCGCGGCCGAGGTTACCCTTATTAGAGCCGACCTCCAGAAAATGAGCGAAAGGGTGAAGCACGTGGAGGTGGTGACCAAATCATTGATAGAAGACGTTTCCGACCTACAAGTGGCAATGGAGAGACTGCAGGCGGACAATAAACTTTTAAAAAGTACGCTGGACGACCAGGAAGGGCGTTCCAGACGCAACAACGTCCGTATCTTGGGGGTTCCGGAGTCTGAAACAAAGGGTGCCATGGATCTGTATGTTGAGGACCTTATAAAGACAAAACTGGCCCCGAAAGGACTGTCCAACTTCTTTACAGTGGAACGGGCCCACCGGGTCCCTGGGGGGACGCCTACCCCGGGGGCCGCTCCGCGCCCCATCCTGGCAAGACTCTTTAACTTTAGAGACCGTGATGCAGTCCTCCAGGCAGCCAGGGTGGCCCCGCCCATCCAAATCCAAAATTCACGGATTTCTTTCTTCCCGGATTACACGGCGGAGGTCACCCGCAGAAGGAGGACCTTCCTAGAGGTGAAATAATCACTCCGCGACCAAGAACTGCCGTACTCCATGTTGTTTCCGGCCCGGCTGAGAGTGGTGGCCGATAAGAAGGTCTGGTTCTTTGACTCGGCGGAGACTGCAAGAGAATGGCTGGATGGCTGGCGCACGGTGGACCGCACTTCCAACCGCCGACGCAACAGGACGGGAGAGGAGAGCCGGCCGGGCTCGCGTTCGTCGACCAGGGGCAGCGCGAATGGATCACCGTCGCAGGACCACATGGGAGCTGCTGGAGGCAAATGATACTACCACGAGGGATTAAACGTGAAACCTGAACCTTACTCCCTCTCTGATTGTTCACCAAGTCGTTCATGGACGCTGGCCCGGACGACCCGAGGACAGCAAGGGACCGCCTGCTTAGGGGGACACTCTCCCCTGACGCGCAAGTACTCTGTTTCTGGCATGGGATAAGCGCTCTGCTAAGTTGGGGTGGCGGGCAGTTCTGAGTCCGTTTGGCAGGGAGGCAGGGCGGGGGGAGTTGGGGGGGGGGGTTTGTTCGTTTTTACGGGACGTTCAAAATATCGATCACATACTGTACAATGTGCTATGATGCTTATTGGAATAATGCTGGGGAGGTGGAGTCGATGCCGATGGTTTTCTGTCTCTAATGTTCAAAGATGGTGGTTGTACAGCCTAACGTAATGCATACGGGGGAGACGCGATTGGGCGGCTCCTCCCTCAAGCTTCTAGCCTGGAATGTGCGCGGCCTAGGTGATAAAGTGAAGCGCGGCCTCGTTCTGTCCGAGGTGAAACGTCACAAACCTGACCTAATACTCCTCCAAGAGACCCATTTAATGGGTAGCGCCACTAAGGCCCTGGACAGACGGGGGTATACAATGTTAACCCACTCGGAATTCTCCACTGGGTCCCGGGGTACAGGTATCCTACTTAGAAAGTCCTCCAATTTTATCACCCTCAGCACTAGAACTGATACGCAGGGCTGTTTTGCGGCAGCGGTTGGACAATGGGACGGGCGCCCCCTGACGATAGTTTCAGTCTACATCCCACCGTCATTGCACTCAGTGATGTTGCCAGCCCTGGGCGATTTCTTACTATACCTCCCCGAAGGAGACACGCTCCTAGGCGGGGATTTCAATGCACCTGCTGACCCACAACTCGACAGGTTCCCAGCGACCGCCCTCCCGGGGGGTCCCTCCAGGTTTCAGCGCTTCACTGAGGCACTAGGGCTGGTAGACGTCTGGCGCCATGTTCACCCTATACTGCGACAATACACGTTCCACTCCACCGTCCACAATAGTCTATCCCGCATTGATCACTTCTTGGCGTTAGGGGATGGGTTACAGCGCGTAGAGGAGGTGCTCATACACCCTAGGGGCATCTCAGATCACTCACCACTGACTCTCACCATTACCTCGCAAACACGCACACGCCACCGCGTCTTCCCTATGCACGCCTCTTATCTTAAGGTCCCTAAGGTCAGAAAGGCCCTGCAGACCGCCACGACACATTATTTCATGGAAAACGAACCTACCACAGCCTCGGCTGAGGTCCTATGGGAGGCTTATAAGACAGTCCTGAGGGGGCAAGCAATCAGCTCTATAACATCACATAGAAGGGAACAGGCAGCTGACCACGCGGCGCTTGAGCTCCGACTGCGCGAAGCCACCACTGCCCATGAAGCAGACCCCACAGATGACACAATACATGCACGCGCACTGGCCCAGCGCCTATATACAGACCACGCTCGGCTTGTCACACAAGGCCACATCACAGACACACAAAATCGAGTATATGATGTTGGGGACAAGGCGGGGAAGATGTTGGCCTGGCTCGAGAAAAGAGGGGGTAGCTCCAGGGGAATCCAACAGGTGAAAGACGAAGAGGGCAATACTCAGACTGACCCAGATCGCATAGTGGAGGCACTGGCTGCCCACTTTGAGAAAGTCTACACTCCGGAACGGGAGGTCACTGCGATTGCAGCCCAAAGCGCACTATATGACATAAACATCCCAGCACTGTTACCGGAGGCTGCAACTGAGCTTGAGGCACCATTCACCGCTGACGAACTGCGGATCGCCATCGGGGCCCTCCATACGGGCAAAGCGCTTGGGCCAAACGGCATTCCAATCGAATGGTTCCAAGACCGCACTGACGTTCTTAGCCCATACCTGCTCCGAATGTACGAAGAGTGCCGTGCTAAGGGGTGCTCCCATTGGACCAACGAACGGCCACGATCGTGGCTATTCCTAAGCCCGGTAAGCCCCCTGGGGAATGCTCCTCATACCGCCCTATATCTTTGCTAAACGCAGAAAGCTAAATTCTTGCTAAGCTTCTGGCAAATCGTCTCCTGCCTCATCTGTCCGATCTTATTCACCCAGACCAGTCGGGGTTCATGCCCCACAGGAACACCTCGCTCAATCTCAGACGGGTGAATGGGGTGATAGCTAAAGCGGATGACATAGGCGAGTCTGCGGTCATTTTGGCACTTGATGCAAAAATGGCCTTCGACATGGTGGAGTGGGCCTATCTCTTTGAGGTCCTCCGATACATGGGATTCGGACCCGTCTTCATCTCCTGGATCAAACTGCTATACACCGCACCGGTAGCGCATGTGGTAGCGAATGGCCACATTTCACACTCCTTCCCACTCAGGCGCGGCACCCGACAAGGATGCCCTCTCTCCCCCTGCTATTTGCGCTCACACTGGAGCCCTTGGCGATCCGCATCAGGACTACCCCTTTGCTTAAAGGGATTAAATGGAGGGAGGGCTGGGAGGACCGCATATCGCTTTATGCGGATGACATGCTGGTGTATCTGACATATCCCGATCACGGCATACCGGCCCTCTTGCGCATCTGCAACGACCACGGAGAGATGTCAGGCTACACTATCAATTGGAGTAAATCCGAATTGTACGCCCTGACGGGTAGCCACCCAACGCTTGGTCCAGACTGCCCCCTACGACTGGCCGGTTCCTCATTTAAATATCTCGGTATTCACGTCACGGGTGACCCGGCGGAATACGAAAAACTGAACCTAGCGCCACCGCTGGACCGCCTCAAGCAAGATGCAAGCTTCTGGGCAGGATTACCGTTGACGATGCTTGGGAAAGCAGCCCTGTTTAAGATGAAATCCCTGCCCCGCTTCCTATATATCCTAGACAATACCCCCTTTGCTGTGCCCCCAAGGTACTTCAAGAGGGTGGCGGCAGTGGTCTCTGGTCTGCTGTGGGGCTACCGCCCGGCGCGAATAGCACACGCCAAGCTCTGCAGGAGCTGGTACGAGGGCGGCATCGCACTTCCCTACCTCCACCTCTACTACTGGGCGACACAGCTCAGACCGATCAACCAGTGGCTGCACGCATCGCAATCAGACCCAGCATTCCAGGCGGACAGGGCCCAACTGGGCGCCAGTACCCTGTTGGCCCCACTTTATGATAGACGGAAACTCAGACCGCTGAAGGGCCCCACTAGGCTCACAGTGGCCACCTGGCACGCAGCCACCGCTGCGCTGGGGTGGAAAGACACACTCACCAAACTCACTCCACTCTGGGACTCACGAGCCCTAGGCAATCTTCGGACCAGTAAGGGGTTCTCCCGCTGGGACGACATCGGCATTTCAACAGTGGGGGACATGTGGGAACATGGGGGAATCATCACTTTTGCCCGCCTGAAAGAACTCTATGACCTAGGGCCACATGAAACCTACCGATATGTCCAAATCCGTCATGCATTACTGGCGGCTATTCCGGCGGGATCATCTCTCCCCGAGTCCTCACCGCTAGAGGATCGCCTCTTGACAGATTACATGATAGAAAAGGCCACCTCCCTCACTTACCGAAAACTCCTTAACAATTCCCCAGACCCGCTAGTGCCTCTTAAAGAGAAATGGGAGCAGGAAGTGGGCGAGATGGATGAACATGAATGGAACGAGGCACTGGCATCCCCTAAGGAAGCGGGCATATCGTCTAGAATGAGACTCATCCAACTCAAAGTTCTACACAGAACATATTACACCAGGACATTGCTTCACCGCATACAACGAGCCCCTGACCCTTTCTGCTTGCGAGGCTGCAGGGAGGAGGGCACACTCTTCCACACATTCTGGGACTGCTCAGTCATACACTCCTATTGGCGTCAAGTCATGCGCACTGTGTCACAGGTGCTGGAGGTTTCGGTACTCCCGGAACCGCGGCGCTGCCTCCTCAATGTGTGGGAACCAACTGACCTGTCCCGGCATGGCCGCCTCTGGGTAACGCTAGGGATGATGGCGGCCAAGAGAGATATCGCGCAGCGCTGGGGGGTGGCAGACCCGCGGACGGCCTCACAGTGGTGCGTAAATATGGACAGGGCCATGGTCACAGAACGGGCAGTTTATTTGAACAGGGCGTGCCCGGCCAAGTGGAACAAGGTGTGGTCCCCATGGAACACATACCGGGGCGACATTTGTGATCCACTACCTGAAGATGACTCAATGGACTCAGACGAAGAAGACGGGGTGGGCTGAGGGGGGCTGAGTAGTGCGGGGGGATGCACCGGGAGGGGATGGAGGGATGAAGATGTTCGGCTCACACTCTACCTAGCATTAGGGCCAGCGTGAGGCTGGCCCTAATTCAGGATTACACTCACGTCTAACTGGCATTAAGCTTATTGCATTGATCGTACTGTGACTTCCCGAAGTTTTGAATGTTCTTTCCTTAGGTAAAAAACAGAAAATGAAAACCTCATACACCCAGCATGGACCATTTGCACTTCTCCTTCACCACTTGTTTCTAGATCATTACCTTCATGTCTTCAAAGGATACGGACACAACTGTATTGTAATGATCTTCTTTTCCTTGACACCTTACTTGGCGGCCGGCCCAATTGGGTTGTAGGCGACAAGCTGTGTAAAACTGTGAAGGCTCAATAAAGGTTTTCAAAAAAAAAAAAATACAATAACATTTGCACTCATATAATAACCACAGACTCCGGTAGGTTTAAACTCTTTATCTAATCATCATCAAAAGTCATGAGCCATAGATTTAAAGTAATTAGACTATCAATAACCAAGATTAGAAACAGTGTATAACTATGCAAAAGATATATTATGCCAACCATATAGTAAGTTTTGAAATAAAGGAAGGTAAAACAAGGAACATGCTATTTTCGAAAACAGACTTTCACAGCTTGACTAAAGGAGGGTAAAGAAAAGGCCAGTAAATCAAAAAGAGACTAGCTAGAGATGGGGTTAGTATGACATTAATATTGTTATTGTCATAGCGACTCAGTATTGTTTTGCCAATTAGTGGTGGCACCTGTTGGGTGTCTTTAGAAAGCCCTCACCCACCAACCTAGTTGGTGGCATGCTTCATCATCGGGCCCACCCAGTGACACCTAGCGTGTCCCGGGTGTGCTTCGACGCCTGATTACAGCGGAGCAGGTATGTCACTGTGTGTGCGGTGAAAGGTGTTTTGGTATGTGCGGTTAAAACGGCTTGGCGGAGGTCCCTGGGGTGAGGATACTTTCTTGTTCGCAGAACCGGTTCTGCGAAGAAGGCACAACAGGTCCCACGCTGATGCTGGCCAGAAATCCTGGCCACCCCTTGCCACTTCAATAACCTTGGAGCAAAAGCAAGCCAAAAATAGCGTGATCTTGAGAAGGGAATCCCCCCTCTCACAGTTATATACACTTTAGGGCGTGTAGACACATAGACTACACCACACAACCCCTATTTTAACCTACACATATTTTACTGTCCTGAAGAAAGCCAGATTAGTAATAAGGCACTGGCTGAAACATGTTGACACTCTAAGGACGTAGGAGGTCATAACCCGCCTCTAACGTCCCACAGCCTTATTTTTTAACCGCTGACGGAGCCCCTTTTAATAAAGTATCCTCACCCCAGGGACCTCCGCCAAGCCGTTTTAACCTCACATACCAAAACACCTTTCACCGCACACACAGTGACATACCTGCTCCGCTGTAATCAGGCGTCGAAGCACACCCGGGACACGCTAGGTGTCACTGGGTGGGCCCGATGATGAAGCATGCCACCAACTAGGTTGGTGGGTGAGGGCTCTCTAAAGACACCCAACAGGTGCCACCACTAATTGGCAAAACAATACTGAGTCGCTATGACAATAACAATATTAATGTCATACTAACCCCATCTCTAGCTAGTCTCTTTTTGATTTACTGACATATAAACCGGGGATCTGGACTAGCTTTCTGGTCCTCTCTCTCCCTCTTGATTCTCGCGCGGGTAAAGAAAAGGAACATACTAAGGCAATAGTTCCGTAATTATCAGTGGTTTGGAAAAGAACGCAATGTGCAATATCGAAACTCAAATTTAGCACATAACTATAGGGAAGGTATTATTATTATTATTATATGAAATTTGTAATGCGCTCAGCTTACCCGGGGGCATCCCGGCGCAACAGACCAAAGAAGGAGGAACTCGATAACTCACTACTGTGGAAACAAGTAGGTTTTAAGAAGTTTCCTAAATATTAGGATCTTGTGCTCTGAGCGAATCTTAAGGGGCAGAGAGTTCCACAGAGATGCCACCTGAACCGAGAAGCGCCTGCCCCCCGTCCGAGCTCTCCTGACTCTCGCAGATTGCAAAAGATGTTGCTGGTCTGAGCGCAAAAGGCGTGGAGGTTTATAGGGACGGGCCATATTAACAAGGATGGGGGGGCCTTTGCCATGTAAAATTTTATGGGCCGTACACAACGCCTTAAATTTCACCCGCTCCTTAACGGGGAGCCAGTGAAGTGCTTTTAGGGCCGGGGCAGCGGACTGCCTTCTAGGGATCTCCATCAAGACTCTGGCAGCTGCATTTTGCACCTGTTGGAGGGTTTTAAAGGTAGCTTCAGGGGCACCAAGAAACAGGGCATTACCAAAGTCAAGCCTAGAAAGGATTAAACCCCGCATCAAAAGCTTCTTAGCTGGATCCGGAAGCAGTGGGAGTACCTTTCGGGCTGATTTCAGTAGACCGAAGCAAACCCCCGCGGTCTTTCTGGCGTGGGTCCTGAAGGATAGATCTTCCTCCAGCCATACTCCCAAGGACTTGATCTCCTTCTTGGGAGATGGAGGGTCGCCAAGAGACCGGGGCCAGCAGCTGGCAATGATGGAGGGACTGGAGTTGCCCAAGAGCATCAACTCAGTTTTTCCTCCATTAAGCTTAAGAGCCGAGTTGGACATCCACTGGTAGACATTAGCCAGGCAGTCATGCAACAAGTTGGGTTGTTCCGCCAGCTGAGTGAGGCCCACCACCAGCTGAGTGTCATCAGCATAGCTGATGATCTTCAACCCCGAAGGGGCTACCACTCTTTCAAGTGGAGTCATATATGCATTGAACAAAGTAGGGCTCAACGATGAGCCCTGAGGGACTCCACATTGAAGAGGGAATAGGGAAGACTGCTCTGCCCCTTCCCAGACTTGGTAGAAACGGTTGGAGAGAAAGGATCCCAACCATTTCAGAGCCGTCCCTGAGACACCTACCTCTGACAGGCGTTGGAGGAGCACCTGATGACTCACGGTGTCAAAGGCAGCACTCAAGTCCAGGAGGATCACTGCCACCGATCCTCCGGTGTCAAGAGTGCTCCTTGCTTCCTCCACTACCGCCAGCAGGGCCGTGTCCGTTCCTTGGCCGGGACGGAAACCAGTAAAAATTTGAAACATCTTATAAATTCAGATAATCAAGTTTAGCTTCTTAAAGGGAAAGGTAAAGAGAAGGAACAATCATGCAATCATAAAAATGTTATAGCACTCAAATAAAGGGTGGGTAAGAAAAATGGAACACACTAATACACCGTAAACATGAATTTTTCATTTACTAAGGGAAGGGTAAGAAAAGGAACATATGCAATCAAAGATTTGCAAATCAGGGAAGGTAAAGAAAAGGACTCAAATTATATTGACAATTACCCACACAGATTTATATTTACCTAGAATGGTGTGAAGACCAACCCTGGCAACGGGTCAGTTGAAAAGAACAGGAGAAACCCCAAAGATTGCAGTGCCAGTAGGCCAGCAGGTGCAAGTTCAGAAATCAGGACAGGAAACCCAGAATTTGGATCAGGACCGGACCACCAAAGGTTAAGACCAGCACCTGCAGTTAGTTTGGTTGCAACGCCTGCGCTACTCCCTCTCTGCAAGGAATCAGTCAAAAAAACCCTATTGGGTTACTGCATTCACCAGCAAAGTGCTTTGCCAGCACTTCAACTTCCCAGAACCCCGATTGGGTTCTCAAACCTCCCGACAGAGTGATCCACAGCCCTCTGCTCTTAGTCACCTGTTGAGTGCGTTGGGGCAGTGACAGGTCAGCTATTCGGACAAGTCGAACAATTTCTGTAGCTAAGCCTACACTAGTTATACTGTTTTCCGGGTCAGTGTACCAACTCCCAAATGTTGCAAGTATAAAGATCTCCAATTTGGATTGGACAAAGGAGGAGCACAGGTCATCACATCACCTAAAATTTAGACTTCAGTGTTGAATATTAATTTCTCCCGTTCCCGCCCTCATCAATTTCTTTCACATGACATCTGCATTTTCACCCAACAATTGTTGTTCTATTGACAAATACATTGTATGCAATCTAGCTTCTTCTAGTGGGGTCGGAAGTGAGCTTCCCAGGCGCATCTTGGCTGTGACTGCCATCTGGCTCGAGTTCAATAACACAGAGTTCATCTTCTCGCTGCAGACTGTCATGCACGGAAAGGACTTCCAAGAAGGAGTAAAAAGTACCTCCCAGGCCCAAAGATTACGATACATGAAAAGTAAAGGAAACAGTTTTAGAACACAGAATAAAATGAATACACTGTATACCATGAATTTCTACACTATACCCATTACTTTATAATAGACTATAGCATTAGGATTATGCAGAATGAACAGCTTAGCAAAAGCAGCAGTCCAAGCCTCTCGCATGTGAGACGAAATTCCCGCGTAGCAGCAGCCAATTTAAATGCAAGCGTATTACAATTAGTAAAACACATAAGCAAGCTTCACTCGGATACCCAATAATGATGAAAAAGGGCAAATTAGTAAGACAAACATGTTGATTACATAATTAGTGTGTTGTTCGAGGTTCATGAATTCAAGCAAGTCGCTTCTTGTGCGAATCCTTGCTCCATCACCGGTCCAGGAAAGACATGGCTTGGCAGTTCGGGCTGGACTGTTCCCATGAGACATACGGTCAAGGCTGATTTGCATATGGCCATGTCTGAACTGGGGTCGTGTGGAGTACAAAAAAACGATGGATTTAGGCCCAGATCTCTGTACTGCGGTGAATGTATGACATTGTTCGGCATTCTGTCCATCAACTGTTGGTTTTGCACTTCAAAATCATGGCAGATCCTAGCTAAATATACAAGGTAAAAGACTGGGACTGGTAGCTTGACAAGTCTAGTTGCAATGCTCAAAAAATATGGCTGGGTCAACTTGATCTGGAGTCAAACATCAGCTCGCGGACTTATGGGCATAGTGTTTCATCTGCATTTATCAATTATTTGTCTCAAATTGTCCTTGAGCACCTTAATTTTTGGATATATTACACATATGTTCCTACATAAATGGTGCTGTGCTTTCAGTCTTATACCTCACTCCCAGATTTGTTACAAAATGCCCTATTCTGATGGTTAACTGTCACTTTTTCTTAATCACCTGCAGGTTACTATCCCTTAGTGCCAGAGGCCCTTCATCAGTTTGCGGGGCTTTCATTAAGCCCAAGGCAAATTAATATCTGTGAGTTATAGGAGACTAAGGGGCTCCAATTCATATTCTGCAGGGGGCATCATTTTAAGTCTTTGCCTGCACAGCGCTTGCACTGTGCTTGGAAAATCTCTTGTAAACAAAAATATACCTTAAAAGGGGGTTAAAACCTGCCCATAATTTACCACACTCACCATTGGTTGGCTCCCACGCCGTTTTGTTTCCTTGATTCTGATTGGTCAGTTCCTCCTGCTTCTTACTGCTTCCTTGTGGGGCTTCTCTAGAGTTGAATCTGGGATCACTGACAGAATATAGAATGCCAAAATATCGACCTACCAAAATATAGTGGACAAAATATAGAATGCAAAACGATTGAATTCCTATCTGCAAACAGGTAAGTACAAAAATATCGAATCAAAAATATAGTTGTAAAAAATATAGTTAGTCAAAATATCAAATTTTATTAAATGTCTTAAAAGTAATTTAAAATTATTAAAACTAATTAACTAAAACATACTTGAAAAAACTTATATAACCTTAAAATTAATAATTAAGTAATGTAATTTAAAAAAAATAAACATACAATTTTATTTTTTTATATATATATATATATATATATATATATATATATATATATATATATATATATATATATATATATATATATATATCCCCAGGAAAACTCGAACCACTTCCTGATTTCCGCCGCAGCAGACAGGCGAAGAAAGAGACACAGACCTCCGAGGTTTTCAAATGGGCAAAGATGTTTATTAAGCAAGTGACCCAAACACAACGCGTTTCAAGCCCAAAAGCCCTTGTTCACGTGTCAAATATATATATGTAAACTTAATATTAAGAAAAAATATACAATATTTTTACCGTAGGATAGCGGGAGGGTAAAATTTACTATTACCACTCCAGTGAGTGCAACAGTAGGGAAAGCGTTGGATAGCGTAGGGGCAAAAATTATTATTCACGCTCCAGTGAGTGCAACAGTAGGGAAAGCATTGGATAGCGGGAGGGTAAAAATTGCTATTCCCACTCCAGAGAGTGCAACAGTGGTAAAAGCTTTGGATAGTGGGAGGGTAAAAATTACTATTCCCACTCCAGAGAGTGCAACAGTAGGGAAAGCGTGGGATAGCGTAGGGGTAACAATTGCTATTCCCACTCCAGTGAGTTTAACAGTAGGGAAAGTAATGATTTAATATATCATTGAAAATTAATTAAATATCAATACCAATAAAACCTTAATTAAAATGATTTACCAATGTAATATTATGTAATAATAATCAATTAGTAATACAAATGAATATTAGTTATTAAAAATTAATTACCTATGCATAATTAATTATTAACAAAAACGAATTAATAATAAGTAATTAATATCAATTAATAATTCATTAACAGTAAATTATTATCAATACACAGAAAGTATTTTTAATATGCAATTAATTACAATTAAATTACTTCCCATCCTATTCCCCAATAAACACACAATCCGCTACGGAAATTAAATTAATGCAATTATCATAATTATCAATTCATACAAATTAGTTACCAATTAATAAAAAAGAATTACCAATCAAAAAAAGAAATTAACAGTAAATTAAAAATCAATACCAATAAATAAAAATATATATTTACTTAATTACAGTTAAATTACTTCCCACCCTATTCCCCTATAAACCCACAACTGGCTACGGAAAATAAATTAATAAATTAATACAATTAACATAATTATCAATTAATCAATAATAAAAAGTAATTACCAATCAAAAATGTATTAACAATAAATTCAAAATGAATACCAATAAATAAATAAAAATATTTAATTAATTACAATTAAATTACTTCCCACCCTATTCCCCTATAAACCCACTACCCGCTACAGAACTAAAAAGCAAAATTAAATTAAAAATAATTAATAATTTACAAAAATGTATATTTCATTTAATATAATTAAATTACTTTCCACCCTATCCCCCTATAAACCCAAACCCACTACAGAATTAAATTACGCAAAAATTAAATAACATAAAATTCATTACTTAAAATAAATTAAACATACATTACAAAAAAAATATACACTTTTTACACATATACTAACATAGAAAACACTTAAAAAAATCGATATTATTAAAAATTCAATATATTTTAATGCCTATATTATATACTTCGATATTTTGACTTCTATATTTTGACAATCGATATTACTTACCTTCAATTCGATATTTTTAACTACTATATTGTGTCCATTCGATATTTTGTCCATTCTATGGGCCTCATTTACGAGGCTGTGCGTCACTTTTACGCCGCCGGTGCGTCACTTTTTGTGATGCACCATTGGCGTAAAAAATGCGCCTTGTTGCGCCATATTTACAAAGTGACGCATCTAGGTAGATGCGTCACTTTGTAAACCCCTACGCCACATAATACCTGCGCCAGGTATAATGTATGCAAGGGGGCGTATTGACGCAAGGAAGGGTCGTTGAAGTGACGCAGTGAAATCTATGAGATTTCGCTGCATCACTTTTAGGACGCCGTTGCGTCAAAATCTTGCACCTGCCTCACAGCAGGCGTAAGACTGACGCAGGCCCTTTCACATGGTGCATGCCCCATGTGAAAGGACGCATTGCTGGAGTTGCGTTACTTTTGTGACACACTCCAGCAATGCGTCACTTTTTCGCTTACAGACACATCAGAAATGCTGACGTATCTGTAACTCCTTGCGACATGATGCGTCATACATTAAATATGACGCATCAGAAATGTCTCAAGGAGTGCGCACTGAGGAGTGACGCATCGCTGCTTTCATGCAGCGATGCGTCATTTCTCCTAAATGAGGCCCTATATTTTTACTTCGATATTATGTCCATTCTATATATTTTTTTCGATATTATGACTAGTTACCATGTTCTTACATTTTGGACATGCCCTCTTCGAGAGTGCATGTCTCTACAGTAGTGTTAAGCTGCCTCATCTTGCTTTTGCCACCCCACAACCAACCACTGACCACTGTTGCTCCTCCCTACCACCTCCCCCCGCTGTTGCTTCCAACAAGTTCCTCCTGTTTGTTTCTGCTCCCTGTGTCGATTTGTGCTTCTCCCTCCCTCTTCCCCTGCACCTCCGTGTGCCTGTTTAGGTCTTGCTTGAGCCAATGCGCTTGCCCATTGCTCCGGCGAGATTATAGTAAGCGGCCCGAAAAGTCTACCAAAGCAGCGGATTAGACACAGTTCATGTGAGACAAGCGCGTGCAAAATGCCAGCCACGTCACACATCGCCATTTGTCTGTGCCTCGGCATCAGACTTTAAAGGCTGAAGCTCCCCCGCCCCCACATCAGACTTCAAACAAATGCACTCCTGCTCCCCCGCCCCCCACCACAGCAATGCCGAGAGCTTGTTCTCATTTTTACCCAGAGAATGTCACTGTATATTTCGCAGCTCACGGTGCACTTTTGAAATAAGGGTTTTGAAAAGTGTTATACCTAACATCTTTTTCCACCTTCTTGCATGTTTATCGTGTATTTCAATTACCACTTTCGCAGCTGTATCTCAAAGTTTATTGATAGCTCGCAGCTCCTAGTGCTCTACTGAACTCTAGAATTTTTTTAATTTTCTTTACCTATATTCTACATATTTACGCGTTGTCGAACATTGGCGTCTTTTCACTTTCCTAGATCAACATGTAGCGCGTCGCTGTACATCTTGCAATTCGCAGCAAACTTTTTATTATAAGGTTCTTGGACAATGCTAGATTCCACATCATTTACATTAATTTTCCTGCATGCTCCCAATATCGTGCATAACTACCAGCGCTCTTGCGGCTGTATTTCATCGTCTCATCTCTCAGCTTATTAACAACCTTGCATGTTTATTTGCCCAATTCAGAAAAGGGGGTGGTGATGGACAGAGTATCTGAATTAAACAGAACACTCGTACCCAGTCAACAGATCAGGGCTTGATCCATCACCATTTTTTAGCTCACTGCACCATCCCAGCTCAGAACCTGGCTACATGCAAATTAGTCTGTCCCTGGCCCAGTGCATCATGGGAACAGGGCAGACCAAACTACCAAGCCAATTCTTTTACTGGAAACAAGCTTCCGGGGACCGGTTTCTGGCATTACAGCCGTCTTCGGCCCGGCTTGCTTGAATCCTGATGGTGCAGTGAGCAAGGGACTCACATCTGAGCATACCCTTCCACGCTTGTGGTGGACAAAACGATTCAGAAAAGGGGGTGGTGATGGACAGAGTATCTGAATTAAACAGAACACTCGTACCCAGTCAACAGATCAGGACTTGATCCATCACCGTTTTTTAGCTCACTGCACCATGTCAGCTCAGAACCTGGCTACATGCAAATTAGTCTGTCCCTGGCCCAGTGCATCATGGGAACAGGGCAGACCAAACTACCAAGCCAATTCTTTTACAGAAAAGGAAATAAGCTTCCGGGGACCTGTTTCTGGCATTACAGCCGTCTTCGGCCCGGCTTGCTTGAATCCTGATGGTGCAGTGAGCAAGGGACTCACATCTGAGCATACCCTTCCACGCTTGTGGTGGACAAAACGATTCAGAAAAGGGGGTGGTTATGGACAGAGTATCTGAATTAAACAGAACACTCGTACCCAGTCAACAGATCAGGGCATGATCCATCACCGTTTTTTAGCTCACTGCACCATGTCAGCTCAGAACCTGGCTACATGCAAATTAGTCTGTCCCTGGCCCAGTGCATCATGGGAACAGGGCAGACCAAACTACCAAGCCAATTCTTTTACTGAAAAGGAAACAAGCTTCCGGGGACCGGTTTCTGGCATTACAGCCTCCTTCGGCCCGGCTTGCTTGAATCCTGATGGTGCAGTGAGCAAGGGGCTCACATCTGAGCATACCCTTCCACGCTTGTGGTGGACAAAACGATTCAGAAAAGGGGGTGGTGATGGACAGAGTATCTGAATTAAACAGAACACTCGTACCCAGTCAACAGATCAGGGCTTGATCCATCACCGTTTTTTAGCTCACTGCACCATCCCAGCTCAGAACCTGGCTACATGCAAATTAGTCTGTCCCTGGCCCAGTGCATCATGGGAACAGCGCAGACCAAACTACCAAGCCAATTCTTTTACTGGAAAAGAAACAAGCTTCCGGGGACCGGTTTCTGGCATTACAGCCGTCTTCGGCCCGGCTTGCTTGAATCCTGATGGTGCAGTGAGCAAGGGACTCACATCTGAGCATACCCTTCCACGCTTGTGGTGGACAAAACGATTCAGAAAAGTAAGGATTTTGAAAAGTGTTATACCTAACATCTTTTTCCACCTTCGTGCATGTTTACGATATCGCGTATTTCAATTACCACTTTCACCGCTGTATCTCACAGTTTATTGATAGCTCGCAGCTCTTGGTGCTCCACTGAACTCTAGAATTTTGAAAATTTTCTTTGCCTATATTCTACATATTTACGCATTGTCGAACATTGGCGTCTTTTCACTTTCCTAGATCAACATGTAGCGCGTCACTGTACATCTTGCAATTCGCTACACCTAACATCATTTTGTCCACATCGATACTTCCGAATTACTGATCATTATATCAGCCTCTGACCTGCACCACCGGCGTTCAGGTTGCTCGCAACAAAGCCACACTAAGGATTAGTATTGAGGATTGTCGAGCCCCCGAGAGTTACATTGCATGGGCTAAGAAGCCATCAACATCCAGTGAACTCAGAGCCGGGATTTGTTTTTTATTTTTAGCTTCAGTCTCTGTGCTGCTGCACCACTCTCTGCCCCCCGCCCCCACACTTTTTCTCTCCTTCATTCTGACTAGCATATTACTTTGTTGCATTCCGCACAAGGTTTCTGATTTTCAAACATGCCAACACCACAGTAATCTTGGGTGCGGGCACAATATCCTTGCATCGCTTTCCGATGCGTTCTTTTCATGGGCATTGCTTTATCCATTCGTCTCTTTTTCATGCCCTGTGCTTTGCCTGGGAGCCATGCCGACTGCGGAAGCCTCGCCGCATCAGGCCGTTTCCTACATTCCTGACGTTCCATCACACGCAGGATAGCTAGCTGATATCGATGCCTTCCGAGGGATTAACGCCCACTTGCGTCTCTCTTCCCACGTTCTGTTCGGTGCGATCTCTTCACTTGTTTAAGCTTTTCATCATCACTCGTGTTGTTTATTGATGAACATGCACTTTGCTCCAGCAAACATCATGCATGTATCGTGTGTGGGTGCGGTCCTCCCTGTTTTGTGACATTTCACGCTGAACTAGTTGCTTCCACAGTTGCCTTGACAATTGCACACCTGTTGTTGCCCGTATGCACTTAGCTTGTGGTACATACATAGCCGCCTGACTAGAATACGCGTAACCTGGGGGACTGCACATCACTCAGGGACACCACCACATCACTCAGGTACACCACCACATCACTCGGGGACACCACCACATCACTCGGGGACACCACCACAACACTCTGGGACACAACCACATCACTCAGGGACACCACCACATCACTCAGGAACACCACCACATCACTCAGGAACACCACCATAACACTCAGGGACACCACCACATCACTCAGGGACACAACCACATCACTCAGGGGCACCACCACATCACTCGGGGACACCACCACATCAATCTGGGTCACCACCACATCACTCAGGGACACCACCACATCACTCAGGGGCACCACCACATCACTCAGGGACACCACCACATCACTCAGGGACACCACCACATCCCTCAGGAACACCACCACATCACTCAGGGACACCACCAGATCACTAGGGGACACCACCACATCACTCGGGGACACCACCACATCACTCAGGGGGACCACCACATCACTCAGGGGCACCACTCAGGGGCACCACCACATCACTCAGGGACACCACCACATAACTCAGGTACACCACCACATCACTCGGGGACACCACCACATCACTTGGGGGACACCACCACATCACTCTGGGACACAACCACATCACTCAGGGACACCACCACATCACTCAGGAACACCACCACATCATTCAGGGGCACCACCACATCACTCAGGGACACCACCATATAACTCAGGAACACCACAACATCACTCAGGGACACCACCACATCACTCGGGGATACCACCACATCACTCGGGGGACACCACCACATCACTCAGGAACACCAACACATCACTCAGAGGCACCACCACATCACCCAGGGACAGCACCACATCACTCAGGAACACCACCACATCACTCAGGAACACCACCACATATCTGAGGGACACCACCACATCACTCATGGGCACCGCTCAGGGGCACCACCATATCACTCAGGGACACCACCACATCACTCAGGGACACCACCACATCACTCGGGAACACCACCACATCACTCGGGGACCCCACCACATCACTCTGGAACACCACCACATCACACAGTACACCACCACATCACTCAGGGAAACCACCACATCACTCAGGAACACTACCACATCACTCAGGAACCATATCACTCAGGGACACCATCACATCACTCGGGGACACCACCACATCACTCAGGGATACCACCACATCACTCGGGGACACCACCCCATCACTCAGGGACACCACCACATCACTCAGGGGCACCACCACATCACTCAGTGGCACCACTCAGGGGCACCACCACATCACTCAGTGGCACCACTCAGGGGCACCACTACATCACTCGGGGACACCACCACATCACTCAGGAACACCACCACATCACTCAGGGACACCACCACATCACTCAGGGACACCACCACATCACGCGGGGATACCACCACTTCACTCGGGGACACCACCACATCACTCTGGGACATCACCACATCACTCTGGGACATCACCACATCACTCTGGGACATCACCACATCACTCTGGGACACCACCACATCACTGTAATACACCACTACATCACTCTAATACACCACCACATCACTCAGCCCAACCACATCATCACTCAGCATCACAACAGCACTGTCCTTGCTTTCTACCAACAAGCATTGCCATAGCCAATAGGACTCGCATTATGAAAGTGTAAGCTATTGGCTTTGTGAATAACAATGCTATTAATTTATATATTTTCAAAGCCAACACATATTAAAAAAATGTGTCATTTACAATACCAATAGCTCACACTTTCCTAATGCGAGTGATATTGCATTGCAAATGTTTGTTGTATTTATGATTTATTGCAAATTGTCAAAAACAATAGACTTCGCCTATCCAAAATCGATGGGCTCTGTCAATCTTTTATTAACATGCTGCACAGCAGTTGACCTGCCGTGCAACATGGCTTAAAGAAAAAACAAGCGCAATGATGTGACCAGCAGTGACCACGTCATAGCAGTTATTTTAGTTTAAGCCATGTTGCCCAGTAGCATTACTGCTGTACAGCATGTAAAAAAAAACATTGACAAAGCTAATGCATTTTGCTTAGGCCAAACCTATTGGTTGTGTTGCCAGTGCTTGTTTGTTATACCACTTCTTCGTGTACTTCTTGTTAATTTCCCCAATCTTCTCACACTGTTGAATGCTTTCCAATCACTGAAACAACTGCATAAGTGACACATGTATTTAAACAAAAAGGAATCCATTCTGGTAGTGGTGGTGATCCCTACAATAGTGGGGAGCACACAGTGTTGTTTTAAATACCCCTCACACACCAACAGGCCCGTTGGTGTCATGCTTCATCATCGGGGTCTTCGCACCCCTCTACAGGATGCAGCGTGCTACGACTCACGGCTACGTAGGAGCACTGAAGGTGGACTATGTGTTGATGTGTGTGAAGGTAATAAAATGTGAGTGGTGAGGTGATGGAAGGTGATGGGCTAAAGATACCTGGCTCGTAGGAGAAAAAATAATACAAATTTTATTAAGCCCTCGGCTGGTATTGTTAAAAAAGTGCAGGGTGAGGTTGATTTGTTACTAGTTAGGGTACGTCAACCTCGAAAGTGCGTCGACATGTTTCGGAGTGTGAAAACTCCTTCTTCAGGACGAGGATATGCACGGTTATCCCCACCTTACTCACATGGGAAATGTAGATGTCAAAGTGTGCTCTACAAAAATTGAAAAGGTGAAATGTACCTAATCGTGTTTTAGATGAATGAAGTCTGTTGCGCCCAATTGGCGTTAATAGTACAGAACTTATGGACAAAGGCTAACTGGCCTCATGAGCCCAAGCGTAGTATTGGGGGTCTTTTCTTCCTGCTCAATGTAGCAACGGTTACTGCATAGCCTGGTAGGCTATCTTCCCCTCAACGCGGCTCCAACGAAGCCGCGTTGAGGGGAAGGTGGGAATAACCGTGCATATCCTCGTCCTGAAGATGGAGTTTTCACACTCCGAACATGTCGACGCACTTTCGAGGTTGACGTACCCTAACTAGTAACAAATCAACCTCACCCTGCACTGATGAAGCATGACACCAAGGGGCCTGTTGGTGTGTGAGGGGTATTTAAAACAACACTGTGTGCTCCCCACCATTGTAGGGATCACCACCACTACCAGAGTGGATTCCTTTTTGTTTAAATAAATTGCTAGGGGAGACAGAATCCACTTCTTCCTCTCCCTCCCTTCTCCTGTTAGTTTCTTGTTCTAAGTGACACATGTGTCATACAGATTGATCGCGTGACGCATCTGAATGTGTCAGTGCTTCTGCCAAACAAAATATTTCCACTGGCAACTGTAAGGGTTTGCTCTAGTACCTACAAATAAAATAAATGACAATCTATATTTTTAAATGGCAAGAACCCCCAACACTGACTAGTCACACAGATGCTAGAATTTTCAACATGCTTTTCTATAATTGAACAGTGGGAGCCTGGCACCACGCTGCAATAGTTGAGCAAACTGATGACATTGAGAATATGCAGCTCATAATTCAAGTATGTCTGAAAGAATTGATAATATTTCAAGCCTATCTGTTTTTAGAGTTTAGTTTTACCTTATTACAAATGTGTACTTGGAGAACTAACCAGTGCTTAATTTGGAAAAGAATGAGTGCAGGTGCCCAAAGCCCTGTTCAGAAGTGCGTGTCGGCGTTATTAAGTGTTGAGGTGCCAATTACCAAGGCTGCCTAGTCCTGAACCCACCTCATGCCTCTTGAATACACTGCCATGCATTCTCTGCCCCTTTAACTCACTCTTGCCGGTCCCTGCTTTCACTCTGAATACACGTTTTTTGTCTTTCACTTTCTTTACCCTGTGTGTGTTTTGCCTCTCTTACGCTTGGGAAATGTCAGATAAGGAAAAATAAGTGCCCGTCCCCCAAAAATGAGTTATTTTAGGCCCCACTGGCAAGCACTGGCTCAAATTGAGCACTGGAACTAGCATGGATACAAGACCTCACAGATGACAGTCAGTCCTTTTCGCTTTTTCACCAGCTTTAGCATTTGCTCCCCCCTCTCTTACCACCAACACCAGAAGACAGCATCTCCATGGAGTTCTACAGTGAGCAGCTCTGCTGCGGTCCTGCTGCTGGAAGTAACTTCTTGGCATGAAGGACTGGGAACCCCAATCAACCACTAGGGAACTAAACATCTCCCCTCCACCTCCTTCCCTCTCCACCGCAGTGGTCCTAAGCCCCTTTTTGGATGCTTGAGGTAGTTCATGCTAAACCTTCAGAACTTTTTTCCTACAAAAAGTATCCTTGACCATTTTGAGTTCTTTATTGACAACATCCTCGGGATTCTAAAGGTACCCAGGGTTTGTAGAGTTCCCTGGAGAGAATCGAGAAATTCACCAAAATATAGCTACATTTTGGGGGTTTGGGGGAAAAATGGAGAAAGACCAAGAAAGAGTATGTTTTTTTAATTAAAAAGGCATCAATGAATGGTTTGCTGTGCTAGGATCACAATCTTCCCAGCTTTTAGGAACAAGCAGAGTTGAATGAAAAAAATATGTTTTTTACCCCAGTTTATGCTGCTTTCTAAGAGATAGTCAATTTTTCCTAAATTATGTGGTCTCAACCTACTTGCAATTTGTGGTAAAAACAGGTAGGAAATCAATGGACGATTCTTGGTAGCAATACATGAAAAGCATACTGGAAAAGTAAACAAAATTCTGAATTCAGAAACGGGTCATTTGTGGAGATCCCTCAAGGTTTGCTCAAGTAAACTAAATATTGAAGAAAAAAACCTAATGAAAATGAGTAGGAAAAAATAGCCATTGGTGACAGTATTTTCATCTGTAATTTTTTATCACGACTGCCAATTTACTACAGCAATATACTGTTATGTCCAATTGACCCTTCTGGTCATAAGGATATAGATCCTTCTGGTTATGAGGATATATAAGGTTTGTAGGTTCTCCAAAATCATGTTACCAAGGGCCTATTTTCCCTCTTAGGTGTGCGCTTGTGCACCTGTGTGGCCTTCTTGCCATGCACAAAGAGTGAGAGACCATGATTTAAAACTCCTGAAATGGGCAATTAATTTCACTGAACTAAGCCCTTCAGACACTCCATTAAACACTACCTAAACAGTTCTCTGCTGGTTTACGGTTGTCTCAAACCCCTTATCAGGCCTCACCAAAGATAAACTTCTGTTTAAATAACATTCCTTTGTGATGCAGGTACTGACCCTGCTTGGCAACATTTAACTTTCCTGTACCTGAGCCCAAATCACCCTCTGACTGGGAAAGTATGTCCTGTGCAGATTCTGTTACACAAAGTGCTCAAAAGGCACATTTTGTCTTCAAGAACATACCTTTCATGGGCCTTGTACGCATTTGTTGTTTTTCTGAGCACTCTTGACCATAGGGCCTTTCATGTTTCTGATATCTGTCATTGTCGATCTCTGCTGTTGTTCACCGTTAGTTTCCCCTTCCATTTTCAGGTTAGTGCACTGTCTTCATATGCTTCATGCATATGTCAATAGAAATATTATACCACTGAAATTATGTTTATTTCACATGCCCAATACAGTTTAAGTACATGGTAAACTCAGGCAGCATTGCTAAATGCAGAAATTTAAAATTTTATAGATTTAAAAATGTTGACCACTTTTCCTAAAAAATTGACATTTTATGCCATTTCATTAACAGTTTTAACAACACAAACACCTAGCAAAAATGCTGATTGACTCGGAAAGCAATAAGGACATTGTTTTAAAAAGAAAAGAAAACTGACAGTTCTAATAGTTCTGGCCTTGGCGAGCGGGTGCAATGGTCAATAAAAAATATATATTACACACAAATGCAATTGCATGTGCTATAAACAAATAGTAGAAACGACACACCGCCTAAACGTGGCATCCATATGATTTCAATACAAATTTTAAAATTAAGAAAATAACCTTTGCATATCATTTTAATCGGCCAGTAGCAATATTTCCTACCGAGCCGGTGTACATAGTACAGATGTAGACACTCTGTTTAGTTGTTATAATGGGAAATATGTTTCTTATTCGCACAAAGAAAGGGACTATTGGTCTTGAATTGCAGCAACTTGAATATCGATTTAAAAAAAAACAAGGATTTAAAGAAACAAGATAATGCATGGAAAATAAAAGGTATTGGCAAAGGAAAATGTATTGGTGCACCAGCCCTGTCAGTGAAACACCATTCTTTAGAAGTAGATGTGCACATGTGAATAGGCAAAATGATGCCAGTCACATTCCAAGAGAGGCAGTGGCTACAATGACCCATTGACCTTTTCTGAATACTGTGGTGGGTGAAAGTAACAGGAATGAGAGCCAAACAGACCAACTGATGTAGAAGTATGAGTCAAAGTCAAAGTATGTTATGCTATGCAAAGGATACTGACACAGTGTCAGTACACCGATGTTTCTCAATACTATAGCCGTAAAGACAGTGGCAGAGCTCATTTAAGAATAAGTAAGTTTTCAAGCGTAATACGTGAAGATTTCGAATTGATGGATAAGATTGGAGAAATATTGGGGCATATTATCAAGCCTGGGCGATAAAATGATCGCTGCTTTATCGGCAGGAAACTGATGCTAAAGTGGCGATAATGGGCTTGATAATATGCTCTATGGAATTCCAATCGAAGCTCGTGTTAGATGTGAAGGACATCTAACATGAGCTTCGATTCGAATTCCATAGAGCATATTATCAAGCCCATTATCGCCACTTTAGCGGCAGTTTCCTGGCAATAAAGCGGCAATAATTTTATCACCCAGGCTTGATAATATGCCCCATTGTTCTGACTGCCTGCAACTGAAAAGGCGTTGTTGCAGAAGGTGACACTTCTAGTTCTAGGGATCGTGAGAAGATACTTATTGAACCTTCAACTCAGGGCGTGCCTCTCCCATCAGAATTTGCATGCAATATAATGTGGGAAGTGTTGAAAAACAACTCTCTGCACCATGAACTTAAAACAATTTGTTAATGGACCGAAAGCCTATGTAATTGCTTTAAGAAAGATGAAATATTTTTGCATTTTGGAACTTTGCAGATCAGACGGGCAGCCTTATTGTTTCAGTGATTTGTCACAGGCTGATAAGAGTCGCACTGCCATAATCGAGGCTAGATTGAACATATGTATTAAGCAGAGGAACATGAAATCTATTATGTATGACTTGCAGGGTATTTCATGTAGTTTTCAAATGGAAAGAGCATCTGCTTGAGATCTTGGAAGCATGAGAGCCAAATAAAAGTTGGCAACAAGATAGGTTCCCAAAGAAATTGTTGGCAGAAGGAGATCAGGGGTCCAATTAATGAAGGCAGGTCAGAGAATCCAGGCGCCTGTGTCCTCAGGAATAATTGGCAGCTTAGTCTTTGCTCGATTTAATTTCAAGTGACATCTATGAGCATACCGGAAGCAGACTCTGCACTAGGAAAGAAGTATTAGATTGGTCCTTCACCAACCCAAACATCAATTGTGTGTCTTCTGTGTAAATATAACATTTCGCACTCACTTTCTTCAAAATTGAGCCAAAGGGCATTTGTAGATATTGAATAAAAGAGGAAAAAGTATCCAACTATGAGGGACACTTCAGTTGAGAACTTTGAGTTCATACATGTTCAGAATAATTGCCACAACTTGATAACTATGTTTTTTATTTATGGTTTATCACATGAGGCTTGCGAGGCAGCTAAAGCTGACCCTGGACCAGACCTAAAATGTACTCCATGCATACATCGACACGCATGATCCTCATATTAGCACCTAAATGCGCTGTTCATTTTTACTGAATCCTGTTCAACCACTGCATAGCCTCTTATGCAGTAACTGTTTGTGGTGTCTTTGGACATTATATTTCTGGAGTTGTTGTAAGTTTCTCAAGGGACTTGATTTGCCACTGTGCAGGGAGTCTCTCTTCTGATTCTGAAATGTAAAAGAAAACTTTAATATACACTGACCTAATGCAAACACCATGAAGTTACGACTATAACTTGAACAGTAGGGTCAGTTTTATACAGTAGTAGGATCAGGTTTACACAGTAATAAATCAAGACTTCTCTTCCTTAACTTACCCTTTCACACACCATGCTGTTTCATTTGAGTGTAGCTTTACAATAATTACTTACTTTTGATTTAGTGGTAGATACCATATTCCTACCATTTATTAGCACTGTAAACATAAGATTAGGGGCCTGATTTAGAGTTTGTTGGACAGGTTACTCATTCACCAATGTAACGGATATCCAATCGGCCATATTACAAGTCCCGTAGCTTATGATGTACTTGTAATACGACGGACAGGTTATCTGTCACGTTTGTGATGGAGTAACCTGTCCGCTGAACTCTAACCAGGCCCTAAATTGGATTAGCTAGCACGAGCCCTGCTGATCAACATTTATGTCAGTGGCAACCATTTAACTTACTGACATATCCTCCAAGTTATTGAACAGTAGTCTGCTTCTGCAGCAGGCCTTGTCATACTTACATTTAAATGGTGTTACTATTGGTATTTGACAATGTATAGTGTACATTGCCTTTTGTATGGCCTTGCAGTGCTTCAACTTCCATCAGGCATAAAAGCACACCACTTATGATCACTCAACAGTGGCTCATCACAACTATTAATTGCGTATACTTTTGAGAAATGTGTGCACACAAACAAGCTCTCACCGCACACAGAGAAAAATAATTAAAGGGAGCATTGCCCAGTGCCAAAAATGTAGCTGTAGCATATAATGATTTTTCATTCTGTACTGACCATATAGAAATTCATATGCTAAAATATATTTAAGGAAACCTATGTATTTCTGAAATGTATACAAGATACTGAGTTTGGGAACAGTGGTTATTTGTACACCTCTGCATTTGGGGTTACCCATACTATTATGTGATTCAGAGGGCATTTTTCAAAATGCCTATTTCTTGTACAAAGGCTTATGTTTGGGAGCCACTAATGCAGAGAAATCCAATTGACAATAACACATGTTTTACTATTCTGTGCTCCCACATGTCTCCCGAAAAAAACGGCCCTCTATTTGAGTGGCTGGCCTAGCGCCTGCAACTGGAAATGCCTCAGTGCCCGAAATCTACCCCCACAAAACATCCTTTCTCAATGAGTCTCATAAAAGTTCTAATTGTTGTGGATACAAAACAAAACATTCAGATGGGCATAGGGCAAGATTCAAGGAACATTCGGGCAGTAGTTCCCAGCCTTTCTGGAAAAAACTTGACTGTTCAGGTACGGTTGGTGTTTCTTCTCTGTTGGAGGAAGAATTTCAGGAAAGTGTCACCCAGCCAATCTTGAAACACACTCAAAATCATTTGTAACAGCTCCAGCTTCAGCTGAAACAAATTTGCAGATGATTGCCTTCTCAAAGACAAGAAATTGCATTGTGCATCCGGGTTGCTGAATGGCAATACAAAGGGAAACATCCTTTACAACGCAACTTTTACCACGCAGTGCTTTTACATCGCAACTGTTACAAAGCAAACCATTACAACGCATTGCGCAGGGGGGCGCTCTAGGCTAGGGAATATATTTCATTTACTATCCAACACCTTCCCTACTATCCACGGGGACTGGAGTTGGAATAGTAAATTAAACTATTCACTATCCAGCACCCCTCAACACTATGCATTGTAAAGGCATGCGGTGTAAAAGTTGCGATGTAAAAGCATGCGTGGTAAAAGCATGCGTTGTGATGTCATACATCCCAATACAAAACATGTACATACTAGGTTTTCTTTTGTATCAGGTGCACCCATGCACATATTTGGAGGTGGTCAGGGGTTGCAGTTGTGACCGCTTTCCCCCTGCTACTCCTCACACTTCCTTTGCGACCCCTGGCTTCAGAGGAGGCAAAGGTTTTGCCTCATCTGAGGCCAGGCGTTGCTAAGGATGTGCCATGAGTAGTAGGGAGTAAGCATGATCCCTTGCCTCAGACGAGGCAAATGTTGTGCCTCATCTGAGGCTAGGGTTCGCAAAGGAACAACAGGAACCAAGCTAGAGGTCACAGCTCTGACCCCTGACTACATCCACGGGGGCACCCCCAGCTACCTATACCAGATGCTGTCTTACATGCAGCATTGTAGGCCTGAAGTATCTAATTATTCTTGTCAACACCACATATTTATGTGTTGTTATCTAGAATCTGAACTTCAACTGTCTGACCATGCACAAAAACAGTAATAGAGTATATTGCCTCTTCATTTATGGTGGTCAAAGATTACACTTCCTGTAATCTTGGAATTTGAGGACTAGCAGGTCCTCACAACGTAAATGTGAGAAATTGGATTATTGATTGAAGGAGGCAAAACCTTACTTAAGCAACAATCATAATCCCTGTTAGTATGAACCTCAAAAAGTTATTAAACTAACCATATTTAACCCTCTGGTAACTTGACACAAAAACAGTAAGGCTTAACTTAGAGGCAATGTGTAAATAATGTTTGCAGCCCTCAAACAGTAATAGAGTAGAAACACCACACAAGAAAAACCCCTACCAAACTAGAAAAAGAGAGAACATGTGGATAAATAAAATGATACCAGAACAACAACAAGGAATCGCCACGATTCCTTGCAGTTAGATAAAGAGTGGATGAGCCCCTATAGTCTCGCTTGCTCGATGCGCATGCGCATCGACAGGCGAGACCTAAAAACCCAATTACTAGAACTGGAGATATGCAAATTCAAAGTCTTAGGTAAAAGTAGTGTAAAAAGTGCAAAGTGACAAATGGGGTTATCTGGTATCACCAGACTGGGACAAGGTCCCAAGTTTAAGCCAACCGCAGTGGAGCCCAGGCCGCTTACAGGATTTCGGCCTGCTATTCAATGTACCTGGCTGTACTTGGACTGAGGTGTGAGGTCCTATGTCGCACTGTGCAGAGTTGCGTTGGTTCCACTGGGGCCACTGATTAGGAATTGTGAGTTGTTGCGCTGAGTTGAGATGTACAGTGTTGTTTCCGATGAGGAGCCATCTGTGAGGTGCTGCGATGCAAGGTTCTGTGTTGGGATGTGTAGCTCTGTGTCAGTTCTGATGAGGCTGCCGATCAGGAGCTCTGAAGTACTGTGATGCGAGGTCTGCACCACGCTGAATTGAGTTGCATCCTGCTGTGTCCGTTCTAAATGAAACCACAGTTGGACCAGGAGGAGGACACTCTGATGCAACCAACTATCTAGGACCTGAGGGGGACCTCCTGGGGATAAGAACTCACTCCAGCAGAGGCCAGTTGCAGGACACATGCAGGTCCAGTTGAGTGTGGTCAGCTGGGCAGATACCAGGCAAGTCTCTTGAGCTTGTTATGTCCCTGTAGCTCAGAACAGAAGGCTAGTTAGCTAGCCATGGAGTCACAGTGGTGGTTCTGGGTTCAAGGAGCAGGTGCGGTTTTCCTTCCTTAGGCATCAGGGCAGTCCTTCTAGCAGCAGGGTGCAGGAGAATCCTTCCAGCAGCAGGGCAGTACATCAGTCCCTCTTATGAGTCTTCCACAGGTCCAGAAGTGGTATGAGGGTCCGATATTTATACATGACGCCAACTTTGAAGTTCATGGAATTTCTAGACTCCCCCCTACATCTGGTTCTGGAATTTCATTCCTTCCCCTGACATGGCTCAGTGTGGTCTAGGGTGATGATAGAAAAGTGTGAAGTTCTTTATAAGTGTGCTTAAACATTCCCTTTGAAGTACAACTATGGTGGGTGACTGATCTTCCCCTCCCATCAGGTCAGAATGGCCCATCCTGCCAAAACCTAGTCCCCCTTTGTAACACTGTCTGGGAGGATACACAGAGGCCAACTGCCAACTACACCTGGCTATGTGACCCATGACACATGTACAGGCACCAACTGGTAAGGACGAGAAAATGTAAACTTTCTTAAAGTGACATTTTCAGAATTGCGATTTAAAATCTGGCTTTACCATTAAAGAGATTTTAAATTACAATTCCTTTGAGACATTTCTACCTGATTCCAATCAAACGTTATCACTTAAATGTAATAAGGTAACCCAATGTTATCCTATGGTAGAGGTAGGCCTTGCAGTATTGATAAACAAATGTAAGAGTTTTTCACTACCAGGAGATGACAAACTTAAAAGCACTTGTACAACTTTTTTAATACACTGCACCCTGTCCTACGGGCTGTTTAGGGCCTACCCTAGTGTGACATATGTATATAAAAGGAAGGTATAGACCTGGTAAAAGGTTTATTCTGCGAGGTCAAAATGGCAGTTTAAAACTGAACATAGCTGTAATGAAAGGCCTGAGACATGCTTTAAAGAGCTATTATATCTGTGGATGGCAC
Source organism: Lissotriton vulgaris (assembly GCF_964263255.1). Classification (NCBI taxonomy): domain Eukaryota; kingdom Metazoa; phylum Chordata; class Amphibia; order Caudata; family Salamandridae; genus Lissotriton; species Lissotriton vulgaris. The sequence goes on along the minus strand of NC_141693.1, from coordinate 892,334,653 downwards.
AATAAATGCTGCAGGCCCACTAGTCCGTCCATCACCACCCCCTTTTGTACCACAGGCCCACTAGTAGCATTTAGTTTACAGGCCCCGGGTAGATGTAGTACCACTTTACTGGGGACTTGCAAATAAATTGAATGTGCCAATTGGGTGTAAGCCAATTTTACCATGTTTAAAGAAGAGAACACAGGCACTTCAGCACTGGTTATTAGTCCTAAAGCCAACAACAATTAATTCAGAAAAATGGAAGGGGTGAAGGCAAAAGGTTTGGGGGGGCCTGCAGAGAGTGCCAGGTCCAACAGTAAAGACCTGCCCTACCCTTTTACAAGCTTCTTGTTACCCAGCTCTACTTGAAACCCTATTCTGATGTACTTGTACACATAGGCTGTATATATAGCCAGTTCAGCTTTCAAAATTAGGTAAAGTTCAATACCATAACGAGCTCTCTTGCTTTGGATATAATGCTTAAATGACAGTAGCCCTTGGAATACTACCAATGACTCATCCATAGTTATATAAACAAAGTGAATCCAACAAGGGAAGGGGAAAGAGTGATCAATAGTTGTTGAAGCACTCAGTGTTTTGAAAGATACCCCTCACACACCAAAAGGCCCCTTGGTGTCATGCTTCATCATCGGGGTCTTCGCACCCCTCTATCGGGATGCGGCGTGCTGCGACCTACGACTACGCGGGAGCATTTGCGGTGTTGACTATGTGTGGTGTCCAGTGTGTGGGGTATATTGGGAGTGAGTGGGGGGTGTGTAGTGAAAAATATTAAAAAGTACCTGGCACTAGAGTATAAAAGGAAAAAATGTTTTATTCTGAACTCTGGCTGGTACTGTTAAAAGAAGTGCAGGTCGAGGTCTAAGTTGTATAATGAACTAGACCTCTGGTGTGCGTTGTTGTCGACATGTTTCGGAGACAAGCTCCTTCCTCAGGACGGGGGCACAACCTCCCCTCCCTACTCACGTCTTGTTATAAAAAATAGTGTATTTACAGAAAAGTGAATTTATAATTATAGGCTAAGTGTGCCTACAGCGGTCTGCTACAAGCACAATGACCTGTAGAAAGACAAAAATCACAACTACAACGCACACCAGAGGTCTAGTTCATTATACAACTTAGACCTCGACCTGCACTTCTTTTAACAGTACCAGCCAGAGTTCAGAATAATTTTTTTTTTCCTTTTATACTCTAGTGCCAGGTACTTTTTAATATTTTTCACTACACACCCCCCACTCACTCTTAATATACCCCACACACTGGACACCCACACATAGTCAAAACCGCAAGTGCTCCCGCATAGTCGTAGGTCGCAGCACGCCGCATCCCGATAGAGGGGTGCGAAGACCCCGATGATGAAGCATGACACCAAGTGGCCTTTTGGTGTGTGAGGGGTATCTTTCAAAACACTGAGTGCTTCAACAACTATTGATCACTCTTTCCCCTTCCCTTGTTGGATTCACTTTGTTTATGTAACTATCCCTGTGGAGCACGAATCCAACGACTTGCTCTACCTCCCTCAATTGTTTTTGATAAGGTCTAGGCAGCGTGCAGCTGCGGGAGTACAACCCTTGACTCTCATCACAACACATAATCACATACACTAGGTAAACTGTAGGCCACAGCGGTCAAATAAATATGGAGGACGAACATGGCCTAACCTTTGGCGAGGAAGAAATCGACAGAATCTTAGCAGGACCAAACCCTTTTGAGGGACTCAGCAACCCTGAAACCGGTTCGAGTATGAACGACTGGAATGAATTGGTAAAACTAAGACGTAATCAGATCAAGGCAGCTCTACATGGTCTGTTAATGATGGTATCTGAGGAACAAAATGGGCCCCCCTGGTTTGATCGTAAAAAACGAACCTTTCATCTTCCAGACAGACATGCAGTTCAAAAAGGAGTGGTCATTGATCTCAAGGCATTGCACCAGGGACTGGTTGGTCCTAATTATAAAAACGGCAACCAGAATCACACAAGAACTCAAGATCGAAATTGAAAAGATTGAAGTAAAACTAAAGACATATATATCAACCGAGGATTTAAAAGCCAGATTAGACGAGCTCAATCAACAAATGACGGAATTTGAATTCACCTTGAAACAAAGCAAACTCAACAAACTGAGTAAAGATAAAGACAAATTCACACCAGAAGGAGCGTACCCCTACACTAGGGCTGATTATGTATCCATGAACAGAGGTCTAGTTCATCATACAACTTAGACCTCGACCTGCACTTCTTTTAACAGTACCAGCCAGAGTTCAGAATAATTTTTTTTTCCTTTTATACTCTAGTGCCAGGTACTTTTTAATATTTTTCACTACACCCCCCCCACTCACTCTTAATATACCCCACACACTGGACACCACACATAGTCAACACCTCAAGTGCTCCCGCGTAGTCGTAGGTCGCAGTACGCCGCATCCCGATAGAGGGGTGCGAAGACCCCGATGATGAAGCATGACAACAAGGGGCCTTTTGGTGTGTGAGGGGTATCTTTCAAAACACTGAGTGCTTCAACAACTATTGATCACTCTTTCCCCTTCCCTTGTTGGATTCACTTTGTTTATGTAACTATCCCTGTGGAGCACGAATCCAACGACTTGCTCTACCTCCCTCAATTGTTTTTGATATGATATCATCCATAGTTATGTCTTTTCCTGGTTTACAAATTTGTTCCAAAATCCAAGCAAATGTGGTCCAGCACAGGACGTACTTTGAATAGGCGATCAGAGTCTGGATACTCTCTTGGGAGAGTCTGGATGTTATCACTGTAATGCAGCATGCCCTGCCGAAGCAAACAAAATCTCTATTTATACAGCACAGAACAATACCGTGCACCAAAGTGAGTCACTAGACTAGTGAGAGGACAATGTTGGCTTGTAAATAAAGTCCATCAGGAGAGAATTGCATGGCGAGGGCATGCAAGTTATAGTTACTTGAGATAACTATAACTGGTGAATTTCAGTGGCTAGTTTAAAATGTTATGTTTTAACTGCCATTTTCAGTCAACTATAACATACCTTTAACCTTGTGTTTTTCAGTGAATTTCTGTGTGTTTTTTTAATTGAAAGTAAGATGTCCATCCCCATGTGTGAAGTGGGGTTGGGCAGCGGGCCTACCCCTTTGCCAGTCCTGTCCCTGCACCTAGCCACCTGTGTGTGCCCTATCCCTGCTGCATACGGGCTGCGGCCCAACCCTCCAGTCAGCCAACACTCCAAGGGTGGCCAACCCCCCCCCCCCGCTACTCACGGCCTTCAGCCATGGATGGGAAGGAGTTGGGAAACCAACAATCTTTTTTTTGGGCCACTGATCTCTGAATCTGGTGCAATTTACCAGTGGTGCCGCACTGCAGCCCGCAGTGGATCCAGAAATACATAGATCCCCTAATTTCTTCTTTATTTTTTTGGCCCCTTAGGGGCCATCTGGAATCTCCCACACATGTCCCAGGTAAATCACCGTACCCCTAACCAGCCCTCTTTAATGTTATTATTTTAATTTTTTAGGACTTAGGTATCTTGGGGACCTAAGATGGTGGCAGCAACTTTTCCTTCAGGTGGCAGCCAGCCAATCACAAAGAATGCTGGAGCTAATGGATCCGCAATGCGAAATCTACATACATTTTGAGCCTTAATTTATCAAATCACAAAAAGCATGCTTTCTGAATCCAGATTTTGCTGCCAAATTTGATGTAATTCCTTTCTGCTGTTATTACCGTATTATTGTTCAATTGTCCTATGGGAAATGTCATGGGGAAAACGCATTTTGAAACCTCCCATTTCTTAGCCCCTGCTTGACAGATCACCCTGAAACTTTCCATGACAAAGCTGAGGGTGGATGAGATTTTTGTTTGAAAGTTTCACGAAGATTCTTCAAACTGCACCAAAGTTCTTAGCAAACCAAAAAATCTATTTCCTATGGAAAAGTGGTCCAATTTTAGATAATTAGATAGATAGATAGATAGATAGATAGATAGATAGATAGATAGATAGATAGATAGATAGATAGATAGATAGATAGATAGATAGATAGATAGATAGATAGCCAGGCAGACAGAGAGACAGACAGACTTCAAACAAAGTGTAGCTGCGGTCCTTACTGGGCATAATAATAAGTTAATTATTTCACCTTTACTTTTGAATAAATATGTGTGTGTGTTAAAATTAAAAGTTGAAATAATGTATTTAATATTAATTCCAATGGGGTGTTAAGTTCCTGCGCCCATTATTTTCTATGCAAGTGTGTTGAAGTACCTCTGAATGGTCATGTGTGGTGCTAGGCTTTCTCCAAGACAAGGCTGGAGTAAATTTACATCTGTTTTGTGGCCTTTTGGCCTATAGTAACTTTTTGACCTCATTGGGGGCATGAACTGCTAAATTCAAGTGCAGTACAGTACTATAGATCCTTTCCACCTAGTCCCATGTCACACAACTCTCAGGTAAACAGTTATTTGCATTGACTTAAATCACATGTCCCTGGTAAGTATTGGGGAGCTGAGATAAAATGCCAGAATGCTAGGTGTGGAATCCACAAATGGATTTGGCCACACACATAACTTTTTCTATTGTCCAGGGATATGGATGCAATGCCAAGTCATAGTCAGAAAGACCCCAGTGGTCAGAGTTAGTCCAACCCAGCTAAAGTCCTATTGTTCTGTCTTTGAATGTTCATGGATGTCTGGGCCCACAATGTGTAACGGGCACACTGTCCCTGTCTGCGCCACAGCTCACCTTTATGCAGGTGCACCGGATGCACACAGGGACAGGGCACCCTATAACAATCAATGCGCAGACCCCAAGACAACTGTGAACTTGTGCCAGCTGTTTATAAACTGCTCCATATTTCACAGTGTGGGCAGCAGCTACCTGCCCTTTAAAGAGGGGGCAGAGATCCCTCTGCCGGGGGCTGCAGTGAGTGAGTGCATCCACCAGCAGTGGGTTGTCTGGGGGTTCCAAGCAATCCACTTTACGCCCCCACAGGGCTGCTTTCAGGGGGCACAATGACAGTGCGCCTCCTCTTTGTGGCACACCATCATTGCACCTCCTAAGGCCCTATTTACCTTTGCATCAGTGTGCACAACAGTGTGAGGGAACGTAGGTAAAGTGATTCCCTCAATTGCATGGGGCCACATCTCCTTGCAAATAAGGGAACGCCCTCAAGGGTGCGTTGGCGTTACATGTGCACCAGCACTATCAGTATTACAGAAAAGGCCGCACAAGCCTGTGATGCTTTTCTGTAATTCCATTCTTCCCCAGGAGCACACAAACGGGTGTACACACCTGTTGCGCACTATGCATAATACGGCCCCTGATGTGTGTCGGATCTGAGTAAAAGAACCTACGTGTCCTTGCACAGGGTAATCCCTCATTTTCTATCCCAAGCAGCTCAGTGGAACAGAAAATGATGGATTACCCTTTTGCAAGGTCACACGTCCTTTTTCTTGTATCTGACACACATGGAAGTGCCTTGGATGTTCAGAGAAGGGAACAGACGGCTGTGCTAGTGGCTCAGCACCATTTGTGTTTCAGTCTGGATATTCTAGAGTGTGGGGGGCTCCTCTGTTCTCTCAGAACAGGGCAACAAAGACCCTGGTAAATAATGTTGTTTCTATTGCATGACTCCAAATTTTGCAAAGGAATATGTTTCGTAATAATCCACAGTTATTACAAAACACTGAGTACATACCCCTTTGGCGAAAATTGTTACAAATATCATAAAAATTGATCGATTTAAGCAAACAGAGAAGATCTAGATTGTCTAACAATCTGTTGCAGGTCTATTCGCTGTCCCTGTAAGCAGATGCTATTCATGCCATTCTTAAGGCAAAGCAACATTCAGAATGGCTATTTAATCAAGATAGTAAATAATCGCAGGGAGGCAACATGGACCTGCACATGGGAAGATCAGTCCGCCTTGATTGGGCTCATTGGCAAAGCAACATGATGGACTCTTTGAACGTCGGGACAAAATGTGTTGCGATCCATGGCCAAAATCCAATGGCTCCTTTTCAAAGTATCACTATGGCATACTAGGCCATAATATAAACAATTGTTTTGAAGGAATGAAGGTGAAGTGAATTTGCCATGGCTTTAATGTTTAACTCATTTTAGCAGTAGTGCTGGAACAATTTTTAGAGTGGGGGTGCTGCTATTAATATTATATCATTGAACTCACAGGGATTGTGACAAATCCAGGTGTCATATAAAATGACGAATGTAGCAAATGTGCCATGCCTATTCAGTAGGTGGGTAAGGGTGTGGTATGCAGCTGGTGGTGCATTTTGGAGCACTGGTGAGGTAGCGCACTGTTTTTTACAGACAGCACATTTTCCTTTGAAACGACCACTACATTTGTATACACATGCACTTTTACTATATAGTGAAAAATGATAATGTGTGGACATTGGGCTTCAGTGAATTTTTATCATTTGCACATCTCCAAGGAAAGTGTCTAGATTTGTTTTGATCTATTAAACTCTTTGGCCCAGACTTATCATACTTTCACGCAGTGAATCAAGTCACCTTGCTGCAATGCGTGGAAGAGCATGAATGCGCCATATTTAACGGCGCATTCCTGCCCTTAACCCGTTTGCCGCGGCCGCAATTTCGCGGCAGTGCGGCACTTCCTCAAAACGGGCGTGGCCGCGTCGGCCCTTGGCGTGCGCAGCACTACGAAGGTAGTGCTCGTGACGTCTAACGGCCGACGGCAGCACTTAAGGGGATAACTGCGCATTCCTGCCCTTTCCTTGCACTGGCACAGAATGTGCTGCCTTGCACCAATGCAGGCACCCTTGCATCATGAGGCGGCGAAGAATGTTGATGCATTCCCAGGTCTACCACTCATGGTAAATCTGGGAATGTGCCCAAATCCATGGATGGATGCGTGGGAGCACCCACACTCCACCTATGGAATGTCTCCCTGGGGCAGAGTAACGTAAGGCATCGATTTGCCCTGCCTTGCGTTACTCTAGATTTATCAAGCCATGCAGGGCCACACAAGGTTGCCTTGTGTGGCTAAAAAAATATCACTTGGTGCAAGGGAACGCAACACTTGTTAAATCTGGCCCTTGGTTTTCATCACACTTACAAAAAAGTGCTTCATTTGTGCTTTCGTAATTGCTGATATAATTTTAAATGTGGGTATAGTTAATTTCCCCGATATTTAAATGTGTGTTAGAAAGAAACTGACATGCTACAGCCTTTCGTTTTGTTTTCAGTACTTTAGCAGGATTGTCACCTAGATCACATTTAAAAAATCCTCAGAGAAATAACAGTACACTCCAGTTTCCCAATAAGAAGCAATTTGTCTGAAGATATAGACATTTGACCTTTGTACCTTTGTCTTCCAACTGGGTGGGAGGGGAGATAGGAAGGACACCAAACAGCCTGGGTGACAGAAGTAAAACAGTTTGATTGAGGGAAAAAAGGGAGAGTTGTTTGTCTTAGAGCATTGGAATATTCGGCGCATCACTGTAGTAAATCAGGCGTGCTCATCTCGTGTCTGGTATAGACCTTCAGCTCCACCATTCCAATGTCTGTTTTTCTGTTTCTTCCTTTTGAATTTATAAGATAAACACACAATTTAAAGGCGTCTGTATTGCTCATTCAACTCCTGAACTCCAGCATGATTATTTCTAGGGGTTCTGCAGCACCCCTGCTTCCATCGCCTAGGCCTTCTGGCAAGCCCCCTTTCTAACCCACCTTCTTCCCTTACATGCAGCTTTCTTGTGACTGAACCATATTTCAGTATTTCCCAATAGACCAGACTTAGCTTTTCACATCTGAAGTTCCACCTACTTATCTTTGAAAACGACAGGCAAGTTCATTATGAGCTTAGCATGATATGATGGGCCCAGCACCCTGTCCAAGCAGACTTACTGAGTGGATTAGAAAGGCTTCTGGCATCTCAGACACAAGATGGCCCCCAATCCTTAGCCCTATTTGCGTTTCCTGGTATTTTATTTTACTTCTTGTGCAGTAAGTATGGAAACTAATGAGTGGCCATTTGTGACATGCTGGTGCAGTTAGAAACAGATTCTTCAAAGGTGTGAGAGGAGCTAGGGAGGTTATTAAACTGACTGGGTGATAGAGCGGGAAGCAAAATTGTTGGATTGAGGGAAAGAAGGAATAGTTGACTTTATTTTCAGCATTGAAATATGGGCACTCCACTGAAGTAATTCAGGACCTGTAAAGGCTGCTATAGACCTCCTGCTCCACCATTACAATATTTGTCTTTATGTTTCTCCCTTTTTAATGTACAAAATTCTGCCCTCAGTGGGTGAAATGTTCTAATAGCCTTTCTTTCTTCTCTATACCAGTTGATAAATACCTCACCCTTCTTATATGCCCTCCACTGCACTCACGTTCAGGGCCTTTAACAGCTGGCACTGCCTTCTGTAGCAGACTATGATGCTATGTTAGTTGCTTTGGAAAGAATTAGCTTTTTGATGGATTACCACTTCTTAGTCCTGGTCCACTAACTGTCCCCTTACTTCAATCAGACCCTCCAGGATTTCTTGGTTTGCCGCGAAATCGGCACTTTTGTAAAAATGCCCAGATTTTTACAAAAGTGCCTGCAAAATCTGCACTTTTGTAAAAATACCGTGAGTTTTACAAAAGTGCCAGCGAAATCCAGATGTCCATCGCTGCATCCGTGCTGCCTGTGACTGTGACTTCGGACCCTTTCCATGAACATGGTTGTTTCTTTTTCTTTAGATAATACATCTGGGATTTTTTTTTTTTTAATTCACTGACTTTTCCAAGAGAACTGGTGGAAAAGTGGGGTGTATTCCCAATTACACCCATGCAAAAGCAATTCTATAACATATATGTACTGAAAAATCGTGCTTGTGAAAATGCCTTCAGATTAATTGGACTTTTCAACTTTTTTCTCCATGTGGAAAACATCCTTCTGTGAGGAAAAAAAACCCCTTGTTGCGCTGTGATATTTTATGAGTATTAGCAGGGCTTTAAGTGGGATGAAAATACAGGGGGTCTCTCAAAGGGGCGTGGCCAATGTAATTAAAGGCGTGGCTTTAAAACACTTACGCTAAAAATCTGTGCTTAGCATAGTGTGCCGCCCGACTTGTATTTTGCTGTTTCTGTCATTGCATCCAGATATGTGATACAACAAGTAACATCATACCTACAACAAGCCGGGACTTTTGGCTTTGTCAATGGTTATTAGTTGCATAAGATAAATAATTTGCAACTATGGCTTGTTACATATAATATTGAAAAAGCTTTCGCTTAAAGCCCTGGTGACACCACAACGTTGCTGCTCTTGAGTTTCAAGAAGAGAAGGGAAATCCAGAAAGAAAATTACTCTTTAAAGGATTTCCCTCCCCCACAACGCTAACCTGGCACGACGTCAGTAACTTCTCCACCAGTCAGACTAAGATATCTGTGTTTGTTGTAGGAAAAACTGCCAAATAAAATGCTGCGAAATTGCAGCTAAATTTTCCTATTTGTGCTGCTAAATTTCAATTGTTGTGCCTCAAAATGTGCTAATCCATGCCGCTATATCCTAGGGGGTCTGTTCAATGGCACATGAACAGAGGTTGTGTGGTACCCGGAATTGAATCCATAAAGTACAGAACAGGTCTTCAGTGTGGTAAAACTGCTTACAGAAATGCCCTGATTGATATTGGCACAAATCCTTTAAACAGCTTGTTTCAAGAAACCTTTTTTTGGGTTATTATGAAGATTGCCATGTTAGGTTGAGCCTTTTGGTTTGGATGCCAAGCATTACAGAGCTGAGCTCGCCTAACATTTAGGCATACTGGCTAAATCTGGCTTGGTTGAGCAAATTTGCATATCTTGATATTGGATTCACTTCAAAGTATACTTCTGCTACAATGACTGGATGTGCAATCAAGATTTCCTGGTTTATATTTTTACTACCTAAGAGCCCATTTCAATTTTTTAGGAAGACCACCAGCCCTCCGCTAGAATGACGGAGTAAATTACTCCATCGCACTGACGGAGAGGCCGCCTGCCAAATGTTGAAATGCCCGCCATAGTGGAAATTTTAAGCAAAAACAAGAACCGCAATCATGGAGGTTCCAGTCAATGCATTATAAGTTTGACAGACGGCTCAGACTTATAATTCTTTCAAAAAGAAAATCCAAAGCAGGATTTTCAGTATGAAAATACAAAAAAAACACTACCACCTCGCCAATGGGTTTTCCTCCCCTGACGAAGAGGGCATTGAGAACTTTTAAGTGCCCCTTACTGCCGTTTTTTCCTGGCGGTGTTGGGCATTGAAAAACAGCTGTATAGCCTTTTCATGCTCCTCTCATGGAATCCACCGGCTGGCACATATAATAAGCCACGTACCCAGGAATGTACACGTATGTAATCCTGCACTGTTGTTGTTTTTTTTTTGTAAGATTGGTTGTGTATTAGCCATTGATATACTACATACTATCCGCTCAGACTGACATGAAATACACTTCTATTTTTTCTCATGTCGAATGTGCAATTTGCTGTTACACTTGAGAAATGACAATAAAAACAAATGAAGAAACAAAAAAACAGCTGTATGTCCAACCATCTAATAAGGTGGGTGGACATACATCCAAACCTCTGACGGCCCTTACTCCGCGGGGTATATGGAGATGTTTGACCACGATGGAGAAAGAATAGTTTCACCATCATCAAAATATGGTCCGCCCAAATTTAAATCAGGCGGGAAGTCCAATATGTTGGCAGGAGGAAACTCCATAGCCATTGCAACAGAGCCCCCCACCCCGCCAACGTATAAATCGAGCCCTATATTTCCACATAGTGCACTTCATTCACATCTTCAGAAATGTTGTGATGTCACATCAGTGTACCTACTAATTGTACTCTGGTGTAACAACCAGCATTGTAAAACCTTCAGTGGTTTGCCACTGATTTGAGGCAAGTCAGTCAGAGGGGTCTGCTGCTCCTATCAGCACCCTCACCCATCTGACATCTGTTGGCTTTTTAGGTCTCGCCTGATCCAGCGCATGCGTTGGTCTGGCCGAGACATTTAGTAGCTGCTTTTAAAAGTCCTACCAAAGCGGCCACCAGCTTACTGTCACGTGCACAAGCGTGCACAATGCTGTGCACGCATCTCTAGCGTGCTTTAGCACATCATCACGATCAGTTTCGCTTTCAGAGTGATCGCGATGACTTTCGCTTTCACGGCCACGCAGAGTTACTTTTACTGCCGCGCGGCCAATGCTTGTTTTAGCAATGCGAAGGGATTTGTGTGTATAGTCCTCCGTCACCCACCATGCACCATGCTGATCATAGTTTCATAGGAACGGATCTGTGGCAAAATCCAAACATTTTGTAATTCAGAAAGCACATCATTGTAAGCATTCATCATGTGATCACATTATTATTAGTACTTTAAACCGCGTTTCTGGAGACCCCAAACTCCAACTGACTCAGTAATAGCAAAGATTGTAAGTCAAACTGTATAGCGCTTCCATGCACTCTATGCCACGCCGATCCTATGCCGATAAGCTGTATAGCAGTTGCGTATCGGGTTTCATTTTGGTTGGGTTGCCCTAGTTTTTCTTATGATCCTACATCCTGTGCCTTCGGGTTATTCTGGTCCACAGTCCATTTCTATTTGCTTTCAGTTTTCTCAAATGATAGCATTTTATTTTTCTGATACTTGATGGTCCTGGGCCTGGTTTCTGACCCACTCCCACCATGATGATGGAGACACTTTGCATCTTGGATTAATCGACAGCCAAATGGACATCAGTCACAGGTTGGATCACAACACATTTTGTAGTAAAATAGTCATTAAACTAAATACGTGGATTCGCCATTTTAGAAAAAGAAAAATACACGCTTACCACTCTTGGATGGAATGTTTTTATCTCAAGAATAAATATGTTTTCCGAATCCAGTGTGAAATAGAATGACTTCTTTTACTTGCATTTGATGGGCGGAGGATGCGGTCCGTCGGCTAACCTGCCGTCTTTGGTGCAGGTAACCAGGGTTCAAGCCTCGGGGTCGCATCCACATCCTGTGATTCTGGGCATCTAAAAAATAAAAATTCAAAATCCTGTCTACTCTGCATGCATCCAATTCCTCACTGTGCACCTTTGTATGCCTTTGCTTTTAAATGAGGCCTCTGTGTAGCTCTAGTTTCCCACTACCACCCCCTGCATACTCGTGCTCCTTTGTGCACTCTTGCTCTTTCCTTGATTACTCTCTATGTCCATTTAATTTCCTCTTCCGGGGTCTTTTGTGCAAATCAACTCTGCTCAGGTTCCCCCCTACACCTGTGCAAACAACTCCATCTGTAACCCTGCACTGTTTTGCTACAGCTATTGACACATTTTTTACATGCATAAACAACTGAAACCTTGAAAGTAATTTCCAAGTTTCTGACAAAATCTTCAATCTTTTCCTTCAAGATAGAAATCTAAATCTAAACAAGCATTGACCTAGCCAATAGGTCTCACTTTTTGGACCCTATAAGTATTTAGTTATGCAGCAGAATATCTTTGGTGCAACAACACCAACTGTTGCATGGCTAAACACTTATAAGGTCCCAAATGCGAGACCTATTGGCTATGCCAATGCTTGTTTTTCTATTTATGATTGCTCCTCCCTCTCACTTTACTTATCCATTAGTACACCCCATTTGTGTGTGTGGGTGTAAAAGGGCCATGGAACGAAGGGAATGGAAGAAGGAATGCAGCAGTATACAACACAAAGTTGTTTGTACAACATATCAACAATGGGATTTTCCTTTTGCAAGTGACGAAGACAATTTAAGCATTGCTCTTTTTGCTCAAGCCCTCCATAGGAAGACCTCATCACTGATCTTACTGCTTACCCATGTACCCACTGGGCCTCAGAAGTGCACGGTTCCTCCACAATACACAGGGAGGTAGAGCATGTCAGCAGCAGGGCCAGAAAAGGTTGTAAACTTTGTCCAGCACACAGAACAGGCACATAATAAACAGAAGCAGGGTTTAATTCATTCACATCACACAGACCAGTAATAGCACACTCAACACCAGCACTCGCTGCCTTCACATATATGTGACAGGGATATTGCATGCGCCAGCTATGCAGTCTTGCTTTGCATAATGCAGGACAGGTACAGCACAAGCAGCAGCTAGGCATGCTTCCATCATAAAACCAAAGACGTCCAGGTCAGACAGCAGCAGGGTAAGCCTCCCTCGCTGACACAGATCAGGTACATCACATATAGCAGTACAGTAATCCCCATCTAAATATATAAGACCTGTACAGCACAAAAAAAGCTTTTCTTATGGTGCCCAGAAGGGACAGAAAAAGGCAAGTGGCACTTCAGTGCAGAAAACCAGAACAGGTAGCGAATGGCCAGCAGCACCAGCAGCTTTTGAAATATAAAGCAACTACAATACAGATAGGAGTACTGCAGGATTTCTTTTTTCTCTCTGTCTCACGCACACACACACAGAGTTCAACACAGGAAGCAGCATGCAAATCAAGTGAAGCACAATGGAAGGCTGGGAAATCTTCCATACAACACACAGAACAGTTAGAGTGCAAAATAAGCCTTGCAAGCCGCCATTACAAACAAGGTACAGCACAGTCAGCAGCTGTTCAGGATACCTTCATACGCTTGTTTGGACTGCTGGAAAGGGGGCTTGGTGTCCCAGAACCCCCTGAAAGGAGTGAGGAGGAGGAGCCTGGGTGCACACCTGCGCTGCTCCCGCTGAAAAGCGCACTTTGCCTCCTACGTTGCGGGCCACACCCTGGCAAAGCCCAGGCCAAGGGCCGGCCCATCTGTGCCCGTCAGAGACCGGAGGAGGCTGGGCTTGGCCTACCCTCTTGGTTCCTCTCTTTCAACACCCGGGCAGAGTTTGCAGCGTCATGAGGAGGATTGCAGTAGTCCGGGAAATCAGGTTGCCTAGTCCAGCAAGGTGCAGTTAGAGAAGGGTGGTGTACCCTTGTGCTATATCTTAATTGCTCATCACCTACTGTTCTGTGCCTGGATAATGGGTGACATTTTGTTGGGTTGAAGTGGCAACACGGCATGTTGGGCCTGCCCACCTTCTTTCATTGTGTCCTATTGTGACAACAGTCTCTGTTTTGGAGTTTTTGAGCTACCCCCGTCTCTAGCACGTAATTCACCCGTCCATAGCGGGTGAGTGTCGAGCGGACATCTTTCCAGTCTAGGATTGTTATGGGGAAACAAAAGGTGGCTACACTGCCCATTAAAGCTGCTACAGGCACAATAGTCACCATGGACTCTTTCCTACAGAGGGCGGCTGGAGTTCTTGATTAGGAGATAGAGCTGGTGACTCAGCGCCTCTTCCACTCCCCTGTTAACCATCTTCTCTCAAGTCCCCTTAGGATGTGGGCGATCCCGAAAACTGTACCAGGACTATTTAGTAGTTATTTACTGCAAGAATCAGAGGATATGACTAGCAGTATGGTTGGTCAACATATACCCCTCTCACCTACGATATTGATCACCCATGCATCGGGAGTTAAATCACCTACCACCCAGGAGCAAGTTATTAGTAGCCCCAACAAGCAATCAGCTGCCATTATGTCAGCTCCACAAGGTGGGGCAAGAGGAGGAGCAGTGGCCAGCATTGGCATGGGCACGAAAAGAAAGGGCCTTTGATTGGGGGGAAGGCCAAAAGGCAGAGGGCCGATGGGACGTTCAACAAGCACCGAACGAGCAAGCACTCAAAAAGGCAGAAATGGTGGCCGCACTGGAATCCTTTTAGGGTTCTTTACAGGATATATTGGACTCAAATTTTGATTCACTCTTTCAATACCTCTCCTCCACAGAGAAGGAACTTTTTTACCTTAAACAATGTTTCTCACTTAGGGGGGAGGCACAGAGGACCTCAATGGGCCTTATTGAAACTGAAGGCCCCAATTTGGATGATCCACATATAAAACACAGGGAGCAGCCACTTTCAAAGCCTTCAATGGGGACTGCCACTAATTGCCCTCAGCATCTACAGCCCACCCCCTTCACCGAAGCAACTGGGCCCAAGTTTAGGATCTGGGGGAAGGGTAAATACCTTGGAACAAATCAATCTCAGGAACTTCAACACAGGGGAAATGTCTTATGGTGGAGAGGGTAGTTCGAACCAGAATTTAGTTAACTTGCATCTCCCACCAGAATTGACTTCGTATGTAGTGGTTTTGGGGAATGTGCCAATTCTTTCTTTGGGTGTCAAGAAAGACTTTTCCCAACTGAAGTCATGCATTGGTTGCCCCATAACACCTCTTTGGGTACAAGGGTGGGAAAATACATCAATATGGTGCGTAGGGTCAACTTGGTGGGGAGGTCCAAAAAGACATACACAGGAGACTGTGTTATCATTAATTTCAATAGACAACATGTTGCTGAAAGGATCTTAGCTTCATCTACCACCTATACCTCCCTTATCCCTCAGTCGACCATCATGGCCCTTCCTCTCAGATTCTTTTATAAACCTGAGCCTTCTGGTTGGAATAATTTGATCCACAACAGCAGGTTCCGCTTGGAAGGCAGATGTCTACTCCCCCTTCATCAATGTTTTCAAACTTTTCAGTGTCCTGGAACAACCCTAACCATACTTTTTGGGCCCCTCAAGATGGGCAGATGTTTGGACCACCTCTCCAGGAGCTTTCTAATAGCTTCGCACCTTTGGGCACCTTGGACGCTTGTGATTGACTGAGTGGGGCTGTTCCGGTGGAAACAGAGACACCAAATATTCAGCAGGATAGCCCCTGGCAAGGCCGTAGCATCATGGGTGGAGGGGATTGTAATTTTATCTCACAGAATGTTACCGGCTTGTCCAATAAGTTTCTTGACCCCTCATGGATCCTATTCATAAAAAAGTTTAACTTGGTTTGTCTGCAGGAAACGTGTGCCATTACAAATAGTTTCCCCTTAGAGGGTTATAAGTCCTTCTTTGTCCCAGCTACTCCCTCAAGTTCAGGAAGATCTAAGGGAGATCTTGTGATCTATGTTTCCCTAGCAATAGAGTGCAAAGTATCTGTGCTGTCCACGGACAACCCTGTGTACAATCGCTGCTGCTGCTGGAAAAGGGGTCGAGGGGCTTTTGAATTTTATAATGCAACCACTTGTCCCCAGGCTGTCGGTAATATAGCCTTGTTTGGCTCCTTTTTAAGGAAACAGCTCAATGTTGATTTTAAAAACTTTATGATTGCCAGGGATTTTGACATCCACCTATGCGGGGACCCAAGGATAACTAGCCTTTTTGATCTGGGTTGCCCACATGTGAAGGGAATTCACTTTGAGCACACTGCACAAGTTGACTCCCTTAATGATATACTACACACATTTGATTTATCCTGGTCTATGTGTACATTAGAACCCTGCAGCAAGGTTCTTAACCTGTCCTTTGTTGGGTGGGGAAGTTGTTCATTTATTGATTTTATCCTTGTATCAACACTTCTCCTTCAATGGATCTCACGGTTTCTCCATCAAAGCCAGCATACACAGTGACCATACCCCTCTAAGTGTACAAATAAGCTGGCCTCTACTAGCACCCAATTTGGTGGTGGGGAAGAGCGGAATACTAAAAACAACAGATGGAGGAGGAAGGTTAAAATGCTCCCAGATAACTCCTGAGGCATTTTATAATCGCCCTGTGTGGTAATGAGTTGGTATTGTGTACAACGCCGTCAACGGACCCGTGCGACGTTATAGAAGCTTTAAAGGTCATCTCCTCCACAATAATAGACCTTCTCAGTGCCCAGAGTGGTGACCTGCTGTTTTGTTTCCCAGATGGTTAGACTCTGGTTGTTCCTGTGCTGCCAGGAAATTAAAGGAAGCACTAGGAAAGAGCACAAGGGATATCGCTTTAGTCATAACCTGTCGAAGGGAGTATAGAGCAGAATTGGTCAGACACAAGGTAGTGCTGAAGGAGGAAACATGGAGGGAGTTAATTGAGGTCAGTACTTTAAAGAGCAGTGCCAAGTTTTGGAGCATAATAAACAGCCCTTTTTTAAATGAGAATGCAGGTCCCACATTACAAAGGAGGAATGGGTGCATAATTTTCAGGTTATGTTTCAGAGTCCTCTTGATATGAATCGACCTCCTGGTTTAGTGGCAGGAAAATCTGCTCTGGCTTTCTCAGTAGAAGAGGTTAGGAAAGGTATTGTTGGGCTGTACAATAATAAAGCACTGAGTCCTGATGCTATTCCTCCAGATCTTTATAAATCCTATTTGACTCATTGGGTACCTGTCCTCACAGCTGTTATTAATGCCGCAGTAAAACGGGTCCTCAGGGTTCTTGGGCTACCTCTACTATAGTGGCAGTCTTCAAAAAGGGTAATCGAAATAGCACCAATTGTTTTGACCAATTTCTTTGTTGGACTCGGTGGTCAAGGTGGTGGGTCGTGTCCTCCTAGACAGGTTAACCAGCTGGGCAGAGGATAATGATATTCTAACCGATGTCCAGTATGGTTTTCTTTCGGGATGGGCAACTGTGGCCCAGTGTATTAACTTATTTTTGATCCTTATTAAATACACAGTTGCCCACCCTGGAACCATTTATTTGGCCTTCATGGATCTGTCATCTACGTTCGATTGCATGAACAGAGCTAAGCTCTGGAAGACTATGCTATCCATTGTCGCATTTCTTGGAGTACCTCCATGGTGACACCAAGGCAGAGGTTCCATACTCACAAGATCTCAAGGTCTCCCGTCAGTTGTCTATAAAAAGAGGAGTACGGAAAGGGTGTATCTTAGCCCCATTTTTGTTTAATTACATATCAGCAAACTGAAGAAGGTGTTATTGGATACTGATGTAGATTATCCTAAGGTTGGTTGCCGTGGTATGCCCGTTTTATTATATGCGGATGATGCGGTCCTTATGGCCCGGACCGCAACATGGTTGCAATCACTGCTCAACTCTTTTTCGACATTCATGGTGAATTTGGACTTGGCAATTAACAAGTCCAAACCCTGAGTGATGCAGGAGGGACCTCGCACAAGAAAGCATTATAAGTTTATGGTTGGATCTGTACTGCTTCCCCGCACAGACGTCTTCTCTTATCTCGGGGTCCTGGTAGATGATAAGATGAAATCAGGGGCACTAAAACAGAGAAAGAAAGGAGATATGGTGCGTGCTAACATGGCCATTGTGAACTTTGCCTCAAGATTAGGCAGGAGACCAATTGCGGCACTCCTGCAGATATACCAGGCAAAATATATCACTAAAGTCTCCTATGGCAGTGAAATCTGGGGCTATATTGCCACGGGGGAACTACAAGTGGTGACAAACAACTTCTTGCACCAGGGAACCTCAAATTTAGTGGTTCATAAAGAACTGGGTGTGTCCTATCTTTCCGATCTGTTGGCCCTTCGCCCCCTAATATTGTGGTTAAAGCTTTGGCTGAATCAAGGATCAACCTTAAGTAAACTGATCCTGAAGGTGTGTATGGCGCTCGACTATGCCCATCATATTCTGTAGGTTAATTACATAAAGAGTTGCCTTGGGAGGTTGGGAAAAGCTGATCTATTCTCCAACCCAAATGCAGTGAATAAGAAAGACCTGGGCTGGGTAAGGGAGACCTTTTTTAGTCAGAGGGCAATAGATAGGGAAGAGTGCGAGGTGAGGAAACCTAGTGTCTGCAGATTTGTTATCTTGAAGACCGTGCAATCAACTGAGCCATATCTCTAAGGACCTTTTAGTACTTGTGATCGTTTCTTATTTGCCAGGTTTCGTTTTGATCTCTTCCACCTCCTGTTGGCACAGCCTTGTGGGTGTAGTAGAGGTCAGAGCCTAGATTCCTTTGGCTGCGACGGTAAGTTTCCACAGGACATGCTCCATTTTTTAATGTTTTGTAATTAATATGAGATTCCCGAGAAAGTTTTTATTATTCCCATCTTGAAAAAAATTGGAGTTTAAGCAGTTGCGACCAGCTTTTAGTTTTTTTACAAATGCTATGTGGTAACTTTGTTTTTTATATCCTTAACTTTTTTAAATCAACGGAGAGGCTTAGCGCCTGCTGCAATTAATTGATAGTGGCTCATAATGTGATTATACTGTGTCCCAGCATGTATGGTTGGGGCACATTTAGCCCAGTTGAGATTCCGGGCTTACTCCCCTTCCTTTTTAAAGATTTATTATATACCTATTTTTTAAATACATCATCTTTTTATGTATTGCATATGAGATTTTTAAGTAAGACCTGTTAATCATGTCAATCTTCAGTTTAATGCATTGTTCTAAGTCACTTTTTTGTATAATGTACTGTGGAATACTTTTATGGTTTTATGCAAAAAACAAATAAAGTGAATTTGATTGATTGATTGATACCTTCATACAAAACATGTACAGTTCAAATACAGCCAGTGCAAACTTTCATCGCAGCCACAGACAAAGCCAACATCACTTGCATGGAGGAAAATGGAAAAAAGAAGTCTCGATCTGATGAAGGAAGATGTCTTCAATTAACTAGGGAGGTGCAGGCACTTTGCCTCTGCTCCCAGGAAAGTGGAAAAGGAATGTGTTTGCTCAATGTAAAGTTTAAAGGAGCTGAGGCTGGCTTCAAAGGCAAGAGGGAGGTGCTTTGCAGTGGTGTCACTTCTTCTGCAATCACACAGGACCCATGGTGTAGGACCATTTGGTCACTCATTGATGTCTTCTGTGTCCAAATTGTGCAGCTCAGCTTACGGTCTCAAGGGGAGCGCTCCTCTGCGGTGGTGAAGGGTAACTGGTTGAATGGACTGGTCAATGTGCATTTGCATATTATTCCCTCAGAGGCAGAAAATTCCATAAAATAGTGATTGGACGTCTTACAACAACCCATCGATGATGGTGGTATGCACGTTAAATGCAAAACTTCCCCAGCTCCTGTGCTTCTGCTTTTTGGCAGCTCAGAAGCATGCCTTTATCCCATTGGCAACATAGCCTTTTACTGGGACATGCTATTATTGATGGGTGGTGTTGGCTGTGACCACCCTTGCCAAGGAGAGGTGGGGGCTGTAGCCGAAAGCATATACTAAGATTTTAATTGGATGAAGCTTGGGTTTTTCTTTTAGTGTCTTGAACAGTTCTAGCACTATAATGTTAATGGATGCTACAATGTCGATCACAGCTGTGATGAGCTGGCCGCTGACTTCTACGCAGCACTTGGCTATCATTCAGGCCTGGCCAGGAAGTAGCTCTACCGCTTGCACTACATAGAAGGCACCCTCCAAGTCGTCGTCACCCATGCCATCTTACTGTCCATCTGAAGGGCCTTCTAGGACATTGACCATGTTCCCGTGAATGTTCCACTGTGGCGGGGTTGAGTGTTAAACTTTGGCATAGTGATTCAGTTTATCATATGGTAAGCACTTCTTACGCATTGCGAGCCTCACTCCTTATGTGCGGGTATGATGCTCTGCACCAAAAACGGCTTTGGCTTCAGATGTGCTTTATCCTTTGTCTTTCCTATCCATTGGGGTACCTCAGGGTATCTAGCTGGCTGGCTGTGTTGCAGCATGACCTCCATATGGGAATGTTTGACCTGTCATCCTTGGCGTGGTCTCCCCAGACTTTTTGCCTTAAGACCTCCTGTTTTTGGCTGTTTCTGCTGGCTTTGTTTTTACTGGCTTTAGGAATCTGGGCACTTTAACACTGCTAACCAGTGGTAACGTGCTTGTGCTCTATACTTAAAGCATGGTAACAGTGACTTTCCCACAATTGGCATATTTAATTTACCTATTGGTCCCTAGTAAAGTGCATTACATGTGCTCAGGGACTGTTAATTAAATGCTACTAGTGGGCCTGAAGCACTGATTATGGAACCCACTTGGGAGTGCAACTTATGTGGTACTGCTGTGCAAGATATGATCCACCTGATTTGCATTTGTCCAGCACTAGATAGTGAACGCCGAAGCTTACTAAAGGCAAAATTCAATGAAAAAGGAATCCGTACATGCCGCACAGCGATTCTGCAAATGCTGGACTCAGTGGACCCTCAATTCATTTGTAGAGCAATCAAGTATGTTAATAATTTTGAAAACAAAAAAAAAGAGACTAAACAAACTAGAACCTCTTGAACTTTTAAAATGTATTTTCATTAAATTCGAACGAGCATTGGAATCATTAGAGCTTACAGAATTGCCAATTTTCTTTTTTTATTAATAGTGTATTAACATGAGTACTCAAAACCTATTTTATAGATATTTTTTTAACTAATTCTGCTTGTAATATTGTAAAGGTTTTTACTAACTATACAATAAAAGAATTTACGTTACTTTACACTTGGGTAGCCCTTTAAACATGTCTCAGGCCTGCCACTGCAGAGCCTGTGTGAGCAGTTCTAAACTACCATGTCAACCTGGCACGTCAACCTATTTACCAGGCCCAAAACTACCTTTTTATTACATATAGGTCCAGTGTTGGCTGGCAGTGGTGGCCACTGCCGGCCAGTGGCCACTGCTGGCCAGTGGTGGCCGGCAGTGGTGGCCACTGCAGAGCCTGTGTGAGCAGTTCTGAACTACCATGTCAACCTGGCACGTCAACCTACTTACCAGGCCCAAAACTACCTTTTTATTACGTATAGGTCCAGTGGTGGCCGGCACTAATGAAGGGTGGGGGGCGTGTAGGGAGAGCATTGGGGGGGGGAGCGCACAAGGTGCGAGTAATGCTTAAAAAAAAAGTTTACCTGAAGCCACCGTCCGCTTTCCGAATCGCGCAGCTTCTGCTGTCCTTTTCCTGGTCCCAACAGGCCCTGGCACAGACTCCCATCCAATCCCCATGCTGCAGAGCAGCGCATCTATTGGCCTGAGCAGGATGGAAAAACACTTTACTCAGGTCAGGAAGTCTGTGGGGTTTCACCAGCCCGAATGCTGAAGGCATCCAGGCCGAAGAAGGAGAAACCTAAATGTACATGTGTGTTTAGGTCGGCCTGAGACGGCCGGCCAAATACATATGTGTATGTAGGGAGTGCACAAGCACTCCTCCTCCCCCTCCCATGCCCCACCCCTTCATGCACAAGCTGGCTCAGAGCCAGCAAACAAAAATGTAAACGATGTTAGAACATTGTTCTATTTTTCGTTTGCTGGCTCTGTGCCAGGCAGTGGGGCGACGCTCTTTCGCCATTGCGGAAGAGCCGTTGCTGTATAGTTCAGCCCTACTGTAGGCCCTGGACAGCTCATGGGCAGGGTGCAGTGTTGTTAAAAGGTCAGCCATATACTTTTGAGTTTTACATGTCGTGGTAGGGAAATACTCTTAAATTTGTTTTTTACTTCTGTAAAGCCAATCCAAAAGGTTAACATTAGGATTACCTTATTACACTTTATCAGGGTTATTTCCAAATAGGAAGGGATAGAACCCACAAATTTGGTGTCTCTGGACTCACAATTTAAAAACACAACTAATGGTGAAGTTCGATTTTGAATTGCAATTCTGAAAATGCCACTTTTTGAAAGCTTTGGATTGCTGCAGTTGTATAGACTGTGGACACAGCAATGCTGACTGCACAACGCATCATCTCCAGTTTACAATGGATCTCCGACTTTGCATGGCTCGGCGCCAACGCATCACTGATGCTGCTCGCATCGCCTACAGCCCAGCAGTTCAAAGATGAAGCATCGCCCGGTGTTCCTCTCATCTTGACTCCAGACACATTATTGATGGTGTGCTGCTCGGAACCGATGTATCACCCACATCTGCAAGATTGACAACACATCACCTCCCTTGCTCCCCACATTGCCCTCGATGTGGATGCATCTAAGGCAGTGTTCAGCGAGCCAAGGCTGGTCCCTGAATCCGACCTACCCTCCATTATAGTCGGACGGACCTTTTGAATTGGACCCTGTGAAACGCTACCAGATAGCCCCAGCTGGCACTATTTATTTCTAAGCACTACAAACATTGTATTCTTTAAAAATGAATTTCTTGACTTCTGCTCAAATTTTTGTCATTTTAGTCTTGTTTTACTCATAAAAATATACGCTATTTTTTAACTGGTTTTTAGTCTTTTGTGGTGTTTTCATTGTATTACTGTATGAAGTGTTGCACAAATTCTTTACTCTTTGCTTTTTAAGTTAAGCCTGACTGCTATGTGCTAAACTACCAAAGGGTGAGCACAGGTTAATTTAAAGTGTGTTTCTGACTTACCCTGACTAGGATTGTGGTTCCTGCTTGGATAGGATACATACCTCCGCCAACCAGAAACACAGTTTTTAACAGGGACGCTCTTGCTTTGGACAGTTCTTTTGAGCGCCCCAGTGTAAGAATGTAAGTCAAGGACTTCCTAAGATCCTGCAGATCTGTTCTCATAGTTTTGCCAATGCACAGCCCTGGAAGAACGGCACTCAGATCTCATCTTGTTCATTTGGGAACGTGTACATGCTAGTTCACTGAGGCAGGCACAGAATGGTTCTACTGTCTCATTGGGGTCTTGCCAAGCTGGTAGCAATAGGAATCTCTCTTAATACATATTGGAAAACGGTTCAAATTAGGTCAAAGCTGCTTTTAGCATGGCATAGGTAAACAGTGGTCCTGCTTCACTGACTAACTTAGACAGCTTGTAGACTTCTGGGTCTAACAGTTTCCATTTAGAAGATTGTACCAACGGGAGTCTGGTTTCAATGAATGGCTCGATAGCAGGTATGGATGCCATGTTTAGGCCAGCATCCCTGCTCAAAATCACTCACTTGTCATCAGTGTCTGGTTTGGCTTTCATTCTGATGTGTTCTTGATGGACGCAGCGCCACACTACCTCTGCATACAGACTGGGGTATCCAGGGCGGTCATACTATGCATCTGGATGGCTGTCTTTCAACTGGTCAATAGTTGCTGCTGGCACCCTATCCTGCTTCACTGTTTCTTCCAGGGGATGGTGTGGACACGCCTTCACACCTCACTGCAGGGTTGTGTATGGCCCACTTACAGGCTCAATAAGATGATGGATGTGATTCTTCACTGCAGGCCAGACAGGCCATCTGCTTCGCGGTAGGGAAGGGCGGGGCTGAGTAGGCATGCAGGAGACTGCTCGACCGTCAGTGTTGGGACGGGTCTGAGTCTAAAGTGTTAGGGCATGCCGCACTGCTGAATGGTATACATCACCAGTCAGCTCTCTCCCAACTATCATGGGAGACTGGGCACGCTGCCAAAGTAGGTGCCCAGGCAGTGTCCACCCGCATTGCCACCTGCCTCACTACCATTGTGGTGTTGAGCATAGGGTGCTAATGTAGCCCAGCAGCGCTCATGAAGGAATGACTTGCATTCTAAGACTCATTGGAACAATAACCCACCTGCTTGGCCTGCAAGTTTTTATTTATTTTCCAGCATCACCAAGAACACTACCATGGTGTCGCAACTCGCAACACCCCGGGCCGCGGTTTCTTCGCCAAGCCCTGCTCCTTACCTTGGTGCAGTCCCACAACAATAGAGGGCAGTGGTTTATAAAAAGTAGCGCAGGGGAAGTTAAAACCACCAAATCATCATATAAGGATAGTAGGATGAACTTTAGCCTGCGTGGTCTGCAACAGAAACAAGCACTGACAATGCCAATAGGTCTGACCTTTGGAAGTTAATGTGAAGGTTATGCTTTATAAATCGCAATAATATGCCACAACACAAAAAAAGTTAAACAGATTGCTGCCTAAAGGTGTCAACCATATGCACAAAAAAACTCTATATTTAAAAATAATTAACCTATTGATAGAATTTTGATAAAATAGTAAGGAAGTTCCCTGGGAGGCACGTATATACTTAGAACATGTATCAAAATTATTTTTTGCTTAAATGCACATCCCAAGAAAATATGAGTCTGGACAGTAAGAACTGTGCTCATTAGTGGTATCAAATACACGCATTATAACAGGGGTCTTCAAACTGTGGGGCCCGACCCCCAGGGGGGTCGTGGAGTGATAGAAAGTGGGTTCCACATTCCAGGTCACACTTAAGTCTATTATTATTATTTCCAAAAAGGTGTCCTGTGGCTAATAACCATCTGCTGGCTGAAATGGCAAATAAGAAACACACAGAAGGGGAAGGAGAACCAGCCAAATGGGGTTACCTACAGGGTATAGGGCCAGGTTTTTATAGCTTCCGAAAGGATAATAGATCAATGGTGGAGCGAAGCAAAGGTGGGTGAAAGTTCCATAACTGTGCAGCTGCACCAAAACAGTGAGGCCGACTATTCATACATTTTTGAATTAGGGAACAATAAGAAGATTGGCACAGGCCGAGAGGAGCATACAGGTATGCCCAGTGAGGAGAGATGAGAGGGTGAGAGTAGATGGGATGAGAGAGGACAGCATGGGAGTGAGAGAATTAGATTTAAGAGATCAGGGATGAGGAGAAATGTGAAGTGCTGAAGAAGTGCAGAAACGCAAGAGGAGAAGGGAGTGTGAGCGAAAGGTGATTGCACAGAGAAGGGATACTGTCAAACGGTGAGAGAAGATAGCTGAGTGATGATCTGTGACATAAAAAGAGAATTTGGTATGATGTGGGTGAGGGACAACAGCGATGAGGGAAGAGAGGGAGTACTGAGGTGGGTGCTGAGGTAATAGGGGAGAGGAACGTTGGTTCAAGAAGGTGTGGAAGAACAAAGGGGAGATGTGAAAGATGAATGGTGGACTGGAGAGGTGAAGGATACAAATAGACAGAAATTTGAAGGAAGAGACTTGAGGTGAATGAGAGGTGCTGAGGGTAGAGAGAGGTGATGTGTCCAGAGAGGCCATGAGATAAATTAGAGAGGAGGTCAGTGAAAAGAAAGAATGGCAAGAGGTGAATAAACATGAAGTGAGAGGTTGAATGGGGAGAGTTCAGAAGTTGTAAAAAGGGGTGAAAGAAAATGGCTTGCAAAGTGAGAGAGGGATCCAGGTTTGGAAGAGGAGAGAGGGATGGAAGGGAGGGGTGAGAGGAAAGTGGAAAGGGTAAACTGCTTAACTCTGCATAAGGCTGCCAGGGTTTTAAGGGACCCTTGCTGCTCCCGGCCAGTGCCAGGTGAGCTTCTAATGTGGCAGCACTTATTCCTGCAGAGTGGAAGGCCCTTCCCAAAGGTTGCCTAGATATCTTTCTGTTGTTTATTGCTGTATTTTCATTATAAACTGGTACTGATGAGATGAAATCTTTCCTCAGTGTTACTGTGTGTAAAAAGGTTAAAATAATGCATTATTTATTTTTTCTCACCATACAATTTAGTCGAGCCTGCCGCATATTTTTGGTCCTCACCTGCCTCATAATTCCAGTAGCTTTGCCTATAGGTTCAGAATTGTTTGTTGGGGGGGGGGGGGGTCCTTACGCCTGAAAATTTTGACTGGGGGGGGGTCTTGGCATCCAAAAGTTTGAAGACCTCAGCATTATAATATTATTCTAATCCTTGTTTTATGTATAATTTGGCCCTTTTTGCCCAGTAGGTTAGATGTTATAAGGGCCATGGCTCACTATAGCGTGTTTATTTATTTATTTTTTAAACTGTTTTTATTACAATATTGGTAAATTTGGCAATACAGACATTAATCAGTTACATTCCAGTATTGAACTTAGATCACATTTCTCCTATAATAAACCATTTTGTTAAAGCTATGTGTACCTTATTGCTATGTCAGTACCATATCCTAATTCTAACCCCCCCTTCTATCTCATCTGAGCTATCTCCATCTGATTCTGGCAGCGGATCACAAATGTCCCCGCTGAAAGCATTCCATGCCGCCCATATCTTAATCCATTTCCGCGGGCACTTTCTGGTGGCATATACCGTACGTTCAGTGATCATTGTGAGGTCCATGTTTCTGTACCGTGTAGACAGTGTCGGCACCTCAGCCGCTCCCCATTTCTGTGCAATGTCTCTCTTGGAGATTAAATGACCCAGCGTAGTCCATATCTGCCCATAGCGTGTGAGATCATTAGAGTCCCATATGTTTAGCAAACATCTTCTTGGTTCTGGTAGGAGTGATGTTTCTGTTGTCTGTGATATAGTGTGTAGCACCTGTCTCCAATAGTTTGCTATTATTGGGCAGTCCCATACTGTATGAAAAAAGGTCCCCTCATCCCCGCAGCCTCTTAAACAAAATGGGTGTGGTGCTCTCTGTATTTTATGTAGGGTTGTCCTAGTATAATATATTCTATGCAGGATTTTAAGTTGCACTAATCTCAGCCTGGCAGAAATGCCTACTTCCTTAGGTGATGCTAAGGCTTCTCTCCATTCCGGGTCATCCATGTCACCTACCTCTGCAGTCCACCTCTCTTTCAAGTCACCTGTGGGGTCTGGCAGATTGTTAAGTAGCTTTCGATATGTGAAAGAAGTGGCACTTTGGGGCATATGGTCCGTCAGTAGTCAGTCCTCTAACGGGGAAGCTTCAGGGACTTCAGCATCTAGTGGGAGTACCGTCAGTAAAGCGTGCCGTATTTGCATGTATCTAAATTTTTCATTCAGGCCTAGATTATATTGCTGCTGCAACTGTGTAAATGATATCACTGTTCCTTTGTCCCAAAGATCTCCCACTGTGGAGATGCCTATGTTGTCCCACTGTGTAAAGCCCTTACTCCGCCGTAATTGTCCTAATGCCTTGGTGTCCCAGAGTGGGGTCAGTTTCGTTATCACCCCTCTCCATCCCAGCCGAGCTTGTGCCGCATACCAAATCAGCGCTGTATGTTTAGTGGGTCCCACTAGTTTTGCGATCAAACCTCGGTTATAGAGTACAGCTAGCATGTTATTCGTTCCCAATTGCGCCCTGTCTGCGCTGTGGGCTGGGTCGTCATGGGGTGTGTGGATCCAGTGATTTATGACTTTGAGTTGTGCGGCCCAGTAGTACAGTTGGAGATGTGGGAGTGCTATCCCTCCATCGTACCAGCTGTTATATAGTTTCGCCTGAGCTATGCGGGCCGGACGGTTGACCCAAAGAAGAACTGAAACTTGTGCCGCCACTTGCTTAAAATATCGAGGTGGATCAAATCGGGTGTATTTTCAAGGGCGTATAAGAACCTAGGGAGGGCCTTCATTTTGTATAATGCTGCTCTGCCGGGTAGTGTGAGGGGTAATGACGCCCATTGTGTCAGGTCACGCTTTAGCCACTCCGGCAGGGGAGATAGATTCTTAGAGAAGAAGTCTGTTGTGGATTTAGTGATGTGTATTCCTAAGTATTTAGACAAATCTTCTGTAGCCAGCAATGGACATTCTGCAGAAAGTACTGGCTTCGGTCCCTTCAGGATGTACATAACCGATTTAGACCAGTTTATTGTATACCCTGAGAATCTTCCATGAGTGTTACATATATTAAGTAGTTCTGGTATGCCGCTCTCTGGCTCTGTGAGATAGACCAACATGTCATCCACGTAGAGTGAGAGACGGTCTTCCCACCTCTCCTTCCAACTGATCCCCTTTAACAACGGGGTTTCTCTAATTAGTGTCGCCAGGGGTTCCAGCGCTAGTGCGAATAGCAACGGTGATAGGGGGCATCCTTAACATGTTCCCCGTGCCAGGGCTATCTCCTCTGATATGTGGCCATTAGCCGTCACTCGAGCCATCGGTTTAGTATATAGGAGTCTTATCCATGCACAGAATTTAGGGCCAAAATCCATATGTGTAAAGACTCCAAATAAATATTGCCACTCCACCATGTCGAACGCCATTTTTGCGTCTACTGACAATATCACAGCCGGTTCTGCCAGCTCTGTGGCCCGCGCTATTACTCCTTACACTCGTCTAAGATTGAGGGCTGTGTTCCTGTGGAGCATAAACCCCGATTGATCCGGGTGTATCAGCTGTGGCAGATGGGCTATCATTCTGTTTGCTAATAGTTTTGCTAGGATTTTGCCCTCTGCGTTTAGTACTGAGATTGGGCGATACGATGTACACTCTGTTGGTGGTTTACCGGGCTTTGGGATCGCCACTATCGTCGCAATACGTTGGTCTAATGGAAGTTCGGCCTTTTCCAAACTCTCTTTGTACATAGCCAAGAGAGGCGGGACCACTGTTTCCGCCATTAGTTTGTACCATTCTATGGGTATTCCGTTCGGGCCCAGTGCTTTCCCTGATTTTACAGAATGTACTGCAGTTTGGAGTTCTTCAAGCGTTAAATCCGCTTCCAACTCCAAGGCCATTTCCGGTGTAAGGGTGGTTGTCTCAATGTGCCTGAGGGATTCTTGTATGTCTATTTCTGTTAGATCTACAGTGGGGGTATATACCTCCCTAAAGTGATCCGCTAGGATGCTCACTATGTCTTCTGGGTGCGATACTAGTGTCCCTTCCCTCGTTCTCAGCTGCTGTATACCTCTTACGCCCTCCCCTTTCCTGTCTAGCCAAGTCAACATTTTACCAGCTTTATCCCCTACGTCATATAATTTGTCTCTCGTCGCCGTAATGTTCCCAACCGTCTGTATTCAAGGGTAATCTCGATATTGTTGCTGGCATAAATTTAGGGTGTGGGCTGTGTCTTGGGTTGGGTCTGCAGAGTGTGCTGTTTCTGCAGCCAGAAGCGCCACTTCCAGCTCTGCCAGTTCCTTTTGTTGTTCCCGTTTATACCCAGTGATTGACGCTATTGCCTGCCCTCTAAATACCGCTTTATAAGCCTCCCATAATATTATTGCTAAGTCTACAGAGGTCGTGTTTTCATCGAAATAGAATTTGGTTGCTTTGCGGAGTGACTTTTTGATAGTTGGAACGTAAAGTACCCTCTGTATATGGGGTATAGGCGTCTGCTGTTTTTTTCTCGACAGGAGAGTGTAAGTATCATCGGGGAGTGATCCGATATGCCTCTAGGATTTATGTCTACGTCCTCAATATTTTGAAGTCTAGAATCCAGCATTAGGAAATAGTCTATGCGGGATAGACTGTTGTGGACCGTAGAATGGTATGTATATTGTTGAGTCTCCGGGTGTGTGTGCCTCCATATGTCTACGAGGCCCTTGCTTCTAGAAACCCTCGGAAACGTGAAGGCCCAGGTGTCTGTGTTCGAGCGGGGAACCTATCTAGTGCCGCATCAATTGTGGTGTTAAAGTCCCCTCCTATGATGAGATCCCCTTCTGGCAGTGCCAGTAGGAATTCGCCGAACGCCGGTAGAGCCACTGTGTGTAGCGCCGGCAGTATGTAAACCGATACGACATTCAGGAGTCTGCCTTCCCATTGACCCTGCACCGCTGCAAATCTTCCCTGATCATCTATTTTAGTCTGTAGGATTATGAATATGGAAGTCTTTTTAATTAGAATGCCTGTACCTCTAGATCCCGTGGAGAATTCAGAGTGTGCAGCCATTTTGTTTCCCCACCTGTCCATGGCCTTACATGCTGACCCTGTGAGGTGCGTTTCTTGTAGGAGTGCCAGTGCTGGGCTGTGTCGCTTTAGTGCCTGTAGGACTAATCCCCTCTTTATCTTGTCGCCCAGACCTCTTACATTCCAAGTTACGATTTTAAGGGGGTGACCGAGGTCTCTTGCGTAGTCACGTCAGCGTTACTAGGCAGTGTGTTGTGAGCCATAAGAATGGTGTTCTAATGATGAGGACATAAAGGGTTATGTCAGTATGCGTATTCGTGCAATGACCTTCTTTCGTGAGTGCGTTAGAGCCATTTCTGTAGCGTGTAATGTGTGTTTGAGCTAGAAACCTATCTACTGATCGTCGTTCTTCTCAGTCTTTATTGCCTCTAACAATTGCACACAAATTATGTAAACTGTTAATCCTGCCAATCACTCGCGTTACAAACTCATAAGTCTTGTTAACAAAGACAAGCATCAAACTAAACATAATGCAAACAACCCTCCCTCTTAACCCCCCCACCCTCCCTGCCTCCCTGCTTAACGGACTTACAACCACCCGCCCCCCCAACTTAGCAGAGTGCTTGTTCCCTACCCAAACCATTTTACTTGCTTGTCGGGGTTAGAGGTCTGTTGGGAGCAACCGCCCTTCCTGCTCTCCAAGGCCTGCCCCGGGTCAGTGTCCATAGTCGGCTCGGCCATTGTCATTTGTGGTATCTGTTAGTGTTCTGGGACTCGATTGTTCAGGAAACTGGATCTTGATCAGCCCCTTCAGCTGCTGTCCCTGACTCATGATTCGAGTCCGGTCGTTTGGATGGTTGTGCTGCAGAGCGTTCTTCATCTGCCTTGCAGTGATGATTTCTGCTTCCTCTATGCGGTTACCCTGTTTGCCTCCAACCCTCGAGCCAGTCGTGTGCCGCTTCTGGTGTATCGAAGAACCATGTTTTCCCTTCCGCTACCACTCGGAGCCGTGCTGGGAATAGCTTAGAATATGGCAGCTCCTGTGCCCGCAGTGCCTTTTTGACTTCCATGAAACTTCTCCTACGACGAAAGACTTCGGCAGTGTAATATGGGAAGAAGGCAATGGTCGCGTTGTGCACTGTGATCGGTGGCGAGATTCTAGCTGTTTGTAAGATTGCATCCCTGTCACGAAAGTTGAACAGTCTGGCCAGTACCGGTCTCGGGGCTGCTCCAGGTTTGGGTTTGCCGCCACGGACCCTATGCGCCCTTTCTACCGAGAAGAAACTGAACAAACACTCGGGCTGCAGTTGGGTCTTCACTAGTTCCTCTACATAGAGGTCCATTGCTTGTTTACCTTCGCTCTCTGGAATTCCAATTATGCGTACATTATTTCTTCTAGAATGCCCTTCTTGATCGTCCAACCTTTCCCTCAGGAACCTGTTCTCTGTTTCAATTCGCAACAGGGCCGTTTGTAGCTCTGATGTGTCTTCTACCAGTGATTTGGTGACCACCTCCACATGTTTCACCCTGTCGGTCATTTTCTGGAAGTCCGCTCGTAGCAGGGAGACGTCCGTTGAAATAGTTCCTACCATGGCTTGGACATTCGATAACGCCTTCATTATGTCTTCTAGCGTGACCTTTTTCGTACCTACGCTGTCCGTCGCTTTGCCCGCAGATGGGCGCCCCTCCGTTAGAGGAGGGAAGTTCTTATCATAGGCATATTTGTCGAGTTTGGCCTGTGTGGTCAGGTTTCTCTGGCCCCTTCCTGGCATAATGTATTTAGCGTTGGACCAGCACTGCACCGTTCAGCAACAGATAGTCTCTTGTGCGCCAGATCTGTGGGCTATTAAACGTTTTCACTACTAGGGTGATTGTTGCCAGTATTTCTCAATCGCTAGGGCCTCTCAGTGGGTGAAAGCAGCGGGTCTGGTTTTCGGGTTTACTCCTTGTTCCCGCCTTAATATTGCTCCATTTCACTTATGGCCCGCCGTGAATCGCGCCCCTGGCATGGGGTGGCAAGCTCCCTGTCCCGGTTTGTACTTGACCGGACTGTTTGTTGCTCTTCTGGTATTTATTTCCATTAGTGTTATTTTTATTTGTATTTGCTGGGTGTGCAGCTAGGTGGCCACCCCACGTGGGGGGTGAGGGAGGGGTGGGGTGGGGTGGGGGCCCTACTCGCGTTAAGGTCTCATCAATAGATTTAGGAGAATTGCGCAATGTTCAGTCATCTCCCTGTTCTCCCTAAATTCAGGCACCCAGTTGATTCATTGATGTCAATGTCCACTGTTACTGTTCCATTGTGGCCCTGAAAGAGTCGTACTGTATCCCACCTTAGTGTCTGCAAGGAGCGTGACAGTCGCACGCAATGTTTGTGCGCCCTCCACCACCGGCACCTCGCTCTCCGTGTTATTCCAGGCACCCTCCACCTCTCAGGTCCACTCATATTGAGGCCCCGGTTTTTAGGCCACAGGTAGGCCGGAGTCGGATGCCTCCCGTCTCCTAATCCGACTCTGCACTGCTCGCAGGGGGTCCACAGGCTGCGATCATCGCAGCGGCACTATTTCTCCCCCTCTCACCGTTCTGTGGAGGTCTTTCGCCGTCTCGCCGCCGCTCGGAGCGGCCGTGATACACTCTTCCCGGGGCCGGTGATTTCAGCCGTTACCCCGTCTGCTGGCTCACAATGTGCCTTGACCGCCACCCGCTCCGTTACGATCTCTTCTGATGCCACCGGTGGGTTCTTTCAAGGTCGCGGTAGTATTGGATAATAATGCAGCCCTTGCCGCGCTGTCTGCCACGCCCCCTCCAACCATCGATGCGTTTCTGGGCTTGGATGTACGGCAGACCTTGGTCTTTGCACGCTGCGCAGGCCGCCGCCGCTCACCACAGGCTCCTGGTAATTTCAGGAGTTTTCGATACCAATTTTACTCCAGACTTTCATCGACCTGCACCGCTTGGTCCTAAACCCCAGGACAAGCCCCCGGAGCACTTCACAGTTGCGAATTAATAGCCGGATTTATGTGAAGGACAGTGTTTTCCCCCGGAGCTCCTACGCTACACAGCCATCTTGATCGGCTGCTAGCCACGCCCCCTAGCGTGTTTATTTTTAAGAAGAGGCTATAATAATAAGCTTCCATCTTATGATTTTATGCTTGGTGAAATGTGATGGAAATAATAATAAGAATAAGAATAAGAATAATAGGGTTAATGCTGGTAGTACTGGGAAAAATGAATTATTAATGGTTTTAAAATTGTGTTGTGATATTTTATAAAATTGTACACAATTTTTAAAACGTAATCAAATTGTTTTATGCTAGTTTTATATTGTAGACATTTCTGTGAAATTCATGCTGTAGTGATGTAATGGTCATACATAACCAAATACAATAAATACATTCATTCATATTAGTCTTACTAGCCCTAAGAAAAGGAGTTATTGGCTTTGAATTACCATACCATAAAGACATCACTAAAATGCACAAGCAATATAAAAAAATGTATAATTGACTAGAAAGAAAAAAAATTGACAAAGTATTGGTCTGCAAGCCCTGGGACCAGGGGCAGCTCCTCAGTAATAGCGGTGGAGCGTCGCCCCACTCCTCAGTCAGTCACAGAAAAATAAAATGATAATGAAACAATATTAATTTATTTTTCTGTGTCTGGCTCTGACATGGGTGCGGGCGTGGCGGGCCATGACAGACAGGTGATGGGCACTTAGAAGTGTGCATGTATGTTTGGCTGGCCGTGCTGTAGTGTAGTTCCTATATTCCCAATAGGCTCTGTGCATTGGAATAATATACACTATAGTTTTGGCATAGGACTGTGATCAGTATGTCTCTATCGAGTATACTAAACTTAATTGTGAGTGCCAGCTAGCTCAGAGGTCACTAGAAACTTTCTTGAATACACAAGAGGGGATTTGTTTCTGACAACCGCATAAAAATGACAACTTTGTTTCCCCAAGAATCGAAACATATCTTCTGAGTCGTGGAAACAATAGATAACTAGTTCACTCAGTCAATCGTGCATGCTTCATTTCTACAGAGGTGCACAGAAATAGAGAGACGGCGTTTCAATAAAAGGATTTATTGAACAGTCTTCTTTCTCATGCAAGAAAGGTGAACTGCTACAATCGTTAGACAGAATGGAAAGTATAATACGTACAGCGTAAACAGTAATATAAAATAATACTGTAATAGCATGGTCTGTTGCTATGACATGTAAAAATACATACATAAATAACACAGGCTAAAATACTTAACTGGTGCTTCTAAAATACGCCTACCCCAATGTACCTAACCTAGTTCTAGTACCAGGGAAGAAGTAGGTGTTTGTCTTTTAGCATATGTTTAGTTCTGCCAAGAATTGCCAAAGGTTTCTCTAGGTTCTAATCAGCTCCATACCTTAGAATGAGAGAGGTTGGTATCTCTTTCACGGACTCGATTTCCCAACACCCCGCAAGGGGAATCAGAAACACTGGAGCTGGATTCTCGGCAGAGGATGACAGTTTCTGATAAGCGCCTCAGCTGAAGAGTTGGCTTTCTTCGGCACTTGCTGTAGCGAGCTGCGTCGTGCAAGTAGGTAGTCGAACTGCGCCGAACCACACCCTGCTTTGCTATAGCAAGTGAAGGTATATTTATACCTTGAAGGTGTTTAGGAATGCCACCTCTGACATAAAGTCGGGCATATGAACGTCATGGATGAACTCCTAAGGAATAGTTGTTCATGCATAATAATGAGTTGCTTGGAGAAATCAATATCCAGGTTAGGGGAAGTCCCTTCGGGTTAAGAGTCTGGTTTTCCAAGAAATCGTTGTGACCTTTGATAAACGGATGGAAGTAGCCATGCCTGTATTTGGGTAGCATGGGCTATGTCTAAATAAGGACTGGTCTTCTATGCCTATATAAGGACAATGTGAATTGTACCTATATAAGGGCATGAATCGGGAAATGCATACGGAATCTAAATCGACATACAACAGCCTGGTTTCTCTATACAAACTTCCCCTAGTGGGGAAGAATAACATGACAAAAGTGAGAAAAAGTATAAACAGTTTAAACAACAGATTGGTGCTTGGATGGGCACCCCCATAGGTCACCCTCTCTGACCGCCACGTGGTCAACCACTGCACAGTTTGGACAAAGCATGTCGGTTGATGCATCACCTCCCAGGCCCACCCACGGGCCCCCGGAGAATCTATGTTGAGCAAATGTGGCTATGCCATTATGACATTAGGCTAATCTAAGTGTTGAGGAAATCCTAAACAACATTATAATAGGCAAGGCTTATATCACATCAGGTGCAGCCGGCACAGGTAACAGCGGTGGGGTGGTGCAGGGTGCGGGGAATGGGCAATGGTGGGGGGGGGAGTGGACAGAGGACGGGATAGGCAAAGTAAAATGTAAAAAATAAATAAAACCACTTACCTTGCGCTTGTCATAAAATATATTTTATATGCTTCTGCATGCCTGTTCTATACCTAAAGCAAAGCTGTTGCCCTTACCAATGTTTGTTTTATGCATTCTTCATTCAAATTCGTGGATCCTGCATGTTCAATAATGACTAACAACACGCAAAAGCAAACATCTGCTAAACTTAGTGATAGCTAACTTCAAACTTTCTTTGGAATTAGTTAAATCAGATCTGTGGCGGCTTTAGGGTGGTGCTACTGGTGCGGCTGCACTGGGCGCTGATCTGCATGGGGCACTGACCTCAGGGGGGCTGCTGTGTTTAGCAATAACTTACTATTCAAAAGCAGCTGCTGCAGCTTCTTGTGCATCCAGATTTAAGGAAGCAACAAAAATGTCAAGATAACTCTTGTGATTATTGTTCTTGCTAGAGAGAGAGATTGGAGGTTTGTGAAAATTTTGACTTGCCATAAAGTAGCACAGAGGGTTAATATGCCTGCTGCAAAGAACACATTTGTATTTTATGTGTGTAGCTGAGTGGATTAGTAAAGCCACAATTTACCGGTGCTTTAAAACAAATGAAATGTATTTGAGAGAGGAACTATGGCGAGATGAGGGGCACTTTTGCCAGGTGATAGTGAGGGAATTCGAGGAGGAGGTCATGGGGGGCGCCAAAATATATTGTCGCACGGGGGCCACTGTGCTAAAGCAGGCCCTGCCTCAAATGCAATAAGGTCAGCACGTGCCAGTTGCTCATTGGTGCTCAGACATTTAGACTGCAATCAAAGACATGACTTTTCACGTGCCTACGGAAAGCACAGCCCTGGGATTCTGCTAATCCACTTTGATAGTGTGGTTTCCGACACATCATGTACGTCAGAGGGAGCAGTTCTGCTTTCGTCATCCCAGTCATCCTCTTTACTGCGGCCACGCGCCGCCCTCGTCCATTCAGAGATCGTTGGTCTGCCAGCCTGAGGAAGGTATTACATGGGGGATTCCTACTGTCTACAATCCCTCATGACGCCTGTTCTTCGGATCAACTCTGCAGCCGAGCCATTTTAAACCTACTTACAGGGACAGATTTTACACATCCAGCTAGCGAGTTTATTTCCTAAATAGACGGAACGGTGCAGAGACATTTATTGTACAGATGAAGGCTGTACCGTTGTAATAACGGCACTACATATGTCATTACGCGTGCAAAGCATTGGTCACATCACAAAATCTTTGTACCGGGAAAAAACTTAAAGGGCACTTCTATTTACATTATTTTCGCTCCATTTCTAACATCGAACGAACAAATGACACAAACTGATTTCATATTACTGTTGTTGTGTTTACTTTATCGTAAGTGAAGAGAATTCCTTTTAATCAACTATTCTGTTTAAGAAACCCACCTTTATATTTTTTGTTTAAAAAAATAGTAAAAAATGTGCAAAATCATTTAACACTATTTTTGTCAAAAACGACTATCCATTTACTAGAATTTCATTTCCTTAAACATTATTGCTCATTTTAAATGAGTTCTATTCAACACACTTGTTTTATGTTGTTTTGGAATCATTGCTTCCCTGTTTATCCCGATATAATGATCTTTCTGTAGTGTGGCCAGGAGCAAAACCTATATGCCTCATAGCACATCGAGAAGCAGCAAAAAGTTGAAAATACATTTGCTGATTTTTGAAACCAGTGCAAAATGATATTCAAAGGCCACATATAGGCTCTCCTATGTCTGTAGTCTGCAGGAACCTAAACAGACAAACTACCGAATAATCCGAAATCAGTGCCGACAATGCCTCTTCTGCAGGGTGTCTTAAGATGGTACAATCGATGCCCCTCTAGTGCTCCTTGCAAGGGTTTAGGGCTACATCTGAGTGAGGAAAATGTGCACATGCCTTCTCAGTTATCTTGTTTTTTAAAAGGCCAGTCTTCGCAATTGGGAACATTTACAATTGGTTCATCTGTCCCTGCAGTTGCTGAAGTTGGTTCTGATTAGTGGGCGTATTATGTGCACAGAGTATTAAAAGTCACATTAGATGATTTGTGTGATATGAGATCTGAACTGTATGAACCTCCTGAAAAGCATTGAAAAAGAACATTTGGAAAATTCTAACTGAAAAGCACAGCGAAATAAAAAAAAAGAAAAAAAAACCCAATAACTGATTGTGGGACGAGAACTGTCCAATTCAACCTTTATTGTTTTATTTTCTTATTTCACAGAAGATCAACCTAGGTTTGAGTCCACAGTAAAGAGTAGGTATAACATTTTTAGAAGACCACAGAATAGGGATAAGGATCATCTAATTAGAGGACTGAACTGCTGAAAGCTAACTGTCTTGAAACACAACTTACAGATATCTACATTAAATTGTGAAACTTAAGTACCTAGCTTGATTCTAGAGAAATGTGTTGCATTAGAAACATGTGTAAATATATTTAAATCTTTGTAATAACAGTAATCATGATTTCCATAGTATTAGTAGGATTTTATTTAACCTCAGAATTAGAGCCTAGATTAAAGTATACAACTAAACCACATGCATACATTAATGGTGAAGATTAATTAAAAGCATCTTTTGTTACTTACAAGAAAGTTGATTTTTCCATTAACGTTTACTCTAATTTAGAACAAGAATAGACTTATGTTATAGATGCAAAATATTGTTATGTTTGCTCTCATTTACCTACCTCTGCATCAGAAGAGAGGCCAGATGTACAACTGTTTTTTTGTGGTCACAAACGGGAAATCGACCCATTTGCCACCGCTAAATAGGTTTGTACAATGTACAAACCCTAGTTTGTGAGTCAGTAACCTATTACCGACTCGCAAAATAGGGTTTGCAACTCGCTATTAGGAAGGGGTGTTCCAAGGGCGTCCCTTCCAATAGCGAGTCACACTTCTTTGTACAATTGTTTTGCAATCACAATTGCAAAACACTTGCAATTTACCATCTATTTCAAAAAGTCGGTAAGCCACTCGCAAATGGGAAGGGTTTCACAGATGGGACCCTTCCCCTTTGTAACTGGCAGCGAAAATATTAATATTATTTTTTTTTATTCTTTTATTAACCAGTTGACTAATACACATTGACATACATTTTCAATACATGCTGAAATAGGGCATCCAGTTAGTTTAGCGAGCAGTACCGTAACAAACAATTAGATCTCACGATTCGTGACCAATCATCTTGAGCATTAATCCCTTCAAGTTTAACAATTACCCGGCTCCAATGTTTATTAACTTCTATATTTTTCCCACAGGGTCCAGACTTTCTCCCATTTTTTGGGCATCCTCTACTTGTATAAACCACTTTTTTTTGGCTTGCTGACACTAGTCTATGTCTCTTTTCCAGGTCCCCACCCTTGCCGGATCAGCCGCACCCCATACTCTCGCTATATTCCTCTTTTCAACTCCAGAGGCCAGCACAAGCCATCTTTTAGTATGCTTGGTCCATGTTAATTCCCCTGCCACATCCAGCAAGTGCCATTGTGCCTCAACTGGAACCTGCATACCCAGCACTGCTGTCATCTCCTGGGATACCCCAGTACTGTTGAATCTTGGGACAGGCCCAGAGGATGTGGAAAAAGGTGCCCACCTCCCCACAACCCCTAGCACAATGACGGGAGTCGCAGCTGCCCAATCTTTGTTGCAGAGTTCTCTGCAATGTAGGACCTGTGCAGAATCTTATGGTGAACTATTCTGAATCTTGCACATACAGCATTTTCCCTAGGGCTCTGTATGGCCTCCGCCCAGTCGTCATCTTACAGTAGTCCCAAGTCTGTCTCCCATGCCTCTCTCAATGGGCCCAGAGGATCTTGCGATATGTAAGCGAAACAGCTTTGCCCACCATTGGGTCCATCAGCAATCTATCATCCAGTGGGAAACAGTCAGGCAACCACTCCCCCTCCGGTACATGTCACCTCAGGGAGTGCCTCAGCTGTATATAACGAAACTTCTCCCCATCTGTCAGCTTATATTCTGTCTGCAGGTTCTCGAATGTAATCATTGTACCATTCCGCCAGATATTCTCGAGCTTGTCGATTCCGAGGAGGCTCCATCTACAGAAGCCCACCAGTCAGCCCACGTTAGCCAGTTGATCACAGTCCCATAATGGGGATTGGCCCTTCAGTCTGGATTCCCACCCCAGTAGTTTTGTGGCCCCCCGCCATGCCTGGATTGCCGTCCTCGTATGCACCGGAAGAAGTGACCTACGGTTATGTCTTCCCCTATACAATGCCGCAGGGTAGCCACGGGCCCCATTGCATGACGGTCTGCCCTATAGGCTGGTTTGGTGTACGGTGCAAATACCCAGTCATTCACATTTACAAGCTGAGACACCAAATAGTAACTCTTGATGTCTAGTACCACCAATCTACCGTCATAAACTCCCTGTTGCAGCTTAAGCAATGCAATTCGAGGGCTGCCCCCCGCCCACAACTGGGTGTGTATTTCTCCATCAATTGTTCGAAAGAGCGTGGTCGAGACCTGATATGGGGTATTCTGGAGTACATATAGCCATTGTGGGAGGACCATCATTTTGAAAAGACATCTCTTCCCATGAGAGAGACCGTAGCGTCTGCCAGTTTGCCACATCTCTGCAAAGTCTCTCCTGCTGAGGATACAGGTTCAGTTCTAGAAACCTCTCTATCAACTTAGTGACCCAAATGCCCAAGTATATTCCTCTTGTTGCTCCAGAGCCACACATGCAGTCGTAGGGTGCAGTTTTTTGACCACCAAGGGAAAGACTAATGATTTATCCCAATTTATTTGATAGCCAGAATATTTACAGAAGGTTCGAAAATATGGTTAAGTCTGCGCAAAAATATTATTTAAGAGCCGGCAGCTGTCCCACGGACCACTGCCTGCTCTTAAAAAATCAAACAGAAACATGTCATTTTTCTTTTCTAAATGCATCCTCTTTCGATGCTGCACCTATTCCTCTGCTGTGCTGGAAAGCAATAAAAACGGGTCTGGTCATGACGAGCTCAGCTCGTCATGAGCACAGGAGCACTGTGCTGCATGACGAGCTCAGCTCGTCATGAGCATCGAAGGGGCTAAGGAAAACATGCTGCATTAAAAAAAACTGCTTTCTTTAAAAAGCAGTCACAGACATGGTGATTTGCTTACCCCTGCAGGCCACCATCCCTGTGAGTGCTGGCCATTCCCAATGGGGTCGCAAATTGCGACCTGCCTCATGAATATTAACGAGGCAGGCCATTTGCGAACCCATTGGGAATTGCAAACAGTGTCTGAGACACTGTTGTACATTCCATTTTGCAAGTCGCAATGTGTGACTCGCAAACCGGAAGGGTTGTAGATCTGGCCCAAGATCACTTATTATCACATGCCACTGTCAAATGCTATATCTTGTACTATTTTGTAAATGAAATGGACACAGGTTGTTATGACTTCTTTCCCCATAGACCGATAGATAGTGTTGAGGCTTACAAAAACAGTTTAACCTGCTTAATGAGATCTACAGAGAAGTGTTACATAATGCTTTAGAAGAAAGATACTTAAATATAATATGTACCAAAGATAAACATAGTGATGTTTTGGAATAAAGAAGACAATTAATTTAGAAAATGTATTTACCCAAAATTAAGATTAGCTAATCAACATAGAGGGAAAATGTGGGCTTACAAAAGGAGAACACCCAAATTAAATAGACATGTAGGGATTAGTAGTTGTGAATACATATTCAAATTATAAGTAGGAAGATAAAACATTTGCAGGGAGAAGAATCAGCAATACCCAGGATTTACTTTATTTGTGGACAAAATGCTCTTTTCTTGCTGACTGGGAGGATATCTGTTGTTTAGGAGTACTAATTCTTAAGATGTGCCATGTACAAAGCATAGATGCATCAACAATGACTCCAGCACACAGACACAAACGTAGTGCAGAAACTGCAGCTGAATTAGTGGGAGATACATTTTGTGCAACAATTCCACCTGTAGTCGTAATATTAAATGATGAAAAGATTAGAAAGCTATCAACTGTTGTTGACAAAATGGCAACAAGCACTTCTGGAGCTTTGCTAGTAGTAAACACAAAGCTAATTGCTATTCGCTCAATGGTTTTACAGGACCATCTGGCTTAAGACATATCACTCACAGAGAAAGGTGGAGTTTGCAAAATGCTTGAATTAACTCATTGCTTCTCCTATATACCTGACTAAAGTAAGGCAATAGAAAGTAGAGGATTTTAAAAATACCTAAGGGCATATTATCAAGCCCATTTTTTCCACTTTTGAAGCCATTTTCAGCCGAAAAGCGGCGATAATTCCATCGCAGTATTAACAAGGACACGCTCGCGCGTGTTTCCTTGGTTTAGCACCCGTTCCAGTTACGCCTTGCCACGCATCGCTAGTGAGATGCAAAGAGGGCGTTCCCGGGCAACACAACAGGGAAAACTCGCAAACCGCACATCGCGGTATTAACAAGCCCATGTCCATAGCGATATTGAAACCCGCGCTAACCCCGGTTATCACTGGAAGCTAACGTCTGATACATTTCAGACTTAGCTATATGTGTAAAGGGGGTGGATTGTCAGGCTACGACCACCATGGGCTATCAACTAAGAATTCCCTATCGCTGCAGGAATATTGCTGGTTTTCCAGTGATTTTCCCGCATTTCGCTGACTATCACAAGATTTTTATCGCCTGGGTGATGAGAGTTGTTAATAACGAGCTAACCGGGCGATAAAAAACTGTGATAATTAAAATAGGGCTGAGCGTGCATAGCGATGTTTATCGCATTTTGTTGGTAATATGCCCCC
Organism: Lissotriton vulgaris; assembly: GCF_964263255.1. Lineage (NCBI taxonomy): Eukaryota > Metazoa > Chordata > Amphibia > Caudata > Salamandridae > Lissotriton > Lissotriton vulgaris. Next base: position 892,292,342 of record NC_141693.1, on the reverse strand, counting down.
TAGTGTCTTTGAAAACTTTACAAAGGGCGTTTATGCTTAGAAATTGGTTTATAAAGGCAGGGGGAGGTATTATAAAAGCTGTTTTTATGCCACTAATGATCATAGGGCTTTTTTGCTATTTCTTTTGCTCCATTCATGAGCAGTAGTTATATTTTATGGAAGCATAGACATTTTTGGGTCAGAAAATAAGGAGGCAAGACTCAATAGATGCCGAAAGTGCTCTCTGAAAGAACTAACATGTGAAATGACTTTAGTAGGCTGGTTAAGATAACCATTAGATGGGGAATTGGACAAGTCAAAAATTCTAAATTAAGCATTTATAAATAAACCCAATAGTTTACTTTAGACATTAGCGTGAAAACATATTGTAGAAACCACATGAAGAACAATGTGCAAAACACACCAGGATGCCATATTCACTGGCAGGCCACAGTTAACCATTCCTTAAACAAATTGAAGCTTTAGAAATTGCTGGACCATGCACAAAGTATTTGATAGCTTGACCTTAATGTGAATTGCTTAGGATTTTTATCATAACTGTGGGATGTCCTGATTTTATATTAGATTATCTTTCTTAAGCAACATGTTCTCGCAGCACTAGGCATGAACTTTCTAACTATCTCTTGGTCATAAAATGATGAATAGAAATTCGTTTAATTTAACAATAACTCTCACTTACATGAAATACGAAAAGCATTAACTAACTAGAAATCTGCAAGTAAATGATTCTGTCTTTAGTATAGCAACAATGTATTCTGCAGCAAGCCTCCCTGGGAACAAAGGTGAACGCTTCCAAATACACAAATATTTAGTGATGTCTGTTACATATTTAATAATGGACTATCAACTTCATATGTTTTTTGTGGGAAAAGAAGAATGAAGATTGCTCACCTTCGAAAGATGTCTTTTCATTGGATGGATGGGATCTAACCTACAACATTGTATTCACCTGTGTTCTTGTCTTTTATATTAGTGTGTGTTTCTAGTTAGACAGGATTTGCTATTGAATTTTGCTGCAGACTGTCTTGGATCTGCTACTGTTGCTGATGGCTATGGCCGACAGCTTTTGCAGTTACCGGCCACTTTGAAGATGATGCTCCTAGACTCAAACCTTCTTATTACTATTTTTTGACGGTTGAAGCTACTCCTGCACCTGTCTCCCCATATTTCCTTTATGAGGCATTATTTGTAAATATTGCTACTGCAACTGTATGCAGATACTCCTTTGGATATTGAGGCTCGGCTGAGTTTCATGAACTGCTCCTTTTGAGGAATTCAACTGCTTAAATCTGATTCTGAACTTATGCTGCATTTATCTCATTCTTTTCTCAAACTCTTTATGGGTTCTGGTAACTTTTGATTCTGATTCTGTATTCAGAATAGGGACTAATTCCTTTATGGAACATGCTTGTCCTTTAGCATTTATGGCTGATTCTAACCTTATATTTTCTCCTGATGACTTTCTGTAAACAAATTTTATCTGACTTGCTAATTGAATAAAAAGAAAGATATTTACTAATCTCGTTATGAGAATAAAGGTTTCCAAAATGAATCCAAAATTCTCATCACTGACTGAATTTAAGAATTTATTAAAATTGACGTTTGATTAATAATGGTTTGATTTAGCTTCCATTTAAAAACAGTGGCAAAAACCTGTCGCCAAGAAGGAGAATCTGGCGCAGAGTTGGAGCCCATTCTTGTAAGTTACAGGTTGAACTGATACTGAGAATTAAAATGTGGACTCTTTCCACACTATCACCCTCCTCTCAACATTATTTTCATCACATTCATATATCCACATATTACACACTGTCAATACAACTTTGGATGGTGTATCCATACTCTTTAACTGTTCCTTGGATATCTGTGCTGTCAACACACTAGGGGTACTTTTAAGGCTGATAATAGCTTAAGTAACACAAGCATTCATAAAGAAATTGGCATTGAATGCGCAAATAAGGGCAACCAGCAATCCTGTCTAGCAACTAAACAGAAGTGGTAAAATTGCAGATCGTGGCAGCATGACGCATGCCTCATGTCTCTCTTTTCTACGGCATTAGCATTGACTGAAAGCAATTTGATAGGAAAGCTTGAATACATGTAAAATTTTCCCTAACTTTTACAGTAGTAGTCACTGGAAGGGGATAGTTTAGGATGTGAGATGGATTTACAGGATAATCTCAACCACCGCTCAGAGACCCCCCCTCCACCAACATCTTCATGTCTTTTAACACTAATAGCACGTCCATCTTGTTGCTCATACAGATCTGAACCAAGCCTGGAATTGGTCCATATTATGTAGCTGAGATGCCACATTACTAGCAGTTTAGTAAGAAAGAGCAGTTGTGAGATAGCACCATAATTGCCCAGATCCCCTGAATCCAAGGAGAAGTCTTCGTACTGGTGCTGAATGTAAGGCATCGGCAAAGTGAGCTCTGGCCCAAAACAATAACCACTCGTTTACTCACTCTCTTTTTTGAGACAGTTCACGCTGTCCGGCTAGTCAGCAAGCAAGCTAACCTTTCACAGTGCATAGGCTGAGCCTTGCTGCACTGGCCTTTGTCTTTATTCAGCTTGTGATACGTGCTGTGCAGGAAAGATTAGCATGATGTGGGTCCTCTGTGATTGCAGTGTTCTTTAGGGGATGCTGCCAGGTGGTGCGATCACTGCTTGTTGCTTCCTGACCCTGAACACCTGTCGCTCACAGCACAGGCAGTGCAGTAAACAAAAGCCCCCATCAGCATAATGTATCCGAATGGCTCTGACAGACTATCTACAGTGTAACAACATAGATTGTGGGTAGAAGGCGTGGTGAGACGACTAGTCTTTCTGCTTTATTGTCAAGTAGGCCATGTGTCAATGTGCAGTGCGGCATTAGATGCTCCCTCCATGATTGCACAATCCACATGGAGCCGCTGCTGGACTGGCATGATCACAGCCTAGTGCCACCTGACACAGAGTCCCTGTTCCTCACACAGCAGGAACTGGAGTGCAGTAAAGAAAAAAAGACCCTGCGTGTGCACAGGCTCAAAAGGTGAGACAACAGCCCACAGCACCTCATGCAGTGGGCTGGTTCAGACTGATAATCTTTTTGTTTCTCTGGTCCTGGCCAGCCAGAGGCAAACTGTTTGCTCTAATGTCGGATCCAGATGCAAACTGGCTAAAGTAGAGTGCTGTCAATGATACAACCAAAGCCATTCTAAATGAGCTGATGGCAGACAATGAATTCATAGTTGTTCTGAGTAGGGCCCCCCAAATTATGTTTTGTCGAGGACCCTAAAAATCCTTCAGATGTTCCTGGTTGAACAAGTCACAAAAGAGTAATCAATCATTTAACAAATAGAGGGGCATATTATCAAGGGTGGCGATAGGGAATTATCACCACTTTAGTGGCCGTTTTCGGCTGCTAAGCAGCGATAATTCTATCGCCCTGTTAGCAAGTTGTCGCTAACAGCAGTTAGCGACAGCTTTTAGGTGATAGCGAGTAGTTTGGGGCCCGCTTTGCATGTTAGCGATATTTATCGCTAATGACATGCAAAGTGGGCATACCCAAACTGTTAGCGACTGAAAATAGTAGCTAACATCGCTATCGCCTATTAGCAAGGCAGGCGTAGCGATGGAAATATTTGCGCTAAGCGCAAATATTTCCAAATACTAACACCTGCCCAGACCAGTTCTTAGCCATGTTATCCAATGGGAGGTGGATAACATGGCTAAGAGCATTTTGTCGCTAATGCGTGAATATCGCTGTATTCTCAACGATATTCACGCATTTCGCCGATATCGCCGGAAAATTTATCGCTTTGGAGATAAACGTTGCTAATAGCACGTTATCCCAGCGATAAATTCCAGCAATGCTCAGCTATAAAAAAATCGTCGCTAAGCCTATTTAGCGATAAATATCGCTACTTGTTGGTAATATGCCCCATAATTTCTAAGTGTAGGGGCCAACTGCAGTATTAACTTGGCAGAGCAGTGGTCAATTGGGGCAGCTACTGGGTCATCTAGGTTTTTGGAGAACCTCATATTACATAAAAGGACAATAGATAGATATTTTTTTTTTTACTTGTGGTACTAGTCTGCCTATCGTAAATTAGGTAGATGTGAGAAGTGTGATGTAATTGTCTCATAAATAGATTTTTTAAACATAATTGATTAGCTTTTTTTATTTTTTCACTGACATAAAAAAAGAACAATAATCAGCATCAGGGTTCCTTTCAGTAACACATAACATCATGCAGTTCAGTCAAAAGCGTTGTGGCGGTCTGAGATATACTTTAGCATTATTGCCAGTATTCAATATTTGGTGGAGTGACAGCGGACACATTATACCTATGTGAGTAGGTCAGAACCTGAACTTTACCTACAGTCACATCAATATTCTAAGGGTTTGCCCCAGGTTGCATATTGATTTACCCAACCATTGCTGTTATTGACAATTATAGTAAGTTATCACTGCATTTCACATCACCTATCTGCAAATAAGGTGCCATTACTGATTTTCTGCCAAAACCAACCTTAAAAGTGGAATCCAGACAAGAGGATTTGATTTTCCATTTTCCATCTTCACATGAAGTGACATCACTGGTTTCCAGCCAAAACCATCTTAAACGAAGAAGCCAAGCAAGAAGGCTTCATTTCCCACCATCAATCTGCACAGGAAGTGACATCACTGGTTTCTTTCCAAAACTGTTTTTTAAAGAAGAAGCCACGCATTTTCTATCTTTAAGCCTGCACACTGCCCACCGCCACCTACGCTCCTCCCAACTTGCAGTACCTTGCAATGGTGGCCGCAGTGCAGACAGGCTGCGGAGGGCCAAAGGCAAGTCCATTTCTGTCTCTCCATGCCTGGATTGCACCAAGTGCCAAGAACCCTGGTCCTCCCTGTATCCACTGCTATGCTGAACTGATGCCACACAGCACCATACAACATGGAGGGATTATTCACATGCACCTCCTTCAAGTTCTCATGCACTCTCCCACACCCTACACCCACCATTCCAGAGCCTACCGCAACCAGCACCCCATGCGCTCAAACTCACATAAATCACCCTCCGGCTCAAGGTTAAATAAACTAACCAACACCCATGAAACACACTCTTCAACTCCCACTTGCTCAACAAACACACCACAGAGATATGGGACATACTTCATGACTACGCTCTGGACCTGCTCTTACTCACCGAAACATGGCTGATCCCAATCTCTGCATTGGCCTCGCTACAGCCATTTCCTCTGACTGCAAGATCTCCAGGGAAGACCGTTAGCACAAGCCTAGAGGTGGAGTCACCTTCATTTTCAAAGACACAGTCAGCTGCGCCACCTACATAGATACCCCCACCTGCTACATGGAAAAAATAATGTTCAAGATACGCATCACAGCCAATTTCTCCCTGGGCACAAACTTGTATACAGACCACTAGGACACTGCACCAATTTCACCAGCGACATCACGTACATCCTCGTACCCCTTATTATCAATGCCAACACTTTCATCCTCCTCCACCTTAGAATTCATCCAGAAGACCAACACAAACTCTACAGCCGTTCTTGAAAACCTCAGAAACATCAGTCTCATCCAGCATGTTACCGAATCCACCTACATCACCAGACACCTATTGGACCCAATTTTCTCCTCAATCAGCAACATCACAGTCAATATGTCAGCAACTATAACCTGGACAGATCACGCCCCTCCCGCATCACCACAGAGCATACCTTAGTCGAATCCCCACAGACCTACCACCACCAGACCTGCCCGCCGCAGCTGGAAAGCATTGCAGAAGAGGGCTAGGCTTGAGCAGAGTACAACAACAACTTGCCAAAAGCCATCAAGGACTTCAACAGTTGGATCACGGCATCGCCTGACACCAGGCTTTCCTCATGTGCAAACCAATGGCAAGAACCTGACCACAGACCAGCTGGTATACAGAGGAACTCCAGCTGACCAAATAACAATGCAAGCAACTGGAGAACAAATGGAGAACAAATCAAGACACCACGGAAAAAGATATCCAAGCTCTTCAGGACCACATTGACACTGGTTCAAACAGCAGCAAAGAAATCTTCACCATTATCAAATATTTCACTGCGCATCCTGCCGTCTCCCACATCATCGCCCTCTCACAAGACCTTTGCAGTAAGCTCGTGGCATTCTTTATTAACAAAATCATCTCCATTTACGGAAACTTTGACCCTCAACTGGACCACATGACTGTTCCAGCTCAAGTTCCCATCACTGCCCAAGAAAGAACCTTGGCCTCGTGGTCCACCATCACCTCCATCGAATCAGCCGCTACCATGAAAACCATCCACTCAGGGGTCCCATGACTTTCGCCCACCATGCCTTCACCAAAGGACTCCTACCGATCAGCAAAGCACTAACACCCATCCTCAATGCCTCCATCAACTCAGCAACATTACCGGATACCTAGAAACACACCACCATCATACACCTGCTCAAGAAACAGTCCGCTGACCCACCTACACTCTCCAACAACAGGCCACTCTCCCTCCTACCATACCCAGTGAAGGTCTTAGAGAAACTAATCAACGGATGTCTCACCAACCACCTCCGCAACCACTAGCTCCTTCACGCCACTCAGTCTGGATTCCGGCCCAACCACAGCACAGAAAAACACTCATTGCGACCACAGTGGACATACGCATGATCCTTGACAGAGAGGACCCAGCAGCCCTCATTATCTTCGGACCGCTGCAGCATTTCACACAGTCTCACTCTCATCCTCATCAGGCATCTACACCAGATTGGCATCCAAGGACGCGCCCTCCAATGAGACTGTGGGAACACGCTCTACAACAGGATTACCAAGCAACTCACCAGAATACTGCGAACCATCCAGAATTCAGCAGCCCGGCTTATTCTCATCCTCCCATACAGAACACACATCAACCACACCTCAGGGCGCTCTACTGGCTCTCCATACACAAACAAGCTCCTTTCAAACTCCTCACACACACATTCAAGGCTTTACACAACTTAGATCCCAGTTACCTGAACAGTTACATCTCCTTCCACAAACGATGCAGACACCTCCACTCCACAGGACTCCTACTTGCACACATCTCATGAATACACGGAACAAGATCAGGAGGACGGGTGTTCTCTAACAGTGCTCCTAAAGCATGGACCGACACCCCCAACACAGATCTGAACATACAGCCACCCATCTTTTTGGGGCAGCGGTGAGTCAGAGAATCAGGAAGACATATCAGCTAGCTAACAGGAAATGTAACTTGGATCGACTCCCATGAGTTTAGGGCAAGGCACTTATCTGGTTAAGTCTCATTAGCACATGAGGTAATCACAGTTCAATTCAATTCAATTCAAATAACTTTATTCGATTCCACAAAGGAGTCATAAAAGTATACACCAACACAAAATACATAAATTGTCATAAAACCACAATACATATTTGCATATTTAAAATTTACAATACATTAGAAATAACCTTAATCATATATATGGAAAGGGCATAAAGTGCAAAGTTGATTTATCAACAGGGCAACAGAAGAAACATTTATGGATAGTTTACTTTGGGTAGAAGTCGTGTAAATCCCAGACGGATATAGGGCCGTCTCCTTTTTGGGGTGGGTAGGATCGTAGAAGGGGGACAATGTTCCTATTTCTAAATTTTACTAGGACCAGATCCCCACTAATATCTTTAGTTAGAGACCCTAGCCAGCCTACCCTTCTAACACTCATGATACCTCCGTCATGATCATGTGCGAGTGGTCTGTTTTTGGAAAGCCAGAATATGACCTTATTTAAAAGTTCCTGACAGCTTTCAAATTTCCCACGGCAGGGTGCCGGTATTCCTGATAAAACAAAAACAAATGGGGCGGCTTCAGGGGGCAAGTGTATAGATGCTACGCTACTTGGACTTGGGTCCTCTCTGGCAGCAATATGCCTATTAAACCCAGGTTTAGGAGCGGCTTTGGGCATAGCAGGTTTTTTAAGAAGCTGTGGAGAAGTTTGGGAGTATTTACTCGGATTAGTTGGCAAGGGAACTTTTGTGGTAGTGGATAAATCAGAGCCATTGGGTATTGCCTTCTTAAGGGTAGATGGAGAATTAATTATAGTATTTATCTCTTTTGTTATGGAGATAGCCGGAAGGGGACTTGCCCCGTTAGATGGGTCATTATTAGGTGGTTTGAGATTTGCTAAAATAATTCTCTCAATGCCCGTTATTCTATCACCCAGGGCGTTGATTTTTCCTACCAGTGGTGATACTATAGAATTAAATAATAACTCTATCTGAGACAGGAAAAGTGCTTGGTCTACATAAGTTCCGCTCTCCGCGGTAATTAAGGGTGGGTTGGTGACTGGCGATATAGGACCATCGCGCGATTTTGGTGTGTTTAGATGATTCCCACTTTCAATAATCTCGTCATGCTTCCTTTTGTCATTAGGGCCCTGAAACAAGGCAACACCTTGGGTGTCGTCTATTAAAGATGGTAGGAGTAAATCACATGGTTTCCTAATTGGGGAAGAAATGCTAATGCTTTTTCCATGGAATGGGGATGCCACTGGGGCATACGTAGTGCCGCATAAAGAATTCATTTCCTCCCAAAAAGATCTAACAGGGTTCAATGGGGAAGATTGCCTAGTGTCTATCAATTGTCGGGACTCGTTCATATCTTCACGAAGAGTGGGCAGTGATCGATTGGTCACAGTAAAGTTCAGGGTCCCCTGGCCTGGCTCAAGTGTTTGAGAAGATTTCTTATGGATCCCCTTACGTGACATAGTGCAACCTGGTAATATAATAACGATAGGATCGCTTTCAGGAAAACAGATACACTGACCAGAAAGTAATATGGGTATAGTTCAAACGAAGTACTTCCTCTGGTTGCGGTGCCAGGGGGGTGGCCCGTCCCGTCCTCCTCGGTCCTATGAGGGCCTTAGAGGGCCCGCCCTTTGCACGGTCTTCGCCCCGGGCTATGTCCCGCGCGCGTCCCGCGTCGCGGGATTAGAGGCGAGATTTAAACCTTACAGGCGGGGAGGGCGGGAACGCCGAGGGAAGAGGCAGCAGCTGGGGAGCAGAGAGCCTGCTGGTCCTCACAGTCCCTCGGCGTCTGATACAATCAAAGTCCTTTTCCCCTCAGCACACCCCTCGCAGCCCTCACAGAGTCTCTTGCGCTAGCAAAAGCGCTGGAAAAGCGCTGGAATCCCCCGTCGTCCTTCCCTGGAAATAGCACACCGTGAGTGGCACCCGCGGAGCGGGGGCCGCGATAAGTATTAATAATGTCCAGGCGGGGGGCGGGGACTCCGAGGGAAGAGGCAGCAGCTGGGGAGCAGAGAGCCTGCTGGTCCTCGCAGTCCCTCGGCGTCTGATACAATCAAAGTCCTTTTCCCCTCAGCACACCCCTCGCAGCCCTCACAGAGTCTCTTGCGCTAGCAAAAGCGCTGGAAAAGCGCTGGAATCCCCCGTCGTCCTTCCCTGGAAACAGCACACCGTGAGTGGCTCCCGCGGAGCGGGGGCCGCGATAAGTATTAATAATGTCCAGGCGGGGGCGGGGACGCCGAGGGAAGAGGCAGCAGCTGGGGAGCTGAGAGCCTGCTGGTCCTTGCAGTCCCTCGGCGTCTGATACAATCAAAGTCCTTTTCCCCTCAGCACACCCCTCGCAGCCCTCACAGAGTCTCTTGCGCTAGCAAAAGCGCTGGAAAAGTGCTGGAATCCCCGTCGTCTTTCCCTGGAAACAGCACACCGTGAGTGGCACCCGCGGAGCGGGGGCCGCGATAAGTATTAATAATGTCCAGGCGGGGGGCGGGGACGCCGAGGGAAGAGGCAGCAGCTGGGGAGCAGAGAGCCTGCTGGTCCTCTCAGTCCCTCGGCGTCTGATACAATCAAAGTCCTTTTCCCCTCAGCACACCCCTCGTAGCCCTCACAGAGTCTCTTGCGCTAGCAAAAGCGCTGGAAAAGCGCTGGAATCCCCCGTCGTCCTTCCCTGAAAACAGCACACCGTGAGTGTAATCACAGGAAGGCAACATAAATGTGCATACAAAATCATCACTGTGCCATGCATATTTAGATATGCACTTCTGCATGATGTATTCTTTGAATGTACAAGCAAAATATAAGGCATATTTTCTTTATCTATCCCAGGACCCTCAAATGTACTATCTATGTAATATTTGCCATATGGTGGTATTTAAGTGCAACTGTTCCAAATATAAATTGCAGATAAATAATAGATTTACCAGAGACAGGCTCGCATAGAATGGTGACAAACAAAGTTATATGTTGTGTAAAAGTGAGTAAATTAGTCTATTTCTACTGTGAAATCACAAGATATTTGATGTGGATTTGGTAAAATATTCTGCTTTCTGTATGGATTTGTGACGGCAAATTGTCTTTGTTCCTAGTTTTCTTCATACCAAAAGATTGTAGCAGCAAGCGCTGCTAACTGGAAAGCTTGGCAGACAAGAAAAAGAGCCTTGGAAGAGTGATATGCTCATACATGTGGACAGGGATATACACACATCTGCAAATCAGAGAGGCTTTGAGGGACCTGGGACAATCAACAGGCAGTCACTCCTCGTAGGATCAGTTTTCAACTACTGACCGGATTCCCCTTGGTAGAAATTATTTTTCTCTGGAATCTACATATATCTCCTGCCTGAGAATGAGGTAGTCAGGCTTTCAGCAAATCTTGTGTTCAGGTTTTCAATAAAATCCTCCTGTTCATTCCGTTTGACTTACAGAAGACTGTAATGATGGCCCTCATCGCTTCCAAAATTGATTACTGTAATACTCTTTATTTAGGAACCGTCAAATACTTGATAACAAATCTGCAGTCCCTACAGAATGCTGTAGCAAGAATACTTCTGAAAATTCCCAAGTTCAAACCAGTCTCTCATCTATTGCATGGCCTTCACTGGTTGCCAGTGTAGAAGAGGATCTATTTTAAGTCTCTGCGCCTACCTTGCAGACCCCAGAGTGACCCCCGCAAACTAACACAATGGGTAAGGACAGGCTGCCCCGCGCCTCTCAACCCAATACCATAACACAATGTACCACCCAACGCCTCCCCTCGCAGCGGATTACGCGTCAGACGGGGATGGTCGGGGAGGGTGATGCAGCTGACGAACCCTCTCAGGCAGAGTTCCTGCAGCAGATATAGGGATCCCGCACCGCCCTGGAGAAGCAGATAGAGACAGTCTCCATTGATGTAAACCTGTTGCGGTGGAACTGAGGAAAGTAGCAGATAAAGTTTCCACTGCGGAGGGGGATATCGTCCAGCTGCAGGGAGAGGTCGCCTCCCTTAGGAAAACTGTCTCGCAGCTCACCTCCGTAATAGGGGAACTGGAGCGCAGAGCAGAGGCGGAAAAGGGGAGAGCCCGTCTCAGTAACATTAGGGTCCTGGATGTTCCAGAACGTTCGGAACGGAGCAATGCGGAACGATTCTTGGAGACTCAGATACACACGAAACTCTGCCCCACAGGGCTGTCGGAGGTCTTTGTGATAGAGCGAGTCCATAGGGCGCTGGCCCCGCCGCCGCGACCGGGCGCTCCCCCGAGAGCTCTAATTGCTAAAATCCTTAACTATCGAGATCGAGACTGTATCCTGAAAGCAGCTAGAGAAACTACAAACCTCACCTTTGACAACGTTAAGATCTCTATCTACCCGGACTACACCCGCCAGGTGCAGGAGCAGAGGAAATCCTTCCTCGCTGTTAAGCAGAAACTCCAAGACCGTCACATGCAGTACATGTTATTCTACCCGGCCAAGCTCATGGTCATATTCCAGGAAAAGACACACTTCTTTGATACCCCGGAGGAGGTATGGGAGTGGCTTGAGATCTGGAGGGATGCCCTCCCGCTGGGTGCATGTGGGGGAGCCTGGAGTGCTTGGGGCTCCAGACCGCAGAGAAGGAGAGGCAAGAGATGCAGGAACCGATCGGTGGATGCCACCCAGGGAGAAAAACAGCGAATCATGTTGGGAGACGACAGAGCCCTACGCATGGAGTCTTCGGAGATGCGGGGAATTGGTGCCGGAGACCCTTCAACCAACTACAGACATTGTTCCTGAGACTGTCAAGGCTACACCTACATCCTCCCCGGTCCTGCATTGAGGATGATATCCTTTCATTGTTTCTCTGCTCAACAGTTATGGTGGGGGAGGCCTCCCATTTAAGGGCTGGGGATTGCCTCCTTGGGGGGTTCCGACTAGTCAAATCTTCGCACATAGATAGCGGGGGAGTTAACGAATGGGTAGCTGGGATGCTGGGTTCCCAAGTAGGGGTTGGTTGATCACCACTGTACTTCTCTAGGGGATTGGGGCGAATACCCCTGGGCTATTCCAGACAGCGAGATACGCACTGAGGGGACAGCATTGAGTTGAGGGCTAGGCCTGGAGGGGTGGAGACTTAGTGGTTCCCTGGCCGCTTACTCTGTTGGCCAGAGACTCTGCATAATGACTTGGGGCAGCTAGCATGTGTAGGGCACTGGACTTGGGGTAAGGGGGTTCTCTTCTTCACTTGTTGGGTAGTTTTGCCCGGTTGGGCCTATGGGCTGGCTCTGTACGTCCTGGCGCCAGCATGGGAAGGGCATTTCTGCATGTTTTGTTGTTGTCAGTATATTGCTCGTGGGAGGGAGGAGGATGTTCATGGGGGGATTGTTTGTTTAATTCAGACATCGTGTGTACTGCATTTCAGGCATGGGACTGGGGTGGCCCATGGGAAGTGGGCTACGGTATGATTGGTTACTTCACCTTACATGGAGCATAAATTCCTGAGTTGGAACGTGAGAGGGCTGGGTACGTGCAACAAGAGATATATGATCCTGTCCTTCCTTCGCAGGCACAAGGTCTCAATAGCGTGCCTTCAGGAAACTCACCTCAGGGATGATGGGGCTCAGAAGTTGGGGAAAAAGTGGCAGGGTCAGGTTTTCCACTCTTCATTTTCCACATATGCCAGGGGAGTCTTAGTCTGGGTGGCCCCCAGAGTCCCATTTGCTGTCCAATATGTGGAGGCTGACATCCATGGGAGGTTCCTGCTCCTTCGAGCTAAACTAGATGGCAGGGATATCGCCATACTGAACACCTATGCCCCGAATACTGATGACCCAGACTTTTTTCAGACCATGTAGGAGGTGCTGGTCCCGGAACTGGAGGTTCCGCTGCTCTGGTTTGGGGACTTTAATTGCGTCCTAGACCCCATCCTTGACAGATTTCCTCCCTGTGCCGGCACAAAGCCGCGTATGACAGCAAAACTACAGGAGATCATGGGCAATATAGGAGCACAGGATATCTGGCGCCAGAGACACCCGACTCAGAAGGTATATACTTGTTTTTCCTCCACTCACAATACATATAGTCGTCTGGACAGGGTCTTAGTCGCAAACCCTGAAGCCACCATGTCCCTTGAGGTTACCCATCAGGCGCGATTCCTTTCTGATCACTCCCCTGTGGCGTGTGAGGTGTGCAGTGGGGGGCCGCGGTGTGTTGCCCCCGGTACTGGAGGTTGCCAGCGGAGGTCCTTGAGGACCATGTGGGGAAGCACCACATAGAAACTGCCATCGCTGACTACGTAGACCTTAACGGGGGGGGGGGGGGGGGGGGGGAGGGATATCTCACAGCCACAAAGTGGGACACCCTAAAGGCGATGGTAAGGTGGGCGTGTATGAGCCTAACCTATGGGGTGCGGAAACAGCTCCAACGAGAGCTGCAGGAGGCGGAAATTCGCTTAGTGGAATTACAGACCTCTGAGGACCACGACACTGTCAAGAGAGAGAAGGAGCATGACACTCAGACTTGCATCCACGACATTCTACGTAGGCTCGATAAATATACTCTCACACAATATAGGCAGCGTCTTCATAGGGAGGGTGATAAATCGGGCCAACTGTTAGCTTGGATTCTTCTACAGGAGAGTGCCCCAGAGAGGATTGTGGCCCTGCGGGGGCCCACAGGGGGTGAAACAACCTTTACAACGCAACTTTTACACCGCACTACCATTACAAAAAAACTTTTACAACGCAACCATTACAACGCATGACACTACAACGCACACCACTACAACGCACGCCATTACAATGCAGTCATTATAACGCATACCATTACAACACATAGCATTACAACACATAGTACCCTTACACTATCCAACACTTACCCTACTGTTAGACCCCCTGGAGTTAGAATAGTAATTTTTACCCCTACACTATCCAACACTTACCCTACTGTTGTAGCCCCTGGAGTTAGAATAGTAATTTTTACCACTACACTATCCAACACTTACCCTACTGTTGCACCCCCTGGAGTTAGAATAGTAATTTTAACCCCTACACTATCCAATACTTACCTTACACGCAATGTAATGTTATGCGTTGTAATGGTATGCGTTGTAAAGGTAGTATGCGTTGTAGTGGAATGGGTTGTAAAGGTAGTTTCAAAGAATTCGTTGTAATGGCATGCGTTGTAATGGTATGGGTTGTAATGGATGTTGCGGTGTACAAATTGCGTTGTAAAGGTAGGCGTTGTAAAAGTATGCGTTGTAACATCATACATCCCCACAGGGGGCTTGGTCCACTCTGAAATGGGTTTGCTGCGGGTCCTTCAGGCCCATCTCCAGCAGGTGTATGCTGCCGACCCCACTGTTACTGAGTCGTCTTATCTCTCTTACCTTCGGGAATTGTCCCTGCAGTCTCTACCAAGGTCGGCACAGGAAGACCTTGATGTAGTTCTGTCTCTGAGTGAGGTGCGCACCGCCCTGCAGCGCCTGCCGAGGGCCAAGTCACCGGGGAGTGACGGATTCCCTCCTGAGTTTTATCAGGCCTTCAGGGAAGTATCTCCCAACTCCTACTGCAGGTCTTTCTTGAGGCGTTTGAGAGAGGGACTCTCCCGCCGAGCATGACGCTGGGGAAAATATGCATGATCCTGAAACCGGGGGGGGGGGACGCCCAAGAGCCTTCCTCGTATCGTCCGATCCCGATGATCAATATGGACGTTAAGATCTTGTGCAAGCTCCTGGCCATGCGCTTAGGGCCGTACTTGACTCACTTGGTCCACAAGGACCAGTGCAGCTTCATACCGGGACGTAATAAGGCCATGAATCTGCGGCGGTTGAACCACATTTTACACGAGGTACATGGGGAGGAAGAGCAGATGGTGTTGGTATCTATTGACCTCGCCAAGGCGTTTGATACAGTTGACTGGGGTATCTTCTCGAGGTCCTCCGTGTCATGGGGCTAGGCCCCATTTTTTGTCGCTGGATTCGCATCTTGTATACGCCAGGGTGAAGCTTGGGGGCGCAAGGTCCGAGGAGTGGCGTCTGGGACGGGGTACGTACCAGGGGTGCCCCCTCTTGCTGCTATTGTGAGCCCCTCGCTGTTCAGGTCCGCACGGACATGGAGTGGTGGGGTGTCAGAGAGGGGGACACGTGCAATGTCATTTCCCTACACACGGATGACGTATTGTTCTATCTGACCGCCTCCCAGACGCAGTGCTGATGCTGCTGCATTATTTGGACCGGTTTGGGGAGGTGTCGCGGTTACAACTCAACCGCCATAAGTCCCTGATCTTCCCACTGGTGGGGTTGGATTTGGTGCCCCTGGGAGACCTACCTGACCTCAGGCTGAGTTGGGAACGGGAAGGGTTCCGTTATCTCGGCATACGGTTGGCTCAGGCGGACGCACAGGTGTTAGCCCAGAATGTGGATCATATACTCGCTTCCCGACAGCAGTCAGTGTCTTTCTGGAGTTCTCTACCACTCTCGTTGATGGGACGACTGGCCGTCGCCAAGATGGTGATGCTGCCTAAGACGTTATATGTCCTCCAGAACTCGCTGTGTCCGCTCCCACCACGAGTCTTTTGCACTCTTAATATGCTTCTCACGTCCCTGCTCTGGGTGGGCCGGCGCAGTAGGGAGGCTCTGCACACCGTTGTCCGCAGCTAGGAGGAGGGGGGTCTTGAAGCCCCCCGCTGCGACCTATACTAATATGCGGCCCAGTTGCAACATGCGGCCCATTGGTTTACGGACACTGATAATTGGGAGACGCGCCTCCTCTCTGGTAGGGCAGATACCCAAACGCTACAGGTTGCCCTGATGCAGGGTAAGGTTGCGGACACGTCCCTTCCATATGTGGTGCGGCACACAGCTAGTGTGTGGCAGCGGTTTGTGGTGAGAATCTTGCAGAGGGCACCCTTTCAAAGGGAGCTCCCGATTTGGATACTAGCCCCCTTCATCGATATGGGGCAATGCATGTCTTTTTGTTCCTGGAGGGAGGGAGGCTGCGAAGTTTTGGCTGACCTTTACCCTAATGAGTCTTTTCTTACTTATGAGCAGGCGGAAGAGGCCTTTAGTCTTGGACAGGGACAATACCCACATTTTGTGGGCCTTCAGGGGGTGGCGAAGGTGACCTGGCCCCTGTACCCAGAGGCACCGCCACTGACCCACACCTTAGACATCCTCCTTTCCTGTGG
This sequence comes from Lissotriton vulgaris, assembly GCF_964263255.1. Classification (NCBI taxonomy): domain Eukaryota; kingdom Metazoa; phylum Chordata; class Amphibia; order Caudata; family Salamandridae; genus Lissotriton; species Lissotriton vulgaris. The sequence continues at coordinate 892,275,900 of NC_141693.1, read as the reverse complement.
CAAGGGGCGTAGGCTGATTTAGCTCATTTATAAGGCCATGAAAAGGGACTCGACCCCCCCCGGTGCCGCCATCCTGGGCAGCATGGGAGGCGGAACTCGGCGCTCCACTGGACCAGGGACAATGGATGCGCATAGGTACCCTCACCCGCAAGGTCTCCTGCAACACAAGGTTTAAACTGACTAATTGAATTTCCTACACCGCACATACCTAACCCCAGTATCATTGAAACGCATCTCCGAGGATAGTGGAGACAGTTGCCCTAGGTGTCATGCTGAGAAAGTGGGCTTCCTGCACTTAGCCTGGGACTGCCCTTTGGTTAGGCAATACTGGGTGGGTGTGGTGGAGTGAATAGTCGCAGCCACGAGCCTTCAGTTAGCGCTCCAGCCCCTGCATTGTCTGCTTTCTCTGGTCCGGAAGCCCAAAAAAAAGAATCTTTCGTACAAATTCCTCCAATTAATGTTGGTGCTAGCCAGGCGCAGGGTGGCAATAACTTGGACGGAGCAAAGGGCCCCGGAGGTATCCACTTGGCTTGGAGATGTAAGGGAGTGGTCATTGGCCGAGGAAACTCACATGCAACTCACTCGGAGGGATGAGAAGCTGCAGGATGACCTAATGGCCTGGCGCGTAATGTGTGCATTGAGGCTGGCAGAAAAGGAGCTCTCCTCATGCGACACGGCTGAAAGTGGGGGTGGTGGGTTGGATGCGCCTGTTGGGTCTGTGTCTGACGGGGAGCAGGGGCGTGGACCCCAGTGATATTCACCGCCTGTATCAGCGCCGAGGCTGGTTCCTTCTCACTGTGCTATTATTGTGTGCTTTTGTATCCCTTCACAATGAGTCAGTTCCCTCCCTGATGCCGCCTGTAGTCGTAAGTGCCGCTAATGAGGCCGTCGATCTGCGTACATACACTGAAAGGATGCCAGTTATGTGTTATTGTTTAAATGTATAAACTCGAAAATAAAGTTTAAAAAAAATAAAAAATGTAAAAGTCTCTGCGCCGAATGCATAGAGCTCTTCATAAGACAGGCCCATCTTATTTCCCAGAACGGTTCTCATGATGCACGCCTAGCAGAAACCTTAGATCTAGCTCTGCGCACATGATCATGGTCCCAAGAAGTAAAAGAGTAAACTGGGGTGGGAGAATGCTTGCTTATCTAGGGGGAATGTTTTGGAACTCCCTTTCTCTTGCACTTCGTTCACAACCGACCCTGCAGCTATTCAGAAAGCAGTTAAAGACCTGGCTGCATTTTAATTAGCAGAGTCACCCCGGCTACCCTCAGCCCCCTATACCTCTTTCGGCTTTTAATCTGCTCAGCGCGAGGACACCCTCGGGTAATGCGGGCTCTATAAAACTATTTCGTTCATTCATTAATTCATTCATAGTGACTGGGGCTTCTTCCTGGATTCCTGTTGGCATTCTGTAGAATCAACTTGGAGGGGAAACCTGAATAGGACACCTAGAGGAATACCACAACAACAGCTGGAAAGAGGGTCAGGAGAACGGGAGCAGCGGTGACCAGACAGGAAGTTGTGATCATGGCGCTGCCAAACATGTGGAGATCCTTGACAGCAGCAACAGACAGGAAGAGAACGGTCCCTGGAGTAACGCTGGATGGACGGACCAGGCTCCCCAGCCCATAGAGGGCTGTGGCTACTTGCAGGAGTCTGGGTAAGTCTGGAGTGTAGGAGGAGGGGAGGAAAACATGGTGTGATAATTTCTCTTTAGTTTTTTTTCACTTCATCATTTTTGTAAATATGAAGCTCAACCCAGGTGGCTGATCAGGACATCATGGCGACAGTCGATACTGGCGCCTTGATAAATCTCATGAGTGCGTCTCTCTATAGAGACATGGTTACCCCTCCCAGTCTCCGCTCCACTCCGATCACCGTTTATGCCTACGGTCAAGACGTCCCCCTCCGCATCCGTGGAAAGTTTAAAGCGACAGTCCGACACGGGGACAAGGTCACGCGAGCCAACATTTTTGTGTCGGAAGAGGGTCAAGGTATGCTCCTGAGCTGCCGGACGGCAGAAGACCTGGGGGTGGTCACATTCGCATTTGGTGTGCATGAAGAATCGGTACAACAACTAATTGTGGACTTTTCTGACCTATTTGAGGGAATTGGACGCTTCAAGGGCCGAGAGATACATCTGCACGTAGACCCCACTGTGCAACCGGTGGCCCTGCGACACCGTCGCATCGCGTTCCATTTGAGACCACTGGTTGAGGAAGAACTGCAGAAGCTGGAAGCAGCTGGAATAATCGAGAAAGTGTCAGGTCCCACCCCCTGGGTGTCGCCCATCGTGGTCACGAGGAAGCCGAAACAGCCCGGAGCGGTCCGGATTTGCGTGGACATGCGCCTACCCAATGCTGCCATCAAGAGGGAGCGCCATATCACCCCCACGATAGATGACCTGATTGGGGAGATGGCTGGAGCCTGCTGGTTCTCCAAATTGGACCTCCGGGCGGGGTACCATCAACTCGTACTGGACAAAGAGTCCCGGAACATCACAACATTCTCTACCCACATCGGACTTTGCAGATACACCAGGTTGAGCTTTGGAATCTCTAGCGCTGCCGAAGTTTTCCAAAATGTAATCCAGGAGCTGATTGCTGGCACACCAGGAGTAATAAATGTCAGCGATGACATCATGGTGCACGCCCGAACAATCCCAGAACACAACCAACGTTTGGCGCAAGTTTTTCGCAGACTCCGAAGTGCGGGGCTCACACTGCACCGAGACAAGTGCGAATTCCTACGGAACAAACTGGGATTCTTCGGATATGTGTTTTCAGCCGAAGGCGTCAACCCGGATCCTGACAAGGTTAAAGATATTAAGGATGCACCACCGCCCACGACGGTCACGGAAGTCCGGAGTTTCCTCGACATGGTAAATTACTGTGGCCGTTTCATCAAAGACTTGGCCAACCTGACTCTCCCCCTGCGTGAACTAACCAAAGACTCCACCCCATGGAGCTGGGGACCTGAACAGGAAAAAGCATTTCAGGACATTAAGAGCTCACTCTCCAGCAACACCACGCTGGCGTTCTTTGACCCGCGACACTCCACTCTCATTGCGGTAGATGCTGGACCGGCAGGACTGGGGGCCGTTCTGATGCAGAGGGCACGAGACGAGATAGACTGGTCCCCTGTCGCCTTCGCCAGCCGGTCCCTCACGGACACGGAACAAAGGTATTCACAAATCGAGAAAGAGGCCATCGCAATACATTGGGGATGTCGTCACTTCCATTTGTACGTCTATGGCAAGCCCTTCACGGTGGTGACAGATCACAAACCGCTACTGGCCCTGTTCTCAGGAACCTCATCCAAGCCACCCCCAAGAATAGAAAAATGGATCTTACAACTGCAAGAATACAATTGCAACATCGAGTACCAGCCAGGGGCGAAGAATCCGGCGGATTACCTATCACGACACCCTCGGCCCGCAACCCCGGAAGAGATGGACGAGGCAGAAGAGACGGAAGCATATGTACAGTGGGTCGTGGCCAGGTCATGCCCGCGTCCCATATCATTGGAAGAGGTTGTGAGCGCCACAGCTCAGGATGCTTGCATACAGCGGGCCAAGGACCTTCTCCGAACTGCCAACTGGCAGAAAGCTAAGGAGGGCTGGAAGGTGCTCACCCCGGAGGCTCAGAAGATCATGGACAGTTTGTATCACGTGAGGGCTGAATTAAATGAAGATGCGGCGGGATGCCTCCTGCGGGGGCATCGCCTAGTGATCCCAACGGCTCTTACGGGACGAGTGATCCAACTGGCCCACATAGGACACCAGGGGATGGTCAAGACGAAGGCCCGCCTGCGGACCAAGGTATGGTTCCCGCTCATGGATGACATGGTGGAGAGCGTAGTGCGATCGTGCGCGGCCTGTCAAGTCACGGGGGACAACCCCCGTGAGGCCCCCATCATCGTGGAACACCGGCCACGAGGACCCTGGGAGAGAGTCAGTATGGACGTCGGCAGTCTCCCGGATGGAAGACACACGCTGGTAATGATAGATGACCACTCAAAATACCCTGAAGTCGAAATCGTCGCAAGCACCAGTGCAGACTGTGTCATCCCCAAGGTAGAAAAGATCGTTGCCACTCACGGAGCTATGAAGGAACTCAGAACAGACAATGGACCGCCATTCCAGGGTCAAGACTTTGCCGCCTACCTGTCGTCTCTGGGAACACGCCACAGGCGCATAACACCTCGATGGCCTCAAGCCAATGGGGAGGCCGAGAGGTTCATGAGGACCTTGAACAAAGTTATCCGTATTGCCCACGACAAAGGACAGTCAGTGGAGATGGCCATCTTTACCATTCTTCGGAGCTATCGCCAGACCCCGCACTCCACAACAGGGGTGGCCCCCGCACATCTCCTTCTAGGAAGGGTGATAACTGACTCCATCCCTCCTCACCCCCAGTGGGCACCTGAAATGATAAATGAACGAGCAGTGGCGAAGAAAAGAAATTCCGCATGTGAAAAAGTCAGCCAGAGACGCCGAGCTGTGGCTCCGCACTTCAAAAGAGGTGATGTGGTGCTCATCCGAAATCGTGTAACCGGTGGCAAATTTAGACTTAACTATGAGAAGCGACCATGGCGAGTTATTGGAGTGAAAGGCACCCGCCTCACGGCTATTCGAGGACGAGAGAGGGTGACTCGCAATGTGTCTCATTTCAAACTGTATCATCCTTCAGCCCCCGAGTCAGAGCGTCAGCCGGGCGGTGGTCAAACTGAAACTGCAACCAATGTGCCAGCCGTTGAATCAACAAATCGTCACGAGGTCAGGCCAAGTAGCGAGCATCAGGTTTCCAGCGAAGAAGTGGGAGGAGACGCGGAGGCCCTGAATGAGGCCCCAGATCCGGAGGGGGCAGACAGAGAGGCGCCAAGTCACGAGTTGGAGGTTGGAGCGGAACTGCTGACTCACCGGGGGTCGCAACATCAGCTACGTGATAATCCCACCCCCTCCGGCTGGCTGAGAGACTACTTTACGTAAGACTGTTCCCATTTACATATATACATGTGCAGTTTTGAACTGAGTGGCTGGTAATGTGGTACTGCATTTAAAGGACGCTGAAGGTATCGGTCCCAATGTTCCACGAGACAGAAAAGTAACGTTTAAATGTGTTCATGTTTGCGTTTTGGTTTTTCCTTATTTTAGGAGGAATGTTATGTTCCTGGAGGTCCGCCCACAGCGCCCTCGGGGCTGGGCGCGTTGGTCATGTGACTCCTGATAATAAAAAGAGGTCTAGCACGTGTGCGGGTGTTCAGAGAGAGAGACGCACAGACCGAGCAAGCAAACTTATTCCCAGTGTCCGTCTGAGTTTATTATAAGGCCACGTGTTAGGCCTAGCTAGGATTAGATGCCCCTGAGTGTAGGTCCCAGAGCGATCTCCCTAGGGCAGTCCTGTCCTCATCACCCGACACAACAACTACAAGGGTCATATTTACGGATAAAACCTACTACAGCCACAGAGGATCATTAGTAAGTCAAGCACAACACATGGTTAACCACTGATACTGCAGTACCTCCATAGAAATCAATGCATTTAGGGACTTAAAATAAAACCGCATTGGAAATAATATTCCATTAAATTATTTGAACTATTATAAATATAAACACATTTCCTTTAATGTGAAAAAAATCTACAAATACGTACATAAAAATACATATTTTTTATTTAAATTAAAATATTTTAATATTTGTTTTAATTTAAAAAAAGTATGTACCATCATCTTTTATTGAAATATAATTAGTTTATTTGTAATTAATTCTATACATAACTTAACTGCCACATATAAAAAATATACATATTTTTACTTTAGGTGGCATTCATTTTATTTCTATAAACTTCATATAATGTTGTTTTAATTTAATTCAATGTTTAAACAATAGTACCAAGACACTGCTCTTTGTAGAGATCAACTGGAGACACATGTTGTGGAACTGCCGATAGCATCGAGACCAAAAGGTTTTTGGGCACCAATGACTGTGTACCTCTTGTCTCTTACTACGGAGATCCCTATGGGACATCTTCTGTAATGACTTGTACTGCCACGATACCCACAGGTTGAGATAGTTGCATGTTTAACTTGATATGACATCTATGATATGTAACATCAATTGTTGTTATGTTGTTGTATGTATTGACTAAGATGAAAACTCCTGAATAAATGTTTTTATAATTTCATTCAAGGTATTTAAATAATTAAATATTTATTTCAAAATCATATTTATAGTGCCTTAGCTTATTTCTACTTTGTTCTACATTGAAAATAAATATTTAACGTTCAATTAAATTAACATTTGAGCTCTCTCTATGGTAAAGTATAGGTAATACTAAAAAGGTTTATTAAACATAAACAGAAATAGTAACTTTGATCTACATATTTAATGAATTTATACATAATAAACAAACAAAATAATGTTTGTGTAATGTAAATGAACAAATAAAATCTCACCCAAAGTTTAAAAACATATTATTTATTAATAAATATTACAAGTAATGTATAGAATAAATTAAAAATAGTTGAATTATACTTGAATAAAAACGAATGGTAAATTCGTTTTTAAATTAAAAAATGTTATTCTAATAGTTTAAAAATAATAATACATCAGTCACATGTTTAGATAAAAAAAACATTTTATTACATGTATTTATTGTTGTAAATAGTTTAAATAAATTTAGTTTCATTTAACATTATTTTCTATGAGGCTTTATTTTAGGGCAATAGCACAATTATTTTCAATGGGAGTTTACTACTGTTTTGTGTCCTTTTTGGCAATAGTAATATTAGAAGCGCAGTTTGTGTATAGCAATGGGCCTAAGCTTTTGTGAGTGGTTTATTATCCTCGCTTAACGCCGCCTTAACCCTCAAAACCCCTTCTTCTCCTCTCTTAACCACTCCCCATTATTTGTGGGTATTCCCCATTTCCCAGCCACTCCCCTCTACACCTCCCATTTTTTTTACTACAAAATGTATACTTACATGTGGGGAGACTCCATACTCGGATGGAGACCTGTGCACAGAAAAAGATAGGAGAGGCACAAGCTGAATCTTCCCATGTAGGTTTGTGAATAGAATTTTGGAGTATGTTAATAGTAACTGTTATAGTTCTACCAAACATCCAACAAAATTCAGTTTGTGAATAGGCTTCACTGTTTTTGAATCTCATAATTCTCTAGCAGGACAGGTTTTCATGCTGTACGAACAAAATAATGAAATAAGAGCTTATCAAGCATAATAATGCCCCAAGGGGCAGGGGGCATCCTACAGATGGCCAGAACTTATTATTGTAAAGAAAATCGATGATCTTCAAGAAAGCACTATAAATGAGAGGCAGAGGAAGAGACCTAAAGTAAGAACAAACAGGATCCGAGAGGTGTGCTTATTTTCTTCCTGCTTTTTTCAAAGGATAACATTAGTTGATATCTTTTGTGTAAGTAATAACTGTGATCCAAAAAGATTCAATGAGGGAGACCAAAGGGGGCATGTCAAAAGTTGGACTCAGGGTTGTGTCCTGACCGACCCAGTATTTAAGCAGTGTGTCCCCTGAACTAAAATGAGCAGCAGTGACTACTTGTTTCCTGTTGACAACAAAAGGTTGATACTATTGCAAAGCACCGCCACAAATTCCAAGCTTGCAAGGTGATACAATAGCAAAGCATGTTACAACATGTCGAAAGCTGCTGACAGATCTAAAAGTTTCAGAATGACATTCTGACCCTTATCTAGAGTTATTTTCGTGGATTTAGAAACTTCCAAAGGGGCTGACTCAGTGCAGTGCTGAGGTCTAAAGCCTGATTGCGAGGTATGAAGAAGATTGAACTGGTCTGAATATTCTGTGAGTTTTGCCTTTACTAACTTTTCCAGTATCTTGACAGGAGCCAGGAGTAAAGAGATTGATCTAAAATTAGCTAAGACTTTAGGATCTGCTGATGGCTTCTTGAGCAAAGGTTTTACATTAGTCTGTTTCCATGTTTCTGGAACTTGCGAAAGTATCAGTGAAGAATTGACGAGAGAACTAAAAATAGGATTGGTAATGTTGAGAACTCTCATGAAAATTGATGAAGAACAAGGATCAATAGGTAATCCAGGTTTACAGTTCTAGATAGCATGTTCTGATTGCTATTCTATAGGGGACGTTCACACCAAAGTTGAATAGGCTTATCATGATGGTACATTGAACAGGTTTCTCAATCTCCAAAAAGCACTGAGCAGGGCTGTGAGGTCTATTTTTTACAATTTAGTAGCCAGTGGGTATGGGTGACTCATGGACGTTCCTTCACCAATGAGAAAAAAGTTCCCAGTGGCAACTTTTGCAGCACATCCTGTGTGTTGTGCTGTAAACTGGCTAACCGTGCAATATTCTACAAGGAATCCAAGATGAAACAGGCCTTTTGTCTTTGGAGGGAACTTGTGTGTCAGGCAGGGGGGAATTTGTGGAATTGAGCAGTTCCCTCCTCCTAGGTGACCAAATTGGTTCTGAGACTAGCTACCCCTTGCACTGGGCTGGTGCCAAACTGGCTAACTTGGGCCTAAGGAACGAAGGCTTACCATTACTCAAGTTTTTCCTTCCCCTAAACTATGACTGGACAGGCTTCACCTATGTCTGTTTCAAGTCAATGCAGTTCCTAGAACCTTCGCACCTGAGCTGATATGTATCACACTCTCCACACCTAGCCTATCCTATCATCAGGCGTAAGCCATTGTCTCTGCTAAGGGAGAAGTTTTCACACTTCATTAAGGTCAAGCACTGGCTTGGCAGCTGCTTTCAGGCTAATGCAAATTAGCTTACAGCAGCTTTGGCAGTAAATATTTATTCAAAATCTAATTTGACAATTTAATTGGAGTTTCAATAAATATAAAAAATAGTGTTTGAACCATTTCTCTAGTTTGTCCCAAACCTGAGATAGCAGAATCAATATTTTAATCTGTACTCTAGTTCCTCATGTGACAGTCAGAGACTTCCAAGGTAAAAATTGTTTTTGGGGGGTTGTCAATGCAGGGACGGAGTAACATTAAACTTCTACATGTCCCACTTTTTAATACCATGCACCCTACCTTATGGCATTGCAAGGTCAACATGGTGTGGCTTATTAATATCTAAAAGGAAGGTTTTTCCCCGTCAAACGGGGTTACTTTGACAGATCGGACTGCAGATTTAACCTGTGGCAGTCAGGCTTTAATGGTAGACCTGCTGCTATGCTTTCCTTTGTCACACTAGTGGATGGCCCAATAAGTGCTGCAGTCTACAATCATTGAGCTTTCTGTGCCATGGTGTATGTCTGCACTATTCACTAAGGCCTTATAGGAAAATAAAATATGCAATTAGGAGTTAGCCAATTTAATCAAATTTAAGAGGTTACATCAAATGCACTGGGCCTGATTAGCAGTGTCCCAGTGCACAAAGTAAAAGAACCATCAGCATTTGTCCAACTAAACGGGGTTGATCATGTCAGAAAGAGTACCTTCTCAAACGGGGCTCCCGCCATTTTTGAAGTGATTGACTATGAAACAACTAAATGACAGATCCTCAAAAACATATCGAACAGAGAGAGGTTTATTCACTCAGTAATGACTATGGGCCTGATTATGAGTGGGCCGTTATATTCCGACCCATGAGTAAACCCCTGTTTACACATGGGTTGGAGTTTCGGATTTGAAGATTTTTAATGCATCCAATAATTTTCAGATGCGTTAAATAGCTCATCCTTTGTTAAATTTCAGCAGGTCAAACTCATATGGCAATTACACTATCATGGGGATTGTGGTGCGTTAAACACCAAAACCTGCATGTAATTCCACAGAAACTCATAATAGGTGCTATTTATTGCATCTGATAAATAACGATCATGTGGCATCGTTATTCAACAGGTGCAATAAGTAGGGCCCAGAGTATTATAATGTCAGAGTCTTTCTGGCAATCCATGACTTGTTTGAGGCCTCTCTTTCTGGTCAATATATTGGACCGATGAGGAACATGGACAGGTACAGAAAGAGAGCCTCAAGTCCCCTTCTACTAAGCACTGTCACGGGCCTCTAATTTAAAGAGGTACATTGTAAAGATGTGATCATCAACCAGATATACTCGGAACACCTTGCCATCACCTTTGTCTGAGACTGGGGAGCAGGTGTATATCTCCTAGCAACTGTCTGGATTCATCCTGACACCTACTTCCTGGGATGGGAAACAAAAGTATCCTTGGCAAAATGTTTTATAATATTCCCACACTAGTCGGTGCCTATGAAAGTAATGAGCAAGGGATACACCCTCCATGGGAATTTGGGGGTCTTCTACTCAAGAAAATCAAATTGAGATAAGTAGTGTCAAATAATGACCCTGGGACAACTGGCCACGGGTAGGTCCCGCACTGGGAACTGCGAGGATTCAAATTGGTTTCTCGAGACTTAAGCAAGTCCACCAGCTTGTTCCAGTTGGGGCATTACTTCCCCATCCTTCTGGTGCACCTATCTCCGAAAGGTATAACTGTGCCACACGTTTGATTTATTTATTAAATTTTTTTTTTTTGTTCACACACCAGGACAACTATATTATCCTGACATAAGGGGACATGACTCTTACCTCTGTCTGATATAATTTGCCGCCCCCTTGAGAGTAGACGAGATTCTTAGGTCCTGAAGAATTGCCCAGATCCAGTTGGACTTTTTAAACAGGCAAGAAACATGTCGACCCTTTTGCACAAGTCACTAGAACTGACACAGGTCTAATTCCCCCTCTCAGTTCGCGACTTTGCTTTTTCTGTCCATTTTTAAACATGGCCTAGACAGTCTGCAAATACAATTCCCCTTGGAGTATCAAGGAGCCATTTTTAAACCACACCTGCACATTCACACATCTACTCCCGTCACATAGATTCGCTCTCACATAACATCATCTAGCATCATAATGGCAGAACCAAGAAGACCTACGGCAAAGAGCCCCCTCGGGGGGCCCGTTGGGCATTGCAGCACCGGCCCAACGAGGAGCTGCCCTATAATGAAGCATGACACCCTGTGGGGTGTGTGAGGGCCATTGCTCCAAATTGGAGCTATTCCTGGATGAGCAGTATCTCTTTTGCTCCCTCTAGCACCCACCTACGTCTGCCATTACTGACATGTCCCGTCGTCCTTCCCTTTTTTTATCCCCCTCCATTTCCCTCCCTTCCCTCCTCTGGCCCCCAGGAACAGCATACCTTTTGTTCAAAACAATAATGCACTGAACAATAAAATTGATCACACATATTGGTTAACAAGCCATGGTTCTGAAGCTGAAGTAATACAAATCGATCAATCAATCAGAGTACTTGTAAAGCGCGCTACTTACCCTTGAGGGTCCCAAGGCGCTGAGGGGAGGGGGGGTGTTGCCACTGCTCGAAGAGCCAGGTCTTGAGGAGTCTTCTGAAGGCGAGTAGGTCTTGGGTCTGCCGTATGTGGGTAGGGAGGGTGTTCCAGGTCTTGGTGGCGAGTTAGGAGAAGGATCTGCCGCCGGAGGTCATTCGTTGGATGCGGGGGACAGCCGCGAGGGCGAGGCTGGTGGAGCGGAGCTGGCGGGTGGGGGTGTGGAAGCTGAGTCTGCTGTTCATGTAGGCTGTTCCGGCGTTGTAGAGTGCTTTGTGTGTGTGGGTGAGGAGCTTGAAGGTGATCCTCTTGTCAACGGGGAGCCAGTGTAGGTCTCTCAGGTGGGGGGTGATGTGGCTGCGGCGGGGGACATTGACAATCAGTCAGGTGGAGGGGTTTTGGATGCGTTGTAGTCGTTGTAGGTGTTTGGCTGGGATTCCTGCATAGAGTGCGTTGCCAAAGTCCAATCTGCTGCTAACGAGGGCCTGTGTCACCGTTCTTCTTGTTTCGGTCGAGATCCACTTGTAGATCCTGCGGAGCATGCAGAGGGTGTTGTAGCAGGAGGAGGAGAAGACGGCATTGACCTGCTTAGACATGTAGAGAGAGGAGTCGAGGATGAGTCCTAGATTGCGTGCATGGTCGGTGGGTGTTGGTGCTGTTCCCAGTGTGGTCGGCCACCAGGAGTTGTCCCAGGCTGAGGGGTGGGTCCGAAGATGAGGACCTCCATCTTGTCTGAGTTCAGCTTCAGACGGCTGCTCCTCATTCAATCGGCAATGGCTTTCATTCCCTCGTGGAGGTTGGTTTTGGCTGTGTGCGGGTCCTTGGTGAGGGAGAGGATGAGCTGGGTGTCGTCAGCATAGGAGATGATGTTGAGGTTGTGATGGCGGGGCACTTGTGCGAGGGGGGCCATGTAGACGTTGAACAGCGGTGGGCTGAGGGATGAGCCCTGGGGAACACACAGATGATGTCAGTGGCTTCGGATCGGAAGGGTGGGAGGCGGACGCTCTGGGTTCTGCCGGAGAGGAAGGAAGTGGTCCAGTCAAGAGCCTTCTCTTGGATTCCGGCTTCTAGGAGAAGTGTCTTTAGAGTGCGATGGCAGACCATGTCGAAGGCGGCTGACAGGTCCAGGAGGATGAGGGCTGACGTTTCGCCGTTGTCTAGTTGGTGCCTGATGTTGTCTGTGGCGGCGATGAGGGCTGTCTCGGTGCTGTGGTTTCGTCTGAATCCGGACTGGTAGGGGTCCAAGATGTTGTTGTCTTCGAGGTGGCGGGCCAGTTGCATGTTAACGATTTTCTCGATGACCTTTGCCGGGAACGGGAGCAGGGAGATGGGCCGGAAGTTCTTGAGGTCCTTGGGGTCCGCTTTGGGCTTCTTGAGGAGGGCGTTGATTTCGGCGCGCTTTCAGCTTTCCGGGAATGTCGCTGTTTCGAAGGAGATGTTGATGGCCTTCCGTAGTTGGGGTGCGATGGCTGCGTTTGCTTTGTTGAATACGTGGTGTGGGCACGAGTCAGACGGAGATCCTGAGTGAATGGAGTTTATGACCTTGCGTGTCTCGTCGTCGTTGACTTTGGACCAGGAGGTCAGGCGGTTGATGCTGGTGGTGTTCATAGGGGAGGTGGAGTCTGGCTAGTCGGGGTGGTCGTAGTGTTGAAGCTGTCGTGGATGTCAGCGATCTTGTGGTGGAAGAAGATGGCTAGTGAGTCGCACAGATCTTGGGAGGGATGTCGTTGGCGTTGGAGCTGGGGTTGGAGAGTTCCTTTACAATGCTGAAGAGCTCTTTGCTGTTGTGTGCGTTGTTATCCAAGCGATCTTTGAAGGAGGATCTCGTGGCTAATCTGATGAGGTGGTGGTGTCTGCGGGTGGGGTCCTTGTGGGCTGTGTGGTTGTCCGGTGTGCGTTCGTGGAGCCATGTCTTCTCCAGTTTCCGGCATGCGCGTTTAGAGGTCTGGAGCTCATCGGTGAACCAGGTGGCTCTCTTGTTGGCGTGGCTTTTGGAGAGTTTCTTGAGCCGGGCGAGGGTGTTGGTGCAGTCGTCGATCCACTGTCTGAGGTTTCGGGCTGCGGCGCCTGGGTTGGTGGGGTCGGTGGGTGGGTTCTTGTCGAGGGAGGTGATCAGCTGGTCTTCGGTGACTTTGCTCCAGCAGCGGCGAGGTAGCTGTTGGGTGCGGTGGTGCGTGGTTGGTTTCTTGAAGGTGAAATGAATGCAGCGGTGGTCGGTCCAGTTGAAGGTGAAATGGATGCAGCGGTGGTCGGTCCAGTATATAGCACAGTGTCTCCTACAGCAGGGCACCTTTGGCGTTGCCTAAGTTTCTAAAGAAACATACAGTATTGTTCCTGTATGTTAATCACCACTTTATTGCCACAATTCTCTCTGTCCTAACACATAAAGCATTAATGCAGTGTGTCAGTGCTGCTCCTGCGTGTAGCGCACCTCTGCATGTCAGGATTTCTCATGGCACTGCCCTGCAGTGAGCAAGATAGAATAGTTGGTAGAGCTTCACAGTAATTGCAGGTTGATACACGGCCAGTTCTTATCAAAAAGTGACCTTACACCAAAAACTGTTTGCAGAGCTTCTGCTGGTGTGTGTGTCGGCGTACTGGTAACCACTAAAACATCTCTGCTGGCAGGCCCTTTGCAGGAATATGGAAGATGTTGAAGAGACAAAGAAAGAAAACAAGAAAGCAGTTTTGGTAAACCAGGTGTCGTAGACCAAAAGATCCAGTTCATGTTTAACAGTTTATGAGAGCATCTAGAATTTGGCATCCCAGCTTAGATGTCCTGTTGGAGACCAAAGGGATCACTCACTGACTGGGCCTTCCCTCAGGCATGGAGAGCAAAATGGAAATTTGTTACAGTGACTTGCTCACAGCAGCAGTGTGCAAACTGGAAATGCAATACATCATGCTCTGACAATAGGGACTAGATATAAAGGTTGGTGTTTCCTGGTCCCAAAGCTAAAAACGGTGCAATGGCAGGCAAAATACAGCTGCCAATCTGGATCCTGTCCAGTTAGACACTGGACAGTATGTGACCGCAGAACAAGGGTAGGCTGGAGGTAGGCTTGAGCCACACACACAATGTTTTCTTCTTAAGAAGAGCCCTAAGAGTGCAAATAAGACCAAGGTTGAATGGTACAGACTTACATCTCCCAATGTGATGCCCAGAGCCTAGCTCAATCCCTGGGGATGACCGGATGATCAGGCTAACAGGCGCTAAATTCATCCCAGGGTAGACTATCACTGTGGTGTGAGAGAATAGTCCCATGTCCCATTTATATTTACACATGTGGAGGCCTCATTTGACCTGGACTAGATACAGGATGGGGCCTAATTTGTGCAGCTACACACCCAGGGACCAACCTTGTTAGATTAATGTATCTTCTTCATTGGGAGGCCTTTTCTATGGTGGTTATGATCCAAAAACAGATGGGGCACAATATATAACTCATTTGTACTATCCACGAATGGCGAGAGAAATTATTTAGTATTTTATAATTGGGGTCTGTATATTGTTCATTTCCACTATGTTTCTTTTAATAATTCCACAGACTGTGAAGCTTTTGTTGTTTGCCTCCCACACTTCTAATATGGAGATCTCTGTCCGAGAAAAAAACAAAGGTATTTCTCTGTTAGAGTGCTCTAAGTCACTTTTTGAACACAACAGAGAGCTGTAAGGGTAGACTAAATAAATGTAAAGGGTCACAGCCACCTGCTTCTCTGTTCTCAAATGGCTTAAAAAGATCCTCTGGGTAATTCCACCGTATGCCCAGAGAATGGTGTTGCAGGCTTTGGTGACATCCAGACTGGACTACGGCAATGTTTAATACCTGAACGTAGACAAATCCTCAATCCATTGACGGCAGATCATCCAGAATGTGGCTACTCGCCTTATTTTTCAGCTGCCTAGATATGCCTTAGTTTCACCACTGCTTCATAAACTACACTGGCTCAGGATGAACAAGCGCATCGAATTTAAGGCCTTATGCTGTATGTTCCGGGCCAAACTTGGCTTGGCTCCTTCTTACATCCAAAGCCTGGTAAAAACCCTATGTGCCCACGCAACAGATCATCCAGCCTCTCACTGTTCACAGTGCCCAGGTTTCCCCTTGCTCGCATGAGAGGCCGCTCGTTTTCTTTCCTGGACCCCTAACTCTGGAACTCTATTCCAACTGAGCTCACGAACTGTCACTCTTTGCTCGTCTTCCGCAAGAACCTGAAGACTTTCCTTTTTAATTGTCAAGCCTGATTCTCTACCTTGAGACTGCTGTCTAGCAGTCTTGTGGCCCTGCCTGTCGCCTTGTCCAGCACCGGGAGACCCTGTTGGGTAGCTGCACGCTTTATAAATCAATAACATAACATAAATAGTGCACAAGGTGGTGGACGAAACTTAGCGTTTTGTTGAGAACGCCTGAGTAAAAATGTTTCGTTGAAGCCAAGCTGGAATAGTTCAGTTTCGATGGCCTTGCTGAAACGCAGAAGCATGGGGCTCTATCATCAGCCTTGGGGTTCAAAGCTTCCAACAGTCTTGAGCTCAGAAGTTTGAACACAGCTTTGGTCTTTGGCCAAACAGGCCTCGTGTATTGTGCATATCAATTTAAGCCATTTCCTAGCCCCTATTGCAAGCCCATGAAGTGTTTTTAAGGTTGGCTTAATTTGATCCTGCCTCTTCAGAATGTTGGCTGTTTGGAGGCTTTATATGTATAATCATGCCAATCCTCAGCTCCAACCAGTCATCCTGATGGGGACCAGGAGGATTCTCTGAAAAGAGGAATAGTTGAAGGTTGATGTCCTTGACCACCACGTTGACCTGGGTCACATAAAGTTTGACTCCCAGGCTCCTTTCTTGCAGTAGCATTGGTGGTGGTGCTCCTAGGTGGAGCAACCAATGGAAGGGTAGATCTTGCTTTCAGGATCTCAGTCTTAGTTTTGTTAAACATTGAAAGCTGGCCTTTGTCCACTGGGATATGTGGTACAGGCAGGACTTTACAAATACAAAAAAAAAAAGATTAAACAATCTCCTGTACCATGCAGTGCCTATCTTAAGCCTCCTGATAAACGGAGTTCATCTCATAAGCAAGCCATAAGCTTCAGTTGTTGGGGGTGCAAATTTCAATGAGAACAGCTGTGCACCTCCTACAATTCCAGTCAATTCTCAGAATCATGTCATAGTCCAAAGAAAGAGGCAATTCAAAATCAACTTTAACACATGATGACTGACAACTCCTAGAAATGTCCGACACAAGTGTTTGTATTTTCAATATACTATATTTTCAGTACACGATGCAAACATGCACATAAACAAGATTAATTCAAAGTAATCTCTTATGCGCGACCCCCTCACAAAGAGGAAAAGCAAAACAAAAAAACACTTCAATTATGAGTAATCTACTGGCACCCAATCCATAACAAGCATTGGAAATGCAATAGGTCTTGCATTAGGAAAGTTTGAGCTATTGGTCTTATAAATGACATTTTTTTTATTTATGTGTTGTTTTTTAAAATAGCGAAATTAATAGCTTTGTCATTTACAATGCCAATAGTTATCACTTTCGCAAATGTGACACCTATAGCATTTGTAATGCAACATGGTTTTTTTTTACGTGACTTAGATGTATTGATATTACAAATAACAATGGCTTTTAATTTGTTTAAATAATTATTACTTAAATAATGTATTTAATTTGTAATGGCAATAGCTTAAACTTTTGTAAATAACTTTTGTTAATATTATGTTCAGTGTTTTTTATTGCGACGAACCCAAGAACAGAAGTGAAATATTAACTTTTTTTGTGATTTGGTAGTGTTCCCCAGTGATGTGGTTGTGTCCCCGAGTGATGTGGTGGTGTCCCCGAGTGATGGCTGTTGGAGTTGGAGGGTGGAGTTGTAGGGTGGAGGGTGGGGTTGGAGGGTGGAGGGTGGATGGTGGAGGGTGGAGTTGGAGGGTGGAGCTTGAGTTGGAGGGTGGAGTTTTTAGTTGGAGGGTGGAGTATGCAGACATGGCCACAGTTACAGCAGTTCAAGGACTTGCTGCCAAAGCGTCCACCCTGGGTACTAAGAGAAACTGACTATGGGAGTAGAAAGGTTTCCTGTTGTCACAGCTGGCTAACACATCACTGCAGAGGAAAAACTCAAGCAGCCCCTGGTGGGTGACTAGGAACCAACTGGCTACAAAAGGCCTGAAAGAAGACATGTCAGAGGTTAACATGACCGGATAAAACGGTCAGAGACTTGTAGTTTCACAGCCTGTTTGACATTGCATCGTACGAAGATTTAAAATAAATATATATTTTTCAAAAAATGCACAGCATCACTGAATGAAAGGTATGAACGATTCCTGCAGTGGAGCAATACATCACCAAGAAGCTCTCGGCATTGCTGTGGCAGGGGTGTGGGAGCGCATTCCTTTCAAGTCCGATGAGGGGGGTGGGGGGGGGGGGGAATCAAAGGAAAGGCGCGAGAGCCAGCATATGGAGAGTGAAGGGGTGTGCAGCCTGCCTCACATGAAGTGGCGGTGGAGCGCGGCTATGTTAGAAGCCACCGAACTGCTAATAATACTGCTAATAATAGGTGTATGGGCACCATTTTAAAGTTAACGTGAGGCCGAACTGCTAACTAATGTATGAGACATGTCTCATACCTATACTTCAGCCAGGTTAGCAATTACTTTGCATCAGTAAAAATGCAGTACTCTTGTCCTTTTATTCTAAAGCAATGCATGCTGGTACTTGTAGTCTTGCTTCTCATCAATGGATTGTAGTACATTTTACAAAAGCCACCGGAATTAACGTTATCCTTAATTACGTATTTAAATTCAGCAGGTGAAGATTTTAGTCTACAGTAAACTGGCTTACTGTTGCGATCTACCAAAGATGTATACATCCATGTTCATGGTGTAATTAATTAAGCCTGGGGAATACGTACACGGACTAGTCTGCCTTTTAATTTTACATAAACATAACTCACGCTATCGGATGAGAACTCTACTACATTGTCAGTGTTCTTTGCATTAACTGTGTAACACTCAAACACACTGCTACAAAGACATGTTGAAGTTTGCTGCTCACTTTCCGCCCACTCCTTAACCCACGGCAGCTACTTCAAACTTTGCTTACATTCAGAGTACCAAAGCATTTTAAAATGATGATATGGCGGAGTACATGTTCTTTTTACAGAATGTGTGTTCCATGCCAGGGAGGGCGATCACCGAAGCCTCTGGTTTACAATGATTGTAAGTCTGTCCAAGAGACACACTGCCACGTGCCATCGGAGCTCTTGTTCCGCCCGCATAGCTTAACAGAAAATAATGTCATTCTTACATACCAGCCGGCGCAAAATGAGCACATTGGAACAATTACGAACTGCTAGCATTAACAACTCATCTGATGGAGAAAAAAACAATCCCAGTGAAGGTTTATTTGTGTATTTTTTATAACTCTGTTGCCTAAAGTCCGTTAATTAATGTTCATATTATTTTTCTGACCGCGGTTTCCTTGGTCTGCTTATGCTTTCTGTGAATGCTGTCCTTTACAGTACTCGCATGCTGCAATGGTGAAAGAGAAGGTGGGGGGGGGGGGGGGGGGGAGATCGAAACCTGACACAGACAGAAGAAATGTGTGCATACGCAATACTTGGAGATTAGGCTGGGGCGGCCGTCGTACTGATTATACTGTGAAAGAGAAGGTGGGGTGGGGGGTGTGGTGGGAGATCGAAACCTGACACAGACAGAAGAAATGCGACACGGCAGGCAGGGGAGGGGGCGGAGCGGGGGTGTGGGAGGAGGGAGAGCAGATTAAGGAGAGCGGGAGGAGGCAGCGAGTAAAGACGGAGGGCATTGCTGTGGGGAGGGGGGAGGAGAAAGGCGTCACGGCAGGCAGGGGAGGGGGCGGAGCGGTGGATACCTTTCAAGTGAAGCTGCTGGCGGCAGATGGCTGGCTTTGATGTGCACACGCTTTGTATGTCAATACGCATGCGCATTGAGTGAGCTTTTCACAGGCACTGCAAGGAATCGCCATGGAATCGCAAGTTGGTTAAAGTCTGTTTAAGCCCCCATAGTCTTGCAAGCTCAATGCGCATGCGCATTGACAAGCGAGACCTAAAAAGTGAGCCAAGACAACACCTGAAAACTGCAGGTTAATTGCGCTTTTAGACATCAGCAGAAAAGCCTTTGCGAAGGTGCTCCTTAGTGAATTGGAGACTTGGGTCATGGTCAACAATATTATCCTATACTACCAAATAGGATTCAAGCCGACAGCATCGACAATGGACAACGTGATAGCTCACTCCTACCTGGTGAGCAAAGCTGTCAAAAAATCCATGAGCCCACTTTATGCCAGCTTCATAGATTACAGTGCCGCCGTGTTCGACGATATTTATCGAAATTTGCTGTGGGCCAAACTCGACACTTTGGGAACCCCAAAACATTTTCTGGCAGCCATTATATCCCTATATATAGATACCTGGGTTCAGATCAAGATAACTGTTGTTGTTGTATGTTCTTTAGTAGATGAAAGATTATCATAAAAGCATGTACATCCCAAATTCATATTTAAAAGATCATTATACAAAACAGCAGATCAAGATAACCCAAAACCACATTACCTCAAAAATCCTCACAATTAAAGGCCTGAAAGAGGGATGTGTCATTGCCCCAATCTTTTTTAATCTGTAGACTGCAGACTATGGCACGGAATTGCTAAAAGGGAATCTTTTTTCAACGAAGTTAGGCCCCACAGAATTACCCATCATACAGTATGCGGGCGATTTGGTAATACTGGACCATATGTGCCTTGGCATGAAGAGGGCATTGAGCATACTACATACTTTTAACACTACCAACTCCCTGCTCGCAAATGCTACAAAAACCAAAGAATTGATTTTTTGAAAAAGGGCCAAAAAACTCTAGCTCTGGTGGAGCCTGGGTCCTTTAACCATAACCTCACCTGGTAAATATAACTACCTGGTCGTGTGGAGGTGGGACACGGGCAAACCTTCCCTTCAAGCAAAGGCCCTAGAGAAAAAAGCAGCCAAACATGCTTTGTATTAACCAAACTTTACCATAAATTACAAAGCCCAACAGCTGACCGGGTTCGAATAGTCACACGTGCCACACTATTGCCTACCGTAAGTTGTGGACACCTCGCATTCCCTGGAATGCTCACACGTTCACTAGAGCATTGTCGTGTAGCTGCTTATAGGAAAATATGTGGGCTCCCTAAAACAACACTACCTACATTGATAACGATTTGGAGTTTGGGCTGGTGAACATTGGCATTGAATGCAAAAAGGATGCAATTCAAATTTACCATCAACTGATCCGAGCAGATGCAGACTCCAAGAAAGGGGCCGTGTGGGTGATCTTTAAGGAGGCAAAGAAGGAATGGGCAAGGCGCTTCAATCTGCACATCATGTTGCACCCTCGAGCACTGTGCTCTTGCTCATATCGAAAAGATGTACCCCCGTGCCACACAGCGCTATAATCTTGGAGCCCAAGTAATCAGACAAATAACTTACACTACTTAATCTGATAACGCTGGGGGGAGGAGGGGTTACTATCACCGCACATCGCACTTTCTTCCGGAACGAACCTGCGTTGGCCTGATTTGTTTATCATTTTTATGATAAGGAAATGAGACATTGTATTATTCGCAGTGAACGCCATATTGCACGTACTATGGGGCAGATTTACAAGCCCCTTGCGCCACTTTTGCGCCACTTTTCCCATGTTAAAAGTTACGTAAAAGTGGCGGCGCAAGAGGCCTGTAAATCTGCCCCTATGTTTCATTTAAATGTCCCTTTTTCTTTTTTATTGGAATGACTTCACCATGTGACTTTCCTAAAATCTACTAATTACAGGCTCTTTTTAGGGGTATGAGTGACGTAATTGACAGGCGCTGAAGTTGATGAAACTAGATGGGTGACTACTTCCTAGCAATTTCAAATGAACAAAAACTAAAAAAAGGAGAAAATGCCACAGAAATCAAGCTTATGTTAAGATTCCCAGAGAGGGTGTGAAGCGGGTTCTAGTTTCCCATTATTTCATTGTTAATGACATTCCTCCTGTTGTGCTTAGAAATCGTCTGGTCACATACAGGCACAAAATGGCAGATGTAACCTTGGCTACTCACCTGAAACTACAGAAATGGGTTACACAGTGGCACAGCAGTACATCTGCCAAATGCACATGTGGAAAGGCTTTGCCATGGTGTAAATTAGGTGTGTGGGGTATAATTAAATTAAATTATGGAAACATTAAAAAGATGGTTATTAGGAAAAACTGCGTCCGTCCTTCCTGTGTGCCTCCCCTTTGCCTCTTGAACACGTACTGTGTGTCGCATTAAGCACAACATGTGACCTCAGTGGTCTTCGACTTCACGCAAGAACCTCGCGAGATTAAACGTAATCACACGAACCACCTACCAATCAGCAAGGCACCTCCACAGCCAGAGAGCATTAGAACCTGGCTGCCAGCTGGCATGATTAACCAACTTCCAAGGAACACCTGCAGTGCTCCAAGCAGTTCTACGCTGCACTCGGTGGAGTGGTCTATCATGGACGGTAGACACAAGGGAAATGACCATCAATATTTTTGGTGAGTAGAGAGTACGACAGACAAACTCTCTCCTCGCTGTGTTCAGTTCATCCAGCCAGGGTCTCAAAATAGACGTGTTAGGCTAAAACTTGTGTGGGATTTGTGAGCTAAGAACGCTCAGGGGGTTTAACGTCTTGACATCTCCCTAATTGGCAGCCTCCAGGATCCCGCACTAAGAAGACGCTAATCCAGTCCTGCGCCTTCTGTCGGAGTCGGGAGCTTGGAGAGGGCTGGAGAGCGGATGAGCAAGGCTACATGGAGCACATATGGGGAAGATGCAGCTCACCATGTACAACTTAAGGATTCCTTTTTAGAACCTAGGTGGAACCCTCTGATTCCTCTTTAACTTTTTCCAGGTCATGCAGTTCTAGGACATAAACTACAAAATGGGGGAAATTAAAAAAGACGATGTCGAGAAATACCTGGAAAGCAACCCACAATTTTCCAAGGAGTACTTTGACAGAAAATTACGCATCGAAACCATTGGGGCGATCTTTAAAGACAACCAGGTGAAGCTGAAAGAGGGCCATTCCCTGCAAGAGCTGTCCCGGGTGGAGGAAGCGGAGGTGATGTTTGAGCTGGTGCGCAGCATGTATGACGCTGGCAGTGGAGAAGAGCTGGAGATGTTGAAGACCATCCACCGGGTCCTTCAGCGGCTCACCCAGCTGCTGCAGGCAGACCGCTGCAGCATGTTCATTCTAAGGTCCCGCAACGGCATACCTGAGGTGGCCACCAGGCTCTTCAATATCAGCCACAACTCCAAGCTTGAGGACAACCTGGTGCTCCCCGATGGTGAGATCATCTTCCCTCTAGACATTGGAATAGTGGGATGGACGGCTCACACCAAGAAGACCTATAATGTCCCCGATGTGAGACAGGTAGGTTTTCAGGGTCAATGCAGCACCATCAGAACACACTTGTCTGAGATTGATACGCACACAACACGCGGGACTTAATTCTTCAAGGTGCATTGGTATTGTGTCGTTACTTACCGGTAATTTTCATTACCAAGACGAAGGTCCTCCTCGTCCCAATTCTTACAATAGTCAGGGAACAGGACTGGGATGAGGAGACCCTTTGAGGGGCAATGGGGTTTTGTGGAGAAAATGTCCTCTTTTATTGATTGCTGAGCTATGCTCATACCAGTGCCACACGCAGATGCTCAGCCCTAATCGTGCAATGGTAAACAAGGAATCTATGCATTATGTGCAAGAATCCTGTGGATAGTAGCAGCCACATAACGTGACCTTTAACATATTTACTTGACTTAGTCTTCCATCTTTCCAAGGTAGGTACATGGAGTACAAATACATTGGATAAAAGTAACACATGTTTTTAAAGCACATAGAATCAGCCAAACATTTGTCTGAAGCACTTTTGAAAAATAAGTCATATTCCTCGTCTCTTAATCCTAAAATAATCAGTTCACAGTTTTAATTCGATTACATATCCAAGTGTCAACGTTTCTTTGTTTAGTAGAGCAAAACATTTTTAGATCTTATATACTGCTTCCAAAGGAAGTTTTTGTGTGTTTTGTATGATCGACGTTATCGTTGATGTACTAATGACTGATGCCATGCAAAACTGTGTTGCTAAAAGCAGGATGCATAAAGGATTTCAAATATAAACAAAAATGCAGCAATGTTAAATTGTTTCAAAGCGCTGTGAACTCTCCTGCATGTTAGATAGAAATCTGCTCTGAAAGCACATCTCGTGAACTGAAATAATGTATTTGTCCAGACCAGCGTATTTTAAATCCCAGAAGGGTCCAGCCGTCTACCCAGTAATGTTCACCTTTCTAGTCAAGCGCCGAGAGACAATCATCGCATCACGTGTAAATAAATGCAGAAAATACATGTAGGTGTATTGAGCGAAAAGGGTCATTGAAATGAGCGTAGCACAGTGAAGGGAGAGGATGTGGCCTAACGGCTGGAGCGGCTGACCTTGAAGCTAGGGAAACCGGGTTCGAGTCTTGGCAGGGGCGCTCAACATCCTGCGATTCTGGCCAAACCACTTAATTTCCCTGTGTCTGGTAAACTGGATGTGTCTCTCTGTAAGGAAACGCGTGCTCGTGTAAAGCGCTCTGATACCTTCGGGTCGAGTTCGCCCTGTATAAACCTAAAACACAACCTGCGTTGTTCAGGTCTGTCTGCAGTGTAGTTGCTCTCTCTGCGACGGCGCGTGTCTGGTTTACCTTCTCTCGCCTCCAAAAGCAGAGCCCGGGATAATCCTCTAAATTCATAAGGCTGATTACGAGAGAAAAGCTTAGGAGGATGAAGGGAGATGTGGCTGGGCCTTTCATCCGCCTTTATGTGCTCTGGTGTGCCCTGCTGCGCCAGCCGGCTGGCTGCGGCGCTCACAGGGACAAGCTGTGTTCTCTTGGCGTCAATCATAAATTGGTCCAGTGGCAGAACTGAAAGTAATCTAATTATTTTCTTTGCAGATGTCTGGGAGGGTCAGCCCAGGATCTTCTACCTTAGGTGCACAGCAGCGACATTATCTTAAAAGGTGGACCCTGGCAGTTAGCAAGCTCAGTCCAATTGCTGTGAGCTTACTGCGAGTTTGACTCAGAAAGTTAGCTCCCCTCACAGTTAAAGTCCAAACATCGGGTAATCAAAAGCGAAAAATCCTGGTGGGTTAAATAGTTGTGGAACCAATATCCTACTGATCTAATATTGAAAAGATTTTTTTGCGTTTTTATTTTTTTTTGTGATTCTCAAAGTCACAGGATTAGTGATGGGAAAAAGCTATGTCACAATGTACTGACCAACTTTTACTTCTGTATCCCAAAGGGCAGCTGGAATGAAAAGGCTTCCTTCTTCCCCCAATGGACTGCTAGGGTGGGAGCCGGTTTTAGACCCATGGTTGTTACCGGGGCCGGTTTTGCAGGGTAGGTGCAATATCAGCCCCCAGCAACAAAAGCGGCACAATGCTTTCCACTAGCACTCCTCCTGCAGGGGCGGCTCTAGGCTCATGGCGGCCCTGGGCAGGCAGAGCAGGTAGGGGGCCCTGGAAGAGGGGGTCTGGGTGGGGCGGAGCGTGGAGGCCAGTGAAGAGGGGGGAGTTAGGGTGTTTGGAAGTGGAACAGAGCCACCAAATCCCTGCCAGGGGCCGCCACGCAAATATGTATCCATCCTCAGAGGATTATTATATTAAGGATATATATTGGCGTGGAGGCCCCTGGGGTTTGGTGGCCCTGTGCAGGTGCACAGCTTGCACATGCCTAAGGCCGCCCCTGCCTCCTGCCCCCCCCTTCCCAGGGCAGGCTGAGATCTTTGCCAGGGCCGGTTTCGGTTCCCAGTCCTGCTCTGGCCAGGACCCCTGCAATGGTCAGCTACTGTCAACCGACTTGGGGCGTTAACGGATTCAGTGTGGGGAACAGTCCCTTTCAGACAGCTTCACCTCTGGAAACTGTGGCAGGCAGCCTTGGGGAGTATGCAGTGGCCCACTGGATCAATGCTTGCACCCCCAATACCTTTCCTAGAAATTAGTATTTAATTTTTTTCTTTAGTACAAAGAGGCAGGATGTTTTGCAACATCATGCAAATATTCATTTTGGTATGTGACGTGATCAGTCTCATCACAAAATTGACCATTAATTAAGCCTTCATTATGAGTTAAAGGCTAAATGTTGATCCCTCTGCAAAGACTTTGCACAGGGACCACCAGAATTGCAAGTTGTCTGATAATTATCACATCCTCACAGTTTTCCCCTGAAAAATGCTGGCAGGTCAAACCAGCAAAAACGTTTCTAGTGAAAAATCCCAGAAAAACGGCAAAATAGGTAAAAGTCTGTGTGCTAAAACTTGAATTTGCATGTTATGCTTCATTTTCTTGTTGATAACTCAGAATGGGAGGTATTTAACACATGTGACAAATACCTCACCCTGAGGTAATAGTATTTACCAAGTGTGGTAACTTCCCCACCTTATTCTGACAAACTTGTAATGAAGGCCTAATACTGATGAATTTAGAAACAAAAAAATTAGCCACTATAATTCTCAATAAGCGATGGATACTACTCGAAGTTCTTGAAGTTTTCTACGCATGATTTGTCGCAATGAAATCTTAACTCTACTGCCATTTTCAGTAGTTGCAAGAAATACAAATCACCATTGTTCATCAAGGTTCAAATAAAAAAAAACACACTAATTTAAGGTCCCTGTACAAAAAAACGGGATATCAATTTTCACGATCAGTTAGTTCCTGTGAGGAAATATAGCCAGTGAGTGTGGAAAAATAGCATAATGGAGAAAAAGCAAGAAATTCCGGCAAAAAGGGTAGATCAACAACTAGGATCTACCAAAGACTTCATTCACATAATAAAAACTTGACATTCACCCAGTTCTCAGCATGCAATCTCATCTAAGGAGATCACAGTAAAACAACAACATGTCATTGCTAGCAGCGGAGGGCTCACAAGAACACCCCAAACATTTAGTGAGAAAAAAATATTTTTAAAGCAAATTAAAAATATTGGCAAACTAGTATTTTGGTCGAAAAGAACAAAGAAATGGATTTACCACTAGAAAATTTGGTAATGGGCTCACTGCATCTTCGTTACTGAAAATCACGTGATTTGTAAGCATTTTTAAAACAGTTCATACACATGTGTATCTGGAGTGTGCGCGGTCCTAACTTCCAGACAGTGAAATTGTGCTTTTTTTAGCTTACATTGACTCAAGCTATGTGTTTTATGCAGCTATGCTTAAATGTAATCATTGAACTACGGCGAGAAGTTCACACGTATATACGTTTATCTAAAAATCCTTATTACGTATAATTACCAGTCCTTGTCTCAGACCTATGCACCACTGAAGGAGAAGATGTGCTTCAGTGGCTAGGTTACTGACCTTTCAACCCAACCCAAAAAGCAGGGTTCTATGACCAGACTTGTCTACTCACCAAACATGGATGGTTGGGCAAAATCCTTAGAGAATGTGTTCAAGTACATTTGGAGTCCCCTTATATCCACTATAGCTGAAGACGCAGCATTAACGTACCTGTACATAGGAGAGTCTTGAGCGATTTAAAGAGCTGTTATTTTCTGGCCACGCGTGTAAATGCCAAAGGCAAGATATTTACCAAATGCATTCTGAATCGAATCTTGGGTTCGGTGAAAGAAAATACACTGCGGCCACTGAAGCTATTAGGTCTCCAGCAGCGGAAAAAATGTCCAACTTCAGGAGGTTCGGAGAGAGATGTATTAAGGCAACTAAAGCATCTCTGTATTGGACAAGGAACTGCTCTAGAGCATACTCGGGAACTGGGGTATCCTAACCGTTCTCTTCACACTGATCAAGATGCTAGGCTCTATTACCTAGGTGCAAGTAGAGGTAGGTTGTAAGGGATTCATTTGGACACACTATGATAATCCAATAGGATTATTCAAGAATATACATATTTAAGGGTCTATCTGAGCTCAGCATAAGCTAGAAGACACAGTTGAAGGAGAAACACAGACAAGCAAGTAGCGTAATATGTGGACAGCACCATGTGCTAGAATTGGAGGAGTTATTTTAGGTAAAATGCTCCTCCTTTACTAATGTATAGAAGAGTTGTTGGACCTAGACCTCTCGGCGGGGTCACCCCAAACATTCTGCCGTCACCCTTCTTGCTTTCTGAACTCGTTGTAGTTGGCTTTAGGACTTTGTGCACTTTACCACAGCTTACCAGTGTTAAAGTAGCCTTTTTAAACATGCCTCAGGCCTGCCATTGCAGCCTGTGTGTTCAGTTTTAAACTGTCATTTCGACCTGGAAAAATAAACCTTGTGCCAGGGCTAAACCATAATTTTTTAATACATATAAAGCACCCACAGGGTAGGCCCGTAATAGCCCATAGAGCAGGGAGCGTTGCATGAAAAATATTAGACCTGTACTTCTACATTTTACGTGCCCTGGTAGTGAAAAACTCTCAAATTCGTTTTTCACTATTGGAAGGCCTACCTCCCCATAGGATATAATTGGGTTACCTCATTACATTTAGTACGTGCTATCATTTTGTTGTCAGCAGGTAGGAATACCATATTTGGTGTATGAGGAGTTAAAAAAAAACACTCTTTAATTGTAAAGTCTGATTTTAAGTCACAACACTGAAAATTACACTTTTAGAAAGTTGCCATTTTCTTGCTCTAACCATTAGGTGCCTGCAGCCTGTTCCTGGGTCACATGACGAAGTGTAGTTGGTAGTTGGCCTTTGTGTTGTGCTCCCAGACAGCCATGCAATAGATGTTTTTTGGCATTGACGAGATGGGCCATCCTGTTTGATGAGGGGGTGGAATGGTCACCTGTCACATTTTCCCTTCAGAAACACTCCATCAGCTCAGACACAAAGAACTTCACGCTAGTCTATTGTGCCTGCAGACAAACTGAGGACAGGAAGGCAGGAAATCCCAGACACTTTTGTAGGTGGAAGACTGGACGTTTTTTCCACTTCAAAGTGGGAACCAGGTATAAAAAGACCTAAGACCCACTCTTCAGTATACTCCTGGACCTGCGGATACCGGAGAAGCACTGCACTGCTGCTTGAAGCCTGCCCGGCTGTCTGTGAAGGAAGACTGGACCTGCATCCTTCATCCCAGGCTGAAGTGACTCCAAGGATCAGCTGACTGAACTCCCGTTCTGAGCTATAGGGAGACAACAAGCTCTGGAGGCCTCCCTGCAGCTGCCCAGCTGACCTGCTGTACTGGACCAGCAACTGGATCTGCCTGAGCATTGCAAACCTCTGCTGGAGGAAGTTTCTGATCCCCAAGAGGTGCCCCACAGGTCCTGAACCCTTGGTGTGGCATCAGTGAGGCTCTTCATTGAAGAAAAGAAGAAATCTTGCAGTGTTGGGCTCTTTACTACCACAAAAAACTCATTTGCGCTAAGAGTTTGCCACCTGCGCCAACCACCAACACAAAGCTCTGGTAAAACCAAGTTGCTAAAGTGACTGCCAACGACGATTGGCAATGCGAGATCTGCATGTCACACTACAGCATCGGTAGCCAGCGGTGACCACAAACTTGAAGCTCATCACTGACCGTCTACGTCACCCAACAAGATCTTCATTCTAGAGCAACTGGCATCCGTGACAACTGATAAGATATTCCTGCTACAACAGTTAACATTCACAATGCTCTTCCTACTCCTCGCGGCCCCCTCCACTGTGAACAAAAAAAATTTCATATTGGATCTTAGAAGGTAACTTTTTCAGCTGGACTAACCTGCCTCCTTTATCCGGCCCATGCTCCATTGTGGTCAACCTGAACTTTAGACTTTCACACGACCAAATAACCACTAGTGTCGCTTTCTCATTTTAAGCACTATTGTTATCTTAAATCTTTGAAATTGTATATCTCTGTTTTTACTGATTGGATTTTTGTGATTCTGGTGTCAAATAATTTATGGAAATTTAGTCTATGTTTCTGAATTGGTGTGGGCTTTTTCTTGTACTGTTTGCGTACTGCATAAATACTTTACATATTGCCCCTCAGTTGAGACTGACTGCTTTTGTGGCATTCTACCAAAGGGTTAAGCCCAGATTAATTCAGTAACTTTTTATGGTTCACCCTGAAAACGATTGTGGTTGCTGCTTAAGAAGGGTTTTGCCCCCCAACCTACAACTCGATTTCTCACAAGAGTGTTTCCAGAATTCACATTTGGGTATTTGAAAAATGTGATATCATATGGTAGAAGACATTTGTGAAACCATAAGAATCCTCTAATTTCACTCTAGTTAACGTGGAACTTAAAGATTTAAAGACTATCTTCTATGCAGCATTTGTTAAGGCCTCTAATGAGATAGTCTGTAGCATGTAGAACACTTTTCAATAGTGTAAGGTAGAATTCTGAGATGCTGGCTAGTGGGGCATTACCTTATCTACACTGGGTAAATTTAGATCCTGAAGTGCTGTGTTAAATGCAGTATCTCGCAGGAAAGACTTCCTCCGGTGAAGGAAGATTGTGTGATGTGGTGTCAAAGTGGAAACCAATGGATAGTGTGCTGTCGACAAATCATTGGCCATCTTTGTGACAAGTCAACTTTGTGAGTCATTTCCTCAGTATATGCTGTTTACCATTAAATGGCGATGAGTACAAATTATGTGGTGTTTGGGTTTAGCTTGAACAAGGATTTAGCCATCCATGCTTGAATAGTGACCAGGCATTCCTTAAGTAGAGCGATGTTGTGGCCCAGTGATATTTTCAGGTACGGTTGTCTGCCCTCTGCATACTGGTGAATGGATTGTTCTTGTTGGCAAAAAGGGTTTAAAGCGACTCCAATTACAGGTTAAAGATTACAGATAAGAGGATTGAGCCTTGTGGAACACCGCAGGTCACTGGATGATTTCAGATCTCAAGGAGCTCACGTGCACCAGCTGAGGTCTATTCTTCAGGTAATATGTGAACCACCACAGGGGAATGCCATCCTAGTCCATTTGGGATGTGAGGGTATTGGGTAGAGCTTGGTGGCCAACAGTGGCAAAGACCCCAGGGAGACCAAGAGGGCAAAGAAGACATGGGTCTCCATTGATGCCGCTCAGAGAGCATACTCTCTACTGAAGGGTGGCTGCGCTGTGGTCTGAGTTGTGACTGCTAGCTATGCAAGACTACAGTAGTTTAGATCTTCTTATAAAGAAGGCAGGCAGGCAACTCCCTTCTTAATGTTTTTTCCCAGAAAGAATAGGTGATAGTTCGAATTATACCTAACAAGGTCCTCTAGCTTTGCAAAGAGATACTTGACAATGCTGTCCTATTAACTGGAATGTTGTGTTTCTGCTGCCATTCAGCTTCTAGTGAATTCTCCTTGTAATGCACTCAAGTGACTTTTTACTAATGAAATCTGAATAGATCGATGATGTTTTGGCCAATTGCTAACCAAATATACGTTGGATCAGTTAGGCCATAGAGGATTTTAAAGATGCCATCACTGTCTAGCTGTTTGCCTGTTTCCGTCCATTCACTTATCCGAGGTAGCGACTTGCATAATCACTGGCCATGGGACGGGCACCTGTTTGAGGTAAACTATAGCCAAACACAGAAAATAAATATATATTTTTTCACCATAATGTGGAATTCCACAAGACTTAAGTGATAAGGGATCTAAAATGACTCTCTCACTTTTTCCTTACACCAGAAAAATCTGATGGACCGGGCCTCCATTTACCTCCTGGTATTAATATAGAGAATTATATTGCTCAATGTGCATGATAGTTTCAGAGAGAACCTTGTCTATAAGTTAAGACTGTCTGGTCTCCAGGGCACAGGTGACACCCTAACCACCAATTGCAATTTCTCACAGTTCTTACTTCCAAGCCTGGCCTTTTCATCTTAGCTTTGGGTAAATGTTTGATGGAAGTCAAGTTGCTACTTGGTGGAATGTCAGAAGCTGACACCAAACTAATCTGTATGTATGGATGTTGAAAGTGAGCCTTAGTGGAAGAAAAATCAAACCATGGTAAATATTTTGCCTATTCAAAGATCAGGCTATTGCTGATTTGCAAATCGTGAACATGCTTTGCCTCATATGAGGGGGTGACTATGTTACACTTGTAAGTGTGCTTACCTATGGTCATGGATTACACCTATACTTAACCACACCAGATTCAACCTAACATTCATACCTTTATCAATGTTTGTAGTTTATAGAAACATCTTAGGTAGAGAGACTATTGAGATAGTGCGACAAGTTAGTGCTAGAGGACATTACAGTCCCCATGAACCGGGGAATGTTGTCACCACACAACATATTATTCCCTCCCACAGTCTACGTTGGTTCCTGGCAGAGTTTGTACTCCATTTCAATGGAGTTTCTTCTGGTCTACATGGTGTAGGTCTTGAATAACTGGAGGGGAGATTCTTTTAGCAAGACCCAAGGCAGTGCGCCACAAGATTATAAAAAGGGTCATGGGCTCGCCTCCTTTGCCCAGTACTGGGAAGTGCAGAGAATCTCATTTAATTGATTGTGTAAAACTCCTAATTTTCCCGTTGCCAATCTTTGATGATATTTCTGCCTTATGGGAAGAGGACACAATAACTTTGATGCATGAAAGCATCCAAGGTCCTCAGCAAGGACACTAGGCACCACTTCCGGCCCCACAAACAGACCTGGAAGTGAAGGGATAGAAACAGGCACCCTAGTGCGCAGTGTAAGAATAGCATGGCAGGAGACAGGCTTCCCCCGATGAACACAGTGTCAGAGGGCATTAGTATATAAAGCTATGCCAACTACGCAACTCTGCCAAGCACCATGCATCAGGGGCTAGACTAACGCACTTAAGTGATAATAATTTGTTTATTGTATAGTTAATAAAAACCGTAACAATTTACGTAAAACGCCATTCAACAAACATTCGCTTAAAAACCAAGTTTTCATAAGATTTCCTTTCATTTCGTGAACTCAGCATAAGCCGTTTAAAAGCAGTTCATAAATCACTATTTACATATTTCACAGTATTAATAAGAGACGTCCATCTGTCTTTTAACCACAAGTCTGAAGGATCTGAAATGTCAATTTTTTTTTCTTTTTTTCTTTTCTTTTCACCTTCATCCCAATTAAGATTATTTCGTTAAGGACTCGATTGCTTCCTATAGTTTTTCGTGAGCTTGCAAAAACTTTATCATTCTACAATTCATTTGGCGGTCAGTTGAATCCAGGCCTCCAATAATGGCGGTTCTACATGAACGTATTCTCCTGTCCAGGAAGACTTTCTTCAGAAAGGTGACACGCTCGAGTTGCAGCTTCTTGCAATGGCATATTAGATGAATGAAGTCTTCCTTTTCGTAACCACAGAGACGGCATTCTTTTGATTCAATATGCCTCCAGGATGGTAAGTCGGCTAAAGTTGGAAATTTGCCAAAACGCAATGCCATTAGTTGTTTTTTAATATAAATAGGGAACGTAGTGTCTAGATAGGCCACCGGTTCAAGAGTTTTGTAGTTATTATTCACAGTCTAAGAATGGGAGCGATGGGAGAAAATACCTTTATCTGTTAACAAATAATGAAGTTTTGCAGCTCTATTTAATGCCTGCTTAAATGATAAAAAATATATTAAACAAAACAAGAGCCAACACTGGGGTGTCAAATTTAGATGACTGGTCAATTTGTGGCGACGGCTGCTTCGATTGAAACAAAAACAACCTATTTTCCTTTAACCACAGACAAATTTATTCTATTGATAAAAACCCTAGAACGCCCGTGTTCTACGTGCTACCCAAATTGCACAAAGACGAACAAAATCCACCAGGACGGCCCATCATTTCAGGATGCGAATCTCTGTTTGAACCTATAGCCAAATATATCGATCATTTCTTGAAACCCTTCATTCAGACCATCCCGGCCCATCTCCAAGATACCACTGCTTTCCTAAACCGCATTTCGACCATCCAATTTGATCAGGACAGGCAACTCCTAGTTACACTGGATGTGGTGTCTTTATACACCCAGATACCCCAAGAACAAGCAATGGAAACCTTAACAGTGTTCCTTGACAAAAGGGAAAGACCAGTCAGAGTCCAGACCAAGTTTATCCTAGACCTTGCACAATTTGCATTGCAAAAGAACTTTTTTACGTTTGACAATGAATTTTTTTATCAAGTGAAAGGGGTGGCGATGGGTTGCCCCTTTGCCCCGGAGCTAGCTGTAATGTTCATGGGGTTATTTGAGGAGAAATTCATTTACCAATCGAATCCTTTTGGCGGCAGCATAACACACTACATGCGATACATCGACGACATTTTTATGGTCTGGACAGGAGGACATGATGACCTGGACCAATTTGTTTGTTGGTTAAACTCGAGAACAACTGACATCCAATTTTCTGTCTCAGCTTCAAACGAATCCATCAACTTTTTGGACGTCAAAGTGGAACCTTCAGATGGAGGTTTGAGTACGACACTATTCCGGAAACCTTCCGATAAGAACAAAGCGCTGCATTTTACTAGTAACCATCCTCGCAGCCTAAGACAGAACTTGCCCTATGGGCAATTTCTGAGAATTCACAGAAATTGTTCGAGCAAAGAAGAATATTTCATCCATGCTGAACAATTGAAAAATCGACTCATTCAGAGAGGGTACCCTAAAAAACTAATAAAAAACTCCCTCAAACGAGCATGGTGGACCCCTCGAGAGGCGTTGTTGGAGAAAAGAGTCAAACCTGATGTTAAAAGGATGGTCTGTGTAACCACCTTCGGTCCAGCTGCAAACTTACATAAAAAGCTGATCATGTCAAATTGGCACCTACTAAAAAACCTGCATGAGGATTTCACGGCATCCCCACTTTTTGCTTACAAAAAGGATACAAGTGTGGCCAACTATGTCGTTAGGGCAGCATTACCAATTACTAGGGCACCCACATTACACAGCCTTTTCGGATTACCTCCACCAAAAGGACATCATAAGTGCGGGACATGCACTTGTTGTGATGAGACTATCGAGGAATCAGTTTTTGCATTTGACAAGATACACTGGAAACACGACACCTTTACCTTTGTAAATCCAAAAACGTAGTCTATGCCATCGTTTGCCCTTGCCCTCTAGTCTACATTGGGAAGACTACACAGGAAATCAGGAACAGGATTACGCAACATAAATCTCGCGTCCGCAGGGGGGTGGAAAATGCCCCATTGGTCAATCATTGGATCAAATGTAAGCACGAGAACATGGACCTGCGATGAACAGTTTTGTCCAAAATAGAAAAAGACCCCAGGGGTGGTGACATTGAAGCTAGATTGTCCCAACGTGAAGCTATGCTCATAATGAAATTCAACACTGCCGTACGGGGACTAAACGAAATCTCTGAAATTTACAAGCCGGGCCCATGAGCTAGTCCACTCCAGCCTTTGTTTTACTCTCCAGCCGAATTCGCGGCCTTGGACTACAAGTCCCAGCAACCCCAGGCCTCCATATTCAAACCAGGAAGCACCGAGGCACCACTTCCACTCGACGACTCGAGCAGTGTGAACCACGGACACCGTCGAAGGAGTAGGTCTCACGCCTTGCTCCCGCATCGGTATGTTTTCATGCATTCCTCCCATTCAATGCACACGCGTCCCCCTCGGTAACCTGCTAATATCTCTCATCGCTCCCTCTTGCAGCAGAGGAGCGGGCGTACAGACACCGGCTGACAGAACAGCGAGCACGAAGCAAGTCACGAACGGGTAAGTCTCCATGAACCCGACCGCTTCCCCGTAACGTTCTAGAGCTGAATGAACCATTGCGAAAGAGTAGACACTAAATGTAGTCTTCTTGTATTGTCTTCCCCCACAGCGACTTTGATCACGCCTATTGGGAAATACTATTCCACTTTGGATTCTCACCTGCCTGCCATTGTTTGAGTTCTTAGTACTTGTGGATTAAGGTAGGGAGCCCCTGTTGAACACAGGGAGTTGATCCCCGTTTATTCATTTCAATTCTGAATTGTTTTCCTAAGCCACTCCCCTTTCTATTTTGTTTCAGAACCATTCCGGTCCTGAGGAGAACCCCCATTTAATTAAAAGGGGTTCGAAACGCGTCGACCAGCTTCTTTGTCCCGCATCTGGTCAATAATTTTTGTCGGAACAGTTGTTCGATTTATTTGGTTCTACAAGACAGACTGTGACAATAACAACTAGAACAGATCGAAAACATAGAATGAAATTCTCTCCACTGAACTGAATGACCGATGCTCGGACGTATTGTTTCTCTATATATTGTTTGTTGTTGTGAATGCATGTTGTATGAATGTATGGCCAAGTGTGTCTGAAACTGTATATTTATCCGTTTGTATACTTTGTATATATAATCCATTGTTTTGTATATTTCGTATTTTCCATGCACGACGAATAGTGTGCTCAAAAAACAGAAAAAGACAAAAAGTTTGATTTATAAATAGAATAAATTTGTCTGTGGTTAAAGGAAAATAGGTTGTTTTTGTTTCAATCGAAGCAGCCGTCGCCACAAATTGACCAGTCATCTAAATTTGACACCCCAGTGTTGGCTCTTGTTTTGTTTAATATATTAGTTGGACTCAGCCATCCTGAGTAATGAGTCAAGGCCCTTCTTGATTCTCTGATAAATGATAAAAAAGGCAATTGTCTTTTCCAAAGGTTAGAAGAACATGTTGCCTCCAATGCACTGGTCAAAAATGTGTTGGCCTGCGATTTTTTTTACGTTTCCAATTCCAGCCATAAGAATTTATTGAGGTTGTTTTCACTAGCGCTTTGCATGATATGATGCCACACCTTTATATATGTATAAAGTCTGCCCAGTGATTCGTTCATTAAACCAAATTCTAATCGCATTTGCGCAGGTGAGGCAGAACTGGGAATTTGAAGAACCTTTTAATACATTTTTGTTATTAAATTGTTAAGAATTTTGGAGTTTTTTCCGTGCATGGCGGTGCGGGCATATGATAAGGTAGGCAGTGCTTCGCCTGAGATAATCGTCAGGAGTGGCCTCAAGGATGGCCCTTCCAACTTATTTGCTAGTGAGCTAAATGCAAATATTAAGGCCCCCGCTCTCTGTGTCATGTAATTTTTTTGATCTTGTAGGGATAACTTGTCATCTATGTAGTATCCCAAGTACTTATAACAGGATACTTTTTCCAGTTGTTTGCCTTCTAGCCAGATGTTGTGTTGTCCGGCTTGCCGAGTGGTAAAAAGCATTGTTTTTGTTTTAGATGAGTTAAGTTCCAATTTATTTATAGACAGGAAATCTGAAAGTTCAGTTAGGAGCCTCGTCAAACCAACTTTAGTTAAGCTCAATAGCACAAGGTCAGCTGCATAGGCAAGGTGAGAACGTTTTAATTTGCCTAATTTCGGGGAATGTGAACTGGTACTATCAAGTTTTCCAGAGAGATCTGATATAAATAGATTAAATAGGTGCGGGGCCAGTATGCACCCCTGTTTTAAGCCAATAGTTGTGTACACTTTTCTTGATATGCTAGCACCTACCCCAAGTTTTACTTGAGTCCAGGTATCTGTATAGAATAATAACAAACCCCTCAGTATCCGCTCTGGTATTTCCCATGCTTTCAACTTTGCCCACAGCAGATTCCGGTCCACGTTGTCAAAAGCAGCTTTTAAATCTATGAAACACAGATGCAAGTCCTGTTTCTCGCGCTTACATTTTTCAGATGCCATTGTAATTGATAAGATGTTTGAGATAGTTCCAATCCCTTTTCTAAAGCCTGTTTGATTGATTGGGATCAGATTACTTTCCCAGACCCATTGACCAGATCTTCCAGAGGTAATGAAGCAAAATATTTAGCTTCTACATCCTGTAGGGCAATTAGCCTATAATTAGTTGGATTTGTTCTTTCTCCTCCTTTATAAATGTGGGTTATAATCTATCCTTGCCAGCTGTCAGATACTTGATTGTTAGTCTCTACATCAGTGTAAAGTTTCTCTAAATTTGAGCTCCAGTATTCAGAGGCATGTTTGTAGGTCGCTTGTGGAATGCCATTCGACCTGGGGCCCCATCACTTTTACCACTTTTACCTTTATTGATTGTGTTTGCTATGTCCTCTGCTGAATAGGTAACGCGATTTACTACTGGCATAGATGATTGGGTAAGGACTGTTGATAGAGATTGACAGCTGCCTTCTTCTACTAATTTTAGTTTATTTGAAATTTCAGATGTTAGTTGCTTCTGTTGAACGTTTGATGACTTCTGTTTAAATTTTCGCGAAAGGAAGTTGACTCATTCCGCTTCCTGAACGTTATGTTGTTAGGATGTTTCGATGCCTAGTCAATTGATTTATTGTGTTCCAAAATGTATTTGAGTTTGGATGCCTAATGCTGAATATCAGTTTAGTCTTTGTAGGAGAATTGTCTCCAGTAATGACCCTTCTGTATTATTTGATTGTAACTTCTTTTGTGTTCTTCTTAAGACCCTTTCAACCCCTTCGATGCTCATGACGAGCTCAGCTCGTCATGAGGCACAGTGGAGCTGTGCTTATGACGAGCTGAGCTCGTCATGAACAATGGGGGGATACGATGAGGATCAGCACAGGAGGGGAAAACCATTAGCAGCCAAGGTGTTAAGGTCTTGCACCTCTTTCAGGAAATCAGTAATTGGATAATATCTTTTGTCCTTCATCTTTGGTACTTTCATTTTCATCATTTGTTTACCTAAGAAGAGAGACCAGGCTTGAATCTTATTCATAGGTTCGTTAACGCACTTAAGTTTGGTGGTCTGCACCACTGCACTAAAATGCATTAGCCACGCATTATTAGCACCTCCAGACACCAACAGTCTAACGAGAAGAGCTGCATTGACCCGATTTCGGATTCCTAACTTATGCTCATACTGGCCTTTCTCCATAGACCACACTACATATTTCACAATGATTTACAACGCTGGCTCTTTCTACTTACAGCACCGTTCCTGCACAATTTAAATTTTGCTGTAGTCACTCATCATCGTTCTGAGGATTGGCTTCTTTTAGGTGAGCTTTTGTGGGAGATTGGGATTTTTTTCTTGTTTGACTCGGCAGCTGCACAATGTGTATGCTTGAGCGGCTTACTTCGGCCACCCGGGAACCAGCAGGAAGGAGTGCATACACCTGGGAACGTCAATGTATAATGTGGAGACCGTGCCTAGAACCTGTCTGCTATCTGCCTCTGGGGGTTTGAGCAAGTGCTGGAGACAGAGAACCTCTGCACACTGGCATCAGCCATAGTAAGACCGTCAATAGGAGACCTGTGTTCACATTTGTAGTGTGTGTGGAGGGAGCCTCTGGGACTAGAGAGTACAGAGCAGTGGCGGCTCCTCCACGAAGGCAGAGGAGAGTCACCCCACTGTTCTTAGAGTAGTGAAATGGGGAAAAATAAAACAAAAGTAACAAGGTTATTATTGATTTTTTTGGTTGATGCGGGCTGGGTTAGTGCACGGCTGGTGGCTTTCGGTGGGAGGAGGAGTAGACTTTGCACACCAAGTGCGCATGACTGCTTGGCCAGCCGTTTCGGCTGGTCAAGCAGTCATGCGCACTCTGCATACTCCCCATCAGGCTGTAATTGACAGCCTGGTGGAGAATATGCACCGGCTCCCTGCTCCGATCTGAGCGCCGATCCACGGTGCTTGGACCTATCACAATGCTGCATTGCAGCATTGTGATTGAATCAGGGGAGGCTGTGTGCTGGGTCCTTCCTGCAGCTTCTTCTGGACGGGAGTGAGGAAGAGCAGAGAATCGGAGCAGAGAAGCAACCGTCGGAAAAGGTAAATTAAAAAATATATATATTTTTCAACGCCAGAAACCCCACCCCATCCCTGCTCGCTATCAGCTGCCACTAGTAGAGAGTGATTGTGGAAGGCATAAGGTTGGTGGAATTTGAGGCTAGAGTGAGGCTACACATAGTAATAACTGATGTAAAGATGTCAGGGTCTGGGAGAGAAGCACTAATTGAGGTCTCTGGACCAACTGACTCCAGCACTGACTGAGCAGAGCAGCTGTCAGCAGTTTGAGTCCACACTGCAGCTATTGCGTCAGCCCCAGGCAGGCCACATTTTCCCAGCAGAGTTAGTAATTAACCTGTTACAGGTGTGGCAAGCACTGAGAGTGAGTGAGTCAGTGATGTCTCTCATTGTGCTATTTGGAGAGGCTGACATCATACTAATGTGGTACTATATACAATGAGGAAAGGAGCTGTCTTTCTAATTTGTGATAAAAGGTGCTTACGTAGCCAAGTTACAAGGCCTGGCAATTTTCCACTGACTGTTCAGAGACCACAATTAATGTCATAATCTTTCTGTGTTACTGCAAGTAGCTAAACTGCAGTGTTCAAAACAGGTGTAAAATCATGTAGAATGTGAGGAGATTGTGCAAGTTAGTAGGAGTGTTTTCACTTTTGGAGAAGACTGTTTTGAAAGTTTTACATCATGAAACCTGACTTGATAATGTAATCACTACATATTTGTAACGGAGAGAAATGGAACGTACCTTGTTGGCACAAGGGGTGTTGTCTGACTTCTGTATGTATAGTACTAAGAGGTCCTTGCCTGTGATTGAAAGCACAGTGAATGTGAAAGTCTTTTATTTTAAAAATGCATTAAGGTATACCACAGACTGCCACAAAATGTGCAAACAGATTTACTCTTTTATGCTAAGTAGGTTAGTGACATTGCAGTTTTGTTTTTTTCCCAACAATATCAATATCTTTTTTATAGCTTTTTATTATTCCAAAAGTATGTAATTTCAGTCTTTAATCTCTTTCATAGGGTATCATTGCTTTGTTTTACTCTAAAAAAAGTGTCACTAAAAGTGTCACACATTTGGAAGTTTAATGTCACTCATGAGTACACTGAAACCATGAAAATGTCACACATAAGCAGTCTGAAAACGTGGCAGCTATGATTACTAAGACCTGGCTCTGTTCCTTTGCTGTTGAGAACACACATTTGGCATTGTCGCCAAATCGAGTTTTAGGTTTTTCTGGGAGTGGAAGACTGTCAAAGCTTCTCTAGTGGCAGAATAAACATCCAAAGGGGGTCGTGTACATTTGCTCTCTGCGCTCTTCCGATCCATTCGATCTTAACGACAGTTAAATCTAAAGCGATATCTTATCACCATAATAACCGTCTTTTAATTACTCATTTGGTTTTTAAACGTGACGCACAGTCCATTAAAGACAAAGGTGCAAGAACAGAAAGCATTTAGAGAAAATGACTAACACATATTTACCAGCTTATGGAACATAAACTGGAAATTGTTTCTGAATCTCAGACTACTACAAATAAAGTGCGGGTTATGGTGTTAACTGCTGGCAGAAAACTGCACGCGATAACTAAACGTGCACTGGCAAAGTCAAAAGGTGTGGCCTTGACTTGCAGCCTTTAGGTTTTGTCAATGCAGTGGTGTAGCAAGGGGAGGGCAGGGTTGCGTTTTGCCCCGGGCGGCACGAGTTTTGGAGGTGTCGGCCTCCCCCCCTGTTCTTAGCTGCGGCCACCGCAGAACGCCCTCCCCCCCACCCCCTCCCCCCTCTTACATTCGGCCGTCTCGGGCGGCAAACACAGGGCCACCATGGGCAGCCTAAGGCCTAGCTACGCCACTGTGTCAATGGCATGGTTTTCGTAAAGCGTTTGTTGTTGGGAACATACTAGGCCCTCTACAGAATAAAATAACATATTTGCTAAAAGCAAAACGATGTTTTGGTCTAAAAAAGCGCACATTGCCACAATATACCCTAGCACTGAAGGGAACTACTTTGTGTGCGGATGTGTTCCTTGTGAAACAATGAAATGTCTTCAGTCAGAATAAAGTTAGCCAATGGCAGAAGTGGCCTAATCCCACCTCATGATGTAGCATGTGTAAGAAAGATGTGAATGACATAAACACAGAACAATGAATAAAGAGGGCTACCTCAAAGAGGTCTGTCCCTTCACTTCAGTGCCTGGATCTCCACCCTCCAACCACACAAACGTAGACAACACACTTTCACTGTCTCTAAGGCTGTCCTTCTCCCTATCAGGTGCTCTGCTGAAAAAGAGGCATCCTAACAGAACTTCATTTGGTATTTAGTATAAAATGTTATTTCAGTTCAGGGCAAGCATAGAAAAGACAACTCTAATATTTTGAGCCAGTTGCAGACCATCAAGAGCATAAAGGGCCTTATTCTTAAACCCACTCGATGAGCATCGCGACCTGTGACTCGTTCCTTTTCTCTCACTAAAATCAATACTCATTTGAACTGAACCCACCTCCCCAGAGACTAACTCTGTTCCTTCCTTTTACCTCTCATAAACCCCAGATTAGGCCCTTCGACTTGTTGAGGTGACTGGAGAACTCAAATGAAGAACACGATGACAGTGTTTGTCCCTGTACTATTATCGCTGTCACCGTTTCAGGTTTGGTTAAAGATTATGTTTGTGAGACTAGAATAAAAGTGCTTTTTACCATTCTTGAACAAATTTCATTTATCCGCATCAATAGGCAGAATGCACCTCTCGTGTACCATTTAGTGGATACAAACTGTGAGACTATGGATCTCAAATAGAAGATTCTGGAAAATATTATTCCTGATTTTAGGGCTGGTGACATGGGTGGATGGAGGCTGGAGAAGGTGGATCTTTCCTGTGGATGGGGACATTGAGTTGTTAACGAACAATAGATTGGTTTTGTATAATTCATTTTATATTTTTGTGAGATGATTAATGGATTGCCATGCCTGTTTTTTTCTTCCATCAATTTTGTGCTTAGCTTTTGTCTTAAAATGGCAGATTTTTTAATACTGCCTTTCGTGCTCTTGTTTCAATGTTTTGCTTTATTAGTCTAATTTTTTTACGTATAGGTCATTGATGATTCCTTTTTTATGCTTGATAGTTCGCATAGCTCCAGGTCCGGAACTGACAGACTCCCACCGTCTGGTGGGAAACAGAGTTTGGCCAACCCCAGCCTCTGTAGACCCGTCCCCCATATGAGATGGGGTAGGAGGCCATCCATCATGCAAAAGACAGATTTCGGAAACCAAATTGGCAGGGCTGAAAAAAAATGTAGAAGTCAGGGAAGGAAAACCATCTTATACAGTGCTACCCTGCCCACCACAGATCAAGGTAAGTTCAGCCAAAAAAAGATAGAGGAGAGAGGGACGTCAATGCTAATCTCAAATTCCCCTCAAGAACATCGGCCACTGTGTGGTAGATACGAACACCCAGATACCGAAAGGAATTGTTCCCGCCTTCGAGCATCTCTGATGATGTAGCAGTTGCATCCGGTGCATGAATTGGAAAAGCATTTGATTCATCCCAATTTACCCTGAGACCTGACAAACAACCATATACCTCCAGGGCTTGACAGGTACCCTCGACATCTAAGCGTTCCTACCTAAGATTTAGCAAAAAGTCATCCACATAGAGGGATATATAGAAGGGGTAACAATCAATTTCTAACCCACAATAATACTGCACAATCAGGGTTCTATAGCTATCACAAAGAGCACCAGTTGCAGTAGACAACCTTGTTATGTTCCGTGTCAGTCCTCTAGGATGCAGAAACACAACCTCTAGACGACTCGGGTGGTTGGCGACGAGGATAATAGCAGTGTCCAGGTAAGAAAGCCACTCCC
The DNA here is from genome assembly GCF_964263255.1 of Lissotriton vulgaris. Lineage (NCBI taxonomy): Eukaryota > Metazoa > Chordata > Amphibia > Caudata > Salamandridae > Lissotriton > Lissotriton vulgaris. The sequence continues at coordinate 892,232,949 of NC_141693.1, read as the reverse complement.
AAACCCATGTTAGCTAGTGTGGCATAGAGTAAGTGCCTTAGGGTAATCCTCTAATGGGTATGAATAACATGCAACAGTTGAGAAATATTTGGGATTGTGCTTCACGTGGGTATAAAAACCATTAGATCATATTGTATTTGTATTAGGTCGCCAAGATGGGGGAGCAGCCTGATAACCAGGATTTTACTAAGTATTTTATAGTCTACGTTCAATATAGAAAGTGTCTGTAAGATGACATTCGCTCCTCATTTGTGTCTTCTTTAGCAATGGCACTAGCAGGGCCTCCTTCATCATGAAGGGGAAGGTCCCAGTCATTCTGTCCTACAATGTGGTCAAGATTGGGGCATATGCTGAGTAAAACTCCAGGGGCAGGCGTTCCTGGTACCTTGCTCCTAGTCAGGTTTTTAATCACCCCCTAACCTCCAGCACTATGATCTTGCCTCACAAGGTGATAGTCACCGCTGGCGGTAGCCTCTTTGTTCAACCTACCTAAATGTTATCATGAAGAGGTTGAGAGTAGATCATGCCGGGGCAGCTGTGGAGAGAGGAGTAATACGGCAGAAAAGTTGCATTGATCTATGCCTGGCTATCAACTAGGTCTCCTTCCAAAGTGCACAGCTTGAGTATTTGGGAGCCTTGCAAATCAAGGTTGGCCAGCCAAGTCAGAAATCTACCAGATTTATTGTGCTCCAAGTGGGTCTTAATGAGGTATGCTCGGTAATCGTATACTTGGAGGAGTGCCATCAGTTCAAAAAGTTTCTCCTTCTCGTCTCGCAACTCGTCTGGTGGTGTCGGGCACCCTCAGCGGGTAGCTCAAAACTCATCGAAAGATCACTATCTCAGTATACAATTGGGTCTGGGTCGATATGCAGCGGTCACACACTACTGTTTTAAATGCATCCCACTCCACTAATCGAGACAAGGCTTTATCCCTGTTTTCCCCATAGTAGTAAGTGCAAATAGTATTTATTAGGATGGCCTTGAAGGCTGGGTCATTAAGTGCAGAAATATTACGTTTCCAGGTTGGGATGCAGGGCCTGGTGATCGTCCACTCAAGGCATATCAGCAAAGGATTATGGTCTGAGTTCGTCTTTGTAGGGTACTCGGACCCTCTAATCTTTGATTGGATGTCCATGATACATAGAAAAGTGAAAAGGCAGATTGATAACTCATGCATGCCCAAGTAATAGGAACAGACACTGCACCGAGGATTGTGAGCCCATTAAATGTCACTAAAACCCCCATCAAAAAGCCATTTACAAAGAAGACAAACTTTTAAGGATCAGAGATTTGGGCTGCGGTGGATGTGATATATTAAGGGTGGGGTCAGCCACCCAATTGAAGTCCTCTCCCAGTAATAGTGGGTAATGATGTATTCGGGTAATGTGAGGATTCAGGGAGACCAGGCAGGCCAGTTGCCATGCAATGGGGGTGCAGATGTTCACAAACGCTATTACCATCCAATTTCCACTAGTATATATCAGCCCTCCAGATCTATGACCTCTACCTGTGCAATAAAGGGCGTCCTGGGCAGTATCCTGATCAACACCACTTTATCGAATGAAGAGTATGCTGTAGTATAAATTTTCCCCCTACAGTGTTTTTGTAATGCCTGGCCCTCCTCCTTCGTCGTAAGGATCTTTTGGAGAAAGGCGATTCGGATCTTTCGTCTTTTAAGATACATTTGGACCTTATTCCTTTTGGGAGGGGTATTGAGTCCCCTAGCATTCCAAGTGATTGATCACCCCAATAGTGGACCTGGTGTTAGGCATGTGTTCAAGTGTTCAATGTCACGTCCTCCCCCCACCAAAGGCACTGCAAGGAAAAGGTGCAGGACAGTTACCCCAGTAGGACCTAAATAGTGAACATCAACAGCTTCCCCATAATGGGCTGAATGAACAAGCACAAACCCCAACAACACCCAGGACAGTAGTACTGGAGCAATCTGTCCAAACAATCAGAAACCATAACATATATACTCCTCCAGTGAGACCTAAAATGATCAACACTCATGGTCATGGAGGAGGGAGAAAAATATGAATTATCCATACTCCATTCTCAGGCTCTCTCGCCCATGCCAGGTGAAGAAGAAGGGGGGTGTATGGAGCAGCTGCATGTCACAAAAGAAATAAAGTGCTGCCTTCGGGCAGCTCCCACATTATCGATCACCCTGTTGCAGTGAGAGCTGGAAGCAAATGCTGCTGACATACAATTTCATCCGCTGATTGGGGGCTAACCTTAGGAAGTGGTGTGCTGGAGTAAAAGCTAAGAGCACCTTCCATACCAGAACCAGTGTCATCACCAGAGGAGGCTGCACCACCATAATCCCAGCCCACCCCCTGGCAGTCCATCAGCATGGCGCAAGCCAGGGCCCGGTCCTTGCCTGCTTGCGCCTGTTGTTGAGAGGACCTTGTAGTTCGCTGCTGCCTGGAGCGGGTGTGTTTGTGACGCTGCAGTGCAGGGGGATCCTCCCGGTGGCCCTCCTAGCCCCAAGCGTCACAAGTTTCAAGCCATTCCCATGCTGCTGCTGGTGATGTCAAAAATAATGATTGATTGTTCTGTTGGATGCTGAACCATTTTGAGGGGTATGTTTGAAAATGACTTACTCAGTATCAAATCAGTAAGTATCTGGTGTAAGGTTCCTCACAAACAAATGACAAAGAGAAATCCCTAACTGAGGAGGCTAATCAAATGTGTACTGACTCTGGAGCAAGAATGTAGGCTTTCTTCCCTGTAACATCTTCCAGGACAAGTAGAACCAGAAGTACCATGCTCCAACGTCCAGCTCCCTGGTCATTGTTATGTTTATTATGACTAATATTATTATTATTATTCTGCTTTTGGAGAGCTTGTAACCGTGCTATGCTGCATTGGGCTTCTCACCCAAAACAAGTGGAAGTCATGGGATTGGGTCCTTCAATAGTTGATATTCTGGATAAACCTGGATGAAAATGCATATATTGAGGACTCTTTTGAATGCCAAGAGATTTCTACAGCACTTTGTGCTGGAAAGCATTCCACAACACAGATCCGTTTCAGGGTAAACTTTATCCATACAACTGATTGCAAGAATATTTATGGATTTCTAACTTAAGAGTGAAAGGTGCTCCAACACAGAGTTGGTGAAAGCTCCCCTAATCATAGTCAGTTCAGAAGGGGCTGAGGAAGACAGCAGAGAGCCCAAGAACGGGTGAGTACTGTACACTAAAGTAACCAAAGGGAGGGAGTGGCCAGGAGCAAAGATGGCAAGCGCCTAGATCAAGAACTCCAAGCCTGCCTGAGGAATCCCTGGCCTACTCAAAAGCAATAACAGCATCCAGGGGCTGGGAGAGATCAAAATGATGGCACACCCAGCAGGACTTGAGAGTAGAAAAGACTTTCAAGTTGCCACTAGTGGGAAATGAGATGCCAGCCATAGGCCCGCCACAAAGACAAGATGGCAGGCAGAATCCCTGGTAGCGCCAAAGCAGCAGCCCTCAATGTCCTTAGAGCAATATTCGGTGTTGTGGTGGGCCCCACTCTGAGGTGGCCACACAACCTTCAAACCAGAAGGGGCACATCATTACTTACAGACTTATTTAGAGTTTGACAGATCAGTTCTCTGACGAACTTAAGGGCTATGTGCCTCATTTAGAAACGGCTAGACCTTCATTATCTTGCTACTGGAGACTACTCTGTCTCCGGTACTGACATAAACCTCTGATGGCCCGACAGAGTAAGGGTCATCAGAGATTTGGCCATGTGTCTGCCTACCCAGTTTAGGGTGGACGAATAAATGGCTAGTTTTCACTGTCCTTCACACCAGGTAAAACGTGACTGAAAGGAACAGAGAAAACTGCAAAATGCCCTTCTAGCTATTGGAGAAAACTCCAAAGGCAAGGGGGTATTGTTTTTTTTTTCAAAAAAAAATTACAATTTGGGATTTTCTCTTTGAAATAAAATGAAAAACCACAATGTATGTTTGCCGTGTTGCTCAATCATTTTGACGGAGCCATCCGCGAAACCTTCAATACACTGACAGGATCCACCATCCTGGCGGCTCCTGCCAATGCTAGAGATGTCCACTGGGCCGGCAAACATTTCTGAATTTGACAGGTGGGGGATCAGTCAGGGTGACAGAGTACTTTATTCCGTCACCCTGCCGGACTAAACACCCATTAGTCAAACTCTAAATCAGGCTGTTAGTTTGCAGCAGAGCTGGTACAGGCCAGGGCGACCAAGTGAACTCTCTTGGTCCTAACTGAACATGGGCAACTGAAGTGAGTTTGGGAGGCAACCGTGAGACACCAAGGTGATTGGCAGCTACCTGCACTTGGCTGCAGCATCGTACTCATGCAGGAGTCCAACATAGCTGCTGCAATTGTTGACCTGGGCCAACTAACAGGAGGCCTAAGGGCCACATATGCATGGCCCAGAACCCTGTCAGAGCCACAAAGAGGATACATGGAGTGCCTATTACTTACTAAACTCCGGGTGACTTGCTAATTGTGAAGACTTTATGACTGATGCTAGATTGGGGCACCATGCTGGATAAGGATGGGGAGCTGCTAGGATCCCACTACTTTGAACTATCCTTAGGGCTTGGTGGAACTACAGGTTTCAAGTTCTGAGGGCGCTCGCCGACTGGATATGGTGTGGCCCCATGGCCCTGACTGCCCCTACCACACAACGCACACGAAACCCCAACGTAGCAGGTATATGTAACAACGGGCTGCTTGACTCTGGAGCATAGCTACTCAAGGCCAGAGATGAAATGGGGTGTGGTTAACTAAACCCAATGAGTTGTTGCAGCCCAGGAGGAGACACAGTGGTCCACCACTCAGGTTCAAAAACATCTCCATCAGGAGATGAGGTGATAGAACACTATCTTGAGGTGAGCCTACGCTGAGCAATCATGCAGTGCTCATTCTCCAAGGTCTCGGTCATAGCACCAGAACTTTGGAATCATATTTGTCAGAAGGTTGAAAAAGGAACAATCCATCAGATACCTCCTTCATCATCGCAAAGCACGCAGGGCTCTTATGGACAAAGGGGGTGGCCTGGAGGCAGAATCAGATGGCAGTACCCAGTCTGAGATGTACCTGGTCAAGGCATAATCAAGGACTTCTTTCCTCAAGCCTTATGTGAATCAAAGATGATACTCAAGCACTCAAATCTGATCTCTGCAGTGACCTCCAGGATGTACATAGAGACATAACAGACTTGGTGAACAGAGTGAAGGAAGTGGAGAAAGATCTGCATGAACAAGTTAATTATTGCAACAGTGCATGCTTACCTTTGAAGAACAGCATATAGTTCTTTAGGAGAAGTATGAGGATCTTGAGAATAGATCACCATGTAAGAACATCATCACACATGGAATATCCAAGGACATTTAGAACAGCAGCCTTATAGAATGTGTACTGTACCTCTTCTAAGCCATACTGGAACGACTGCCAAGGTCCGATCAAGCTGGAAAGAGCACACAGGCTCTCACATTGTCTAATCGCTGGAGGTTGCACTCCAGATGTAGTGACCAGCATGCATTTTATGTGGAAAAGGCCATTATTAAGACCTGGGCCTAAGAGGGAGGCTCCATCTCATTCAAGGGCACAACACAGCAGCTGTTACAAGGCCTATCTACCATTAAACTTGTGAAACATAGATCCTTTAGGCCTGCTACAGAATTGTTAAGGGCCATCAAATACAGGTGAAATTATCCATTCTGGATCATCTTTCTTGGGGAGGGTAAACAGTTCTCTCTTGACAAAGCACGCTCTCTCCTGGGCCTGAGTGAGCAGAATGCAGCCAGCCACTCAATGACCACATCGGACATTAGGAAAACATATGGATCTTGGAAAGGGCTAACAAATAGGTGAAGGGACCCTAAGCTGAGAGGAAGTAGATTGCAGCAGGCAAAGAAATAGTTTTGACCCATCTATACCAGTAGTCGGGAGGTGTCAGGACCCTTTGATCCCTAGCCCGCACCCAGATGACAATGGTGATTTAACTTAGGTGAATCAGGACAGCCCTGGCCCCAGTGCATAGTTTGAGCTAGGGCCAGAGAGAAGGGGCCCTGGGGGCACTCGTGATTGAGGGTAGAAAATGCTGTTATACCCTATTGAGTTTTAGACTCTGGCAGCGATTGGTGGAAGAAACAATGGGGGGAGGATTGGCTCTTGGAATTAATATCCTGCTTACATATCCAGTTTGTAGGTCCATGGTTTGGACACAGAGGTTAGCTCCAAGTTTAGAACATTATTTTTCTAGGGGATGTTGGGAGGGCAAGAAGTGACATCAAGAGTCAATTTTCATGTTTTAAAACACACACTCACACAATAGGACCAAGCCACATAATCCAAATGTCACATTACAGGACATGTGGTGATCCCACTAGACAATTAATACTTACAATGTGCGAGGGTTAAATAATCCCATAAAGTGCCTGCGTGTACTAGGGGGATTTAGGAGATCAGGAGGCAATAGATGTCTGTTAAAAGAGACACACCTGTTAACAAACAATACGAATTGTAACCCAGCTATTTTCCCACTCCATATCGTGTATCAACTTCCACAAAACCGGCTGGGGTGGCAATAATGATCTGCGATAAATTTACATTTGTTCAGAGATCTATTAAAACAGACAAACTGGCATGCTGGCTGGCAAAGAGGAGGGTACCCTAATTACTATTGCTATGATATAAGCACCTAATGAGGGACAAGAAAAATGTCTTCTCAAAGCGATATGAGAGATTACCCAAATATGAGACTACCCAGTAATAATCTGAGGAGATTTTAACTGTGTAACGCACAAATAGGACAAATCTCACCATGGTACAGGGGGACACCAAGCTTGTCAGATTCCTGCAAAGCCCTTCTTAATGATGTGGGTCTAGTCGATACATGGAACTTCAGACACCCACTGAAGATAGGCTACTCCCATTTTTCAGTGGCCCACCAGACTTAAACATGCATTGACCATGTTCTAATTCATCAGAGATGGTGCAAAAAATCCAGGAGGTGGATCAGGGTCTGAATACTGTGTCAGACCACCGTCCAAAACAGATTATGACTGAATGGCCAGGGAGGGAGGACAAAGGAACAAGAGGCTTCTGGTAACTCAACGACTCCTTTTTAAAATACCCAATTGTTCCATGCAAAATATGAGATGCTATCAAAGAGTATTTGATATTCAATCACATTGACGACTATCACTCGAGTGTGATAAGGGATGCCCTTTAATAAGTGGATGGGTGTTCATAAAAGGGGCCAGCCACCTTTGACACACAAGTGAAATCGCCCTGACCTTCTTCTGGGAAGACCTAATCACACTGAAACAGAAATATAAAGCAAATCCCTTCAAGAAAACTTGCCTGTTGACCTCTATCAGAGGCCAGTTGTGTGATCTAGAATTCGACAAATCAAATGACCTGTTGGCCAGAGTAAGGGCCACTTCCATAAGGGAGGTAATAAGGTGGGCACTTTGTTGGGAAACAAACTCCGGGCAACACAAGCACAGAGATATGCTGGTGAGATCAGGGATAACACAGGGGAAACCCCGACAACTGATGGGGGTAAGCTGGAGGCATCTCATGCTAGTTATGCAAATCTACACGTGGGCTCCCAGACAGATGTGGAGCAATAAATACATACTTAGACTCAGTCTTCCTCCCTGTTTTGCCCCCTCAAAAGGTAAACAATTAGAGAAGCCCACCACCGGTAGGGAAATACTCGCAGTGATTAAAAAGCTCAAACTGGATAAATCTCCCAGCCCAGATGGGTACACTTCAGCATTTTACAAACATTTGAGTCCCCAGACGTCCCCACTATTGGCCAAGTTTTTCAATACCCTGATTTGGGCCCAAGGATTATCCTAGTCTATGGCTGAGGCAAAGCCCAATAAAGATCCCCTATCAGGCTCATCCTAGCGCCCGATCTCCCTGCTGAACACAGACTCAACGATTTGTGTCAGGTTCCAGTAAACGGACTGAAAGCAGTGATACCACTTTTGATCCAGGCTGATACAAGTGAATTTTTTCTGGCCAGGTCTAATGCCAACAATATATAAAGAGCTCTCCATTTGATAGACTTGGCACAAAAGAGGTATAAAGAGGCGGAGTTGTCATCTCTGGATGCGAACAAAGCATTCAATGCGGTAGAATGGAAGATGCTGAAGACGGCACTCGCTAGAGCTGGGCTATGGTGCATGTTTGAAGACTGGGTTCATGACCTTTATGCTTCACTTTAGGCCAGAGTCAGAGTAAACATGTTGAATTCTCCGAGTTTAGAGAGCCAGTGGGGAACGAGATAGGGCTGACCACTCTTCCCATTCTCTTTGGGCTATACCGGGTAAGGGAACATCAACAAATAGAAGGCATCCACTTTCATCAAGACTTATTCAAGGTGTCAGCCTTCGCTGACAACATTCTAGCATGTTGAGCATGCTCATTCATAACAGATATTCTAACATATATTAATGTCACTCTCACAATTCGTGTTATTGTAAAAGTATTTATATAGTGCTTAAAACCCCTGACAAGGCATCTAAGCGATTTGTTAGTGAGTAGCACCCTACTCCGTAACCCAAGAATAGTAGTTAGTAGGTTAGCACAATTTTGGGGGGTTTTCTTGTGCATTGGTTGTGTTAGGTTAGTGCTCTTGATTTCACGCGTGTTTAGTAGAGTTTAGAGTTGGGGTAGAATGATAGGGATGGTTTAAAAAAGGGGGAGTTTCTTGTAGGGATAGACTGATAGGCATTGATTTGTAAAGGGGAAGTAGTAGATTTTTTGTAAGTAGTGGTCGTGTGTGCTTGTTAGTTAGGTGGGATGGCTAAAGAAGGGGTGAAAGTTTGAGAAGGATGTTTGGGAGTTCATAGTAGTCAGAAAGGTTTGGGATGGGACAGAGGTGGAAGGGATAGGAAGGGTGGAAGGGCATTTGTTTTAATAGCAATATATACATAGTTTATACATACACATATATATGTAAGATGCTTGGCAAAGTTAAGCTTGATTAAACCCCTCTGTATAAATACCCATATGTAAATTGAAGCTGCAGCATTTACATGGTAAGCTGTGCTGGTACATTCTTTATGGTTTCAAATAAGCGTAATTAACTTATATATATATATAAATATATATTCCACTTACTTTAGTTATTAGTAGCAGGCATGACTTTCTTTATATACACCAGTATGGATATAGAAGCAGTAAATTTGACGTGGTCCGATATACACATGTACCTTGGGGTGCAATATATGGTTTCCCCTTATATAATGCATGTACTTATAACAGGAGGCATAGTTCAAAGTACAATGACGTGCACTTGTATCACAGCTGCTCTCTTTCTTTACTGTAAGCAGAATAGTTTGTCATTTCTGAGTATACTGTTGTGGTATATTCTTGAATTATCTTGAATTCTTGAAATGTAGTCGACATGCGGGAAAAAGAACATCTCTTGACTAATCTTCTGAAAGGAGCTGCTTATCTGTGGATCTTATGTTTGTGGGCAGGGAATTCCATAGTATGGCTACTTGAACAGAGAAAGATGTACCAGCCATGTTTTTTTCTTGTATATAGGAGATATGAGAAGGGGAGCCATTCTTGAGCAAAGGTTCCTTGGTTGTATATATGTGTAGATTTATTTTCCTGATTGAGAAAAGTCCTTTGCCATGTGTTGCTTTATGTTTGATACAAAGCAGCTTGACGGAGGATCTTCTTGTGATCGTTAACCATTGTAGAAGGGGACATGTGTGCTTGTGGCTTTTCATGTAGGAGGAGTCTAGCTGCAGCAGTCTGTAGTCTATTCATAGTTGACACAGTTGACCCATGATACAGACTATTAGCATAGTCCAATTTTGGACACGAGAGATGGTAGCTTGAACCTTGTGTTGGACTGCTAGGTGCAGGAAATTGTGTTGCCGTTTTTTCATTGTGAAAAAGGTTGTTTTGACTACCATAGCCACTTGTGGATTCATTTACAGTTTGGCATTCACAGTAATTTAAAGTTTTTTTACCTCCTTGGATATTTTAGGGAGGTTCTAGATCATCAGGCCAGGTGCAGAAAGGGCCATAGGTTTTTCAGTCGCCACAGGCAAGTATATCAGCTTTGGAGGCATTCAATTTCAGATGGCTCCTTATCGTCCATTGTTCAACAACTCAGAGGCAAAGAGTTTTGATGTGTTAATTTCCTTTGGGCTTTCCAGTATTTGTATGTCATCAGCATAGTTATAGCAGGTGATGTCAAACCCATTTATCAGATCTGGTAAAGATTTCAGGTAGATGTTGAAAAGCATGGGTGAGACAATTGAGCCTTTAGGGACTCCTGCTTTCAATGATGAATGTTTTAGAAGAGAATGGGGGTGTATGTATTATATGTGTTCTGCTGCGTACATACGATGTGATCCAAATGAGAGCTGTGCCCTATATTCTGGCCTCCTTAAGTCTTTGGATGAGTGTATAAAGATTCACTGTGTCAAAGGCCACTTTAAGGTACAAGAAAAGATGAACCGCAGCTAAGTTCTGGTCCACTGTGGTTTTTAGGGCCATTTCAGATGGAGAATAGCGAGATTCAGTGCCTCTTCCTGGACAGAATCCATTTTAGAAGCCGGAAAGTCTGAAATTGTCTTCAAGGAACTGTGGCACCTGGGTGAAAGTTTCTATTTCTATAAGATTGTCCAGGAATGGTCTATTTGCTATGAGTCTGTAGTTGTGTTTCATATTCCACCTGCAACCATAAACCTGGTAGTATTGTACTGGATTCTCAGCAGTCTTAGTAAATTAAAGCAATATAAACTATACATGTTGTCAGTATGGTGAGCTGTATTTATATCTATTCTGTTCATAATTTGTTTTTTGCAAACATTACTTTAAATGTTTCCTTTCCCGGGTGTACAATAAAAGTATTTATTTACATGATGGCTTTAGCTCTAATTCAGGGGGAAATTCAACCGAAAACCCATGGTTTAAAGCACTTAAAATACATTTATAGCATGTGTTGCTGCATTGCATTTCATTATTGGGCATATTGCCTTCATCAGCCATGGATGAATGCGGCTATTAGCCGTTCAAACATTAGGCCAGCTACCCTAAACCGTTACTCAGGAGCACATATCCACGGGCATAACAACAATGAACAAGCCAGAAAGCTCACAACTGAGGTATAGCCACTGAACGCTAACACTAATGTTAGGTGAGTATTTTATTGAAAGCCCTTAGCACAAACGTTTTAGTGACAGCTGTGAATATCAAGAACAAAACATGGCAGATGTCCCATCCACCCACCATATTATGAGTTAATTTAGGTTCATAGCACTCTAAAGATGGTGGCTGGGACATTGACCACATTTTGCAGGTTTCCCACACCACCAAGTCCTAAATAGGACCTGTTTTCCACTGTTGTGATATCACTGGGGGAAGAGTCAGCTTCCTCAGTTTTTCCACAATTCAGTTCGACAGGATTCTCTGGGCAAGGATGGTTATACGATTCTTTACAGGAAAAAATTCCAATCACACACTGATATGTTTGCTGTGAATAATTTATGAGAGAACTTTCACTCTATCCTCCAGAGTGAGTGGGAAAACAGCCAACATGTGTTTCGCCCCCTTACATGGCCTTCCGGCCTGGGGCTTCCTCAGGGCGGCTTTTAAATAAGGTTGAATGAGATGTAATCAAAACGGTCGGAATAGTCATACGATTTAGTATTCAGAGCATAATGCCGGTTCGAGTCGCGTCCGTATTAGGGAATCACACACCACCAAGTCCTAAATAGGACCTGTTTTCCACTGTTGTGATATCACTGGGGGAAAAGTCAGCTTCCTCAGTTTGCCCACAATTCAGTGGGGTAAACTAGGCCCCCAAAGCCCCCGCAGTTTAGGGGGGAGGCCGAGCTCCATGGAATTCCCTCAGCACAGCACCCTGACCTGAGAGCTCTTGACTGACTCCGGAGGTTGGGTCCCTCCATGTACTTTGCAGGGAGGCCCACTCAAGTTGCATTACGCCACTGCCAGCATTGCTTCGGTGTCCAGAGGCCAGGAGAAAACAGTGGAAGGGCAGGCACTGTTCAGCCACTTTTGGTCTTCTGAGACTGAAGGGAGGAGGTGGAATGGCATATTACCACTATCTCGCTCACATTCCTTCCTTTTCCTCGGGCCTATAAATGCCAGATTAAAAGGGGCCATGTGTGGGTGTGGCTATTTCCCTTCCATGCCTAATTTGAAAAATAATAAGTAACAGGGGAAAATATTTTTCTCAGAAATCCGCCACCAGCGCTAATGAATGTCAGGCTTGTAAACACCACAATGCTGTCTCATCCTGATTCACCCTCATGCCTCTGCTATCCACCACCATACACGCCTTAACCCCTTAGTTCACTCTCCTAAATTCTTTTTCACGCCTTCAGTCTCCCTTGGTCGCTTTTTTCCTATATTACCCTTCCTCCCCATTCTGCCTTTCACCTTCTTGTCCTAAGTCAATGTGTAAAAATAAAAAATAAGTCCGGGTGCCCAAAAATAAGTGCTGGTGGGCCCTACCTGCAACCATCGGCTAAAATTAAGCAGTGCTTCCATGGCACAGCATACATCTGCAAAAACAGCAGACTCCTCTCGTTCATAGTCACTGCCATCAAGGCACTTTTTTTCGGCCCTGCGGCTGACAACAGCGAGCACAGACATTGGTAAGAGAATTAAAGAAACATCTAGAGGGAATTGTGCTAGGGCAGTCCGGCACCAGGTTTTTTTGCAATGTTTTTGCAGACAGTGGGTTGACTGAGAGGGGTGGGGGACAATGGTGACAGGACACCAGGAGCCATATTAATGGATAGGGTGCACTTTCCTTGTTCGAGCCACGGCGCACCGTAAAACCGGTCACCAGGCCCAAACAGGGAAAGTGAGCCCGATTACTTTGAATGCGCTGCCCCCAGGGCAGCTACGAATCCGCGCTGTCCTGGGGCAGCGCATTCAAGTGAAAAACAGAGCCCCCATGCAAGTGAGGGAACGCCCTCTGGTGATAGCGCTTGTGCTATATGTGCGCAAGCGCTATCCATATTATAGAAGGGGAAGCAAAAGCATCTGGGGAAACAACCTTTACAACGCAACTTTTACAACGCACTACCATTACAACGAAACGTTTACAACGCAACATCCATTACAACGCATGCCATTACAATGCAACCATTACAACGCATGACACTACAACGCATACCACTACAACGCATGTCATTACAATGCAGTCATTACAACGCATACCATTACAACACATAGGATTAAAACACATAGTACCCTTACACTATCCAACACTTACCCTACTATTACACCCCCCTGGAGTTAGAATAGTCATTTTTACCCCTACACTATCCAACACTTACCCTACTGTTGCACCCCCTGGAGTTAGAATAGTAATTTTTACCCCTACACTATCCAATACTTACCATACATGCAATGTAATGTTATGCGTTGTAATGGTATGCATTGTAAAGGTAGTATGCGATGTAATGGAATGCATTGTAAAGGTAGTTTTTAAAAATTCGTTGTAATGGCATGCGTTGTAATGGAATGCATTGCAATGGATGTTGCGTTGTAAAAAATGCGTTGTAACGGTATGCATTGTAAAAGTATGCGTTGTAACGTCATACATCCAAGCATCTGTGGCCCCTTCTGTAATGCCAAAGTTCCCCGGGGGCACGCAAAGCAGACTCTAACGCCAGGGCACTTCCGTAATAAGGGCCCATGTATTCTTTCTTCCAAAGATCTCCATAGAGACAAGGAGAGGGAACATCCAGGTATATTCTGTGGTGTGGCCGACTGAGAGAGCTGGGTGAGCATGAAAAAGTCATTTTCTCAATGGCTCCCTAATGACTGTCCTCCCCTGCAAAGCTAATCCACGTAATCAGCTTGGAGGGGATTTTCTTTTGAGGATGGGGGGGGTTCGGCAACAAAAAAATAAGACAGTAGTTCGTTTAGGTGTTAATAAGAAGGCAATTTCTACCTTTGAGTGCAATGTCATCGCATACACAAATAGAGCTCTTTTGTGAACTGTGAACACCTCAGTGAAAAATAACCGTAATTGAAAACTGACAATCCACATCTGTCTTGTTCGTGCCTCAGTCCCCGGGGGAACAGATCGGAGCGAGGAAAGGGTGACCTAGAAACCCCCCCGCATAGTGCAAACAGGTCACACGTTAGCATGATGCTCACCAGTAGTTCGAGCCCCATTAGTGATGCCTGCTTATCACCATAGCTTACTCAAGACGTTAATGGTTTTAATGGTTTTAGAGGCCTGGCATCGAAAAGCAGACACAATTTTAAGTTCAAATGCCAAGTGTTTAACAGGACTCCTTACAACGGCCAGTCCTCCGCCCACACCGTCAGCTCATGAGATGGCGGCCCTTCTGCAGTGACTGCACTTCCTATTTCTTTCCCCATAGTCTCCTACCAGTCATATAGAATGTTAACATCATGATGATGTATCAGAATGTTACAGAGCTCTTGAATTTCAGTTGTAAGCTAGGGCTGAGCTGGTACCATCCTGCTCCTGGTAAGGTTAATATTCCATTACTTTTTACCTGATTAATGACAACTATCCTGTACCACCTACTTAAATAAATATCTTCATCATCTACGTGGATTCCCGATCTTCATTCACTACACCTTCTCTCGGGCAGATGCTGCGAATTCCTTTACTCGCCGATTCCTATTTTTGACTCTTTATATTTGATTGGTTTCCAGAATGGTAACGGGATTGTTCATTTCTTCTAAACATTCCATGCCTCCTTTTTCGCCTTCAAATCCTACCCTTTTGCTATGGATTTCTATTTTTCTGTTAAGCCAAACCAAACACCCTGTGATGCTCAGAGTAATCTTTCGGTATACAGTAACTATGGGGAAAAATGGTGGAAGGCCATATTAAAATCAGGTTTGTATTAGGCTCCGGTAGTGTGCATATGTTACTCAGCCTGCAAATTCAGGCTGTTTTTACTGACTTTATTATTTGAATGAAGCTGGAGTACGTGAACATGCGCATTGTCTGGGCAGAAAGCTTCCAGTCGACCGGTGTCAGTGTACAGAGGCAATTAAGGAGTCAATGTGGAATTTTGAGTCGATTTGGGGTCAGTGGCAGCTGAGTGAGGCGTAGCTGGCTTATGATTGATTACCTGGTTGTTGTTGTTAATGGGGGTTGCAGTGCCTATGTTCTATGGGTGCTTTCTGTACTATTCAGAAGAAGGGCTCTTGGCATCATGACAAGTGTGGTTGGTGTACTGCAGTCACCTGAGTCATTATTGTATCTCAGTGCACTATATATCCCAGAATGTACTGAATACTTGTCCCGTGCAGTTTGGTAGTTTATAACCCTGTTCATTCCTTGCATTAAAGTGAGCTTTACTCACCCACCGGACTCTATGGCTTACCTGGGTACCTGTGTACCTTAAGGAACTGTACCACTGCAGACTTTCTTTCACTACACTCCAGTGTAGTTTCCTCTCGAACTGCACAACATGATCTCCCCAACAACCACTCTCATTTTCTACCTGTGTCTTTTCTTACCCACTTTCACTATTCTCCAAAGTGACCTATAGGTTTTCTCTTCTCTCGTCACTATCCCAGGGGCGGTGGGTGAGATTTTAATGTAGTGGGGCGCAAACTAATTAGCATACAGCACCATAGCGAGCGAGCGCAGCGAGTGAGCCGGAACCCCAAAAGGGGGGTTTGGGGGGATTAACCCCCACCAAGAACATTTTGAAAAAAAAGAAGAAAAATCGTGCATTTTCACGCAAATTTGAGAAAGCAGGAAGGTTAATAAAGCAATTGTGAAAGTGCATAACATAGGTAGCTGCTTATTCAGTATTACCACAGAGCTTCATACATTCTGTCCTATTATGCTCAAGTGCTGAATTCAGACTATAAGACTTTCATGGAAATCTCAGCTCTAAGAGTAGAAGAAGTTGCACAGCAGTGTAATGGTTGCCAGGCTCGTTCCGCAGGAGCATCAGGAACTTGAAGAAAAGTCCACAGTCTTCCCCTACGGCCTTCCGACTCTATTAGACTCTAGAGTAACGAATGGCACGCAAGGGGAAAACAGGGAAACAAACCAGGAAAGGCGGGGGAAGAAAAAGTCTTACAACATACTGAATATTAGACTCTAGAGTAACGAATGGCAAGCAAGGGGAAACAGGGAAACAAAACAAGGAAAGGCGGGGGAAGAAAAACATTCTTACAATATACTGAATATAAAAGAGGCAGCGCAATGCGCTGTTACCGTGATTCTGGTTGAGCTGAGCTTTGTACACACACTTCACATAGGTCCACGCAAGTACCCCAAACATAAATGGTATAAAGGTTTTCACAATTTGCCAAGGGAAAAGGTTTGATAGGCAACACAAGCAACGAATCATTCACCCTGCGGGAGACAGGTCCGGCCAGTGAACAAAGGTGAGCAAATCTGTGTAGTCTCCAAATAGAACAAACACTACAAAACATTTAAAAACAGAGATAACAATGCATTTCTTACCTCAATCAGAATTTTTTGTATTCAACAAACAAGTAGCAGCATTCACGTTTTGTAAATGAAATCAGCACGTCTGTCTTTCAGCGTAGCAAACTTGTCAATTACTTTCATGTTGAAGTCCGGTATCTTTTGGACTAGCTTGCTCTCTACAGATAGCATCGCCAAAGCATTTAGTCTTTCCTCTAGCATGGTGTTCCTGAGGATTGTCTTTATGCGCTTTAAGGCGGAAAAACATAGTTCAGCTTCTATTGTTGTCATTGGAGTCGTAATCACAATTTTTAGTAAAGTCACTGTCTCTGTAAGTGAGTTTTCCATATGCAGTTTATGAATTAAACTCAGCAAAGTCAAGGCGCTTGTGGCCTTCCGGTACACAGGCATTCCGTAGAGTACAGTTAACTCAGTTCTCAGCTGCTCTTTTTTGAGCATAGGATATGCTTCCACAGCCTGATTCAGAGCACGCTCAGGGAAGGATTCATCATATTGTGCAAACTCTTTACTTTGCAATAAATTTGCACTCACCAAATGTTTTGTGAATGAAAAACGTTCTTTTGCCTGCACAATTACAATGTCACATATCTCCTTTCCAATTCGAACCAGAGAGGTGATGTTTTGTCTGCGGTTTGCAAAAATAGAATGCTCCGGTAGTTTGCTCTCTAAATCGTCAACCCCATCTCTCACTTTCATAATCTTTTGTACAAATGCAGATGTATTGGCTTTCACAGAGACAGTATCTAGGTCTTTTCTTTGCAACTGATCGTATAACACATCAACAGGAATCATTATGTCATGAAATAAAAACAGTAAGAACTGAAACTCTTTGTCTTGTAGTGTTCTAATAAAGCCATGGGCTTCACTCTGACTTGTGTGATCAAAGTCTGCTCTGGATGCTATGGCGACAAAACATTTCTCAAGGCCCTCCCTCTGTTCAAAGATTAAGTTGACTGTACGAATGTGTAAGTTCCAACGAGTTGAGGATCCCCTTGGTACGCTTTTGTCCACAATCTCATGAAGGGCTTCTGTTCTTTTGAGGGAACGTGTGAAGAATGCTGCTATGCCTCCGATATCCTGAAAGAAAACTCGTGTCTCTCTGATCTTTGATACCGCCTGTTGCATAATAAGATTGAGTTGGTGGGCGTAACAGTGCACAAAATGAGCATTAGGGTACACATCTCTAATTCATTTCTGTACTCCACTAAGGCTTCCACTCATTACGGACGCACCATCATAGCTTTGTGCGATAAGTTTTTGTTTTTGAGGCAGATCCGGGAAAATTAAGTCCAGTTGACACAGTATTGCTTCAGTGATGGTTGCTGCACTAAAGTCACTTAAATGCGTGAAGCCATAAAATCTTTCCACAACGTTTCTGTCACTGTCAAGGTACCGAAACACTAACACGGACTATGTTTGAGTGGACACATCAGTGGTGTCATCAGCCTGAATAGCCACAAAGTCTGTGTTTCGCAACTCTTGCACAATATGGCTTCTTATAATTTCGAGCATACAGTCAAGGAGTTCATTTTGTATTAGAGGTGCCCTTAAAGACTGTAGCATGTGCTAAATGTCTTTCCAAATCCTGGTCTATGGTTGACATTAAATCCACTAGGCCTCGGAAGATCCCAGGTTTTGAGGAAGTTTCTGATTCGTCATGGCCTCGCAATGCCAGTTCGAAAGCACTACAGAAACGAATGCAATCAATGATCTTGGATAGATTTTGTCTGTTCTTATCAACAGCTTCATTGTGTTTTTGAATGGATTTGCGATACGCATCATTTATCTGCTGCTCAATTGGTGCGTCTTCCCCCAACATTCCCAGTCTTGTCCGGTTTTCCAGATGATTTCTTGTGAGCGCATGCTTCTTTATTTTTTCAGCGATGTGCTTCAGGTCGACCATTCCTTGCCGTGTCCAAGAAAAGCCACTGCCAAACAGCAAGCAGGGGAACCAGAACAGAGTATTTCTTATAGGGCACCCTGTAAGCCAATCAGCTTTTGTGTACCAGGCATTTGAGAATGTACGTTTTGACATTTTTCCTCTGTCCTGGGTAGTTTGCTGTAGGTTTATTTCAGGCTGATGAGGTCCTAATTGTTTTATCTGTAGTTTTTGTTCAAGTAGCCATGACTGGAATGACTTTGTAATCAGCTCTTGTACTGTATTCATGATGGTGTGTTGCTGGCCTTACCAATATATATATATTAAAGAAACCTGTCAATAATCAAAGTACAACGTATAAGGTGAGGTGCAATAATATCAAATTTCAGTATAGATACATTATACATATATCTCGTGCATTATCCTAATACATCTCAAATGACTGCTAAAAATAGAGCCGTACTCGCTCCTGCCTCTCTGTGCCATAGTGGTTGCTGGAGGCAGTGAAAGACACTGCTTGAGGGCCTTGAGAGTGACCACATACATACATAGCCCTAACTCCCATGTAAAAAAATATATAGCATCAGTTTCCTTACCTTTAACACTGGTGTTTGCTGGGTTGTAGCCGGGTCGGGTGAGAGAGCAGCAAAGGAGGTTGGGGTCCTCTTATTGTTTGCTGATAAACCTGTCAATAATCAAAGTACAACGTATAAGGTGCAGTGCAATAATATGAAATTTCAGTACAAATACAAATACGTAGTGTGGCTCACTGGTTAGAGGCGGCAGACCCGAGAGCAGAGGATGGCCCGGGACCAGGGTTCGATTCCCGGCGCGGCAGGTTTCTGGACCAGGGTCAGCGGACTCGATAATTCTCTCGCCTCGGTGCCCACTCTGATCAGCGATCACACTCGGCAACTCTGGGCATTAGCTTGCCTCATCTTCACTAACGGCCCCACCAGACCGCCAGGGATGCCTGGTCTCACCCTGGAGATACCCATTAAGGGACCATCTCTCAGGGAAGCCAGGAAGGGTTTCGCAGCGGTCGAAGCGCCTTGGGACCCTCCGGGTAAGTAGTGCGCTATATAAATGCCTATACATTTACATTTACATTTACATCTCCAACAGCTCCCCTTCCCACAAAAGGACTGCTAAAATACAGCCGTACTGCCTCCTGCCTCTCTGTTGCATAGTGGTTGCTGGAGGCACTGAAAGAGACATTGCTTCAGGGCCTGGAGAGTGACCAGATACATAGCCCTAACTCCCATGTAAAAAAATATATAGCATCAGTTTCCTTACCTTTAACACTGGTGTTTGCTGGGTTGTAGCCGGGGTCGGGTGAGAGAGCAGCAAAGGAGGTTGGGGTCCTCTTGTTGTTTGCTGGAAAATTGCCCCAAAATGCGGTAATGTTTCAGGTTGTCAGGTGCTGAAAATGAAAAGATAACAATTTATTTTTGAAACAGTAGGGTAATGAAACAAAGACTGTGGGGAAAAAACATAACGCTCCATTTTTTTCCTTGCAGTTTGCATCCAGCTCTTAGATGACAGTTAATAGCTCGCTGTTGTATGTTAGGATTTTAACTTAGAAACTGCAAGTCACAAAAGGATCTCTCTGACAAAAGCAGTGCCTCACTGACCTATTTACATCATATGCATTTTGTGATCTGCATCAGGTATATGTTCTTTGCAGCAGGCACATTAAGCTTCTGCGCTGCCGCCTGCTGCTAGTTCACTACTGGGACCACAAACATAGTCTGGCAGACTGCCAACGCTCCTACATATATAGGCCAACAACTGATGTTTTTATTTTTTGTTTTATATAGCGAAGTAGACCCGAGACATCGGGCAGCAGAGCGCTTTACATGAGCACCAGTTTTGTAACATCACCATTATTGCCTAAATAAACATTAGAATAAAGCTTAAATCCATGCCGGGGTAATGTGGCCCAACATTGTCAGGAACGTGAAAACCAGAAATCAGATGAAACCAGGCAAGACATTCAATGGCACAGTTATAATTATTGTAACTTTATTTCACTTGTAATGAAACCTACTTTATCATAAAGCACTCTGACATCTTTGGGTAATGACCGCGATATGTAAAAATGAATAAATAAATAAATGAATAAGCACTGTGTTGGATTTATCAGTGAAGCAAACACTATCTTGGTAGCATTAAAGGATACAGGAGTGAAGGCAAAGCACAGGCGTGGATTCCATGCTCCAATCCTTGCCTGTGTAACTTGAGTCACGCTTGGGAGCAGAGCATGCTTGAGTTAAGTTCAGCCACAGGATATGTGTGCACATTATACACATATAGTAACACCACAAAAACACTTTGAACTGTTGTCGCCTCATTACACACTGGAAATACATTGGAAATGAATCGGATATAAATTCTTGAAAAATCTGTTTTTTAAGTACCATCCACCCACATAGATGAATACATACCAAATAAAATGTCAAGGTAAATGACACTGGGGAAAAAATCTGGATTTTTAATAAGAAAAAAAAATCTGAAACTGGCCCAGAAACTCGCCTGTCAGACAGCCCCTCCGAGACTGCCTCTTGGCCTATAGGCCAGTCAGACCCTGGGCCTGTCCTTGCAGTTCAGTAAGGGTGCTCCCATTGGGGCATAGCTATGGCTGATTTGCATATATCTGTGTAGAGGCATAGTCGGGGTCACTGAAATTATGCAAAATAGGAGCACGAAATTATGTGGCATGGTTCACTAAATTATGTGGCAAGAAAAGGCAAATTGTGCAGCATATACGGCACATTTGTTGATACTATTACTTAATTATTTTGTAATTTCTACTACACATGTTCATACCGCCTGGGCAAATATTTCACGCCATTAGTGCCAGTTTAACAACTAAACAAGGAAAAAGCAACCAGAAGATTACCAGTTAACCTTTGCAAAGGGACTTCCATTGCCTGTGAACCTACGTTGCCATGTTTTCATTAACTTTGATCCGTTTGAGCTATAAACAATTTTTGTTAAAATGTGTAGATTATGCAGCAGGTGAAGGATTATGAGGCAAATGCGGCATAGCCATAGTTTTGTGAAAAAAGCCACTACCGTGGCATGGTGGATCAAATACAGATGGAGTGGAAAGCACCCTGAATAATTACAAGTGGCAAAGATTAATTTCACCCATCACCAAGTCATTCCACCCATCATCTTTCTGTTTCCTGAGTGAAAGGTAAAGCATACAGAATTCTCTTTCTTAAGTCACCCTTCTCACGAAATGCAACTCACACTGCAGCACCTGTCAAAGCCAGCCGGGGGTCTGACCACTCTGTATAGCACAACCTTTGTATGTTGCTATTGTATCTTAGTTGAATTATGTGCTTTTAAACATTGTACAGAATAAAGTATGGTGCTGCAGATATGTCACTGTAGGCAGCTACAGGTCTGCAATTTGCCAATGACACATCTTGTCAGTACAAAGAAACCAGAAAACGGATCACACATTTCTCAGCATGAGAAAGCAACAAAGAGTAGGGTCCCAGCTACAGAAATCAACCTCCTTCTCTAAATTTCATTTGACGCCTGGTTTGGTGCTTATCTTCCGCTAGCCTCAGTGAAATCCTGCCGCTGCCCCATCACATCAATAACCTTGTGTTTATCGGACTCAGAGATCAGATGCCGGCGGGACCCAGCGCTTTCAAGTGCCACATTCATCTGACAAGGGTATGGAGCGGTAGATGGACGGATACAATACCAGCCCGCGGACATTGGCTCTTGCACTGTAAGGCAATCCACGTCTGTTACTAATAGAATCAACACATGGAAAATGAATGGAAATGTTTATTGCTGGATTCAGCAAGTATGTTGTGGATTTGAAAGCTGAGCTGGTCACGCTAGTATGAAATGCACCTGCACGCTCCAGCCTTTCTATGCATGACCCAGTGGTGCACCCAAACTTGCTCTGCTATTATGACAACTCTGTGTTTTGCTCTCGTCTATCTCTTTTGATCATTCTCTGACCTATCGTGCAATCTCTCAGTGAGCTATAGTTTCATCATGATCATGTACGTTCTTGTGGTACTCATCGCATCATAATGTCAGTCCCCAATTTATGTACGCCAGTCAATGGCTGTTCTCTGATTGCAGGAAAACTATCATATCTATCTCTATAAATGCTGTGGCAGTATGACCACTGTGAACATTTCACCAAATAAAAATATGTGAATCACGAATAAAAAAGAAACAATAAAAACACGGAAGATGCACATGCATTTCCAAAGTCAAGAATGAAATAAAATATGCTGTGATTTTTTTGGCTGCAGATGGGCAGCACATTTGACAACTTGGTCATCCGAACTATTTAAGGGATATTCTTTTTTTTCCAGAAAAATGTTCATTGCTCACCTACCATGATTACTCTTTTCAGAATGTTCTAAAAGTATAAGAAACACGGGTACCATGATCACTCTATTTTCCCAATGTGTTCAAATTATAAGGAAGGAATGCTTTATTGTACTGTTTGTTTAACATGGGATTCAGATCTCCATAAACCTGTAAGTGCATTCCATTTACAATTTCTGTCTGAGAGAGCAGGACTCCAAGCACCAGCCTGCCTTTTCTCACATAGGGGAGGTGGAGGAGGTGGGACCCCACCACGTACCTGTCCTACTGCTAGAATGTGCGTTTTAACACCTGCTGCGCGGGGCACGCGCAGGACAGGCCAATGCAGCAAGTACCCTGACGAAAACCTGGCCATATATACCGTCAGAGCCCTGTAAAGACTGCGCTGAGCCACCCCTCCCGGTTTCCCCATTTCACCTGTTCCATAAAAGAGATAATATGAGGAAGTAAGGGGAGGGGAAGGGAAGGAAAAGGGGGGAGTCACTAACAAAGACGCTCGGCGTTCCCTGTCACACAGCTCTAGAGCAGGGCTCTGTCAGAACGTTTGTAGATCAAGCCTGCACTGTACAGGCGGACGTCACCAGTCACGAGGCACATCTACCGTATGGGGCTAAATAAAGGGCGTCAGGAAGAAATAGGCTTTTAAATAAAACGGTAGTTCACCAGTCTGTACCCTGAACTAGGGCAGACCTGCAATGATCGCGTCTAGCTCTCACTCAGCACTGAAAAAGAGTGGAGTCGAGATTCGAGAAACGAGCCCGGGAGATGGGGGAGAAGCGAAGGAGAGAAAGGGGTGAAGGTCAAGGATAGGAGACAAAAATGAAGACAGAGACTAGTAGAGAGCTGTACTCACATCACACACTATAGAAGAATGAGACTCCAGAAAGAAAGGCAACAGGCGGCGGCGTCAGGCAATCAAAGGCACAGTCTCCACTCCACACACCACGAGGCGAGTGAACCGTTACCGGAACTGGATCCAACGACACTGCAGCGCCGCGCGCCGCAAATGGCCAATCACTGCCTGACTACATTAGGTCAGAGACAGTGATTGGCCATTGTGCAGGGCAGCTGAGCCACCCACACTCGGCATCCAATATGGATTGCCCCTGCTGTGCTGCGCGGTGAACAGCCAATCCTGGCGCTGCATGCAGCGCCAGGATTGGCTTGGAGGGCACACTAACTGCTCGCCCTGTCGCCCTTTTGCTGCCAGGGGCTGCCGCACGGATAAACCTGCACCCCCCCCCCTACTAGTAGCTAATGGATTATGTGAGGGCCCTGGGGACTTGAATGCGCATGCTCGGCCAAGTTGCTGCCCGAAGCATACATGCGGGAATTGGAAACAAACAACTTGGAGACTCGTCGTCAAGTCGACTCAGTCACTGTCAATCACCACACCAGCCCGCCCCCCCTGCGCACTCCCGTTTCAGTCGGGTGCTGCCCGGCGACGCCGGATAAATATCGTGCTAATTTATTTCAAATACACACACAGTGAGTAAACATTTATTTTAATTATTTTACGGCAGCCGCGGGTTCAAGCAGGGCTGGTGGGGCTACGCCCCTACGCCCCTACGCCCCAATGGATGCACCGCGGCTGCACTATCCCCCACTTTAACATCAATGCCACGCCAATTGGGCAAGCACAGCCCATCCCGAAGTCCCTACCAAATCTCTCCTCCAAATACATCCCTCCAACACAAGAGAATATGCAATATAACTTCACATCCAAGAAACATATGCTACCTACACAGTCTCTTTCTGCCTCTGAAATGCCTACTTCATCACGAAAAACTTCATCACTGGCCACTCTGATTCCTTTTCAAACTTTGCCTTTCACTGTAAATGCTGAAACACGGATTAGCCCTAAAGACACATCCACAAATACTGCAACCCACATCAGTCACGCACCTTAAATACCCAGAAAAGATAACCAAGGGAAAGATGTTTCCCTGTTCACCAGTAGCTCACTTACTGCCATAAACAGTCAACCCTACAACTGCATGCCTTTATCTACTGAAAAACATTGGGATCTCCATACTTCCAATATTTAAATTACAAATGATCCTACTATAATGTGAATCAGAGCCATCAGATCTTTCTCTGATGACCTGGATTCAACCTATGACTCAACGCCTCTCCCACCAAAGACTTCACATTCTAAGGTTGCCTGAAACACAAGTCAATGACAATAAATATTTCTTGTCCTGCCAACTTAGACCACTGTGTTTTCAACATTTAGAATTGACCTTCACCCTGTCATAGCAAAACCTATACACTTATCCCAACTTTGACCTCACTCCTGCACCAAAACCAATTCTTCTCCCTCTTTCAGAAGACCAAACGCACAATCTCCTCTCTGCCCTGATCACTCAATCCACTATGGCCAAATGCAGATTTACACTAGCTCATGTTCCCCCACTTTGAAAATATCCACTTCTACCTTAGCAAACTCTACTTCTAAACCCTGCAGGTTGCTTTAAATGATGCACGCCTGCCATCCCTTAACTCTGTCTACATACTCTACACTTTTCATCACTTTGCCTTATCAGGGCCGGACTGGCCGTAGCAGGCACCAGGCCTTTCCCCGGTGGGCCGCTAGGTTGGGGGACGTTTTTGTTACCAGGGACCTGCAATAATGGCCCCATGTAACAAAATCGGTGAAACCGGCTCGAGCAAACAGCTCTGCCCCCCCTCCCCCCTTTCACCCCCAGGTGGCCCAGGCAAGCAGTTTGCCAAGGTCAGTTTCGGTGCCCAGTCTGGCCTAGTGACTTATGACCTCAATCTTGGAATATGCCTTTCATTCAATCTCTTATGGCCTTGATGTGCAATCACCTCTGTAAGAGAAAGAAGTGTTGCACTGGAACACATAAAAATGTAGGAAGTCCTGAGGTAGTTGTATGTCAAAATAGTAAGTAGAAAAATATCATCCTACCTATCATATAAAAATTACCGCAATATCTTTTCTTAATGCTTCAGATATGTGCCTTAAATATGTATACATTATCAATATGTGGATTTAATAATAGTAAATCTGTACTTAGCTATAAATACATACATTTTTGTGACAGTTGATATTTTGTCCAGACAATATTAAAAGCTCAATACTCCTGTAGAATACCCCATCAGGTTCCTCAAGACTCTCCTTGACTTGCTGAAGTCATCATATTACAAGACCTCACTACCTCATTCCATTCACACATCCAACAATTATAAAAGATGTTAAACTCTATTCTCTAGATCCCTTGCAGCACCCCAAGCTAATTCAATCAATGTGAAAGTAATGGCATACCTTAGTTCTGTTCAAAAACCTCCCTCCTCCAGCACACCCTGATGAATTTTACATAGCTAATCCTCTGCTCTCCCACACTATCTCTCCTACCTCCTTATTGAACCTGGCCCTCTCTGCAGGGTTACTCCCAAACTGTTTGCCTTCACCTCTCCTGTTTTACTGAATTCGCTTTTGTTGGTTTCTAGGTTTATGTGAACTTTACCACTGCTAGCCAGTGTGCTAAAGTGCTTGTGCTCTCTCCTTTAAAAATGATACACTTGGCTTTCACCCAATGGTCACATATAATTTACTTATAGTCCCTAGTAAAGTGATACTACAGGTACCCATTGCCCATAAATGAAATGCTGCTAGTTGGCCCGCAGTACCTATTGTGCCACCCACGTAAGTAGCCCTTTAACCCCTTTCCTGCTCATGACGAGCTCAGCTCATCATGAGGCACAGTGGAGCTGTGCTTATGACGAGCTGAGCTCGTCATGAACAATGGTATATCTTGGGTTGCAGCACAGGAGGGGAAAACCTCTAGCAGCCAAGGTGTTAAGCATGTCTCAGACCTGCCATAAATGTTTTTGTGGGCAGTTTTAAATTGCCAATTCGAACTGGCAAAATAAACCTTTTGCCAAGTCTAAAATTCCTTTTTAATACATATGTCAATCCTAGGGTAGGCCCTAAATAGCCCAATGGACAGGGTTCAGTATATTTTAAAAAGTTGTACTTTTATGTTTTGCTTGTCCTCATAGCGAAAAATTCACAAAATAATTATTCGCTACTTTTCGGCCTCCCTCTTCAATAGGATAACATTGGGTTACCTTAATTACATTTAATACGTGATAACTTTTGTTTGAGAGTAGGTACGAATATCCAGTTGGTGTCTAAGAAATTGTAATTTAAAACCCTCTTTGATGGTAAAGTCGGACCATGTGGTGCCTGCAGCCTGTTTTCTGGGTCACATGGCTAGGCATAGTTGACAGTTGCTCTATGTGTATTCCTCCCAGACAACCACACAACAGAGGGCCTCGGTGTTGGCAGGATGGGCCATCCAAGGCAGGATGGGGAGGGCAAATCTGTGCACAGCCCTACATGCATTTCATAGACCCTGCATCAGCTCACACACAAAGAACTTCACACTAGGCTATACTGACTGTAAACAGACTGGGCCTAGGATGGAGAGGCAGTAAATTCCAAACATTTCTGTGTGGGTGAAAACTCCATGAGCTAGCTCCCGGTATACAAATGGGGCCCTCAGACCCACTCTTCAGATCACTTCTGGAGCCGTGGATGACTCAAGAGAAGGACTGCTCTGATGCCCTGCTGCTGTAAGGTCTGCTCTGCTGCTCTGTCGTTGGAAGGTCTGCCCTGCTACATGTCAGACTGCCATGCTGCCTAAGGAAGAAAGACTGAACCTGCTCCTTGAGCCTAGAACCACTAGAATGACTCCAGGGGCTAGCTGACTGGCCTCCTATTCTGAGCTACAGGGACACAACAAGCTCCAGAGACCTGCCTTGCAACTGCCCAGTTGCCAGGCTCAACTGGACCTGCCTGTGGCCTGCTGCTGACCTCAGCTGGAGTGAGTCATGATCCCCAAGAGATTATTCCAAGTTCCAGGAGCCTTGTCTGGCATCAGAGTGCACTCTTCCTCTTGACCCAACTGTGGGTTTCCTCAGAACTGATGTATCCCAACGCAACTCAATGCAGCATGTCACAGGAACTCGCATCTCAGCACCTCACAGCCCCTGAACCGCATCCCCATCTAAACTGATGCAGCCCGATGCAACTCAATGCAAGACCTGGCATTTCATCCCTCACAGCTTTACATTGGAACCTGTGCAGCTCGACGCAATCCGACCCAGGACTTTGCATCACAGCTCTTGCAGCTTCTCATCAAAACCAATGCTGTGCGATGCAACTAGATACAGGACTTGGTCCCTGTATACGGGCCCACACTCCATTGTGGTCGGCTTGAACTTGTGACATTGCCCCAGTCTGGCACAGCTAAATAACTACAGGTGGTGCATTTGGGCATTTAGGAGCTATACTTTCCTAAAAACTTTGAAATTGTATATCTTCAGCTCTGCTGTTTGGATTTTTGTTGTTTTAGTGTCACATAATTGAATACAGTTTACCCCATTTCCCCAAATTCTTGTGTTGTGTTTTCACTTGATTATTGTTTGTGTGCTGCATAAATATTTTACACATTGTCTCTAAGTTGAATGCTTTTGCAAGAAGCTACCAGAGGGTTACGCACAGGTTAATTCAGTGACTGCTTGTCGTTCACCCTGACAAGGATTGTGGCTGTTGCTTAAGGAGGACTCCCACTCCCTTAATCAACAACCCAATTCCCCACACTTCCATCTTAACCTCTTTTGTTTCACCACCACATCCAACCTATTTACAATACTCTGATCTAGAACCTCTCTTGTATCTCCTTTATCCATGTTTGTCCTGTAATCATCAAACCTCTCTCACAATTGTCCAACATTCTTCATCCTCTTACTAAGCTTCTCAGTTCCATTTTTACTCTCTGGCACAAATCTGCAGTGTTTCACAAAAGTAGTGGAAATGGGACTGCTCTAGAACTCTGAGTCATATCTCTCTAAACACTTGAGCCATCTTAACTCCCATCCCTTACAAAGATAGTTGTGAAGACTTGTGCTTACTGGCTCACACTAACCATTCGTGACCCATTAATTGTAAAAACTAATGAAATTACTTCTTTATCCCTGCTCATAACAATCCCAACTCGGTTGACCACAATGCTGGCCTTCTTGTCTCTTAGGATATCATTGGATCTAAATGTAAGTAGACCGCCATATATCTGTCCCATTGTTCCATTGCAGATCAATGATACTCATTGTGTCTCTATCCACATTCTTATTGTGTGTTCTGCCAAGGCTCAATTCTAGGCCCCTTTCTTTTTGCCTTTAACACCATTGACCTCTGTGACATAACTTTCTCCTTTAGCTTCTTCAGCTTCTACTGTCAGTCAACAAGTGGATTGTTTGCCTTTGTATACTTTACACTCCAGCTTTAATCCTAAATTACTATCTACCAGCCTCCTGGTATGAGGTATCTCCACTCCAACAAACTGAACACTTTTAACACAAAATAATCTTGCCCAGACCTTGTCCACCACAAGCGACCACTTTTAAACTCACTCGCTCCCAATCTCCCTGAAAGTCAATTTTGAGTTCAGCATGATAGGGTGATGGCCTTCATCAACTTCATGTTTATTCTTAATTACTAAACATGCCTAGGATCTGTCCACCAATCCCATTTTACACTACTAAATTCTGGACAATCCACATCCTTCAGGAGCAACTTTGCTACCGGAACCCTTTTTAGGTCCAGTTTTTATTTCCACTAATGCCCCTCGGTCAGTTGGTTATGCACTGTGTAAGAAATAATCTTCTAAATCTTCATTATTTTTCAAAGGACAGTACTGGATCATTAAGCCCCATCTTTGTCGATCCTCCTGTGAAATGGTACAACATGAGTAATGCACTCCGCTCTACTCCACACTTTTTTGTTCCCAAGCCACCGTATATACCATCTCAGTTCATATCTTTCAAATTTCTAGCACCCTTGATGACCTGGAACACAATTTCAAACACAATGCAACATTGAGCTCAATGTGATCTAGTTAAATGCAATTAGTTACTTTATGGATTACCTTTCTAACCACAGGACTGGATCCTAGATTCAGTCCTTGGACATCTCCTGTAAACAGTTGAGTAAAAGCATTTTGCTTACAGTAGTGCTTGGGGGCGGGGTTAGGAGGTACTGGAGGAGGATTGATGGGCACTGTTATCAGTGCGCATGTCAGTTTTGGTTGGCCCTATCAGGCTGGTCCAACTGCCATGCACACTGAAGCTCTCTCCAACCAGAGCTGCGTTGTCAGGTTGGAGAGAGAAGGTCAGTCTCTCAGTCTTTCTGGGAGCGCAAGTTCACGGTTCTCAGGCGAATCCTGAAGCTACTCTCATGCATGAGAGTAGCTTCAAGATTGGCCTCAGGGAAGTCTGGGAGCCTGTGCCTACCTGCAGTGGAGAGGAGGAGAACAGCATGATGCCTGAGGGCAGCAAGTCAGTTTTTTTTCTTTTTTTATTTGTCTCTGTAGTCTCCCATCCACCCAGAGCCGGACTGGGAACGACAACGGGCCCTGGCAAAGTGCTCGGCCGCCCCCCCCCCTCCCCTACTCTGGGGTGGGGGGGGGGGGGTTGGAGGTGCCGCCAACCTCTTTGCCGGGGTCGGTTTTGGGGTGATTTTGATACAGAGTCGATTTTGCAGTTATGCTGCAAAAACTTGCCTGTAACAAAAACGGCCCTATAACAAAAACGGGCCCCAGGGGCCCAAAACTGGCCCCCACCCATGCGGCGCACCGGGGGGATTTGCACAAATACCTGGAGAAGGTCAGTCTATTACTATGACAAAACAACCTGATCAGCTCTAAGAAAACTATTCACCAGATGCAAATAGCTCACCCAATACTTGGCTAGGGAGAAGTTTCCATCAGCCCACCCATATGGCGGAACTTCGTCATTTGGAAGACTATGAGAGGGAGGTCAAATGTTGCACCAGGGCTAACATGAATAGATATCAGACCAATTACTGGTACACAGACATAATATCGAAATTTAAATATCGATATACAATTATATCGAAGTTTAAATATCGATGTAACACAATATCGAAGGTAAGTAATATTGACACTTTTTAATATCGATATCAGTAATATCAAAGTTAAATATATCGATGTGTAGTAATATCGATGTAAATAATTTCGATGTTACTAATATCGATTTTCTAATACTTTTTTTTTTATTATAATGTATATAATATGTTTTTAAGTATTTATGTATGTAATTTAATTAAATTTAGCATTTTAGTTCAGTAGCGGGTTGTGGGTTTATAGGGGAATAGGGTGGGAAGTAATTTAATTATGTTGAAATAAGTATTAATTAGTAGGAATGAATAATTAATTTTAATTAATTGGTAATTAATTTTAATTAATTGGTATTAATTTTTAATTAATAGATTAATTGATAAATATGTTACGTAGCGGGTTGTGGGTTTATAGGGGAATAGGGTGGGAAGTAATTTAATTATGTCAAAATAAGTTTTAATTAGTAGGAATGAATAATTAAATTTAATTAATTGGTAATTCATTTTAATTAATTGGTAATCATTTTTAATTAATAGATTAATTGATAAATATGTTATGTAGCGGGTTGTGAGTTTATAGGAGAATAGGGTGGGAAGTAATTTAATTATGTTAAATTAAGTATTAATTAGTAGGAGTTATTAAATAATTTTAATTAATTGGTTGTTCATTTTAATTAATTGATTAATCAATAAATATTCATTAATTGATAAATATGTTCTGTAGTGGGTTGTGAGTTTATAGGGAATAGGGTGGGAAGTAATTTATTTATGTAAAATTAAGTATTAATTTGTGGAAATTATTAAATAGTTTTTATTAATTGGTAATTATTTTTTATTAATTGGTAATTATTTATGTAATAGTTTATTTTTTGATTAATAAATGTTATTTTTTATTTATAAGTATGTTATTTTAACTCCTACGCTATCCAACACTTTCCCTACTGTTGCACTCTCTGGAGTGGGAATAGTAATTTTTACCCCTACGCTATCCAACACTTTCCCTACTGTTGCACTCTCTGGAGTGGGAATAGTAATTTTTACCCCTACGCTATCCAACACTTTCCCTACTGTTGCACTCTCTGCAGTGGGAATAGTAATTTTTACCCCTACGCTATCCAACACTTTCCCTACTGTTGCACTCTCTGGAGTGGGAATAGTAATTTTTACCCCTACGCTATCCAACACTTTCCCTACTGTTGCACTCTCTGGAGTTGGAATAGTAATTTTTACCCCTATGCTATCCAACACTTTCCATACTGTTGCACTGTCTGGAGTGGGAATAGTAATTTTTACCCCTACGCTATCCAACACTTTCCCTACTGTTGCACTCTTTGGAGTGGGAATAGTAATTTTTACCCCTACGCTATCCACCACTTTCCCTACTGTTGCACTCTCTGGAGTGGGAATAGTAATTTTTACCCCTACGCTATCCAACACTTTCCCTACTGTTGCACTCTCTGGAGTGGGAATAGTAATTTTTACCCTTACGCTATCCAACACTTTCCCTACTGTTGCACTCTCTGGAGTGGGAATAGTAATTTTTACCCCTACGCTATCCAACACTTTCCCTACTGTTGCACTCTCTGGAGTGGGAATAGTAATTTTTACCCCTACGCTATCCAACACTTTCCCTACTGTTGCACTCTCTGGAGTTGAAATAGTAATTTTTACCCCTACGCTATCCAACACTTTCCATACTGTTGCACTCTCTGGAGTGGGAATAGTAATTTTTACCCCTACGCTATCCAACACTTTCCCTACTGTTGCACTCTTTGGAGTGGGAATAGTAATTTTTACTCCTACGCTATCCACCACTTTCCCTACTGTTGCACTCTTTGGAGTGGGAATAGTAATTTTTACCCCTACGCTATCCACCACTTTCCCTACTGTTGCACTCTCTGGAGTGGGAATAGTAATTTTTACCCCTACACTATCCACCACTTTCCCTACTGTTGCACTCTCTGGAGTGGGAATAGTAATTTTTACCCTTACGCTATCCAACACTTTCCCTACTGTTGCACTCTCTGGAGTGGGAATAGTAATTTTTACCCCTACGCTATCCAACACTTTCCCTACTGTTGCACTCTCTGGAGTGGGAATAGTAATTTTTACCCCTACGCTATCCAACACTTTCCCTACTGTTGCACTCTCTGGAGTTGGAATAGTAATTTTTACCCCTACGCTATCCAACACTTTCCATACTGTTGCACTCTCTTGAGTGGGAATAGTAATTTTTACCCCTACGCTATCCAACACTTTCCATACTGTTGCACTCTCTGGAGTGTGAATAGTAATTTTTACCCCTACGCTATCCAACACTTTCCCTACTGTTGCACTCTTTGGAGTGGGAATAGTAATTTTTACCCCTACGCTATCCAACACTTTCCATACTGTTGCACTGTCTGGAGTGGGAATAGTAATTTTTACCCCTACGCTATCCAACACTTTCCCTACTGTTGCACTCTTTGGAGTGGGAATAGTAATTTTTACCCCTACGCTATCCACCACTTTCCCTACTGTTGCACTCTCTGGAGTGGGAATAGTAATTTTTACCCTTACGCTATCCAACACTTTCCCTACTGTTGCACTCTCTGGAGTGTGAATGGTAATTTTTACCCCTACGCTATCCAACACTTTCCCTACTGTTGCACTCTTTGGAGTGGGAATAGTAATTTTTACCCCTAAGCTATCCAACACTTTCCCTACTGTTGCACTCTCTGGAGTTGGAATAGTAATTTTTACCCCTACGCTATCCAACACTTTCCCTACTGTTGCACTCTCTGGAGTGGGAATAGTAATTTTTACCCCTACGCTATCCACCACTTTCTCTACTGTTGCACTCTCTGGAGTGGGAATAGTATTTTTAACCCCTACGCTATCCAACACTTTCCCTACTGTTACGCTCTCTGGAGTTGGAATAGTAATTTGTACTCATACGCTATCTATGTTTCTAATTTTATTATTATTACTTTAATGTTGTTATTAATTGTTATTTATAAAATTAAATTATGTTTATAAAATTATTTATATATATTTAATGTATGTATTTTTTTGTAATTTTATGTTGTTATTAATTGTAATTTATATTACTATTGTATGTATATACATTTATATTTATATTATTATATTTTTATATATTTATAAGTTATTAAAATAATTAATTTAGAGTTATTATTAACGAAAAATATACTGTGTATTATATATTTATGAATAATTCTTTTTTTATATTAATTGTTAATATTTTATAATATATTATATTTTTAAACATGTTTATTACATTCATAATTAATATTTTGTTAATATAATATTTTTATTTAATTAAAATATAACGATATTGTACAAAAAACGATATTTTTTACATTCGATATTTTTTTTCCGATATTTTGGTACTTACCTTTTTAAAGATAGCATCCCGATATTTTGTCCCTCGATATTTGTGTTGCGATATTTTTGTGTATCGATATTCTGTCTGTCGATAATTAGTCAGACATTCCCAATTACTCTCAGTA
The DNA here is from genome assembly GCF_964263255.1 of Lissotriton vulgaris. Taxonomy (NCBI): domain Eukaryota; kingdom Metazoa; phylum Chordata; class Amphibia; order Caudata; family Salamandridae; genus Lissotriton; species Lissotriton vulgaris. The sequence continues at coordinate 892,198,784 of NC_141693.1, read as the reverse complement.
TTCTCAGCCAAAGTAGTATGAGACAACTGATGGAGTGCAGTGCTCGTGAAAAACAAGTGCAGTTAAAAATGGCTATGAGGACAAAAAATATGTTTATTGGGTATTGTCCACATGTCATAAGATAAAAATAGATCGCCTGATAGTGTATAACAAATGTACTATCTCCCGGCGAGTAGTGAGGTCGGCATGTTTCAGCCGTATGGCAGCCTCGCCCGGCTTTCTTCAGGACCTAAATGGTTGTTAAAAATGCTACTGCAAGGAAAGCAATCAATATAGAAATTTATACGTAGTGATTTGCGTGAAAAAAGAAAATAAATCAGGGGGGATTGCCCGGTGCCCGCTATGGCCAGTCCAGCCCTGCATCCACCCCCTATGGCCACTCCAGCACGCCTCTTTTCCCTGACACTAGCCACTCCTGCAAACTGCACATTTCTATCATTATTGAATTGGTTATGTTTCTTTTTTCTTAGCATTCTTATCGTTGTTATAATGTTATGGTAATACTTCGTGCTTGTCTATTCACAACATGTTTTCATATTGAATCAGTAGCCTTCGCTGTCAGAAGACGACAGTCCACTCAAAGAAGTGTCAAAGAATCAAACACTAACATTGTACAGCAACTGTAAATAAAGAAATAAAACAAAGTTTCAAGATGTGGCAGGGGTGCATGAGTCTGACACCATCCACCGCCTCAACACCCTTCTTCAGGCTTTCCAGGGCATAGGAATGTAAAGAATCGGCAATGAAAAGAAGGGGCGAGCAGTGCAGGCAGGCATTTGAGAACGCAGGACTGTCCCTAAAGTTCATGCTTGTTAAGATGCGGTAAATAATGTAGTTACCCGTGCTTCTACTCGGAATTTCAAGATGTGGAAAAGGTTATTGTCCTCTAGTTAGGACTGTAGCTGATAATAGAGCTTGAAATAAAACTGTAAAACAAACATGCATTATTCCAGTGTGCTCGGTCATTGTTTACAACACAACCTTGAAAATCTACTTTACATGACAAACATCACATAGGGGTGTACTTATATCACTCTGGCAGTTACTAAAGGGCAATATAGACACTTGTTATCTTGCATAATAGATTGGATCTTCCTGGCAATACTTATCCACACGGTTCTTATAAAGCTATTTAGTTGTATTTGTATGGGCCTTTGTATTTTTTAGGGTTGACCTAGAGACTATTTAGCAGTCTCATCAGCCTCAAGTAATTTCGAGAATCATGAATAAAAATGCATATACATTTCGTTTTTTACAGCATGGGGTAATGTGTCCCCACATGTCACTCATTGGCTCTCCAGGCAGTGAGAGTGATTGCATTTTTCCCAGATTACTTGTATACAAAGAAGTGCACGTTTGGGTCAATACCCTACTTGCCAAATGTTTTTTCCGTGCCATTTGTTAGCTTTTTTAAACCTCCTTTTGAGTTTAAACCGAACCTTCATTTTACAGTAATTCAAAGCCAATAGTGCTTTTTTCCTTTGCAACAATAAATTTAATTTTCCTGTGATGTGCATTAAAACAAGAAAGGGTTTCCATCTTTGTAAATACAGCTGCCTGTTAGGAGGCACCTGTACGGTTAAATTAAAATGAAATCCAATGGTTACTTTTACAATTTAACATTATTATTGCAAGCATGTTGCTCCCATGTTTGGCTGTCAACATGTCGATTTTTCTTTTTTATCCTTTTTATGTTTCAGCAACAGACAGCCGAATCTGTGGTGTCTGGTTTTGATTCAATGTCTTTCTTCATTATTTATTCCCTGTCAAGAAGCATTTCTGTTTCACAGTGTCCAATTGGATGAATTGCATCTTTCCACTACTAACTTAATTGGACTTTTTTGTTTTAATGTGCATTTAATTTACATGTGTTTCCTTGCCCTCTGCCCTTCGTGTCTCCGGGCCTCCTTGCACGCTCTCTTTTTACACCCCTTCCACTTTCCTAAGTTATTTATTTTTATGAGTGCTTGGCAGTTGCAAACTGCTACCAGGACACTCACTTTCTTTGTTTGCACTGGTGCACACTGTGCTTTCTTTTGACTTTTAATGGCGGGTCATGTTAGAACAGTACATTAAAAATGCCCGCCATGTGTCACTATGCATGAATATATGATGATGCAGGCACGCACATATGTTTCAAAACATGCATGCACATGCATCATTAAGCACTTGTGCATTTTGATGGCCTTCTTGTAACGGGGTTTGTTAATTAGAAAACCCATTACAAAATGCATAGCCATGCATGTGCATTAATCATTATTAATGCGTTTGGGTGTGAGTAACAGTAAAAAAAACATTGGCAAAGCTAATCGATCTTCCTTACAGAAAGACGAGACCTATTGGTTTTGCCTATGGAAGTTATTTTGTGGCATATGATTCAAAACTATGGGCCTCATTTATGAGAAATGACGCATTGCTGCGCGAAAGCAGCGATGCGTCACTTCTCAGTGTGCACTCCTTGCGACATTCCTAATGCGTCACATTTAATGTATGACGCATCATGTCGCAAGGAGTTACAGATACGTCAGTATTTCTGACGTATCTGTAAGCGCAAAAGTGACGCATTGCAGGAGTGTGTCACAAAAGTGACGCAACTCCAGCAATGCGTCCATTCAGGGCCTGAGTCAGTCTTACTCCTGCTGTGAGGCAGGCGCAAGATTTTGACGCAACGGCTTCCTAAAAGTGACGCAGTGAAATCTCATAGATTTCACTGCGTCACTTCTACGAGCCTTCCTTGCGTCAATACGCCCCCCTTGCATACATTATACCTGGCGCAGGTATAATGTGGCGCAGGGGTTTACAAAGTGAGGCATCTACCTAGATGCGTCACTTTGTAACTATGGCGCAACAAGGCGCATTTTTTACGCCACTGGTGCGTCACAAAAAGTGACGCACCAGCGGCGTAAAAGTGACGCACAGCCTCATAAATGAGGCCCTATGTTTTAAAAGTCACACCAGCCTGCCAAGGCCAGACTTACTGGCTTTGCCAAGCATTAATTATGGATTGTATCTACTCTTGTTTGCGTACATTCTTAGTTCAGGGAGAATGAGAAGAAGTGAGAATTGCGACCCAAGATAAGCGAAGGGGCAGTCACTAGTTCAAGGTTTACACATTCAGTACTCTCATCAGGCATCTCAGAGGCATGAAAGAGCCCGCAGAGTAATCCATGTCAGCTCCGAACTGACATTGCAGCAACAAAGGACATGCAGTGGGGAAGAAGAAATCCCTGCTTCGTGGCCAAAGGCGAAATATGGCAAAATATTTAAATATCAATATTGTAGATAAATGAAATAATAACTTTTAGACTGAGGCAGATGTCAAGATAATCCGGTAACACATATCCAGCAGATGATGTCAGACTGCAAATCACATCATCATATGTGTGTGTTTTTTTAAATTAGTCAATATTTATATATATTTTTAAATATTATTTAAACATATTCAATTTACAAAATATTAATGTTAACACATTTAAGTGTTACTTTTTTAAACTACATATACAGTAAAAACGATAGTTCTGTATATATTTTTCGATATTAGTGTAAAACTGTGTAGCTACTTTTCCATTGTTATTCTTACCATTATATGTAGAGAAAATCGATATTTTTGTGATCGATATTTTTGACACAGTATTTTGGTATCAAGATATTTATGGTTTCGATATTATGTCAGCGAACCATTCAAATACTGAATGAGTGACAAATACGTTGTATGAGTTTCATTGTTCGCCAGATTATATAGCACATCAGGACACCATATAAAGGGCTTTAACACAACAGCATTTACTCCAAAGTCTTGAAGGCTAAAAGGGACAGATACGGAGGTCTTCATGTGTGTACATGCAACTACTGTTATCCACACATAGCATACCGAACACGTGACCAGTGGACATAGCATAATGCGCAAAATACTAAGGGCCTCTTCACTCATAGCGGAGGCCCGCAGTCGTGGAGAGTCTCTGCACTCATAGCGGAGGCCCGCAGTCGTGGAGAGTCTCTGCACTCATAGCGGAGGCCCGCAGTCGTGGAGAGTCTCTGCACTGAGGGCGGAATCTCCGTAAGGAAAATTCTTATTGCAGAGATTCCGCCGAAGTGTGGAGACTCCCCCACTGTTGCGGGGCCTCCACCATGAGTATGGAGGCCCTTTGTGAATCAGGCCTTTTGTGTAAACCTGTGGCTAGGCTCCATCTCTAATTCATGTCCTATGTACAACCATAGGTGGTCAGGGGTATGGCTAGAGAGCCGGGCTGATGCTATTTTACCTTCAATCCCAGAACACAGCATGAACAGGCACACAACATGACAGTAGTGAACCCGCTGGGTAATTAGAAGATGTTTTGGAGTAGTAAAATCTGGATTCCTAGACTGCTCTAGGGTAGAGACACAACTAAGATGTGTGTGTAATAGATACAATGTAACTGTGATCCAAGCCAAAATCCAGGGTCCGCAAGCCCCTTACCAGGGGACTCTCTATAACTCCAGCAGTCAGAGTCTCATGGCTACGAAGTGACAAGCTAAAACGGATGTATGGCATTACAACGCATGCTTTTACCACGCATGCCTTTACAACACGGTTTTTACAACGCATGCCTTTACAACGCATAGTGCTTTGGGGCGCTGGATAGTGAATAGTTTAATTTACTATTCCAACTCCAGTCCCCGTGGATAGTAGGGAAGGTGTTGGATAGTAAATTAAACCTATCCCCTATCCTAGAGCGCCCCCCAGCGCAATGCGTTGTAATTGTTTGCGTTGTAAAAGTTTCGTCGTAAAGGCACTGCGTGGTAAAAGTTGCGTTGTAAAGGATGTTTCCCAGGTAACGGATGTATGACATTACAACACATGCTTTTACCATGCATGCACAACACTTAACATAAGTACCAATGCCTAGCTTAACTATATATCCTATTGTTATTCTTCATCTTATTCTTGTACTATTCGAGGGTGTAGTTCTCAGGCTCCCAGAAAAGGCCCTTCAACGGGAATGCACCCAGCAGTGTCCTGTGCACTTGCCTCTCTCTCTGACAGCACTGGCAGGCTTCACGCCCTCTAAGATTGCCTAGCAATTCAGTCCCTGCAATAAGCAGTCAGGGAGTGCATCTCTGTTACTAGGGATACCCATCGCTAATCCAACCAAGCTAGGCCACCGGAACTGCCCCCATAGGGACCAATGGGAGAATACACACAGGGGGAACAAGGAGAATTACTTCCCCCCAAATTTCCCCTTATTATGACAGTGGGAACATCGTTGTGTGCATGCCACTCAAAGGTCTCCCAGATCAAAAGAGGATAGAGGTCGTGATCAGGGCCGGTTTTAGGGCAGTGCGACCGGTGCAGCTGGGTGCTGACCTCAGATGGGGGTGCTGTGTTTAGAAATAACTTATGATTGGAGAGATGAAGGGCCCTTTTGCCCACTGGCAGTGAGCGAATCCGAGGAGGCGGTCATGGGGTGTGGGGGTGCCAAAAATGATTGTCGCACCAGGTGCCACCAGTGCTAAAGCCGGCCCAAGTTGTGATCTTACCTCTATGGTCCTCATTACAAGTTGAGGGCTAAATTCCAATCCCTGGGAAAACACTTATTGGTACAGCGATTGGAATTACCAGTTGTATGATAATTAACAGAAGTTCACAGTTTTCGTTAAAAGATGTGGAATTCAGTGTGTTAAATGCTGAATCTTCGTGTTACAGCTTGTTTGCAAGTTAAGAACTTGGAGTTTGGGTTTTTAGCACCAGTGGTAAAAACTTCACCCAATTCCACCTAACTGTGACATTAACACTATTGTTTTTCAATATTTGAGACACAACCGAATTCTCAACATTTGTTTTATATATCTGACACTCATTTATATGAAATTGTTTTCTGCCTACCTTCCTGCAATTACATTAATCAAATTAAGGGCACATGTTTTTCTTTCCACTTAAACGTAGAAAATGCTGGAAACAAGTCGCATATTAGACATGATGTTCACCAAGCAAAGTATAAAAATAAACTTCAACTGAAGAATTTCGCTCACATTTCTATTTTAGCATATTCAGAAGGAAACTTGGGGAGAAAATCATGAATCTCAAGCTAGACTAATATTTTCTGCACAAATACGCAGAGATTGATGTAGAAATTTCCAAAGTGCACTATTTTGGAATTGCTGTGTGTTTCACAGGACTTTAATAATATCAGAGATTTCTGCAGGGGCGCCCTCTTCGTGTTTTGGGGTCTTAAGTAACACAGGCTTTCCACAGCAGTTCAATACAAAAGGAAACAACCTGCCCCAATTGATATCAAAATGGGCTCAGTTACAGTCCCAAAATACAGTTAGTCAGTAGTGAGCTCACTTAGACCAGCAGTGAATCATAGCCTCAACAAACTAGTTAATAAAAAATATTCCATCTGTATTCAAGTTCTTTCAAAACAATAACGATTACATCACGATGATACACATTCAATTCATTCAACCCACGTTCCGCATATCCCTTCAATCAAACGCTTATATCTATCTCACACATAGTCATGCATTCTTCATACACGCAATACACATCACACTTAGATGGCCAGATGTTATTAATGCAACGGGTCCCGCAGGGACTCAAAAGGGGATTGAGACTAGATGACACTATGGAGGGACAGACTTGAAGCGCCAACGCTTGTTTCGGTGTTCGGCCGGTTCTGAGTCCACACCTTCATCAGGGCACAAAGTGGAAGGGAGTGGTATTGAGAGTGCCCTCTCAATACCAGAAGCAGTAAGTGCTTATTATTTTGAACTGCTTCTTATTTCATGTTTTCACTATTTTGCTTGAAAACCCTGTGATTTTTTTATATGTATGCGTGCATATGTACTTCATTGCTTTCTCCTCTCCTTTCCCCTTGCACCTGTTCCTTTTAACCCATTCAGCGCGGCGCGAATTTTCACGCTGTGCTGAACGTTCTTAAAAACGGGTGTGGTCATGACTGAACGGTTCCGTCATGAGCACAGCCCAACCGACGCTCATGAGCGTCAAAGGGGTTAAACTGCCTCTTCTGTGGTGTGATGAGTGTCTCTGTCACATACAATTACACAGCCCTCCCAAAAAGAAGAAACAAACGTGAATGACCCACATTTTTACCCTGTGAAAGACACCCAAACAGACGATTTCTCATATATTGTTGGATTCATCGGCAGGCATATGAAATGAAATGAATTTGTACTTGTAAAGCGCACTTATACTCCAACCGGGGTTTTCTGGCGCTGTATGCATACCGCTGTGGAACCCTTCCTAGCATTTCCCTGTGAAATGTCCACTCCTGGGCACCCCCAAGGTGAAGCCAGGCATCCCAGCGCTGTTGGGGCTCTCTGGCTGCAGCCATGCCAGAATGAACATCTCTCTTCCCTTAACCCGCTCTGACTTTACAAACATGCCTTTCCCATTGGCACCACAATCAATTCCAAACAAGCAAGGCTTATCTGTTGAGATGTTTCTAGGATATCTTGGAAAACAAGTAGGAGAGTAAGGAATTGCGTCCGTAGTCGTCGGACGGGGAATACTCCTGATTCCCTGGGTCAAGGTATGAAAGAACAAAATGAAGGAGTACTACCCGATGAGGGTAAATGAAGGCTTTTGTCTAAACAGAAGGAAATATTATTCCTTTGTTAGGAAACCCCTCCCTCACCACCTGGTGGTGACTTGCTTCATCATCGGGGCCCACCCAAGTGGCCTAGCGTCACTTGGGTGTGCTTCAACACCTGCAACTGCAGTGGAGCTGGTAGTGAGATGTGGGGTGCAAACAAAAAAATGTGTAAGTGTTAAAAATTGTCCTGGTAGTCTTTTATTTAGAATTTAATAAAAAAGTAACTGGACAAAAGTTAAAAATCAAAGTTGAGATAGTAGTAGGGAAGTTACGGCCTACTTATCTCTGTTTTATGTGATGGTCGACATGTTTCTACCATGAGGGGAAAGTCCCCGGTATTCCTCAGGACCAAAACAAGGAAGTGGGTGGTATGTGCCCCCTAAAAGACACACCCAGCCCTAAATCCTTGGGCATCAGAAGAAAAATAGACTTCTGGAACGCACACCTAAAATGTAGGGTGCTGCAAAACAATGCTAGTGCTCAGGTCGAGCTGCATCAGGCAGGGGCAGGGCGCATGCCGAAAACAACATATTAGTTGTATGGGCGGAAACAGGCGGGTCACCTACTTCGCCGTGCTCGCTGCTTCCAAGCAGCGAGCACGGCGAAGTAGGTGACCCGCCTGTTTCCGCCCATACAACTAATATGTTGTTTTCGGCATGCGCCCTGCCCCTGCCTGATGCAGCTCGACCTGAGCACTAGCATTGTTTTGCAGCACCCTACATTTTAGGTGTGCGTTCCAGAAGTCTATTTTTCTTCTGATGCCCAAGGATTTAGGGCTGGGTGTGTCTTTTAGGGGGCACATACCACCCACTTCCTTGTTTTGGTCCTGAGGAATACCGGGGACTTTCCCCTCATGGTAGAAACATGTCGACCATCACATAAAACAGAGATAAGTAGGCCGTAACTTCCCTACTACTATCTCAACTTTGATTTTTAACTTTTGTCCAGTTACTTTTTTATTAAATTCTAAATAAAAGACTACCAGGACAATTTTTAACACTTACACATTTTTTTGTTTGCACCCCACATCTCACTACCAGCTCCACTGCAGTTGCAGGTGTTGAAGCACACCCAAGTGACGCTAGGCCACTTGGGTGGGCCCCGATGATGAAGCAAGTCACCACCAGGTGGTGAGTGAGGGGTTTCCTAACAAAGGAATAATATTTCCTTCTGTTTAGACAAAAGCCTTCATTTACCCTCATCGGGTAGTACTCCTTCATTTTGTTCTTTCATGTTTCTAGGATAACCAGCATTTTTAAATGTAACGTTTTCCATTGATCTGTGTAAGTGCTCTGTGTCAGCTGCGCCACAGAACAATGTTGAAAAAAGACACCGATCTGGAATTAGGTTCTGTCTGTTTATATGGCTTCAAGCCTGTCCATGATAAGCCAGGCTTTTCACACGGTTAATATATCATTGCAGATTCGGGGTGGAAACAAAGGGAAACAATTCACATCACACACCCCTTACCCATCTCCTCTCAGACCATTCTGTTTCTAAGCACTGTATATAATGACTAAATAACCTCATCCTTCTCAATTTACTAATCACACAAGATGAAAGGCCTCGCCTAGAGCCCAACACTGACACAGATTTTTTAGTTAATAATTTTCAAGGGGATTAAATGCACGTTCAAGATGTCTTTCCTGAGATTCAAGCGTGGATGGAACATAATAGACTGACAATGAAAGAATCGAAAACTAAACTGCTGGTGGTGTCAGCCGGTAGCGTTGCCATGAGTGAAATGGTTACAGGAATACCTGATCGTTTTCCTGTTTCTGACAGAGTCAAGGTACGATATATGTTTTTTTTTATTCGCCTATGACCATGGGTTCTCAAGTCAACCACATTGTCAAGCCATCTAAATATGCGATTACTCATTTCAGATTAAATATAATTATAGAACCTGAACACTCGGTCTCTGGTCAGTCATAAAACTGACATCTTCTACCTCTTAGGATCGGAACAGCCTGACATCTTGTTCCTGTCCGAGACCTGGCTCACAGATGACTCTTCCCCTGATATCCTGGCGGCCATTCCTCCAGGATACTATATACTACAAGCCAATCGTCCCTCTGGCAGAGCGGGCGGCGGGGTTGCAGCTATTATTCGTCACTCAATCAGGCTTTCCCCTGTGCCCACCCCTAGCATTCCTATGACTGATTGTCTCGCTCTCAGGCTAGAGCAACCGGGGTCCTCTCTTGTATGTGTTCTAGTTTACCGCCCCCCCCAACCCATGCCTAACTTTTCTGTACTGTTTGGGGAGCTCATCTCCCAGCTAACTATCTACAACTCCAATGTTTTAGTCCTCGGTGACTTCAATTACTGGCCCTCAGACCCCCACGAAACCCCTGATTCCCTCGCCTTCTCTGATCTTATGCTGGGTCTCAATTGTACCCAACATATACACACACCCACGCACATAAAAGGCCATATTTTGGACCAGGTATGGACTTCTTCTCTAGTTATTTCCCCTCCCCTTGTCCTTCCCTGCTCTTGGTCAGACCACCTACTCATTACCTTTTCCCTTGCTAAGCCTCCCCCAGCCAACATTACCCGAGAATCAAACTTTCTGGCACGTAATTGGAATAAGGCTGACCTTATTAAATTCACTTCCCTCCTGAGCTCATCAGCCCCTTCCGTCACAGAACCCACCACTTCCATTGACTCTCAAACAGACCACCTCACCCAATGGCTCATTTCTGCCGCTGACTCGGTGGCACCTTTAAAACCTGTGAAAACGCGGCGCAGTCATGACGCCCATAGGTGGTTCACCGAGGAACTTAAGGCACTGAAACGTAGTCTCCGTCAGGCCGAAAGACGCTGGCGCCGAGGATACACCCCTGAGTCAAAGGCTGTTTTTTCTTCTCAGATGAGGGAATACAAATATGCTATAGCTCGGGCTAAATCTAACTATTTCTCCGATAAGATCTTGAATTCCACCAATAAATCTAAGGATATCTTTTCTATTGTTGAGGAACTGTCCAATCCGGCTAGAGTTACTATTGCCCCGCTCCCCACCCAGCCCCTTTGCGATGCCTTGAATCAGTTTTTTGTGGATAAAATCGCTAAAATTAAAACCAGCATTTCTGCTCATGTTTCACCTGTCTCCCCTCCTGCCAGCACTTCCTCTCATCACATTACTCACACCCTTTCCCAGTTTCCCCTCATCTCAACCGAGACTTTTCTCCCCCTCTTGCTTAAAGTCTCTTCTGGCTCCCCCAGCGATTGTTGCCCCCCCTCTGCCCTGCGAGAAGCTTTCACCTCTTGTCCGGACCCCCCTTTGGCCCTCTTAAACAACTCTTTAACCTTAGGGGTGGTTCTGGCCTCCTTCAAACGGGCAGAGGTGGTCGCCATTCTGAAAAAACCCACGGCTGATCCCTCCACCATGAGCAACTATTGCCCTATCTCCCTCCTTCCCTTCCTCAGCAAAGTCCTGGAGTCCCACGTCACTCAGACTCTTACTTCTTTTATAGAGGACTCTGGTGTTTTGGATCCCCAGCAGGCTGGGTTCAGACCTGCGCATTCCACAGAAGCAGTCATCCTCTCTGTGATGGACGAACTACGCAGGGGCGCCGACGCTAACACCTGCCAGGCCCTGGTTCTTCTGGACTTGTCGGCCGCCTTTGACACGGTCGACCATGACATTTTGGTCGACCGTGTCGGAGAGGCTGGCATCCAGGGCACTGCTTTGGATTGGGTGCGCTCTTTCCTGACTCATCGCCATCAAGCTGTCAGGTTGTCCCAGTTCTCCGCCCCTCAAGTCGAACTGACCTGTGGTGTCCCGCAGGGTTCCTCCTTATCCCCTCTCCTTTTTAATTTGTACCTGGCCCCGTTAATTCGTTCCCTCCGTCGATTCAATGTCTCCGCGTTCAACTACGCGGATGACATCCAACTGGTTTTCACCATTGACTCCAGTGACCAATCCATCTCCACTTTTCAAAACACCCTCTGCTTCATCAGTGATTGGATGGGCACAAACCATCTGAAACTCAACCCCGACAAGACTGAGATGGTCCTTGTTCGGTGGCCCTCCAATCCCTGGCACCCTTCCTTTTGGCCTGCCAGTCTTGGCAACCCCCCTTGCCCCGTCAACTCAGCTAAAAGTCTGGGAGTTGTCATAAGCAACGATCTATCTATGACACCCCAGATCAGCGCTGTAGTTTCCTCTAGCCATTTCCAGCTCTGGAAAATACGCAAAATCTCCCGCCTACTGACCACTGATGCTCTTATTCTGGCCTTGCTTGCGTTAGTCATGTCTAGGCTTGACTACGCAAATGCACTATACGTAGGCATTCCTGCATACCAACTCAGGAGACTCCAGCTGATCCAAAATCAAGCTGCTCGCTTGGTTTACCATCAACCCAGGGATCAGCACGTTCAACCTCTCCTTAAGAGTCTCCATTGGCTCCCGGTCTCTGCCCGCTGTAAATTTAAGCTTGGTTGCATCATCTTCAAGTCCCTCACTGGTCATGGCCCCTCCTTCATTTCTTCTTTGTTCCATCCCTATGTCCCTTCTCGCACCTGGAAGGGTTGAGATTTTGATCAATACCTTATCACCATCGATCTAAAACCCCGTTCAGGTCGACTGAATCTTTATTGCCTGTCATTGAGGAAAGAAAGTGCATCTGTCACCAAGTTAGCTCCCCCAATAAAGGACTCTGCTTCGAAGGATCACAAACAACTTCTAGCTTTCAAAGATTTATTATAAGTTGCAGGTACAAGCATCTCAAGATGAGATTCACCAAATACACGGGCCCAACTACGTACACGTGTTCTCTGAAAGCCCTCAGACGAACAACGGAAACTATCAATACCAGTTCTAAAAACAATAGTGCCGTTAGCATAGACACGTATTGAAATCTATCGCTCATTGACAGGCGGAAGGAAAATACAGGTTAGGCTTTCCCTACCCTGCTCTAGATGGTATCCCTACTTAACCAGGTCTCAACCTATCAAAGGTGTCAGCAGTGAATGACTCCCAAGGGAAGCCACTCACTCTCGAACTCTTGGTGAAAACCTATAGTTCTCCAATCATGGCCCCTCTCTGCCTACCCATCCGCTCTCTAAAGGGTCCTCAGGCGTCTGCTCTAACTCCCCCCAGGGGTGCTGTCCCTAATACAGAAATACAACAACATTTAGGACGCCCCTCGCGAGACGCCCCTCACGTGGTGTAGCTTCTGGCTTTTTCCATGATGAGGCCTTGTGGTTAGAGTCGACCTTGCTTCTCAGACTCGTCTCCGGCCCGCTGATACCCCTTAAACATTCCGGAACCCTCCTCCATGTCTGGTCCATTTCTTGAACAAGCTTCTATTCATTATATTAATAATTGAATACCCCCCTTTTCTCTTCCAGACAGACATTCTGCAGCCTAATCCCATTCTCATGGTTTTCCAACCGCATTGCAACATTCTTCGACCCAAACTAATACGTATAAATCAACATTTAAAGCTTTCCAGCTCTACTACATTTTATAGCATTCAACTTCTTCTTTAATTATTAGCATGTTAGTACTCATATTCTACTGATTTCGGTAAACACGTCTATAAATCAAAAAGCCTACTCATTAATACTAAACATTAGTGCAATCCATATTGTGCATTTTAATCGCCTTCCCCCTCCCGCCTTGCTCAGGCCCTGAGGCCTACCACATTTCAACGTTTCCGTATGCCATCTTACATTTAGCAGCTACACAACATGGATTCAGGAACAATCACGCTTAATAAAAGCTTATTACTTCACACATTTCTGTATTAGTTCCACTTCTATTTAAACTTCTATATTAACTACACATTTTAGAATATAACTTTGGATACTATCAGCACTCATGGCATTTCTCTTCATGATTTGTGCTTACTACTTGTAAGTGTGATGTATTTCTACATTTTGGTCAGTTTGCGCTCTCTCAGTTCCCCCCTTTGATGACCTCTCGGGGTCATCATTAATATTCAAACTGCAGTGATTGCTAGCATAACTCGTTTCTGTGTTTCCAGAGCCCTCAGACTCCGGTACTGACTATCTTGTATGGCAGCCAATCTCTGCAGCTGTTTTCTCCGAGCCCTCTCTGACCTTCTTGATCTGTACCATTTGAATACCCTCACCAATCCCCACAACACGATCCCACAGATCAATATTATGATGATAGGTTTCAGTATTTTCCACACAAAGCTTTTGCCTAAGGTGGTGAGCCAACCTCCTGCGTCACTTATCCCCTGGCCCACCTTTTCCCAGACATTTTCTCTGCTCAAGTCTTCGATCTCCTTGTGAATATCAGTTATGTTCCTAATAACCTTTTCAAGGGGCTTCGAATTGTCTGGAATGTAAGTACAACATTCTTGGACCTTCAAAGCCTTACAGACTCCGCCCTCTTTTGCTAATAGGACATCTAAGGCAAGACGGTTCTGAAGAACCATAGCCCTTATCGATTGCATCTCTCCTTCTACCAGCATTAAGGACTGAGCAGTACTGGCAGACAACCTGTCTACGACTGTTGCTAGCCGTCTAATTTTAACATCATTAAGAATTAATCCTAGGAAAGGGAACACAGCTCCAAAGACATCTCCAACCATTTCTACACCTCCTACATCTCTCCTTCCCCTCGATGATGTCTTGCCCTCGATGATCTCTAAGTCTTGGGCATGGTATATTTTAGGGAAGATAATTGCCAAGTAACATGAGCCATACCAATTATCAGGCAGCTTCACGTAGGCATTTCTTCCACATACGAAATATACATTTGGAATCACTTGCATTCCCTTCAGGAAGTCCTTGGTGTAATACTCTAGATTGAAAGCATGTTCACAGCTAACTTCTCCCACGTATACATTTTCATAATACGTTTTGGCTCTGTGAAGACATAACTTTCCTCTCTGCGTTCTATCTAAAGCTATTGGACCACTACTACCCTTTCTTTTGTGCACCCTTTCTTCATCGGTCCAATCTGTTTTCCCTTGTCCTGATTTTTTCAAAATCTTTTGTCTCCTATTTCGATCATCCACCTGCCCTATGAACTTTTTCTCGACCTCTGACACCTTGCATGTCAGGTTATTTCTGCGGGCATGTGAAGTATCTAAAGTAATCCAAGGAATGAAAAACTTTGCCAACCTGTCTTCGCTCTTCCAGTAGTCCCATTTATTCATCTGTTTATAATTTGGGACTTCTGGCAACACTGAGTCATAATTGGAGAAATAGTATTCAAAACTATCTCTCCCATAAAATATACTAAGCAATAAGCTACATGTAATGCCATATGTCAGCGGGAGGTGATGATAACGAATGCCTTCATCTACAGACGCCGGCAACTGCATGCAGACATAGCAGTCCTTGACCTCCATGGCATCCACATATTCATACAATAATTTTGCATAAGCATTTGACCTAAAGTCACCTTGGGACTCATCTACATGTAACCTGCGAGCTTCTGCAGCTAATAACGCTTTCTCTTGTGTGTTCTCCCCTTTCCCACCAGCAACGGCGGGTGTAAGCGCCTCTACAGATTTCACATCAGTTACCTTTGCCTCTTCCTCACGTCCCTTTACATAGGAGACAGTCACTACTAAAGCAATTAATATTATCACTCCTACTATTAGTGTACCTATTATACATTTTGCTCTGCGGTTCTGAGTACCAGCCTCCATTTCATCAGATAGTGTGGCTCTCTCGTAACTCTGCACAAAGTTCCTTTCTTTCTTTCTTTCCTTTACAGTCTCTTTACTCCTTTTGTCTTGAGAACCACGCAACTGGAAGCTGACAACCTTTTCCACCAAAGTTCTTTATAGTTCAATACAGACAACCCTAGCCCTTCTCCATCCACTCAGGGAAAGTCCCTAAGATTCTCTGCTTCCTAGGCGCTAGGTAATCTTCTTTTCTTCACGCTTATTTACAAAGTCTTTTTAAGCATCCACTATCAGGCGCTCGCCTGCAGCTTCGACAGCAAAATTCAATATTTCCAGACGAAGATTGTGCTCTTCTGCGGCTGATATCTTTGAACCAAAATCAGGGAATTGCAATTCTGTGAGAAACATGTCCTTTATCTTGCTGAGGCGGGGAGGACGGGGGAGCATGAATGTCAGTGACCCTTCTTGTTCGACACCGGGCACTAACAATCTTATCTCCACTGTTACGATGGGCTCAGAACTGGACACCACCACCGCTCTGATCCTCCCCGTCACTGGTTTCGAAGCCATCTGTCGCCAGATATGTCCACTCAGGGGTGGAGTATCTTCTGTTAGGCACACGCACTCTTCTTGACCTCCTCAACTCTGGTGCTCCAGCGCCCTGAGCACCGTCTTCTGGGTCCGAGTCTTCTGATATTGGAGGAAGGGTTCTCTCCAGAGTTGACCTTAGGCTCGAGCTCCTTCTCTGCGGCCAATCAGCTTCTCCGCGTACCCTTCTACTCCGTCTTCTTCTCGTTGGTTCACGCTCTCTGTCAGACCTGTCAGTGTCTGATTCGTACTCCCAGCTACTTTCTCCTTCAGTAGCGTTGTCTGTTTCGCTGTTGTACTGACCGTCCTCAGCTTGGTCAGACTCGTTCCCTGCTTCCGCTGGCACCTCTACAGCTTGGCTAGCCCCCTCTATGGCTTCTCGGTCCGCTGCTGGACGTCTATCCGAGAGAGGAGCTGTTTCTATCAGAGGTGCTGGAACTCTCCGCGTATGCGACGCGTGGATCCAATTGGGCAGGCCTCCCACTTTCACGGCTGTGTTTGTGGTCAGGATGATCTGAAAGGGCCCACGCCAACGAACATCCAAGCAGCTGCTTCTCACGTGCTTCTTCACCAGGACCCAGTCCCCAGGAAGCAAGTCATGACAAGGGTCCTGGCACGATGGTACCTCGGCAGCCTGCACCTGAAGGGACACAGAATGAATGGCGTCAGACAGCCCCTTACAATAGTCCAGGATCATATCATCTGTGATGCTAATCAATGCAGCAGTTGGGACAGAAGGTAACCTCATTGCTCTTCCCATCAGTACCTCATGAGGAGACAAACCAGTTCTCCTATCCGGGGTACTACGGAGGCTCATAAGGACCAATGGCAGCGCATCAGGCCAACTCAAGGATGTTGATGAACACACCTTCGCAATTCTGGCCTTGATGGTGCCATTTATCTGCTCCACAATTCCTGAAGCCTCTGGTCGATAACTGCAATGTAGCTTTTGGTCTATATTTAAAGCTGCACAAATCATTTTCACAAGCGAGCTGTTGAAATGCGTTCCCCTATCTGATTCCAAAGAGGCCGGCACCCCGAAGCGCGGGATAAGCTCCCTGAGCAATATCTTAGCTACTGTGAGGGTGTCGCACCTGCGTGTAGGATATGCCTCAACCCATCTAGAGAAAACGCAAACAACCACCAGGATATAACGGAGGCGGCTGCACCTTGGCATTTCAATAAAATCTATCTGCATTCTGTTGAATGGACCTCCTGACCTCCCTATGTGGCTCAATGCAACTGGGGTCTTTTTCCCTACATTCAACTGCTGGCACGTCACACAACGCTGGCACACTGCTTCGGCTGCTACTCTGAACTTGGGGTTGAACCAGGTCTGTCTAAACACTCTCAGCATAGCATCTCTTCCTAAGTGGACAGGACCATGTATTTGTCGGGCCATTGGGCTCACCATCTCATTGGGCAACACGGCTCTGCCATCTGCTGAAACCCAGAAATGGGCCTCCCCCACTACACATCCTGCCTTTTGCCATGTTTCTTTTTCACAGTCAGGAGCATTTTCTTGTATCTCCTTCAGTTCGTCCCAAGTATCAACAGTTTCCAATATCATAGCTAATTCAGTCCTTACATTTATTCCACCCACTTCCGCCTCGGTGAAAGAGTACCCTGTCTCCGCGCAATACCGTGCGACTTCGTCGGCATATCTATTGCCTTGTGACACGAAGTCCATATTTCTGGTATGTGCGGTACACTTCACAACTGCGATACCTGCTGGACATTGCAATGCCTCTAACAACAGGCGCACAAACTCTCCATTGCGAATGGGAGAGCCTGAAGAGGTCATGAACCCTCTTTGAGACCACAACTGCCCGTAATCATGAACTACCCCGTAACCATATTGACTGTCAGTGTATATGGTGACTCGGATTTGACTGCTTGCCAGGCAGGCACGCGTCAGGGCAATAATCTCGGCTACCTGAGCGGAGTGTACTCCTTCCAGGCATCCAGCTTCCACTACTCCAGTAATTGTACAAACAGCGTAAGCTGCTCTTAACTGCCCAACTTCGTCTCTTACACATGAGCCATCGACAAAGAAAATTTCATCGGGGTCGGTCAGTGGCTCATCTACGATGTCGGGTCTTGGTTTGGTGCATAGTTCAGTCACATCGAGGCAGTCATGGTCTGTACATTCTTCATCATCCTCAATATCATTTGGAAGTGGCATTAGGGTAGCAGGATTTAAAACAGAGCATCTCCTGAGGGTCACGTTCTCTGCAGCAAGAATGACTTGCTCATAGCGCGTGAGCCTGCTATTCGTCAGATGCTGAGTTTTAGTCCTGGTCATCAATAATTCAACAGAATGGGGCACATGCACCTCTAACGGATGCCCCATAACAATATTCTCACACCTCTCAATGCTGACACCTGTTGCAGCAACGGATTTGAGACATCCGGGCAACGCTGCGGCTACTGGGTCTAGAGTAGCCGAGAAATATGCGACTGGTCTACGGGCATTCCCATGGATTTGGACTAACACAGACAGCGCACATCCCTCTCTCTCACAGCAGTAGAGCAAGAATGGTTTATCGTAATCTGGCATTCCCAGAGCCGGAGCACGACACAAGTCCTCTCTCAGCTGCAGGAATGCCATCAAACAGTCTTTGTCCCATGGTACCGGATCACTCACCTCCTTGTGCGTCAGTTTTTGTAAGGGCTTTGCTTTCAGTGAAAAGTTTGCGATCCACTGTCGGCAATATCCCACCATTCCTAGAAACATCCTGACTTCTCTCTGCGTTTTAGGCGCACTCATTTTCATGATGGCCTCTATCCTGTCTGGTGACACCTTCCGTTTCCCTTTCTCAATCCTGTGTCCCAAGTACTGTACCTCTGTCAGGCAGTACTGCAATTTTCCCGGGGACACCTTATGCCCATTTTCGGCTAGATGGTTTAACAAAGCAATAGAGTCTTCCCTGCAAGCTTCCTCTGTCTCTGACGCCACAAGGAGGTCGTCTATGTACTGGACCAGAACTGACCTCTGGGGCAGTACTAAACTTTCAAGATTCTTCTTCAGGAGCTGGTTGAAGATCGATGGGCTCTCTGTATACCCCTGAGGAATACGACACCATGTTAGGACGCGACCTTCCAGCTTAAATGCGAAAAGAAAATGGCTTCCTTCGTCCAAAGGGATCGAAAAGAAAGCCTGGCAAAGATCAATTACAGTGAACCATTCTGCTTGGAACGGTATCTGAAACAGTATCACTGATGGATTTGGTACCACTGGACAACACGAAACGACTATGTTATTAATCTTTCTGAGGTCTTGCACTATCCGGAATTTCCCATTTGGTTTCTGCAGACCCATAATCGGGGAGTTACATGGACTACCCACGATTTCCTTCAGTATTCCCTGCTTAATCATGGACTCAATCACGGGTTGTATGCCTGCAATCGTTTCTGGTGTCAATTTATACTGAGGGGTTCTTGGGAACTCAGCATGTGGTTTCACTACAATTTTCACTGGGTCTACTCCCTTCACCAACCCAATCTCTTCCCCAGTGAAATCCCATACTTCTGGAGCAACGGTCTCCCTCAGATCCCAGGGTAGCTCGTCTACTGTCAAAGTGGGATACAGTTCCACACATATTCTGGAATTGGCGACTTTGAAGTCAGCATCATCATCATTAGTCAATACCTCCACGCCCTGTGGTGTGCAATATATAGTGCAATTTAACTTGCACAAAAGGTCTCTTCCTAGCAGACATACAGGACTAGAATCGCAAACCACAAATTGGTGCTCATCACTGTACTTCCCTATTTTCACCTGTACGGGTTCCGTCAGAGGACTGGTCATTCTCCTGTTTGCTACCCCCACCACTTGTATGGTCTCTCCAGACATAGGCAGGCCTGGCACGGCGGCTGACCTGATCGTGGAACGGGTGGCTCCTGTGTCCACTAGAAATGTCGTAGGGAACCCTGCTACTTCGGCCTCAACATAGGGTCCCCTCTGATCTACCTCTAGAGCTGCCCCGAGGGTGCAGTCATCCCTTTCTACCCTCTGTCCAGTTAGTGGGTCCACATAATAGCATTCCTCTCCCCCGACAAACAGGGGCATCTGTCTATAGGTCTTACCCATAGTCCCTAATCTGGGTGGCTGTGGGAACTGAGCTCGGGGAGGTGGCCCCCCCCCTTTGAGCACTTTTCCCTGGTACTGCGTTACCCCTCTTGCAGGCACACTCTGGGTCTCGTCCTCCTCTACCTCTTGGTCTCCTATCTCAACATTATAGGGACACTCGCGTTTCCAGTGTCCCACCTCGTTACACTGGTGGCACCTAGTTGTTTTCTTTAAGGCAGTTATATCTATTCTGGGTCTAAAGGTGGAGTTCTCCTCATTGCCCTTGTTCTGACTGTACTGTTTCTTTCCTCCTGTTCCTGTACCTGGTTGCTGTTGCTGCTGTCCCCCTTTCCCTGCTGCCTGCATCTGTACCACCATCAGTTTCTCCTTTAGTTTCTTAGCCTTGGAGTCTATCTCATCACAGCAGTACCTGGCATACCTCAGTATTTCATCTAGGGGTTTATTTTGCCAACAAATCAAGTGTTGCTGTATCATTAAACTAATATCCGGTCTCAGACCCAAGACGAATTTGGACACAAATTGCCCTATGTCCTTTGGATCCATTACATCCAGACCGCTATACTGTTTGAACGCCTTCAGCAATCTCTCATAGTATTCGTGAACTGTCTCTTTGGGTTCCTGTCTGGTTCGGTCAATTTTTACCCAATCTATGTCTTGCATTGGCACTTTATCTTTCAGCCAAGTCATTACTCTCTCGAACTTTGCCATCACACTCTCGGACGGCCCATTAGTCTTAGCATCTCTCTCGGGCTCTATGGTGGGCCACTCAGCGCTAACCTTGCATGCGGTCCACAAATCTCCTGGCACTACTATGTCAAACAGCGTGTTCAAATCTATCCATAAGACCTTTGAGATTTTTACGAATCTCTCAACTTGCTTATACCACTCCACTGGGTTTTCCCGCAATTTGGGGAAAGAGGTGGTAAAAGCAGCTAAATCCCCCCTACTCCAAGGGACGTGGACATAGGTCCCATTTGCGACTTCCCTCAAAGGGTATGTCTCTACTCCCTGCTGTCCTCCTGGTGTCATCATAAGTGTGCTTCTCCTGACGGTCCCTCTCTTGGACCACCTCTCTTCCCACTTATCTAGGGCCCTCCATGTCCTTATTCCAGTGATCAGTTCCCTTATGTGTGTTTTCAATCCGATGGTTCGCCTCTCATCTAGGTCTCGGTCTGTGTAATGTAGCCTGTGGTTGCCCTGTAAGGCTTTAGTTCTTGACAGGTCTACCATGTACTTGCCTGCTAGTTCCACTAATTTCTCATGGGTTGCTCTCGCCTTTCGAGTTACGTCCTTTGCTATGAACAGAACCTCACCCTGCTCATACATGTCTATTCTTTCTAAGGGCAGGGTACCATCTATCATGTCATCCAAATCTGACTTTAAGCTGGAGACATCGAGCCTTTTGGCTTTTATCTCTGCTCGTAATATCTCCTTCGAGGGAGGTTCACAGGTGTCTCTCCCATCCCAACTCCGGGCCCTTCGTCTGGGTTCTGGGGAGTTGGGGAGCGCTCTCTCTTGTTCCCATCTCTCCAGATCCCATGCTCGGCCATCCGATCTTGGAAGGTGATGGAACACCGGCCTGTTACCCCCTATCTTACTCTGTCCGTTCTCTCCTCTTTTCTCACAGTAGGACTCCCTGATATTCTCCCTTCTATCTCCATTCTCTCTTGGCCTCGTATCACTCAGTATCTGATACGATCCTTCTTGGTTTCCCATATTCCCTGGGCTGCGCTCATGTCCGTCATCACAGGGACTATGGTGCGGCCTTTCGCAACTCCCGCTCTGCTCTCTATTGTCTGGCACGCAGTGGATACACTTAAAACTGTCTCTGTACTCCCGAGCCCTTCTATCTTCATCACTACATAGTGGGCGAGACACCCCCCCGTTTTCCAGGTCTGATCTACCTCTACTCCGGGCCCAATGGGTGCCTCTCCTACTGTCTTTCTCCCTCCCGTTCCACTCCGGACTGCTCTCTTCAGCCCCGCAGTGAGTCCGGGCTCTGCTGTCCTGCCTTTCTCTTTCAGCTTCCGCCGCTATGATGCTCTTGTGAGCCTCAACTGCCTCGTCCCATTGCTTCATGTACTCGTTTAACTCTTGAAAGGATTTCCGTCCTGGTCCCCTCATATCCTCTGGGTATCTAATGTTCCCCAGATCCCCTGCCGTGGGTACTGGGGTACTCCACTCTCTTGGTATCGGCAACTGGCTTGGGGAGTTGATCGTATCATTCCTCCTTGCCATCTCTGCCCTTTCTCTGTCCCTCCGTACCCGTTCCTCCCCTCTAGCTCTCTCCGGGTCATATATCGATACTATAGGACCTATGGTAACAGGTACTTGTAGTGCATCAGGTAACGCGTAGGATGTGGCACACTCCATTTCTGGCGCTCTTTGCACCACAAACCTCCCGACCACCTGCTGCACCTGGCTAGGCTGGGACAGTTCTTTCTTTGCAGCGGGATCCCATTCGGAACTGGGAAGTGGCCCATGCTCTCCTGCCTTGCCCCCCCCTTTCTCGGCATCTCCTTCTGCTCTGTTATACGGAGGCGGCCTGTCTGTCAATAATCTGTTTATCAGGCTATCCTCTGTCTCGCTTTCGTCATCCTCTTCTAGGGGGCTTTTATTTCCGGGCATCTCTAACACTGGATACAATTTGTTTACTTCCATGTTATGCGCCCTCCATCTTTTAGCATCCTCATCCCACTTGGCATCCTGCACTGCTCTTACCGAGCGTTTCACTCTTTCCTGCCGTCTGTTCATGTTCTTTTCATGCGCTGCCCTAATCCATGCATTGAGGGCTTCAAACTGTGTTGGTCTAGGCAAGGGTCTCGTAGAGGTCATAATTGCTTTTAATCTGTGTAGCACCTCTAGTCTATACGTCCCGTACTTCGGGAACGTAAGTTCCTCATTTCCATCCGTCATCTTACTCCACTCTGAGATCCACAGAATCGTATGCAGCCCAACATTTACCCCCATGTAATGAGCTGGCGTACCCTCCGGCGGGGCTTCTTCCCCTTCATACGATCCCCTACGTTCTCTTTTAAACAGCGCTTTTAACCATTTAAAACACTTCATAATTATGCGCAAGATTTCCAGCTTGAATACTCTGTTTACTTCCCGATGACAATCCACCAATCCTAGCGCGGCTTTGCTAGCTGGCCTATCGCAGCGCGGTCTTTCACCGGCCGGCCAATCCCAGCGCGGCACCTTCTGACGTCACTAGTCTCCGCTTCGCAGCAGCACCCCTCCTTTCTCAGCTCTCCTCGCGGTCATGCATGCGTCCCATTCATACTCCGAAAAATGACTACTTCCGACCAAGCGGTCACTTCCCTCGACTGTACGTCCACAGTCTATCTGTAATTATCAACACAACTGACGAGATGTCTGTCGTCACCCTGATAGGTTCTTTACGCACACAGTAACTTCCGACCAGCGTCTGTTACTCGCGCACTCACTCCCCCTATCTGGTCCTTCGGGTGGTCACTGGTACCTCATGACCCCCTTCACCCTGGTTAACAATTACTTCTGGGTGTCCGATACACCCGAACCACTTAAGCTCTCCTTGAGCCTAAGATTTCCACCGGTTGCGC
This sequence comes from Lissotriton vulgaris, assembly GCF_964263255.1. Taxonomy (NCBI): domain Eukaryota; kingdom Metazoa; phylum Chordata; class Amphibia; order Caudata; family Salamandridae; genus Lissotriton; species Lissotriton vulgaris. The sequence goes on along the minus strand of NC_141693.1, from coordinate 892,175,305 downwards.
GCGCTCACAACCTGTTCCACAGTCTCTCTACAGTCATTCAACTCCGCCAAACATTACAACATAGATACAATACAAAACACCGCAATCTTAACACGCATGACCCTTTATACTCACTCTCGACCGATACTGCTGCTTCTCCGCTTCACGTCATCCGGTCCTTCTTCCACCGGCGGTTCTTCCGATCATCGGTCTCTAGGGGGCTTGGGGTAATCTAACCTGGCCTAGATCACCTTCCTCAAGAAGGCAACCATTCTCTATAGCTACCAACTGGAAGGGTTGAGATTTTGATCAATACCTTATCACCATCGATCTAAAACCCCGTTCAGGTCGACTGAATCTTTATTGCCTGTCATTGAGGAAAGAAAGTGCATCTGTCACCAAGTTAGCTCCCCCAATAAAGGACTCTGCTTCGAAGGATCACAAACAACTTCTAGCTTTCAAAGATTTATTATAAGTTGCAGGTACAAGCATCTCAAGATGAGATTCACCAAATACACGGGCCCAACTACGTACACGTGTTCTCTGAAAGCCCTCAGACGAACAACGGAAACTATCAATACCAGTTCTAAAAACAATAGTGCCGTTAGCATAGACACGTATTGAAATCTATCGCTCATTGACAGGCGGAAGGAAAATACAGGTTAGGCTTTCCCTACCCTGCTCTAGATGGTATCCCTACTTAACCAGGTCTCAACCTATCAAAGGTGTCAGCAGTGAATGACTCCCAAGGGAAGCCACTCACTCTCGAACTCTTGGTGAAAACCTATAGTTCTCCAATCATGGCCCCTCTCTGCCTACCCATCCGCTCTCTAAAGGGTCCTCAGGCGTCTGCTCTAACTCCCCCCAGGGGTGCTGTCCCTAATACAGAAATACAACAACATTTAGGACGCCCCTCGCGAGACGCCCCTCACGTGGTGTAGCTTCTGGCTTTTTCCATGATGAGGCCTTGTGGTTAGAGTCGACCTTGCTTCTCAGACTCGTCTCCGGCCCGCTGATACCCCTTAAACATTCCGGAACCCTCCTCCATGTCTGGTCCATTTCTTGAACAAGCTTCTATTCATTATATTAATAATTGAATACCCCCCTTTTCTCTTCCAGACAGACATTCTGCAGCCTAATCCCATTCTCATGGTTTTCCAACCGCATTGCAACATTCTTCGACCCAAACTAATACGTATAAATCAACATTTAAAGCTTTCCAGCTCTACTACATTTTATAGCATTCAACTTCTTCTTTAATTATTAGCATGTTAGTACTCATATTCTACTGATTTCGGTAAACACGTCTATAAATCAAAAAGCCTACTCATTAATACTAAACATTAGTGCAATCCATATTGTGCATTTTAATCGCCTTCCCCCTCCCGCCTTGCTCAGGCCCTGAGGCCTACCACATTTCAACGTTTCCGTATGCCATCTTACATTTAGCAGCTACACAACATGGATTCAGGAACAATCACGCTTAATAAAAGCTTATTACTTCACACATTTCTGTATTAGTTCCACTTCTATTTAAACTTCTATATTAACTACACATTTTAGAATATAACTTTGGATACTATCAGCACTCATGGCATTTCTCTTCATGATTTGTGCTTACTACTTGTAAGTGTGATGTATTTCTACATTTTGGTCAGTTTGCGCTCTCTCACACCCTTCGGTCATCCCAACTGGCTTTACTTTCCGTCCCTAGATTCAAACGGAAAAAACACGGCGGCCTCAGGTTTTCCTTTTTAGCCCCTTCTTTTTGGAACTCCCTACCTCTCTCTCTTAGGTTATCCTTCCCCTACCCCACGTTCAGATCTGCCCTCAAAACGTACCTATTCACTGTAGCTTATCACTAGTTGTTCTTTCTTAGTCTGGTCTTCTTTCTGTCTCTCCTCCCTGCTCCCTCTGTATAGCGCCAAGAAACCTAATGGTGTTAGCGCGCTCAATAAATAGATTTAACATAAATAGATTTAACATAACATATTTAGCGTACGGCTGACAGGTGTGAGAGCCTGTATAGGATTTTAGGATATTTTAAAGTTCTTCTATTATTTATCGTTGTGTTTCAAGACCTCAGCCGGGGTAGCATGAGGTGCCACTAGATAAACACTTAGGCAAGTTGAAACAATGTGAGGATGTTTGCTAGACAGATTCGGTGTAAATGGATAAATGGAACTTTCATGTGTGCATCACCAATGAGGTCATTAAGAGGTTGGCAGGGATCGCAGCAGCCCCTTGCAACCCCTGGCACTTCTTTTGCGACCCCTGGACACCGAGGGCTAAACTTCAGTGCCAAGGTAACAGGGGGCAACTCACACTTATGGCCTCTGGGCTCTGCCTTCCTTGTTTTCTGCCCTTGGTTTATTATATTAACAGTAGGTAAAACATTTTTAGTCACTACTACTATAGTAAACAAAATGGAGCTCTAGGAGCTGGAAGCGACTTTGTCAGGCAACTGAGGAAGAAAAAATATGCTTTTAAGTGTATGTTGAGTGCAGATTTGCGGGTGATAGTGTGAGAGAGAGCATCTGTATGTGTGAATATGTGTATGCTTGTATGTGTGGGCATGTGTGTAAGTGAAACTGAATAAGAGTCAGTGACAGGTAATAAATGAGAATGAGATTGAGTGTCAGTTTGTGTGAGTGATTCAGAGTGAGTGAGAGCAATAGTGACTACAAGTCAGTGAGATTGGGTGAGTGAGAACAACTGAGTAAGAGAGTGTAAGTGAGAAATCACTTACACTCTCTTACTCTGAGTGAGTAAGAGTGAATGTGTGTAAGAGGGAGTGAGTGTTGAAGAATGAATGAGTGAGTGAGAAACAGTGAGAATGAAGGATTGAGAGCAAGTGTAAATTCAAGTGAGTGTGAGTGAGTGAGAAAGCATGAGTGAGTCAGAGTAAAAATGAGTGAATGTGAATTAGTGAGTGAAAGTGTAAGAGTGAGAATGAGTGCAAGTGAGTGAGAATGAAGGAGTGAGAGTGAGTGTGAATGTCAGTGAATCTGTGAGTAAGAACGTGCTATTGTGCTTGCAAGTCTGCCATTGCCCCTGACATGCTGAAGGTAACTCTTGGTGTATAGAGGCACCATGGCAAAATACTGGCACTGGCAAGCTGAAGGAAGTTCTTGGAATAATGGCCGCTCTTGGTAAAAGTCTGGATCTGATATACTTACAGCCACTTTTAAGCATCTGGGGCACACATGGAAAAACATTAGCACATTCGAAGTAATGGTTAGCTGTGAGTTTAGTATAGGGAACCCACGACAGAATCCTGGCATACTTGACATATTAGAGATAGTTTTTGACATAAGTTCACCCTCTGTATATGGAGAGCAATACCACAAAATTCTGGATCTGAGATATTATATGTAATTTTGGACTGAAGGAGCACCCATGGCATATGGACGCTGCCCTGACAAAATCCTGGTCCTGGTACAGAAGAGCTAATTTTTTACATAAGTGGGCAGCCACAGTAAATTTTGGAAAAATGGGGTCAACTGCTGGGCAAAGGTAGTGTTTATTGACTTGGCACACCATAAAAGGAGCTGTATATTTAATGAGTGCAATTTCTTGAGGCTGTGATTTTTTAGAAAATATATGTGAAGAATTTGCTTTAAAATGCACCAAGTGACTCAATTATTTTCATAGTTTTCTTAAGGGAGAAGGGAGGGAGATCCCACCTGTGCCCACCTAGAGGAGGTCTGGCTCAGTTACTTGCTATCATTTTGAGGACGTATTATGCCCCATCACTTTCAAAGATCATTTGAGCACCCTAATACAGCTGGTGTCTAAAATGAGACATTTGTGTTTGTTGTGTTGTTATACTAATCATACAGTTATTGTGGAACTACATTGATGTCAGTTATTGTGATGTCTTTCTAGTTAAGGTCATGTGACATCATGTCCTTGGAAGATTCAAGATCAAAAGACATACTATGTAGTAGTATTGACACTGTATTTTCATTTTACTAGATTTTTTAAATTGAAATATTTTATTGTTCTGTTTACTGAAATCTTATCAGTATTCCACATATTACACAAATGTATCCAAGGTGAGAAAGACTATTTCATTCTTCACTTTTCAAATTATACATATAAACACACAATAGTCAAAAGACGTTTTGCAAAATCACCCAAATTCATTCCAGGGTTTATTTTCTAAAAATGAATATGCCTATATTGCTGGTGAGGCTTGAACTTCACTGTGACAATGTTATTTGATCACAGACCCAGTGTTGTGCTGTAGCCATTTAATTGGTTCTTTTTAAGAAACAATGGGATCCCTCTCCCCAGTGTTCAGCAGAGACACAGCTACCTTGAACACTTCAGGCTCCACTCACCTGAGCAAAAGGTGGCCTTGTGGTAAAGAGAAGCAAGTTGTTCCATTACATGTACTGGTGGAAGATTCTTCATCTTGATGGTAAGTAAATGTTACCCTGCTCCGTTTTCCTAAGCTGGCTTAAAGGCCATAACAGTTACGAAACAGAGAAGGCACCTGCTGATTGGATCGGCGATGGACACAAGGAGCAGAAGATCCACGTTCATGATTTTGTGGCGCTCCTTGACATAACCCTGCCGGTTTATCTCATTAGCGGATTCAGCTAGAGAACAGTCAATGGGTGGATCCACTCAGAGTAGCTAAGTCTTATGTGGAATAATGAACCTATACTTTCTTAGTCATATACCCTAAGCTTAAATGAGTTCTGCCAATTGAGCCAGGAGTGACTCATGTTTTTGTGTTTTCTTATATGCTTTCCTACCAGATTTTCCAAGAGTGTAAATTCTTTTCATCAATAACTCTGTAAAAAGACTTGTCGAGAAAAGTGCACTCTGCCCTCTCCTTGAGGGAGACTAGGAATCATCCTAAAATGTTAAAAATGTGGTGGATGGAAATACTTGAATCAATATTCAACTGTAAGAAAACCTATGTAAAAATACAATTCCATACCTTTGACCTTTTCTTTACCATTACAGAAGGGGAAAAGCATAGGGAATTTGATCTCGGCCCACCATAAGAGAAACTTCTAGGCTTAATATACTCTGGAGATGAACAAGAGTAACCTCATACATGTTTCAGACTACCTGGGCCTCATTTGTGAGGTGTATTTTGAGTCTCTGTCTCTAAGGTGCAGCTTGAGTTTCTATGGCTCAGCAATCTCAAAGTCTACATATAGACATACCATCCCACCATAGGAAATACACATTAAAAACCAGGAAGATATCAATCAAAGTGCCTGAATAAATTGGGAAAACTTGAAATTCCTCTAGGTAGCATTAAATACTTTTTAATTCTAGGTTATCTGTGCTACCACAAAATTGTCCTTTGAACCTGCTAGGGCGAAAATGGTCTCTGTAGAGAAGAAAATACTACCCCCAAAAAACTTTCTTTGTTTGTCAGTCCTTCTCTCCCCCCTCCTTTGTTATTGCTCTTGGTAACAATCTACAGGCAGGGCCACGAGACTCATCTTTTCATATTCAGTTGAGGGAAAACCTGGCCGCACAAATTGAAGAGAGTGTAAGCACTGTCACAGTAGTGGATGGTTCGCTTTAGGTCTGGGTTGAAAGCACATATGTTTCCAGACCTTATGTGATAACAGAAAAAGAGCTTTAAGAAGCACTACTGAAAGAGGGGATTTGGCTCTGCCCAGATGTTGATTTCCTCAAGCACAGGTTTGACTGGACATACATTTCGTGCTATTGCTGAAAAAAAATAAGGCTTGTATTGCATCTTTTGCCTTGTGGGAAAGTTTATGCTCAATAAAGCATGATGGAGTGAAGTGGTTATTGTAACAAGCAAATTATCACGACTATAGGCCTCAGCAACACACCTGATGGGCACTCACTGCTCCTTCCTTGGAAGAAGACAGTACACCACACTGGCACGCTCAGGGTTCTCCACTGGGTCGAGATAAGTATCTATATTGATTAAGAGATCACCCCCCTTTCATGTTACCAAGGAATGGACAGATCCCAATGGGACATTTGTGGCAGTGCGGGGGGTATGGCATTGCAAAGAATTCCTGCTCATTAGTGTATATCCCCCCGCGTTTACAACAGCAAACACTAGACACGAAAACCGGGATACTCTTGCAGTATGGACCCGCCATGTACATTATAGGTGGTGACTTTAATGATGTGATAAACCCCCACCTAGATTGAACACATGTGAACCCAGGGACACCTGGTCCTATGCATCTGGTCAAGTTTCAAGACACACTTGGACTGACTGACTTATGGTGACTGCATCATCCAACCATGCATGCCTACTCCTACTTCTCGGGAGCACACAAAGTATACTCCAGATTGGACTACCCTCTTTACTCTGGCTGGAGAGATAGAGACGATTGAAAAGGATGAGCACCTAGCAAGGGGCATTTCCGATCATTCACTGCTGTGGCTCACGGTGGGAGGGAAATCCAAGGGACGTAGCAAAGAGTGGAGACTAAGCGCCTGGGCTCTACAGGACAGAGAAGTAGCCAGGGAAATCCACACTGACGCAGAATTATATTTTAAGGAAAATGATGGTTCAGTGACATCGGTGGCCACCTTATGGGAGGCATTTAAGTTAGTGATACAAGACAGGGGCACAGAACATTATTGCACATAAAAGAGAAAGAATACACAAGAGACTGAAACCCTGGAATGCACACTACTACACTTAGAAAATAATGGTGACCCCGATACAGATAATGATACCCTCAGCCAGATAGAGATAACAAGAAAGGAATATAGAGCACTGGTGACCCAAGAAGTTAAAACCCACCTACTGGCTACTCAGCATCATCTATACGTGACAGGGGAAAGAGCAGGGAAACTACTGACCTGGTTGAGTAGGAAAGAGACAGAGGTGAGATGGGTGACAACTATTCAGGAACAAGGGCAGACTTACACGGCACAACAAGACATAGCAGGCGCCTTTGCCCACTACTATGCAGCACTTTACAGATCTAGGTCACTAGCGAGCAAGACACAAATCAATAGTTACCTGGAGGCAATGGTTCCCACTCTCCCACAGGAGGCGCGAGACAGGTTAGACAAAGAACTGACCCTGGAGGAAGTAATGGAGGCATTTGAAAAATATAGAGCAGGAAAAACCCCGGTTCCAAATGGACTACCCATGGAATTTTTTAAACAAAGCAGTTTTTTATTAGGCCCACATTTATTAAACATGTTTCTAGCAACAAAGGAGGAGTGAATAATCCCACCCGATCTTCGAACTGCCACGGTGGTGGTAATTCATAAAACAGGGAAGCCTCCAGGGTACTGCGGGTCCTACCGACCAATATCGCTGCTTAATATTGTGGCAAAGATCCTGGCAACCATCCTGGTGACCCGTCTTTTACCAGATATAACACACCTAATACAGAGAGATCAATCTAGCTTAACACCTAATCGAGCCAAGCGTCTCAATCTACGACGGCTGACCAATTGGATAGATATAGTTAAAGATAGGAATAGACCACATGTGCTCCTCTCCCATGACACCGAAAAGATGTTTGACACGGTTCATTGGCCATTCATGAAACAAACCTCGAAGAGATTTGGATTTGGACCAATCTTAATGGAATGGCTGGATCTCCCTTATACGAAACCGGCAGCTAAACTTCGAGTAAACATGGAGACTTCAGAATCCTAGCCTGCCCAAAGAGGCACCACGCAGGGTTGTCCATTATCTCCACTATTATGTACCTTAGTACTGGAGCCTCTGGGGTGTGTAATTAGATACCACCCCGGGCTTAGTGGCTTCACGAATGAGGAACAATTTCTAGACGAAGAGCGTATATCACTTTATGCAGACGATATTCTGCTATACGTTACAGACCCCGTAGGGACACTCCCTAAGATCCTCAAAATATTTGAGGAATACGCCCATAAAGCAGGATACAGGATTAACTGGAGTAAATCTAACCTATACTCAGCGAGAAGCTCCCTCGAGGCTCGGGAAATACCAAGATGCTTGCAGGTGTGGGTAAGCAGTTCCTGCCGGCCACGAAGATTACGCTGACGGCATGGCATAATGCGACTAAACGAATGGGATGGGACAAGAGACCCACCCGACAGACACCACTATGGTGCTGCACGTGGTTGAGAGAACTTAATAAATTGAGAGGCTTCAGGTGGTGGGATGATATTGGTATCTCAACGGTGGGCGACGTGATAGCGAAGGGGGAATTGAAACCCTTTCAGGCGCTAAGGGAAGAATTTGGTTTGCACAACACCCAGTACTACAAGTATGCACAGCTGAGGCACGCATGGAGAGCGCAAAACATCACACCTACAGACTAAGCATGGGCGAATTTTGCGGATCTCGCGTTCGCGGATTTTGCGGATTTGCGAACTCGCAATCCGCAAAATCCGCGAATTCTCGCGAATTTGCGGATTTTTTTTTATGTTCGCACGGGTTTCTGCAAGTTCGCGAGGGTTTTGTACAATTTCGCAAATTGCGAAATTGTACAAAACGCGTGCGAACTTGCAGCAACCCGTGCGAACACAATAATATGAAGAGAAAGAAGCTCCTGGTCACAGGAACAGCACGGGGATTGCGCTCATGAAAGTCAAGGATGCAAAGGCCTCTACCCAGCATCACAGCTGACTTTCCACGGTAGATTTGGGAAGAGGCACACCTGTCCAGCCTCGAAGACGCTCATGATTGTTTTTGGGCTAATGAATGAGTCACTGAATTTGAGCATCAACTAGTTCGAGCGACCATGTGTGTGTTACTATGCAATCGCCCCGAAGGGCGCAGGGGTCCCTTGAGTGAGCTGTCCATCATAGTGGGTGAATGGCGGGAAGACGGTGCAAACCGCGAGTGTGTGCGCGGGGCCAAACGTGCGGGGCTTCCATGCGAGTTCACATGCCTCTTGTGTGCATAAAAGGTCAGAGAAAGATCAGTTCAGCAGATGAAGAGAAAAAGCTCCACAGGAAGGGTCACAGGAAGGGCATTTGTAAATATTTTAGGATGGCGCCGGCAAGCTGCCAGCGCCATCCTAAAATACTTACTAAATTAGCTTCAACAGGAAGCTCTAATAGATAAAATAAAGCAGTTGCGAGCACCTGCTTTATTTTATCTATTAGAGCTTCCTGTTGAAGCTAACTTAGTAACTATTTTAGGATGGCGCTGGCAGCTTGCCGGCGCCATCCTAAAATAGTTACAACAGGGCAGGCTTGAACTTTTGCCCCCGGAAAAATCCGCCGCTCGCGGATTTGCGGATTTTCGGTAAATTTGCGGGAGTTCGCGGATTGCGAATTTACTGAAAATCCGCAAAATCCGCGAGCGGAATGGATTTTCCGCCCATGCTTACTACAGACCTTCCGGAATACGCTCCACTAGAGGGTAGATTACTACAGGAACGAATATTGGGCGGGGCGGTGTCACTAACATATAAAACCTTGACCAACAATATACTAGAAGACCTGCAGGTCCTACGGGACAAATGGGAAGTAGACGTGGGAGTCATGGAGGATTTGGATTGGGAGATGGTACTTATGCACCCACGCGAGGTGGCGATTAAGTCGAGGCTCCGACTCATACAATTCAAGGTGCTCCACAGAGCCTACTCTGACAGGGTAAGACTATTTAAAATGGGGAAGATAACTGACACAGCGTGCCTTAGGTGCCACCAGCAGAACGGCGATTTTTTCCACACGCTATGGGGCTGCGAGGTCATTCAAGCATATTGGGAGGAAATATTCCTAGAACTGGAGGAGGTACTGGGGGTAGATCTACCACGTGACCCTAGATTGGCGCTGCTGGGCATGACGACAGAAGTGGACCTGACTCGCCCCTTGCTTATCTTTCTGGTGTTGGCTTTGGTTGTAGCGAAAAGAGATATTGCACGGTACTGAGGGGCACCCGAAAGACCAGATTTGGAGGCATGGAGGAGGGGACTAGATATGTACATGGCGGCTGAGAGAGTGACATACAAAGCCAGGGGCTGCCCAAAAAAGTTTCGGTGGGTGTGGGCAAAATGGAGACAATCCCATGGACTGGAATGAGGCTTCATGGGGTGGGGATAGGAGGGAAGGGGAGCTCCGACCGCAGCGGACAGCACGAAGGAGAGCTCTGATAGCCGGGCAAGACCTTCAAGGCGCTTATCTTATCTGCGAGGCGTGTGGATGTTGCACTGAGGGGGAGGAATGAGTCAGGGGGGGAAGGGGATCGGGGTGGGTAGGCACGCGGCTGTTTCGGGGGATTTGATTGATTTTCTTATGTTGCTTTTATGTTCCAAGTTTCAGAGCTAAGTGTTCTCATGATGAGTATGGAATGCGAACGAATATGTTATTTAAACACAAAAGTTAATAAAAGTTGCATAACTGACGGGCAGGGCGGAATGTTGACACCCAACCGTATGCTAATTTATACATCTGTGATACTTCTGATGCAACAATAAAAATAATAAAAAAAAAAAAAAGATGCTTGCAGGTGACCCAAGAAGGATTCCGCTACTTCGGCCTCTATATTACTACGGATGAAGCCAATAGCCTTACTCAAAATATCAAGCAGGTCTTTGCAGAATTCCCAGAGGATGTCAATAGAAAGAGGAAACTCCCTCTGATGATAATGGGTAGTGCCGCCATGTACAAGATGATTACGCTCCCCAAGTTACTTTACATACTACAAAGCACCTACAGTAAGATACCAGAGAGCATATTCACAGCATTAAACCACGAACTACGCATACTCCTGTGTGACCGGACCCACCCAAGAGTGGCACTGCAAACACTTCAACGCAATTCATATAATGGAGGTCTTGCCCTACCAGACATCAAAGCTTAGTATAGAGCAGCCCAGTTAGTTGTAATTAATGAGTGGAGTCATACTACAAGGGGCCATCCCACATATGCACTCTAGAGACTCAAGTTCCGACACCATACACAGTTACATTATATACATGGTGGTAAGGGTGTTTTCCGACTCCTGCCAGCCACCCAAAGGGTAATAGAAGCATGGAAGGGAGCAGAGAAACTGGTGAAATGGGACGCTAAACTTATGAGAGAGACTCCCCTCTGGGAGGGGACGAGATCACCAGAGATTAGGAAACTTAAGAGTTCAAACAATGGGACATGATCAGCATCTCCAAGCTGGGCGATATACTAGAGAAAGGCACCCATGCACCCTATGGCACACTCCAGGCCACTTACCAATTGAAGGACACTCAAAGCTATGCCTATCTCAGACTGAAACATACCTGGATGGCAAAGGAGCTGGACACAATCGAAATACTGGAATTTCCCCCCCAGAAGGCAGAATCTTACAGGAGGAACTCCGGAGCAAGGCTATTTCATGGACATATAGAACACTACTTAACCATATGCCTGATAAACTGGGTCCATTTAGAGCCAAATGGGAACTTACCGCAGGGCTGCTGGAAGGCATTGACTGGGAAGAAGCCCTAATGCACCCACGTGAAGTGGCAATAACGCAGAGGCTGCGCCTCATACAATACACTGTGGGAATGTAGTAAATTAAAAGTATACTGGGCCTAGATATTGGGGAAACTGAATAACATATTGGGGGCACAACTCGAGCTAGATGCCAAATATATTCTTCTGGGTATCCCCACGGAGATCGACCTTACACACAGCAAACTCACATTATCCAATTTGAGGTTAGCGGTGGCTAAGAGAGACATAGCCCGCTATTGGGGAGTTCATACACCACCCACGTGCAAGGAATGGATGGCATGTATAGACCAATACATGGCAGCAGAAAGAGTAACCTATAAAGCTAGGGGGTGCCCTCATAAATTCAAAAAGATTTGGGTCCCTTGGATAGATTACTACGGACTGGAAGTCGGGGAGGTGGAGATGGAATGGGTCTAATGAGAAAGGAACCAGAGAAAGAGCCACAATAGTCTCTAATCCCTACTTTTCAAAGATAGATACACATAGTTTTCATATAACCCTCAAGTATTGTAACTGTATAAAGACTGATTCAATTAGTTTTTCCACTGGTGACACTGTCATGGCACTCCATGTTCTATGCAATGTGATGATGTTTTGTAACCTGTATATCTCGTATATCCAAGGCTTCTTTGTTTTTAATGTTAATAAAAACATTTTGATAGGGGTAATCTGAAGCTTACCATAACAAAAAATATTATAAATGTTCCTTGTTAATGTATAATGATCCTTGAGTTGTCAGAAGCTTCTATTGATGACTACATGGTCGGGTACCAGTAGTAAATTTAAGGCTGGAAGGCAAATTTACTAGGATGTGAACTATTATGTATTTTATGTGGAGGCTCTTACTCTTTCATGTATGATCGCTATGCAATAACTAAATGTCAATAAAAACATGTTTAATAAAAAAAAAAATAATACACAGTTAAGCAAGATAAAAAATGTTTTTAAAGACTATAGGTCTGGCAAGTTATTACGAAATGTTATGACAAAGGGGATAGGTCTGACTAATTTATTGTGAAAAAGATATTTTAAAGCAGGAGGCCTTTAAGAGTGGATTGTTATTAGACTGTTTTAACGATTGTAGAGAGGTATTTTGTTACATGGAATCTGATAGGCTTCCATTAGTGAGGTTGGTGAAAACAAACAAGTTGGACAGTGGACCGAAAGCAACCAATAGGCACCAATCACAAGAAGTCACCAATCAGAATCAGGCAAAGCAAAGTAATCCTGTGTGCAAATCTCCAAAGGTGCCCCTGTCCAAGAGCACTTCCCCAAAGCTAGAGGAAACAAAATAAAAATCTGTATCAGAGCTGCACCACTTTTCAAAAAAGTGTCAAATTCCTGCGAATAATAAATGTTCAACGAAGCAATGAGGCAGTTGTATGGAGAACTAATTTCCTCTTCTTTATTAATTCATTCTTTAAAGACAACAGCCAACGCGTTTCATCCATGGACATAGGACTTCTTCAGGGCACATCTGTTAAGTGAACGGAAGATCCAAATAAATGGGAACTATAGAGAATCCAAAAGTTAGTCCAAACTCTTCAAAAGTGATGAAGTTGGGCAGCAGTTATTGTGATACGCGTGGTATGATAGCCACAATAATGTGCTATTAATTAGCGAACTGCGCTCTCAGAGGCATATCCAGAGCTTGACAAGCATACTTAATAATACGTATTGTTGTGCTGCATGTTGCTCGGCGTTCTCCTGCCGCCTTAGGCAAGCTGTTGTCTTTAAATTAGTGAAATTGGTGTTGGTTGCCCCTTGAGACAAACCATCAGTTAGAAGATTTGCACTTTGAGAATCATTGGTATGGTGTTTTAGGGAGGGTTGCATAATTGGTGCCAACTGGAATTTTATACCTATTTGTAATTTTATACCAGTAGTTGCCCACAGGAACATTTATATGGAATACAGTAGGCCTCAGTCTGTTATGGTACCAAGAATGGGATAAAGGCTACAGACCTGATTGGTTCATAAAAAAATTATCTTTCAGAAGCCATAATTCTAAACTTTTTATTTCAAAAACTTATGAGAAACACAGTAGGTCTGTCTTATGTATTGTGAAAATTATATATTGAAGTGAATAGGCCTATGGGGTGGTTTATTATTACACTGTGTGGTAAAATAAATTTACCTATGCGGAATTTCTATGCGGTAAAGTTCAATAAAATAACTCAATCAAAAAATGAGAGGCAGAGTCCGTAGCATCTGAGTTTATAAGGGTTTTATTCCATAAAATGGAATTGGTTCGAACCAGGTATCATGTTCCATCACCACGAAGGTTCAGGAAGGGATAGACAATTCTTTATTAACAGAGTACAATATATATAGTAAATGCATACAATGGTGATGGATACAGAAGGCGTAACAGCTGAGAGAAAAGAGATAAGAACACATGTGCGTAACAGAAGGCGTGCACGAGGGCGTACACGGAGGTGTGTGCTAGAGACGTCACATGAGAGTGTCACAGGTGGGTGGATCCATAGAAGAATCCTGCAGTGTCAGCAGAAATATATGGCAGAGATGCGCGCGCAGCAGCATGACGTGTGATTGACGTGGAACTGGAGGGTGGAGGGGACTTAACATTTAGCGCTACATGAGGAGACAGAAGTCTGGAGTGTCAGAGTAACCTAATCCCAAATCATATCTAATATCTTGTGTTTGAGGAACTGTATTATCTAGAAGGAAAGGTCTCTCGGGCAGAGGCTATTCTATACTGACTGCTAGTGCATGCATATGTGACTACGTGTCTACGTGTAATGCGAGGGGCCATGGGCCTACCATGGTAACAGGAGCAATGAATTACTTGCACGGAGACAGAAAGGCAGGGCCCTTTGCTCTGCAGCTGGGGAGATGTTTTCCTAAATCACTAGACAGGAATGTATTTTCGAGGAGCGGAGCAGATAACTTGAAGGCAAAATACAGTCTTGGCAGGCAAGCAGGCCGAGCCGGGCACCGCTCGCCGCGCAGGAAGTAAGGCAAGGGTCACGGATGCAGATCCAGGCTGCAGCTTTCAGAGGCAGAAGGCAGAAAGGGCTCGATGGCAGAAATCAGGGCCTAGCTCGCCAGAGCCAGGGAAACGTGAAAGTGCACCATGTAAAGACGGTGGCAGGGCATACTTAGGAACTGAATTATCGACCCATTCATGGTGGATCTGAAAGAGGACATGTTAACGTTGGACGCAAATGTATTTGCGTCTTCATAGCTGGTTGTGGAGGGAACATACATGTACTTGAAGCACGTACATGGAGCCGTTGGGGTCTACGTTAGGGGACACAATTGACCATAAAAATTCATATTACCTCATTCCCTCCTTGTCCCCTACGGACCCTTCATGATATATCAATCTTCATTAGTCCATCAATTTGTTCATATAGCATCATTTGCTCTTCCTTTTTCAGGCGGGATTTAGAACGTGAACTTGGATGGGGAAAACATGATGTGGCGCACAAGCCGCAAATCGCTGGCCCACACTGTAGACTTGACAACAACTGAACACTATGAGAAGGGCTATTCCGAGGAAGGATAGGACTTTCCATCCCCAGGCTGATAACACGCTCCAGAACCAACCGGACCAAGTCCAGGTGCCTGGATTCTGGTGTATCTGACTTGCAATCTTGTGGAGACGGGTTATGGCTCTATATACTGATGGTGCATTTTCTGGAATGAAAACACAGCAACTCGATCCGATGACTCTACAAGCTCCGCCCCTATCGGCCAGGATGACGTCAAGAACGAGACGATTTTGAAGAACAACAATCCGCATAGCAGACTGCTCCTCTGTTAGGTTGCCTAGGGCGGAAGTAGTTTCATTCACTACTGCCTCGAGGGTTCTGGTTAATTTGCGTATCAGTTTGCTATTAAAAACAGCACCTAAATAGGGAAAGAAACCTTTATTGAAGTCTGTATACTGCTCCCATGCTGTTTCAGTATAGTCGACAATCGGGAGATCTCTCTTGGGTCTGTTGTGTACTAGATGGGAGTTCCTATGATAATCAGGAGGGGCTAGGAAAACAGGTGGCAGAAGGAATGCAATGTAACAAGTACCATCCCAATCTAGAGGTAAGCGTATATATGCTGTATGACCACAAATGAAATAGGAATGACGGGAAGCTTTGAATGTAGACTTGCCCTTATCACTGAATTCGATCACAGTAGTACATTTACTATGACCTAGGTGTACTGAACCATTCTTTCTGACACATAATTCACCTTTGACTGGTAATACTGACATAGCGGGCAAGACTGGTTCGGCTTCGGACTGGACATTCAGAATCATGAGGTTAAGTGTAAAATTACCTAATCCATATACTTCATTTTCTAGATCAGTCCCTGTCCTTTGGGGAAGACCCTCCTTGTCGGGGAAACATACTTTATGCAAAACTGTGTTCAGATTTCCCCATACCCAATTGCCCTGGTACACTACGGAATCAGAATCTAAAGAATTTATTAAACTAAACCATGCACCACAGGAACCATTGTGTGTGAACGGGTACGGAAAGAGGGGCAGAACTCCCTTGTACTTCTGATAGGGAGGGAGTCGGCCACATATCCAACAATTGGTAGCATTGTTGGTCTGATGGGAATGATGTAACATACTAATGAATGTATTGTTGCGCAGCGCAAGTCGGTAAGATAACTCGTGCGGGGGCAGTTCACTGAAAGTATGCTCGGCAGTGTCATTTGAAGAAGAATGTGCACGTGTGAAAATAGGAAAGTACATGTGTAGCAATATGCTTGCAGCAATAATCATAAGACTCAGAAAAAACATAATCAATAATGTCACAATGCAGTGACTGCAGAGAGATTTACAATATTCATGTTTCTTGATCTGTTTCTGTCTATCTCTCTCTCTATTGGGGTCTAACTTGTACATGTCAGGAACCTGTCTAACGGCTTCACCTAGGGGAGGACTTAAACAATTAAACTGTCTGACTTGCTAGACCTCAACTTCATACGAAATTCCTGAGAAGGAGTTTTCTCTACCAGGGGGAGTTTAGTATCAGTCTCTGGAAGGGGGCAGGGCTGGGAGTCTGGTCTTGGCGGTAGTCCATAGTGTCTTTTTACATGACTCGAGTGGAGCCAGCCCTTGCGGCCCTCCACCTTCACTGCTGTCCTTGTTGTTAATAACACAAGCTTCGGCTCCTGCCAACGGGGCTCCAGCGGACTCCTCCTGTCAAAATTCCTTACGAGCACCAGGTCCCCCGGAACGATCTCGTGTGGCTTCACCTCGGTGTTGTCGGGAAAGGCTGCTGCTACCTGTGAACGACATGATTGTAGTGCAGACATCAAGGAAGC
Organism: Lissotriton vulgaris; assembly: GCF_964263255.1. Classification (NCBI taxonomy): domain Eukaryota; kingdom Metazoa; phylum Chordata; class Amphibia; order Caudata; family Salamandridae; genus Lissotriton; species Lissotriton vulgaris. The sequence goes on along the minus strand of NC_141693.1, from coordinate 892,158,613 downwards.
AAGGTAATCTGTCAGCATATTACAGTCAACATCTGTTATTTTACGAGGCAGAGGCGTCCCCCACATATTCGGTGGCCTACCAAAGACCACCTCATGCGGGGATAGCCCTGTTCTTGAATGTGCTATCATTCTCATGTAAAAGAGTGCAACTGGTAAAGCTACTATCCAATCAACTCCCTTCTCTCTACATATTTTTGCAAGGCGTGTTTTCAGGGTCTGATTATGTCTCTCTACAAGACCTGCTGCCTCGGGATGTCGGACACAGTGGAACTTCCACTGATAACCTAGCAGGAGTGACACCTGCTTCATGAGCTCGGACGAGAATGGCTGACCATTATCTGAGTACACGATACGGGGCAAACCATACCGTGGGAAGAATTCACGTACCAGCTGCTTGGCAGTGGTCGGAGCAGTGTAATCTGGGACTGGATATGCTTCTGTCCAACGGGAAAGTGCACATACAACTACGAGGACATATTTGAATCCTCGACAACGTTCCATCTGGATATAATCCATCTGGAGGACTTCAAAAGGGTGATCGGGGGGATGAAATCCACCTTGCTCTACAGGAATGCCTTTACCTGGGTTGAACTGACAACAGATCATGCAAGCACGTACTTTCTGTTTGGCTGCTGCTCTTAAATGTTTATTGAACCAAAGGTTTTGAATACTGTCTAACATGGCTTTTTCTCCTAAATGTGCAGGACTATGTACGGTGTTAATGATAACTTGAACCATAGAGTCGGGGAGAAACCATGTGGCTTTCCCCTTCGTCATCCATCCCTGTTCTGTCTGGATCCCTCCTAGTTCAGTCCATTTCTTGATTTCGTCTGGTGTAGCATGTGTCTGTATGTCAATTACATCGAGGGCGGGATCCCTCACTGTCATGCAATGTATCGGTGTCGGGACTACTGCCTTTGTCAGGTCAGTTGCGTGAGTCTGAGTCTGAGCTGTATGTTTGGCTGTTCGATCTGCCAGGTCGTTACCCTGGGAAATGGTATCTGTGACTTTCGTATGTGCTTTGCACTTCATGATGGATATGGCTGTAGGCAAATGTATTGCTTCTAACAGAGCTTGGATGAGGGGACCGTGCTGGATCTTGGCTCCGTGAGAGGTCAAGAAACCTCTCTCTCGCCAGAGTACACCGAAGTCGTGTACGACTCCGAATGCATAACGTGAATCTGTATATATGTTAACTTTCTTATTCTTGGCTCGAATACAGGCTTGAGTCAGAGCAGTGAGCTCCGCTGCTTGGGCTGACAGTGTATCAATGCGATGTGTTTCTATGACTTCAGTTTCGGTCGTGACTGCGTAGGCGGCCACTAACTCTCCTGTACTTGTTCTCATACAAGAACCATCCACATAAAGTGTCAGGTCTGGATCTGGTAATGCAATGTCTGTCAAGTCTTGTCTAGGTTTCGTCGTAATGGTAATGATTTCGATACAATCATGTGCCAAAGGGTCTGTCTCACTTAGTGGTAAAAGTGTAGCTGGATTCAATGTATTGCAACGTCTGATTTCTATGTGTGGCTGAAACAATGTCAATTCATAGCCTGTTAGTCGTGCTATAGTCAAGTGCTGAGTCTGTGTCCTGTTTAAAAGAACTTCCACGGAATGTGGAACTTGTACTGTCAATTGGTGTCCTAACACTATGGAATCACTTTGTCTGATTGCTAGAGCTGTTGCTGCTACTGATTTCAAGCACGCAGGCAGCGCCTGGGCTACTGGATCTAATGTACTAGAAAAATAAGCACACGGTTTGTGTGAACCTGCTTGATCCTGGGTGAGTACTGACAATGCAGTACCTTCGCGTTCTGTGACAAAAAGTGTAAAAGGTTTACTGTAACATGGTGTCGCTAAAACAGGTGCTTGACATAGGGCTTTCTTCAGATCGTCAAAAGCATGTGTATGTTCCTGAGTCCAAGGGAGGACAGTCGAAGACGCTGCCTCCTGAGTTGTCAACTGTATGAGTGGCTTCGCTAGAAATGCATACTGAGGGATCCATTGTCTACAGTAAGAAGTGAGACCTATAAAGGCCCGTACCTCCTTTTGTGTCTTGGGTTGTGACATGTTTACAATTAACTGGATACGGTCAGGTGTTAGCTGTCTCCCCCCTTTGGACAGCAAGTGCCCAAGGTATACCACTTGCTGAACACAGAATTGCAGCTTCGAAGGAGACACCTTGTGTCCCTTCTCTGCCAGGAAATACAAAACTGTCAGTGATGCTTGTTCACATTCTAGTTCACTACGGGCGGTGATCAATAGATCATCGACGTACTGGAGTAGGGCAGTGTTATCAGGCATGTGAATACTGTCAAGTTGTCTTTTCAATGCTTGGCTATAGATGCTGGGGCTTTCTGTGAATCCTTGAGGTGCACGTGCAAATTTGAAGCTTCGGCCATTTAAACAGAATCCGAAAAGATATTGGCTTTCCGGATCAATTGGGACACTAAAGAAGGCGTTCTTCAGATCAATTACAGTAAAGAACGTTGCCTCTGAGTCAATAGCTGTCAATAATGAAGAGATGTCTGGAACCACAGGGTACTGCGGTACAATGCATTTATTCAGTTCTCGTAAATCGATCACTAATCGATAAACTGGAGGGGCATTCGGATCAGTGCGTTTAAGAATCGGAATGATAGGGGAATTACATAGATTCGAGTCGGTTTCTACAACCACTCCTTGTGCAAAGAGCTCGTCAATGATTTTCAGTAAAGCCACTACAGCATCTGGTGGTAACTTGTATTGTCGGATTCGTGGTAAAACAACACCTTGTTTCAGCGTAACTCGGTATGGTGTAATGTGCATACAACCTACATCAGTGGGGCCTTGTGCCCATAAATGTGCAGGAACATTCTGTAATCTGGAATCAATATCTCTCAACACATAGTGACCCTTAAAGTCACGCAAAAACAATCTTACTCCTTCCGGAGAACAACAAATTACAGCTCATAGAGCTTTCAGTGTCTTGATACCTAATAAGTTTTCTGGACATGATTTCATGAGCAATAAATCTGTAGTGCGAGACAACGGACCAACTGAAAGGGGAACTGGTTTCGATACTTCATTTACAATAGGCTTTCCTGAAAATCCAAGGGAAACATTCTGTGAGCCTGAGAGGGGTGCCCCTGGAACCTCGTTGTGACTGATTGTTGTCCTGCTTGCCCCTGTGTCAATCAAAAATTTTCTATCCTTTCCTAATACCTGACTATGTACATAAGGACCCTCTTGATCTACAGGAACCTCAATAAGAGGCAAGCCAACCTCCCTCTCTAGGCTGTTTCATGTGTATCGCTGGTAATCGGGATAATCAGTTTGAGCATATTGGTACATCTGCTGTGTTGTATGTTGTGTTGCGGCAATCGGTTGTGGCTGTGGTACAGCTACGGTCTGTACTGTCTGTTGTGGAGCATGCATAGGCTGTACATTCTGTGTAATGTGCTGTTGGGCCTGGTCCTGTCCAGGAGGACGCGGTCTCTCTTTAGTTTTACCTGTAGATATATTGTGTTTCAGAACTGCACAATCGTTTACATAGTGACCTGGCTGTTTACAATAGTTGCATATCCCTTTAACAGGAGCTGCCGAATTATTGGACTGTGTCATGCCCTTTTTCTGACCATCGGCTGGAACTGACTGAGCAACTAACATTTTCATTTTCGTGTCTTTCATACGTCTTTGTTCGTGATCATGTTCTTCCCTTATTCTGTTCTGGTGGTACTGTAACATCTGTAACATTTGGGAAGGCGTGTTTGCTTGCCATGTGCTCTCGACTTTCAATACACGATTCTTAACTTGGGGCAGAGAATTCTCGACTAGTTTGGATACAAAAAGGTGTGGGTATGACTCGCTACTTGCTTTCAGGCCACTATTAATAATGAAACATTTCTCAAATCGGGAATAAAAATCACTAGTGTCTTCGTCGGGTTTCTGTTTGCAGGCTGAGATTGCATCCCAGTCCTCCTTTTTAGTTGCCAACAATCGTGGCAATACTTGCACTAATAATCCTGGTAATGCTTTAGTTTTATCCCCAAGACCTAAACCTGGGGTTCGGCCATTTTCTTCTGTTTCTAATGCAGCCCAATCAATCTTTTGGTCTCCCACCTCCCATTCTTTTTCTTTGAGTTTTTCGTAAATACCGGCAGGCAATAAAACTTTCGATATTTTCATAATGTCGGGATAGGTATAATCTCCCATGAGTAACATGTCTTTTATTTCACGGTGAAAACCTGCAGGGTCTTTATCATGACTAGGCACTATTTTCTTCATTTCTAATAATTCCATTTTAGTTATGGGCGTGTATACAAATACACGTTCTAGTGAATTATCTGGCTTCCTGATCGGGTGTACTTCTCGCAAGGGATTCTGTCTGTCTATGTAGAACATTTTTCTTTCTGGGGGTGGGACTGAAACAAACTGTGGATTCAGGAAGGCACTATATCTGTGTCGATGTTCTAAAATTACTTTAATTAAATCGGTACCCAGGCCTCTCCATTTATTCATGAGTAACTCTACCAATACATCAGGTAGGGGACCTGGATCAGAATGTTGGCTCTTATACAACGTAAGGAGGTGTTGTATCATGTACATACCAGCGAGTCGCTGTTCGTCTGGGGAAAGATTCAAAAATGTTTGTGCTAATGCGTCATCATTATATTTATCGGAATTGTCAGCCCATTGTACTGCTGACCTGGCTAATTCTTGTTCATCCATGGAATTGAGTACATGGTACCCCATTCGTTCTTGAAGTATTTTATCGGTAGCCTGAAATAAATGTTCAGGAGTCTTCGGATTTGACATAGCAGAGTGAAAAAGTCTCTTGCTCTTTGGACGTAATGTTTTATTAAAAGGTCTACCCTTTCCTACATATGCTACCGTACCTATGTCTTCTTCCAGCTCATCCTCCTCTGAGGATTTAGGCTTGTCACTGTCTGCTTCACTTTCAGCTTTCTCTCTTTCATGAAATACTATTATTTCTTTACAGATTTTTCTGTACAGGGCCTCTATACATTTCTGTTTATCATGTTTTCCGTCTGCAATATTCTGACCCCATGTAGTTAGTACCTCCATTTCTTCTTTATTTACACCAGGCCGGTCTCGTTCTCTTATGAAACAGTTTATGAGGAATCTTAAAATCATACTTTGAACGTCTACTTTCTGATGTGTCATGGCCTCGTGAATACATTCCTGACCCTCCCCAGTCTGAACAAAACGGTATATCCTGTCCGGATAATTTTTCATTCCTGGAAATAGAACTAAAAAGTTTGCAGCACGTCTTATACGTATTGAGGCTAATATCATGCAACCGTCCTTGCCTGGTACTGGATCATATCTACAGTCTGTAAGATACTCTTTAAGCTTTTCAATTGTGACTGCTCTCGGGGAACGTTGCATTGCTAGTTCTCTAATAGTTAATCGCTGTACTGGTGGCGGGGTATGGTAACCTCCTGATGCACCTCCTGAGGCGGAGGCTTGAGCATCACCTGTCTGTAGGGCCGTGTCAGGCCCAAAAGGATTAAGCCGATTAATAGGGGGTGCAGGAAATGGTGCAGGGGGGGTCTGCGCCTGCGGACCTGGGAGATGATCGGCGGGTGGTATAGATACAGGTGGGACATTGGTATATTCGGGAGCTACGTCGTCTAAATAGGAAGAAAGGAAAATATCTGCTGCGGTCTTGTGACGTAATTTAGTCGGAACCAATGGAGGGGGCAGATCTTTCGGTATTTCCGGGGTCGCCTTAGGCAGGCCCTCGGCCAGGACTGGATACAATCCTGTCATAATGGCATTACTCCGTCTATCGTGTTGTTCCATTCTAACTCGTTCTCCTTCTTCTAGTAGTTCCTTTTCTTTGGCTTTTTCAGAATCCTCTCTACTTTTCTCCGATTTTCTGAGTGCTTTCTCTGTCCGTCTGTGTGATTCTTTACGCCATAGCTCAATGGCATCTTTCTGTGACTGTCTGGCTTTCTTTTTCCACAACGCTTCTTCTACTCTCATGATGCACTCGGCATCCCATGTCCCTGTAGCGGGCCATCTCTGATTCTCTGCTAAATCCTTAGTGTAATCCACCCACAAGTCGAGATATAATACAGCGTCTAAGCCGTGCTTGTGGTACATAAAATAACTGGGAGTGTCCCTGGGTGGGATGGGAACAGCTTCCTCGAGTATCCCTTTTCTAGTTCCTATCTGTCTCAGTTTAGAAAACAGTGGCATTCTGAACCTTGATACTTGATACTTGATACTTACTCGGACTCGGACACAATTAATACAATAAACACAGGAATGACGATCAAACAATCATCCATACCACAACATTTAAAACACATTAAAACATTTCAGAACGGACAATAACTTTATAGCTGAATACTTGATATACTGCTAAACAGTACAGATACACTGCTAAAACAGTGCAGACCGGGTCTGTGTACCCAAACCCGTCTTGACCAAACACAAATTAATGCACCCGTCTAGATGTGTCCCCAGCAACGGTACTCACCGGGAAGCACGGAACGGAAGGCCTCGGAAACTCGACACTGGACTGGACCGGACTGGACTCGACTCGACTCGTGACGTAGGTACTTCGGAACTGGTGGGCCTCTGAACACCTCGGACCTTGCTCTCTCGGCTGGGCTCTGGTCGGGATCCTCCGCACTCCTCACCGCCTCGTCTGGGTGTCGATCGCAGCCTCAGTCACCTCCGTTGGCCTGAGGGAGATACAGGAAATCCTGCGGGTACGCGTAGTTGTCCGTCACGGCTGTGGCAGGGGGCTAGGCCTGCAACGCACCGCCGGCGCGTAAGGTGGGGGAGGGGTCCCTGTTCGGGCGCCAATTATGTGGTAAAATAAATTTACCTATGCGGAATTTCTATGCGGTAAAGTTCAATAAAATAACTCAATCAAAAAATGAGAGGCAGAGTCCGTGGCATCTGAGTTTATAAGGGTTTTATTCCATAAAATGGAATTGGTTCCAACCAGGTATCATGTTCCATCACCACGAAGGTTCAGGAAGGGATAGACAATTCTTTATTAACAGAGTACAATATATATAGTAAATGCATACAATGGTGATGGATACAGAAGGCGTAACAGCTGAGAGAAAAGAGATAAGAACACATGTGCGTAACAGAAGGCGTGCACGAGGGCGTACACGGAGGTGTGTGCTAGAGACGTCACATGAGAGTGTCACAGGTGGGTGGATCCATAGAAGAATCCTGCAGTGTCAGCAGAAATATATGGCAGAGATGCGCGCGCAGCAGCATGACGTGTGATTGACGTGGAACTGGAGGGTGGAGGGGACTTGACATTTAGCGCTACATGAGGAGACAGAAGTCTGGAGTGTCAGAGTAACCTAATCCCAAATCATATCTAATATCTTGTGTTTGAGGAACTGTATTATCTAGAAGGAAAGGTCTCTCGGGCAGAGGCTATTCTATACTGACTGCTAGTGCATGAATATGTGACTACGTGTCTACGTGTAATGCGAGGGGCCATGGGCCTACCATGGTAACAGGAGCAATGAATTACTTGCACGGAGACAGAAAGGCCGGGCCCTTTGCTCTGCAGCTGGGGAGATGTTTTCCTAAATCACTAGACAGGAATGTGTTTTCGAGGAGCGGAGCAGATAACTTGAAGGCAAAATACAGTCTTGGCAGGCAAGCAGGCCGAGCCGGGCACCGCTCGCCGCGCAGGGAGTAAGGCAAGGGTCACGGATGCAGATCCAGGCTGCAGCTTTCAGAGGCAGAAGGCAGAAAGGGCTCGATGGCAGAAATCAGGGCCTAGCTCGCCAGAGCCAGGGAAACGTGAAAGTGCACCATGTAAAGACGGTGGCAAGGCATACTTAGGAACTGAATTATCGACCCATTCATGGTGGATCTGAAAGAGGACATGTTAACGTTGGACGCAAATGTATTTGCGTCTTCATAGCTGGTTGTGGAGGGAACATACATGTACTTGAAGCACATACATGGAGCCGTTGGGGTCTACGTTAGGGGACACAATTGACCATAAAAATTCATATTACCTCAACTGCATTAAAGACTGTAGACGGGTGCTGCATTACCTGAACTCTCAGATACTACTGTAGCAGGTAAGGGTTTTGGTGTTGGTTTACACCGTGACAAACCTGCGGGTAGAAGATTTTCACTTTGCCTCTCTTTGTTAACACCTTATAGGAGGGGCTGAATATTGTTTTGCAAACTGTAATTTTATGTATATTTAGAATACTCTAAGTGTGTACCTGAGAGGTGCCTTGTGGGAATCTTTATGCCGAATTCAGCAGGACTAAGTTGGGTATGGTGAAAAGCAAATAATAAAGATTATGGGCCTGAATGGTTTATTGTGAACATTTATGATGGTGCCATAGTATGAAAAGCTGAAACAAAGGCAGTAGGCTTGATCAATGTATTGTGAAAAGTCTTTCTAAAATCAAATAGGCCTTTAAGGGTGGCTTGTCATTACACATTGTTAAATATGGTATTTAGATATTAGGTTATATGGAATCTTAGAGATGTTGATAGTAGGTAAGAGTTATGAAATTGGTAGCTCCCTGGGATACATCCTTGGGCTAGTACAGTGGTTCTTAACCTTTCGACGTCCGTGGACACCCACTTAGCCATATAGAATCAGGGGACCCCCACTAAATCCTTATTGAAATCTGGGGACCCACACTGAGTCATTATTGGAATCCGAGGACTCAATTTAAGCAGTTTCATAGATTTGAACTGCAAAACAAATCAAATAAATTTGTTTGCAAGCATTCGTCAAACAAATACACAATTTGAGAGGAAGATTTGTACTTTGAGAATCCATGCTATTCCTTTTTAGAAGGGCTGTATATTGCTTTGTCATTTGTAGTTGTGTATTTATTTGTAAATGTATTTCTGTATACAGATGGCTTTTTACATCAAAAAGCCTTTGCTCAGTACACTAAACCAGAATCTTGTACATTGATGAGCCAGAGATAAAGGCTATAAACATGATTGGTTAACTGAGAGAACTTATGTCATATGTCATATGTATCATCTATTTATTATGAGAGGTTATGACAAAAGCAGTCAGTTTGACATATTGATTACGAAAGTTTATGTTAATGCTAATATGTTTTCATGTATGGATTGCTGTGTTGAAGCCTGTATACAGATATTGAGTTACATTGATTCTCACAGATTGTTGCAATAGACAAAGATTTTGGTGAAAGTAACCCCCTCTAACAAACCACAAGACTGGAAGATTTACACTTTTATAATCCTTGTTAACCCCTCAGTATATTGTTTTGCTACCTGTGATTTTGTACATATTTGTAATTGTATGACTTTACACCTGGTGGTTGTTTTGTAGGATTATGCCGAATACAGTAGGTCTGTGTTGGGTATGGTGACAACTCAAGTCAACAGGTACATGTCTGACATGCTTAAAAGGAAATATTGCAACAAGGGCAATAGGCCTAACTTATTTCTTATGAAAAGTATATATTATAGTCACCTGGCCTTCAAAGGTGGCTTGTTATCCCTTGTGTTAAAGCCTGTAGACAGTTCTTTTGTTACATGGATTCTCATAGGTTTTTAAGATAAGCAAGGGATCTGGTTTGGGTACCCCTCTAACAAAACCATGGGGGTAGAAGACATGTGCTGTGAAAATTATTGCCAGGCCCTCTTGGGAACAGCTGTATATTCAATTCAATAATCTTTATTCGGTTTAAAAAACCATAATGGATACAAGATAAAACAATTCAACATACCAATTGAAGAACACAACTTAAAATACCATTTAGACGAATGGCAGTCTCGCTAACGTCTTTGGACATTTACAAAGATCTTTGGAGATTGCGCTTAGATTAAAATAATAGTAACAGTAAAAATATCAGGCAATCAATGGGTCTAATCCAGTACATAAAAACACTCAATTTGCTAATTAAAACTTGGTTACATTCAAAAATGTATAGAAATTGAAACTTCATATATAAATTTTGCTTGACAAGTAAGGTGCAAATGCTTTAATAGTACATGAAAGTGCTCAGTACAGTTCATAGTTTGGAGATAAAGTGCAATTGCTATGATAGTGCATATAAGGACTTAATGCAGCATGATACTTGTCAAAAGAAGCTAACTAGAGATATCTAGTGCTTTTTATTGAATGCGGGCAGATATAAGGTGCCAGTGCGACAAAGTGCATATGTAGATTAAAAACAAGCAATATATTAAAAATATAGTCTTTTTTTATTTTAAAATGTCTGCCTTTTTCCCCTCAATAATTTGATAGCAATCAGATATCTACTGACACTAAAAACTATTTTCTGCGAGGTGTCGGTTTTTAATATTCTAGTAGCATCTGTGCGGGACCTGATCCCCAGATTACAACATATCGGTTTGATCCATTTTCGCCTTGGTATGGCATATGCTGGGCAAAAGAATAGTATGTGATGATCATTTTCTTGTGTGTTGTAATGGCAGTAAGCATTATAGTCGTCATCTTTTACCAACCCCCTATTTTGCTGTATTAGATTTAACTTGCAGAATACCATAACAAAATTTAATGCACAATGATGTAGCCAACTGAAGTTGAATTTCGTCAAGAAATTGCTCAAAGAATGGAAGAGATTTTGTGAGAAGGAACTGAGTAGTCAGTCTGCCATAATCAGAAATATGGGAAACGCAATTTTGCATATGTGCTTAAAATGTTGTTTTCAATATTTTTTTCGAGGGCTGTGTCAATAATGCAGGTATTTCCTAGAAATGGTTCAGTGCAAGTTTATAGAACCATGTTCTCACATGCTTGACTCACTGGAGACTACCACAGTGGTCATATCTTAGTATCTTTTCTAGCCCCTCTTTGTAGCTTGCGAGTTCTGCAGTAGTCCACAGTCACACCCAAAACGACATTGGTCTTAGTATAGCCTGGTGATCAATGCGTTTTATGTTTAGGTCCATAACGATGGGAATGACTGGTGTACATATGGAAGACTTAATAGCATCCTAAAGAACTTATTTTCTTCCACCGCAAAGTATTTCTGCAGGTGGCCCACAAGGTTCAGCTCCGTATAAGGTTGCAGATTGTTCCCTGTATTTGTACACCTCCAATGCAGGCGACACTGTCTTAGTTATACTTTTCTGGTGTTTTTTTTAGTATGGGTACTGAATTTTGAAGCAAAACAATCTTGCTTTTTTGTAATTGCGGATGCCATGTCAATTTAGAGTCAAGTCTGATACCTAAGTAGCTGAAGTTCGATACATATTCTAGCTTCTGCTTTTGAACAAAATGTTCTACTTAACTGCCATGAATTTTGTATTACTTGAGTTTATTTCAAGGCCTTTCATTTTACAATATTCACTATAATAATTGCAAGACATTTTGGAGTCCCTTAGGCATTTGGGATATTAAAATAGTATTGTCTGTGAATAAAAGGGCTGATACTGGCAATCCTCCTAACTTGGGTGAATCATGCCTACATCCCAAGAGATATTTTGGGATGCCATTTACATATAGGGAGAAGAGGGTTAGTGCCAGTACACATCCTTGCCTTACACCCCTCCTTATGGGAATTGCATCAGTGAATTCTCCCACAAGCCCCCATCTAACTTTCGCATAATTATTTTTGTGTAGTCTCACTATCTCTGTAAGGAGTTCCTCTGGCACACCCTGGTCTTTTAGGGAGCGCCAGAGCAAATTTCTTGCTATAAGGTCAAAGGCAGCCTTCAAATCTATGAACACTATGTACAGGTGGCCTTCCTTTAAAATCGTGTATTTCCACCCCATGCATAAAAGTCTTAAAGTCTGATCGATTGTACTAGTTTTTGCTCTGAACCCTGCCTGATACTGTGATAAAACATTGTTTGCCTCAGCCCACTCATTTATTTCTTTTTAAAATCTGCTTAATATCACCCATCTTCCACTCGTAACAATTGTGCACCCTACCCAGTGGGTAGCAATATGCACTTAGGGGTTACATTTAATATGTAAAGTCAGGTTTTCCTCCCTGTGAAAAGGGTCATTTTGGCAGGTCTGTGAAGCAGGGTCCATGCTGCCACTGCCAGACTAAAGAGGATGGGCATGAAACAATTTTTTCCAAACCCACTCCGTGGGTGTAACAATATATGCTGCTGCCCACAGCTGGCATTTCACTTCCAGGCCATTTGAACATTTTCTATATCATATATTAGGGACTAACAGGCAAGCTACATAAATGAATTAGGGTTGAGCCAATGTAACCATGCTTTAATGGGAGCACAAGTGCTTCACTCTTGTATTGTTGGGGTAACAGTGCACAGAGTTCTAAGTCCAGCAAAAATAGGGTCCAGAAAAAGGCAAAATAATCTGGGATGACTATGCAGAATACGCAGATTTCCTGCAGTTACTTCCTGTGACAAATCCTGGGTAGACGTTTGTACACTGTGATAGTCCTTGTTGCTCCCTCTTTGGAGGCCTGGCAGGTGTAATTGTCTGCTAGTTAATTGTATTTTTTTTAACTCTACATGAATACATACATACACAGGGGGTCTTTGGGCCAACCCTCTTCTGTCTTTTTGAGTGTCATTCACAATCTGTTCGCTCCATGAATGCAATCCACAAGGAGCAATGGGTTAGCTCATATCTGCCATTGGCTCTATTGCCCTGTGAATTATGACATTTTGCTTGATGACGTGTGCATAACTACCTGACAATGAGTGCACTTCATTGCCTGGACTGTTGAACAATCCTTTGGTTTTCTGTGTTAACTTAAAAAGGTACCCTTCCATTTCTTTCCTTCTTCTGCTCCTTTTTAAGCTCTCCAGACAGTCCTACCAGTCTGATTGCTTGCACCTCATTCCATCTACAGTGTTCCATATTGTGTGCGTTACTGTTTTTAAACTGGGTGGCCATTTGGAAATAACATTTTCCATAGTGCACATTTATTTCACAATACCATAATGGCCACCATGTCCAGAAGTAGTATGTTGGTCTCTTTGGACCAGTACAATAATAATACAAATATAATTTAGCATTCTAAGATAGTTGCCCTGTCCAATATTTATTCAGCAGCTATTTCGGAATGGAGGTGTGCCTAGTATATTATGGTTTGTACAGGTTCAAGATGGCAACGTGTTGCTTCTAAACATGTCTGCTATGTAGGAACTTTAAAACAAAGGCACACTATGTGAAAATCCATTAGCAAACAGCTGCTTCCTATGTTTAATTTTATCTTAGTAGTGCAAGTATGTTCCTGCCAAGTTTACCCTACGCAAGCTCCAGGTGGTGCAGAACTGCGCAGCCCGCACCCTGCTACAAATTCCACGGACTCAGTCAGCAAAACCTGCACTGAATAGCCTACACTGGCTTCCAGTCCGACAGAGAGTGGCATTCAAGGCGTTATGTATTGCCCACCGGGCCTTCTGGAAGTCTGGTCCAGCTATCATCGCACAGCTAGTCACCCAATACCACCCAAAGAGAAACCTTCGATCCACGGAGGCCTTCCTGGCCACGGTACCCAGAGTGAAAAGAGCTAGGTCCGGAGGAAGGATGTTCTCCCTAAACGCCTCTAAGATGTGGAACTCACTTCCTTTGCATCTCCGAACTAATCCAAACCTACTCTCCTTCCGCAAACAATTGAAAACCTACTTGTTTGCCAAATCCATCGAATCATAACCCTCCGTCACTCCCAGTTCTGTCTTCTGAGTTCTGTCTCCACACTTCAGCGCTTGGACGCCCATTGGGCAGCAACCGCGCTATATAAATAACAATACAATACAATACAATACAAGTTCAGGTAGTTGCATTTTTCTGCTTTTATTCTTTTAATTTGTCTTGCATATGCTTGTTTGGTTTGAGGGTCTGTTTCATTGCAGTTGGTGAGTGGATGAATGCAAGAATAAGTCTGTGGATGGATGAATGGATATATATGGGCAAGGATGAGTGAAAGAGTCACTGAATAAGTCCTGCTACATCACTCTTTCACTCAATTCAATTCTTTCTTTATTCGTCCTTCCAAGGACAGGACATAAAAGATACACATAGATATAAACATTATATAAAATCAATCACAACAAATATAAACTTGTTTCCCGTTTAAAAAGAAAACATTCATACATATATTTTGGTCTTGCTGCTAAAATGTTTACCTGATCTACTGACTTGTTTTTTGGCCCTATTTTATTGCTCATGTATTTTCTGATAATATTTGCTGCTATTGATGGCCGCAGTTGTCTCTCTTTGTTGCACTATTAGATAATATTTACAGCTATTTACGACCCCAAGCATTTTGCACTGTCACTTTAGTTCACATCTGATAAATCTCTTGCTACTTACGATCCCAAGTGTTTTGCACTGCCACTTTAGTTTCAAGAAAAAGTACTGCATTTGTGAGCTGTTGTATTCTTTTTAAACGGAAAATAGTTTGCTGTGATTGACTTTATATGATGTCTATATCTATGTGTATCTTTTATGTCCTGTCTTTGGAAGGACGAATAAAGAAAGAATTGAATTGAATTGAGTGAAAGAGTAATGTAGCAGGACTTATTCAGTGACTGAAGAAACACCTTCAGTTATTATAAGCCAGACCTTTTGACATTTTGTATCAATCAATCAAACATTTGTAGAGCATACTAATCACCCGTGAGGGTCTCAAGGCGCTGAGGGGAGGAGGGGGTGCAGCTACTGCTCGAACAGCCAGGTTTAGAGAAGTCTCCTGAAGGTCAGCAGGTCCTGGGTCTGTCGCAGGTGTGTGGGTAGGGTGTTCCAGGTCTTGGCAGTGAGGTAGGAGAAGGACCTGCCGCAGGTGGAAGTCCTGTGGATGCGTGGGACGGTGGCGAGGGTGAGGTTGGCAGAGCAAAGCTGGTGGTTCGGGGTATAGAAGGTGAGATGTTTGTTGAGGTATGCTGGTCTGGCATTGTTGAGTGCTTTGTGAGCATAGGTGAGGAGCTTGAAGGTGATCCTCTTGTTGACTGTGAGCCAGTGCAGGTCTTTCAGGTGGGTGGTGATGTGGTGTGTGGCGGGGAATGTCGAGGATGAGGCGTGCTGAGTCGTTCTGTATGCGTTGGAGTCCTTTCTAGGGTTTGGCCGCGGTTCCAGCGTAGAGGGCGTTGCCGTAGATCAGTCTGCTGCTGACAAGGGCCTGGGTGACCGTCCTTCTGGTTCCGGTGGGGATCCATCTGTAGATCTTGCGGAGCATGCGGAGGGTGTTGAAGCAGGAGGAGGAGACAACATTGACTTGCAGGGTCATTGAGAGCGATGAGTCCAGGATGAACCCCAGGTTGAGTGTGTGGTTGGTGGGTGTGGATGCAGCTCCCGGGGCGGTTGGCCACCAAGAGTCGTCCCAGGCGGAGGGGGTGGAGCAGAGGATGAAGACTTCTGTCTTGACTGAGTTGAGTTTCAGGCGACTGTTCTGCATCCAGTTGGCGATGGCCCTCATTCCTTCGTGGAGGTTGGTTTTGGCAGTGGCGGGGTTCCTGGTGAGTGAGAGGATCAGCTGAGTGTCGTCGGCTTAGGAGATGATTTTGAGGTTGTGCGAGCGGACGATGTTGACAAGCGGTGCCATGTAGACGTTGAATAGGGTAGGGCTGAGGGATGATACTTGGGGGACGCCGCAGATGATTTTGGTGGCTTCAGATGAAATGGGGGAGGCAAACCCTCTGGGTTCTGTCGGTGAGGAAGGAGGTGGTCCAGTCCAGGGCTTTACCGCGTATTCCTGCATTGTGCAGGCGTGTGTGTAGGGTGTGGTGATAGACGGTGTCGAAGGCAGCCGAGAGGTCCAGGAGGATGAGGGCCACGGTTTTGTCGTTGTCCAGTAGGGTCCTGATGTTGTCTGTGGCAGCGATGAGGGCTGTTTCGGTGCTGCGATTGCTGCGGAATCCAGATTGTGACTGGTCCAGGATGTAGTTCTCCTCGAGGAAGTGGGTTAATTGCCTGTTGATGATCTTTTTGATGACTTTTGCCGGGAACGGAAGCAGAGAGATGGGCCGGAAGTTCTTAAGGTCCTTTGGGTCCGCTGTGGGTTTTTTGAGTAAGGCATTGATCTCGGCATGCTTCCAGCTATCCGGGAAGGTGGCAGTCTCGAAGGAGCTGTTGATGATCTTTCGGAGTTGGGGTGCGATGATGCAGTATGCTTTGTAGAAGATGTGGTGAGGGCAGGGGTCGGATGGTGAGCCGGAGTGGATGGTGTTCATGGTCTTGATGGTGTTGTCATCGTTGACGTGTATGCTTCTTCCTGTCAGTTACAGTAGTTGCCATTGCCATAATTATGTGTCTCAACTTTTTAGTGTACAAACAGCCGTAATTGTGGAGCAGGTCTGGTGGTATGATTGCTTTTAATGGAATATTGTTGCCTATTGTTCAATCTCATTGCTGCCCCTTCTGGGAAAGATCGCGGAGAAACACATGAACAGTGCTATCTCACATTTTCCGGAAGATAATGGCATCTTACACCGGACCCAGATGGGTTTTCGACTGGATCATAGTACGGAGTCAGCACTAACTATTGTCACCGAAAAATTAAAAAGCATACTAGATCAGGGAAGAGCCGCCGCTATCTAAGCATGGCCTTCGACACGGTTGATCACAAAATCCTTGTCAAAAGGCTCAAAGATATTGGGATTAGAGGTACAGCCAATCAATGGGTGGCCTTGTTCCTGAGCAACTGATCCTTTCAGTGTATGGAGGCCGGTATTTTGTCAGACACTTTCTCTGCCCCCTGGGGAGTACCTTAGGGATCCTCCCTGAGCCCGACCCTTTTTAATATTTATATGAGCCCATTGGCTCATATAGTACAGGAGTTTGGACTCTCCATTGTGTCATATGCAGATGACACCCAACTAGTGGTTTCGATTGCCGATTCCCTTAATTCCAACCATAGATAACTAACTCCTTGCCTGGAAAAAATAGGGACATGTATGTCCGACTGCAGTCTTAAGCTGAACGGGGATAAAACCGAGCTTATGCTTTTGGCCAGCAATTTTAGCCCATGCTCAGAGATCCCCATGCCAGTAAATTGCCCCCATCCCCGCTCCTAAAAGCTCCATAAACAATTTAGGTATGTGGCTTGACCAGAAAATAACCGTGGAGACGCAAGCCAAAAAACACGTGAGTAACTGCTTTGGTATCCTCCAGTTCATTAGGAAAATTCTGAGTCTACTCCCAGAGAACTCAAGAAGGACGGTGGTGCAAGCCTTGGTAGTTTCGAGACTCGATTATGGCAATTCGTTATACCTTGGCTCACCTAAATATGTCACGGACAAGTTACAGGTGGTACAGAATGCGGCATCTAGACTGCTTCTCAAGATACCCAGGCATCAGTCAGTAAGAGTGTCCTTGAGGGAGCTACATTGGCTTCCCGTTCAGTCAAGGAATAAATTCAAGTCCCTCTGCCTGGCACACAGACCCATGTATGGTAGTGCCCCCGCCATGCTACAAACTTTGATCTCCCACTATTCACCCCACCGTTGTCTCAGATCAGGGTCGAATTTTTATTGCAGCGCCGGCCCGACGAGGAGCAAGGCCCAATGATGAAGCATGACATCCTCCTGGGCGAGTGAGGGCATCACAAAGAAAGACCTCCCCTCCCCTCACGTCCAGTTAGGAACTGTATACCTTGCTGATCCTCAGTGTCATTTGGGAGCCCTTGTGCAGGACCTCCTCCTAACCCCGCTCCCAGTCCCTATATTTTTTGGAACACTACTAGAATCAAGAGATCAAGGTGGGTTGGAAGATCGTTCTCACAACTGGTGCCCAAACTCTGGAACAGCATGGACCCAGAGTTGCGATTGATTAAAAATGAACAGTCTTTTAAAAAGAAACTTAAAACATGGCTGTTCCCATAACTCTCACACCAGATAGCTTACCTTACCTGTGATAGTGCTGGGATGCATGTGGGTAGCCATGCGCTCTATAAATTAAACCTAAACCTCCAACTCCATTTTTCTGCCACACAGAGCCTACCATTGTTTAAAAAAAAGAAGAAGCGTTTCTGCACTTACGTTTGTTGCGGTACCACACTTTTGTACTTGTATTTGCATCTGGATTCCCTTTGAAATAAACCTCTTTAATTTCAAAGCACTGTACAGGGTTTACAAGACCCCTCCCTCCTGAAGTCCCTGATTTGAATAGCACATAGATACATGTTTGCCTAAGTTATTTTGATTCACTATAGTTAGTGTACAAAACTAAATTCACCAAAACATTCACCACAAAATTCACCAACTTGTTAGTAATTTAGTTTGGTGGCAATACTTTGGCTTATTGCACGTGCTTGTTGACTTTAATTTTGAGAACAAGTGTTTTCCTGTCACAGTCTGAGTTCATGGGCTATTGCAGCAAACCAATAAGCACTCGTTGGCTGTGATGGGCCCTATTTCTGTTTAATAGTAACTCACATGCACATAGTTTTTGTCTCTCACAGCAGCAAGTTTAATGGAACAGAGACAAAAGGCCTGATTTAGAGTTCAGCGGATTGGTTACTCCGTGACAAATGTGACAGATATCTTGTCTGCTGTATTACAAGTACCATTGGATGTAATGCACTTGTAAAATGTCGGACAGGATATCCTTTGAGTTTGTGACAGAGTAACCTGTCCGCCAAATTCTAAATCAGGCCCGAAGTCCTGAGGCTTGGTTAGTACCGATACCAATCACTTAGCCTCAAGCCTTATTTGGCTAGTGAGGTCAGTGACCAGCAGATTGACTGTAGAGGTTTCACAAGAGGGGGTGGGAAGAGTCACCTCTCGGTATCTCAGTGTTAAAGAACACAGGGGCATATTACCAACAACTAGCGATAATTATCGCTATGTTGGCTTAGCGGCAATAATATTATCGCCGAGCTCCACCGATTTTTATCGCTTAGAAACCTTGCTATTATCAAGGTTTATCTCCTAAGCGATAAAAATCGCCCGAAATGCATGAATATCGCTGAAAAGTCAGCGATATTCATGCATTACCGAGCTAATGCTCTTAGCCATGTTATCCACCTCCCATTGGATAACATGGCTAAGAACTGCTCTGGGCAGGCGTTAGCTTTTGGAGATATCCGCGCTTAGCGCGAATATTTCCGAAAGAGGGTAATAGGAGATAGCGATGTTAGCAACTGTTTCCAGTCGCTAACATCTTGGCACGCCCACTTTGCATGTCATTAGCGATAATTATCGCTGACATGCAAAGTGGGCCCCTAAATGCCCGCTATCGCCTACAAGCTGTCGCTAACTGGTGTTAGTGACAGCTTGGTAATAGGGCGATGAAATTATCGCAGCGGCGATAAGGCCCTTGGTAATATGCCCCACAATTTTCATTAGTATATTAAATGGTGCTGTGTCGTTTGCTTTTCTCTTTCATCGTGTGTTGTGGCTTTTTTCCAGCTGAAACATCAGTGCTTGTTAATTTACCGGCATCGCAAGTTAGGAACGTTGGGCCAGCTTCATGAAAGATTTTCACTAGTGCAAAGTCAAAGAAAGCGATTCAAACAGATGCAAAGTCTTGATAAACTATTTACTATCTAGTGCAAATCTTTAATTTTGCCGAAAAAGCGACCCTAAAGTAATGTGTAGTAGAACTTTGTGCTACTTTGCTCAAACGGGCGACCCATGGGTAGTGCTTGGGCATTCCCATGCAACCACCCATGGTTTTTGATGCAAAGTCCTAGCTTCTAAAAAAGGTAAGAGAGATCTTTGACCCAAACGTTTATGCATTTTTGAGGCAGGCATAATGTCTGAGAAACATTGTTTTTCCTCAAACCATTCTATCTTTGTATGGGAGCTGTGATGTACAACATACATATACAAACTTGGAAAAGTGTGGAAGTATGTCTATGCATAGTATTTTGTACTGGAAAGGTATCCTTCCAGTACACTATGCCAGACATCACACACACCTTTGCGCTATGGTGCAATTAGTGTATATTTCATGAATTGACATATTACTATCAGCCCTATCAATACATATGTCGGCACTTGATGGCCCCCAATATTAACGAGCCGCAAGTTGTGACCTACCTCATTAATATTCATGAGGTAGGCTAGATTGTGACTCACTATGGCTCATAAGTTTATGAACTGACTTACCCGTACATGGGACATGGCCTTTGCAACGCGGGCTTAATCATGTGTGCCATTTCCCCGCAAGCGGAACGTAGATCGTATATAGATCAGGTCATAAATACTTTACTTCTCGCAAAATACTGGTCATAAATTTCTACAACATATACAATTATTCACCTCAGAAACAGAATCATGGATCTTCAATTAGGTGGCCACAAGTTGGGAGTTAGGAACAAACTATTTGGACTTAATGACAACAAATTCTCGAGAGAAGGAATGTGTCTGGCAAACTGTGACAGCAGGATGCTCAAGCATTAGTTTGAATATACAGCTGGCAGTACCACAAGAGAAGCATGTCAGTCATCAATAAGGAAAAAGTGAAAAAGTGACAACTGGTGTTGTAGGGTCTGGTGCATTCGCATTTTTGGGGAGGAAAAAGTATGTTTAAAAAAAGGCAGCGGAGTCACATGCTTGGTCAATTGTTCAAAAGTAGCCTAAAATATTTTTTTTTAATTTGTACTACAAAACAAAAAGAGGACAAGAAAATAATTTACAATTGGTGAGAGATCCACAGCTAAGAACAAAAGAAGTATGAATGACCGCGAATAACATATAGATGGGTCTGTGTTTGTGTAATGAATATGCAAGATCTGTCAAACCTTCCTATTTTATTTTTTTTAAGTAGCGCTTCATACCATCAAAATAACGTGTGCCGCTTTTACACTATTTTAACGTACTCATTTTACCGACTTTCGAAGGATGGAAGGTTGAGTCAGTGTTGCAGGGTCCAAGCCAAGGAAATGATGATCACTGCATTTTTTATTGGCGAGCATTCAAAAGACTGAGATATCCTTCCATTTGTATGCAGACATCATGAATGGTGCAGAAGACAATTCCTGTAAGGGATATCACCTTTAAAAAACAGAGAAGGGTTTTGCATGCATTTTATGTAATTTGAGGCACATGTTCTTCTCAAATTCCTCGAGTAAGCACTACCTTGAAGGAAACAATCTCAGTTGGGAAATTCAAAGAGACGATGGACCTGATTATAAGGATTGCAGATGAGTTTCAAATAATGTGGGGAAAAATAACTTGCTTTATATTTTTGTAAAGGAATTGCTGTGTATAATGTACATATGAATGTATTCATTAGATTATTTGTACAAATCCGAAATAAAACATTGTGTCAGATCTTAGGTCATGGCATAGGACACCAAAGATGCAAAACCCACTCACAAAATAGATTACTTTCAAGAGGAGAAAAGGTTTTTTTCACATCTGATTAAACAGATGGCTAAAGCTGTAGTAACTAAATCATGCTGCGAGAGCAGATGCCAGATGGGGTAATCTATGACACTGTATAGTACGTTATATTACCGGATGGGTCCAGTGCTAAATGTGTGTCGAGGTGATGGGGTGAAAACTGACAACCACTTTGTGGGAGAGGGATTTATTTTTCATCATCAGACTTTAACCCAGTGGAAGAGACAACAAAGGCAGAAAAGGCTGAAAGAAGGTAGAAGAAAATAATAGGGAAACAGTAGCCACGGGAGAAAGGGGCGGGGAGAACACCTTCAAGCGTGAGCTCAAGAGACAGGAAATCCAGGGCAGGAGAAAGAAGGAGATTTAAAGTGGAAAGAGACGAGACGTGACAGCATTGGTTTTAGGTAACCTCGTCATTCAGGTTCGAGAGCTCCTAAAATTTTTTTAGAACTTAGGGTTTTTTTAAAACATTTTTTTTAACCATCTAAGCAATGGCGCGATCATAAATCTTAGGACCTGATTTAGATGATAGGGTAGTCCTCCGCTAATGAAACGGAGTGCCCTCTCCACCAAACTCTTGATCTGCCTTGTTGGAGGAAGAGAATGGACAGTGTAATGTCCTTTTTTTCGGTCAGTTACCCCAAGGAAAAACCTAGCAGTGAGGGACAGAAAAAGAAACAAATGATCCCCACACTCTGGGAGAAAACTGCCAGGGTGTGGCACATTAGTTTTTCGTTTTTCTGAAACAAACTACTGCTTTAAGTGCTTGTTTCTGAAAAACAACCTAAAGTTACAAGTTTTGTGGATGGCCGTCAAACGGTAGCTGTCCACTAAACCTTTTCTACCTTGAGGGGAAATGCTGTGACTGTGGTTCTTTACACAGTGCTGGGATTATAGGCGAGTCAGCAGTCATCTCTAAATTTCACAGACAGGCTACCATCAGGAGGCAGAAGTAATGTTCTCCGCCATCGCGAAGGACACTGTCAAACTTCATGCCTGGAATCAGGAAAATGGAATGAGAGGAGACTGTTATTTCTATGATGACGTGCCTGACCTGAATGGGGAGTTCCTTGAGGTAGACCATTAGGTGACATTGTGCACCCCTTTGTGAGGGGCAAGGAGGGTCTCAAAAACCTCTAATCAAGGACTGACAAACCTTTATGAGTACCCTTAGCCCCACTCAGAGGTCAGAGTGTTCTACGCACAAATACCACTTACGCCCTGATTACAACCATGGTGCTGATCCCATTTTAGGTGCAGGTTCCCAAGGGAGGTGGTATCTGCCCAAGTGGTAATTGAACATGTGCTATTGGGCATGCCTAATTAAGAATGTACAAATTGTCCTCTTGTTGCAAATAGTGTGCAAACCCAATATGAGTACTCTGTAACAGACGCAAGCTTTCTGGGGGTACGAACAGAAGATCCATGTATGTTCCAGGGTACACTAATGGCAATAGTGCAGAATTTGCCAAGACAGTTTGCACCAGGTTTAACTTGGTGAAAAGCTTTGTACAAGTAGCACAGGGGTTGAACGCGATTTGCATGCATTTTGCGGGTGCAAATTGCGCACTTGCTAATTTGGGTCAATGCTCAGTGAACTAATAAGTGGGTGTGAAATCCGCACCCGATTTGAATTTTCAGAACCAATAAGGGTAAAAAAAATGCACTTGCTGTACACAAATTCACCCACTTGTAGGTGCACTGTTTTCACCGGCCGTTTGCATCAGATTCAAACTTCCACATATTGTGGTCAGATAGTAATCCATTTCTGAGCACAAACTGTAGTTTGTGCCTAAATCGGGATTAAAACGCCCATCCTTTTCGGGCAAGGGTCAGCAATTTGTACATCAGCAAATAGCACTTGTGCAATTAGTGCATAGGCGAATATTGCCTGACTTGGGAGTTTGGACCTGAAATGAAACTAGGACCAAGGTTGTAATCAGGGTCTTGGAGGATGAGACAATGCTTTCTAAGACTGAGTAGAACACTATGCTGCTTACCAACACACGTCAGCTTACGCCATGTCTTGGCCGACATGGGAAACATTCTTTACAATGCAACTTTTACAATGCACTACCATTACAACGCAACTTTTACAACGCAAGTCAATACAATGAATTGCGCTGGAGGGCGCTCTAAAATAGTTTAATTACTATCCAACACCTTCCCTACTATCCACGGGGACTGGCGTTGGAATAGTAAATTAAACTATTCACTATCCAGCGCCCCCCAACGCAAGTCATTGTAACGACTTGCGTTGTAAAAGTTGCGTCGTAATGGCATGCGTTGTAAAAGCATGCGTTGTAATGAAATACATCCAGCCGACATGCAAGCGCCTGGCACGTGACAGTAAGTTATGGGGGTGTTCTTTCAGCAGTGTCTACTCAAACTTTGCTTGCACTGCCCAAAACGGCAATGTCCTTGCTGGATTGATATGTGAGCTCACTCTCGCTTTAATGTTATTACGTTGTTATGTTACAGGTTCTTATAGAGCGCACTTCCACCAAACAGTCTCTTGGCGCTCCGTAACTGTCTCAGCATGACTCAGAAACATATTGATAAGCTTGCTTTTAGAGTCTTCAACAAGTGTCTGAACTTTCCATAGTTTAAAGTGGTCCTAAGTTCCAAAGGCAGAGTGTTCTAGATGCGAGGAGCAGTGACTGAGAGCCTGACTCCGCCTGTCCTACTCCGTCGAATGGGGGATCGCTATGTAGTGTAGATGAGTGGATCTAAGATCCCTAGAGGGGGAATACTTGTGGATCCGAGATTTAATAGAAGCTGGACTGTTTATGTGCAAAGCCTTGACTGCCATGCTATCATCCCATGATGCTTTACCTAAATACCACGCGCTCTCTAAATGAATATGTGTATGTAACACCAACTAGAGATGAGAACATTATGTGTGCTGGAGCAAATCTGAACGGGTTCAATGAATGATATTGTCAGATGACGTAATGAAAAGGCTGTGCAAAAATTATTTTACAAAGACTCCCAAATGTTTCTTTTGTTTCAGAATACCCATTTTTCTGACTTTGCAGACAAACAAAGTGGTTATAAAACAAATTGTGTGTTGTCAACTCCAATCATGTACGGGAAGGAGGTGCTTGCAGTCATGATGGCCGTGAATAAATTAAACGCCCCTGCCTTCTCCAAGCAGGATGAAGAGGTAAAGGTCTCAGTGATGATAAACCAATCTTACACCTTTTATCTGAGAAAGTTTGGGCCATTCAGATTCACATATTTCTTTTTTATGTTTGCAGGTGTTTGTGAAATACCTCAGTTTTGTTTCCATTGTCCTTAAACAGTATCACATCACCTACCTTCACAATGTGGAGTCTCGGCGAAGTCAGGTAAATCTTTCTATCTCTCTATCTACCTGTCTGTCTGTCTGTCTGTCTGTCTATTTGTATTGGGACTTATAAAGCGCAGGAATCACCCCCGAAGGGGTATCTCCGCTCTATAGGAGCAGGATAGTCAGATAAACATGGGCAGACAAGATTAAGCTCTGAACAATACTATTATCAGGTGTTTCCTGAAACAGAGTAAGTTGGAGCAATTGCGTAGTTCCTCAGGCAAGGTATTCCACAATTAATTAAAAAAAAACATTTTTATTGTTTTCATAACAGTGGTAAGTCGTAGCACATGTATACACGGTATGGTAATAGCACCTGTAACAGTAGTACAATACAGTTCTTCAAATTTACATATTAAATCTGTCCCCTCGATTGTCTGACACTTCCCTGTCAGTCCCCCCCATCTCCACCCCCCCTCAGGCCTCACTGCCATCCGAGCCATCAGTTTCATTGGGTGCAGGTGGATCACAGATTCTTCCTCTATAGTCATTCCAGGCACCCCAGATCATAGACCATTTCCGGGGGCATCCCCTATTAACAAACACTGCACGTTCAGCTATCATGGCCTCATCCATGTTATTACTCCAAACTGATAGGGAGGGTACCTCCACTGCGCCCCATTTCTGTGCTATGTTTCTCTTGGCAATCATGATTCCAAATGTAACCCAAGTCTGTCCATGGCGTGTTAGATCATTGGGTTCCCACACATTTAGCAAACATCTACATGGCTCAGGCATTAATGAAACTCCCTGAACCTGTGACATAGTACGCATCACCTGGATCCAGTATGGCAGTAGTTTGGGGCAGTCCCACATTGTGTGGTAAAACGTTCCTTCATTTCTGCATCGCCGAACACAAAAGGGGTGGTCTATTCGATGCATCTTGTGTAAAACTGCCCTAGTGTAGTATGAGCGATGTAGGGTTTTTAATTGCACGAGCCTAAGGCGCGAGGGTATTCCATACCTACCTTGGGGATGCCAATGCCTCCTGCCACTCAGAGTCATCCATGTCCCCTACGTCTCGTACCCATTTGGTTTTAAGCGGGCCTGTGGGATCGGGTAAATTATTTACAAATTTTCGATATGTGAAAGACGTAGCCTTCCTGTGCATAAATTCCGTTAACAGTCTATCTTCCAAGGGCGATGCCTCTGGGACATCCGAACCAGGGGAAATTGCCGACATGAGGGCGTGTCTGACCTGTATATATCTGTAGTGTTCCAAGGGTGCCATCTCGTACAACTGTTGGAGACAGTCAAACGATATCACCTCCCCTCCCCGCCACAGGTCACCCACCGTCGATATTCCTATTTCATCCCAGTGGGCAAATCCCTTACTGTTTCTGAGTCGTCCCAGTTTTTTGTTGTCCCATAGTGGAGTGAGTTGTGTCAAAACCCCCCTCCATCCTAGTTTTGCCTGTGCAGCGTGCCATAATATCAGTGTGAGTCTTAGCGGGCCAAACATTGTTAAGGCTAGTTTTTTGTCGTAGTGGGGAGAGAATGGTGTTACTGCCAAGTTGTGTTCTGTCTGCCTTATATGCAGGATGTGAGTGTGGGATGTGTAGCCAGTAGTTGATCACCTTAAGTTGTGCTGCCCAATAGTAGAGGTGTATATCGGGGAGTGCTATTCCACCGTCATACCACCCCCTCACCAGCTTGGCCTGCGCTATTCGTGGTGGTTTGTTACCCCACAATAAGTTTGGGACTTGCGCATTAATAGCCTTGAAAAAGTGCGGTTGTACCTGGTATGGAGTGGTATTCCACAATTATGAGGCTAGATGGACAACGGTTTTGCCTCCGGTTCTAAATTTCTTAAACCAGGAAACTACCAGCAACCCTTTACCTGCCGATCTAAGAGGACGATTCGGACAGTAGATTTTAAATGTATCTGACAGGTAGCTGGGGCTCGCACCATATAAAGCTTTATGGGTGAGACAACAAAGCTTAAAATGAATTCTCTGGCGGATGGCGAGCCAGTGAAGTTGTTGTAGTAATGTACCTGAAGAGGTACAAGGTGTTTTTCTTAGGGCCAGACGAACCACCACATTTTGAACAATCTGCGATCTGTTAGTAGGGACTCATTTGCAGATGCCAGCAGTGCATTACAATAATCTAAGCGGCCCATGATCAAAGCCTGGATCAGGGTTCTTCGTACAAACAGAGGCAGCCATGGAAAGCTCTGCGTGAAAGGCTTAGTGTATGGTAGCAAGTCCCTGCTGCAGTCATCAATAGGTCCTTCATGGATAACAACACATCCAAGTGTACTCCCAGGTTTTTTGCCACCAAGGTAGGAGTAGGAGCAGAACCCAATGTTGCAGGCCACCACCCAGGGGACCAGAAATTCTGGGCTGACCCAAACAACTAGATTTTTGTCTATGAAGCACTTAATTGCAAACAGTGGATCGTCATCCACTCTGCAATCGCTGACATCCCCTTAGTAAAATGCTGATCAATAGTCTCAGAGTCCTTATCAAAAGACAGGAGCAATTGGGTATCGTCAGGGTAGGAAAAAAGAGTGAAACGTACTCCCTAATAACCTTGGCCATGGGGGGCCCTAGCAAAGTTGGGCTCAAACAGGAGCCGTGGTGCCCTGGGGCACCCCCTTAGTGAGTTTCAAGACTTGGGAATGGAATGGACCAAAGTTGATGGTTTGAGTGCGTTGGTCTAGGAAACTGACAAGCCAATTAAGTGCCTGTCCCTGCAGACCGACCTCCCTCTGTTGCACAATCAGGTTCTGATGAGAGACCGTGTTGAAGACTACTGTCAGGACCAATAAAGCCAGTAGCACTGCTTTATTAGCATCTAAAGCCATTTTAATATGATCTGTGACCCCAATAAGGGTTGTCTCTGTGGAATGGTTGGGTCTAAACCCTGACTTAGAGGGATCAAGAATGGCGTGTTTATCGAGGTATTCCACTAGCTGAATGTTAATCTAACTCTTCAACTGGAGGAGTGAAATGGGGCGGTAATTTGAGAGCACATCAGTTGGCAGTTGATCTTTCTTTTTAATCGGGAGTACTTGAGCGGACTTCCAGTCAAAAGGCAGAATACCTTTGCCTAAAGAGGTGTTCACAATCTCAGTCATAGGGGCAGCTAGAAGAGGAGAGAGCAAAGCATATTTGTGTGCTGGCAACACATCTAGAGGAGAGCCGGATTTTGCTGTACTAAGCATGGCCTCCATCTGAGAAATCTGAAAACCTTTGAACCCAACCAGGCCTGCAGCTAGATCCTTAACTATTGGAGAGCTATAGTCAGTGGGCTCCACATAACAGGGATTTTGAGGAAATTGGTTATAGATCAAATAGATGTTTTCCTCCAGGTGCACAGCTATGTTCTCACACAGATCCTGAGAGGGGATAATCTGTTGAGCGCAAGCTAAGGGCTTAGTGAAGGCGTTAAGGACTTTATATAGCTCCTTTGTTCAGTTTCCTACCTGGTTCAATTTTAGTATAACATGCTTTCTTCTGTGCTATTTGTAGATTCTTGTGATAGACAGCGAGAGCTAGTTTAAAGTTAGATCTTTTGCTATCTAACTGAGATCTGCGCCAGCTTTTTTCCAGCACTTTACATCTGGATTTTTTCCAGCCGTTACTCGACAGTGTAGCATTCTTCACTTCTTTTCCGAGATTGATTAGGTCGACGTTTTAATGGACCCAGATTGTCAATTATGTCACTAATATTTTCATTAAAAACACTTAGCTTCATGGTGCGGTCCATATGTTCATTGAATATCGGGGGCGTACATACTTTGCTAAAAGAGTCATAAGTGACTTTGTGCCAATGTCTTTGAAGGGCCATCTGGGTGCCTCCAGCTGATTGCTGTCTGAGGCAGCTAGTGATCTGAAACTGAATCATCGAGTGATCCGACCAAGTCAGTTGGCATGGAGGATCAGCACTTATGAGAGGGGAATTGGTAAGCATAATATCTAGGATGTGACGAGCCAGATGTGATGGACCACTATTAATCTTTCCCAGGCCCAAAGTGGCCATGTCAGCTAAAAAGCTGGCAGCTTCAGTATTCGCTTTATCCTTGCTGTGGATATTGAAATCCCCTAACAGCAGGAAGTGGTTGAGGCAATAATATGAGGGGCAATTTTCTCAATTAATAGATTAAAATCTTTAAGTGGCCCCGGAGGGCGATATAACAGAACACCCTTTAAAGTTTCCTGATGTGACAACTCCACTTTGAATATACAGATTTCCATCTGGATATCGGAAATAGAGTCAATAATAGTAGCTTTCAACTCTTCTTTAAAAATTATCGCAACTCCACCTCGCACTTTCCCTACTCTATCCAGTCTAAGAATCCGATAACTTTCAGGGACAGCCAGGATATCTGTCCGTCATTATTATTATTAGCATGTTTAAGTCCTTACTATGACCGTGTCCTGCACATTTATTTATAGCCAATTTTATCCTATTCTCAGTTAGGGCAAGACATTCAACAGTCAAATCAACTTGCTTTGAAATCAATTTTTGTTCCATAGCTTGTGTAATAATATGGCGACCAAATGTACGTTAGAAAAGTTAATAACAGTGCAATCTCCTTTCTCCTTCTTTGCTGTACTGCCCAGCCAAGAATTCTCCTCACTAGGATAATATTCTGTAATACCCAGTTGCTCAGGTCCCCCAAAGATGTACATAACCAGTGTATAGCCATATATTTTTGCTGGGTCTTGGTTTCAGTTTGGCTATGGTGCATGGTTGGTAAATTTTTTGAATGATCACCAGTAGGCCCTCATTTGGTGGTAGCTGAAGGACAGGCTGCATAATAGGTTGCATATTATCAGGAATACTTTCAATGGCTATTAGAAGGGTAGGATGTGGACTTGTTATATTAACCTGCAATGACAGATTGTAATTAGCAGAAGGGGCGGCTCCTCCGCTATGGCTGAGGAGCGTCGCCCTCCATGCCAGCACCCTCCAAATCATGAAAAATAAAACAATAATAAACGGTTTTAAAATCTGTTTCATTATCATATTATTTTCCTTGTGCCGAGTCTTGGGGGCGTGGCCACAGTGATGACAGGCATTCTGGCCAGAGGTATATGAACTTCCTTCACCACACATAACTGCTTGGCCGGCCATCTCAGGCCAGCCAAACCATCATGCGCAGTGAAAGTTTTCTCCAATCCAGCAACGCTGCTGGTTTGGAGAGAGAAGGTAGAGACTCACAGTCTGTCATGGAGTGCAGTCGAAGGTGCTCAGGACAATCGTGAAGCTGGTCTCAAGCAAGAGCAGCTTCAGGATTGGCCATAAGGCAGGCTGGGAGCCAGTGTCTTTGGACAAGGAGAGCAGCAGACGAGCATGACGCGATGGAAAGCAGCAGGTAGGTTTTTTAAATATTTTGCATTTATCTCCCTCGTCCCCCTTTTCACCTCCCCGCCCCACCTCTTTTCCCTGACACGAGCCGCACCTGTCAGGGGTCCTCATCTTCATAGACTGCACATAGTTTCCCCAGTTGAAATTCCCAACACTGTCACACACTCAGAATCTTTATAGTCTCTATGGCCAGTGTTTTTTTGATCCTTAGAAGCATTGGTAATTGATTATGCCTTCATACATAATGGCCTGTCTCTAGCTACTAGATGTAGAAGATGTCCTTTAATATCTCTCAATGTCGAATCAATACCAGTCAAGGCCGCTACTATTGGATTAATCAGCTTATGAATAATATATTACATACTTTTTAAAACAAACTGAGTGTTAAATCTTGTAGCCTCCGCGACTTTTAAACCATTAAGAAAATGCGAATCTGTAGAGCATGGCCTCTTCTCCAACATTTCCCTTCTCTTGTTTGGTCATCTGATTTCCACATTTGGCTTTCTAATACCATTTTTCAGCTGTTTCGTACTTTTCTGCCTCTTTATTGGAGGCGACCCCATTAGGTCTCAGGCCCCCTGGGACTCACTCTCTTGTACCAGATCCAGCATTCCCTCATAGACACAAGGCAAGGCCCATTCTTCCCTCTAGCCCTACTTATTGGCTGCAAGCTCTCATCCAGCATCAGCACTTTCTCACAAAAATGCCCCTGCAAAGTCTCTGTACTCGCATGTGAGGGCAAAGAATCTGTTGAGATAGAGCTCTTTGCTGTGACCAATGTTAAAGCTTTTTTTGTGGCTTCCAGTCTTTCTTCCACAATTTCAATTTCTGTATGTATTTTCCCCATAGCGTTACTCAGAAAATTTGTTATTGTACTTGCTAAGAGGCAATCCTTTTTGGCTACAGGTGAGTCAATAGGGGCTGTTAATTTCTTCTTGCCCATGGTAATCATTTAAGTTCTGTCCGTGCACTCCGAAGCGAGAGATGTTTCCTGGATACCTGAAAGCTTGGCGCCAAAAGGGGGAGCCCAGCCCAGCCTCGTCTTGCCCGTCGGCGCCTGGGCATATCCCGCGCAGCAGGATCCCTCAGGAACTTATAGCTCGAGTCACTCTTGGCAGCTCCTTGACACCTGGAAGTATGGGGTACGTACCGCCAACCCAGACACAGTGGTGACTTGAGTCCTGGCAGGGGGGTGATGGAGGCCAAGTCATCAAAAGCCAAAATGCAGACAGGAAAACGGCGTGATACACACACCTGGAAATTTGTAATATTACTGGATTGTCTTCCACAGATTGTGCGGGATTCAGGGCTACAGAAGAATGGGTCTCCTCCATCTTGAGTGGATGCTAATCCTGGGTTTCCCTCAGTGGAATTAACTGTGGTGTCCTGCAAGAACATAACTGTGACTGTCATTATTTAATTGCAATGTTAAACTTTTGCATGAACTTCTGTACTATAAGGATTTTCAGTTTTTCTCAGGCTATCCTCACACATTCAGATCACTTTACAATGGGAGCATGTTTTTGGGGGTAAATTCTGTGTTGGAATATTTACATGAAGCTCAATTAGCTTAACCCTAACAATGCCAAACAGAATCTGTATAGGTGGCATGCTTCAAAATATCAACCCACTGATACCTAATTACCCTGCAAAACCTTAGCAGGAGCTGAAATGCCTCTGATAAGCAGGTGAAGGTTGGAGGGTTCATATCCTATAAAGTGCCCTGGGGTAGAACAGGTATGTGCACCCACTTATTGCGCCCTGGGAGCACTTTGGTATTACAGAAGAGGACACAAACACGTGTGCAGCCATTTCCATAATATGGGCTGCTCCAACATTAACTGTGAGTTTGAGTGATCTCAATAGGTCTATTCCCTTTTTTGAATTGGGCCATGGTCCCATGCAAATGAAGGAATCCTTACCTTTATGCCTGTGGTATATTGTGGAGGCACACTGACTATGTGCAACATAGAGGTGGTGACCAGTCAGTCCGTCCCTCTGAAGGACCACTTTAGGAAGGAGGGAGGCACAGGGGGCCAGGGACCCCACTCATTCACCTACAGGAGTGTGCAGCTACTCCCTTCACCTGTCTCAGAAGGAATCCTGTCCCACTTGAAAATAGAGGCAGGGTCACCACTTGCAGTGGAAGGCGGACTGGTGTTTTTCAAACAGTGTGTCTATTTCACCAATCACACTGTAAGCATGAGTTTGCTTCCAAATGGTGAAGAACACATTTACTGTGATACGACACACAGTTCCTGTCTGCGTCCAGCACACACATTAGAAGGTGCACCACTGCTCAGAGTGGGACAGTGCACTCTACTAGTAATGCGGACATAGCCATCTATTTGGATCATTTTGCATCAATTCCTAGTTGTATCTTGAAACATTAGCTGCAGTCATTATTGGAGCCTCATCGAATTATGGTAATACATTGGGTGAACATCTTTCGGTGGGCTTATAATGTCATCAAGGGGGTTGCAAAATCAAGCAGCAAGAATACTAAGACATCCGACAGGTTTCTTACAATCTTGGTGCTTCATGAGATTCCACAAGTTCTTATTACATCTACAACGCTGCCCACATGAACAAGCAAACATTTATATATGTTTTGGAAGGTTCTAGTAATGGGTATGTGGCCTACTAATAAGTGCCTCACAAGAGCCAGGCTGGCTGATCAAAGATGCATGTAGAAAAAAAAGTGTTAGGTAATTTTAACATGAGTTCCTATGTTTTAGGAGATTTTTTTAAGAGACAATTGTATTTATTTATTTGTAGCATGAGGTAGCCTCACCCAGGCCCCAGAGTGTCTGTGATCATTTTATCATGTTTAGTGAGTCAACAGATTTTAGCATGAAAATGATAAAAAAAATTAAATCAAGTGACTAGAAAGTTTTCATAATCGAACCTAGATATACTTGGACAACTGACTTCAAATAGGATTCAGGGGTAAAGTTTTTGACATGACAGAGTAGTGGGAGCTGATGTTGTTATTTATCAGTTTCATATCTCACAATCTACCATTAGTACGGCCTCCACATTTAAAAATGGCCCAGATGTTCCAATTTTGCCTGTGTGTGGCACTGTGTTTGTACTGAAAGTGTCCCCCTTCTAGTACAGAACCAATGCTTGATAGAATGCACTCACCCTACGCTATAATACGCTGGGGGAGAGAAAAAAAAGCATCATAACTGGGGCTCCCGGTTATATGGTATTTATTTTTTTGACATTTCGTCTGTATTTATCCATATTTATTTTTTGTCAACTTTATCTGAATTTACCCATATTTATTATGGGTTTTGGGAAAAAAATAAAGCTGAAACTGGTATATTTCCACATTTATTCAATCAATAAATATGCAGTCATGCTTGAATGCCTGCCGTGTTTCAGTTATTTGAACACCCGCAGAATATAAATCAATCCACTTCTATGAAAATATGCACATGTCATTATCAGCCTTGTGTATATCTACTGCTGTTTAAGACTCTTAATTAAAATTCTTTTTTTTTAGCCCCCTTACCTATCAATCCACACAGGTATTGCCCTGGCAGTCATGGGAACGTGTATTTGCAATCACTCAAAAAGCACCCAATTTCTGTTTTTGTCCACATCAAAAAATAGATGCAGACAAGAAAACAAATGGTTTGCTGTCTGTATTTATCTGTAAAAATCAGAAAAACGGAAAAGAGGGAGCCTAAATCATAACCTAGTAGTAGATTTGGCTCTAATTTTCTCTCACCATTTGGGTCAACACAACACAGCAACTTTGGTTGCTGCTCAGTGTGCGCCAAAAGTTAGTAAATCTGCCCCCTAGCTCCTAGTAAAGGGATTGTATCGGTGGAGGGGCTCTGTACAGTGGTTTCTTGCTTTCGAGTGAAGTGGGATGCAGGGCTGGTCGCAGCCATTGGCTTCACTGTAACTTTACCTTTCAGAACTTTCTTGAGTGGCTTTTAGAAGACTGGCGTCTTTGGACACATTTGGTTCTGATTAATTCCTGTATTTTCTCCATTCCCTTTTTGCCAGAGGAAGATCTGGTGGCAAAACTTCCTTCAACAACCTACCCTGCTAGTGTCAAAAAATATCTGGAGTGGGTTCTCCTGCAGATCTAGCCAAACTTTTTCCATTACCACCCAACTCTAAAAAGGACCCACGCTTACAGTGGATATTGAGTTTACTGCATGCTTTAATTGATGCAAACTGTATCTGTCTTCGAAACCTACTACCACCTCCTTGAATGAGCCTTGACCACTAGGCCTGGTTACATTTGGAAAACTAAACACGCTGTATGGTGTAATGTTGTGATGCATGCTAGTAGTTGGGAGTGGGCGGAGCTAGGGGCCAGAGGAAGGGGAGGAGCGGAGACAGGAAAGGGACAGTTAGTGTAGGGACAGGGATGTGAATAGAAGCAGGTAATAAAACTCATGTAGATACCAACATATTTGTATGTCGTTATTGAAGTCACGACATGACATATGGGTATCAAACGAGAGTGCAATAACACCTGAGACCCTGGAACATTCGAGATAACTGACTATCACCACCATGGGTGCTGAGTATTAGGCACTAACTGCCACACCACTGAAATCCCCCCTTCAACATTTTCTTAGGAACTATATTTTGAGGCAGATCTCGTGCTTACACGGTTTAGCAGCAAATGGCCTCTTACCGTAAAACAGCTGAAAGGTGGTAAAGCACAGTCGAATAACACGATGACAATCATACTTCATATTTTGTTTATGCAGTTTGAGTTTTGAAACATTGACGCCTGTTTGGTCACTTTCAGGCCTTTGGCAGATTTATTATTCCTCTGTTGTTGTTCAGTGCATACTCTTTTCGGGAAAAATAAAGACATTCTGTGATGCTCTTTGGCTGCCTCTTTCTGGCCATCCACTTAAATTTCATATTTGACATGAAGGTTGTAGGTATCTTAAACGGCTGTCATGCAGGACAGCCACCACGCAGAAGCAGACATTTTCTATGTCTTTGATAGAGACCGTTGCGTTGGTACCGTATTGCTTAGACCTAAACTGCATCTTAACTGGATTTTATTAAATGGGGCCGCATTAATCTGAATGAGAGGTTTTTCACTAGCCATTGTGTGCAATAATAACGCATTGAAAGAATCTGCCCGAGCTGATTTCCGGCAACGAAGTGCACATTATAGCCATATGTTAACAACATGTTTTATCTGCATCTCAGAAAATCTAATACGAAATGTTGTGGAACAGTTTCTGTAACTTCGATATTTTTCCTCGACGCTTTTGAACCTTTGGTCACTGTGTTAATAAAAATGGTATTGTAGTGACTAATAAAAAAGCCTGAATAGTCTGTATATTTGTTTGCAGCATATTATAATTTCTGTATTGGTTTTTTTTCTTTTAAAGATCCTTCTCTGGTGTGCAAACAAAGTGTTCGAGGAGCTCACTGACATCGAGCGGCAGTTCCACAAGGCGCTATACACTGTCCGCATATATTTGAACTGTGAACGGTACTCCGTCGGACTGCTGGATATGACGAAAGAAAAGGTCTCCCTCTCTGAAGCACTGGTGTTTCAGCCAGTCGTTTTACTTTATTTATTTCCTGTCGCTGCTTTTTGCCCAGAAATATAGCTGACCAGAGCTCTCAAACCAATATATTTCTCCCATTTGAATAATGTGACATTTGAGGGTCGGCATGGAAGCAAAACTAGCTCAAAAGCATTCTGGAAAAAAAGGATTTGTTTGTTTCCCCAAATCCCCAATCTACTATAATAACTCCTGATCTTATTCCGTAAGAACTAACACTGGTGGTAAATTAGTATTTAAGGGAGATTACCATGGTGCCCTGGAGCATCGAGGCAGTATTCTAATTTACTGCCGGCTGATTGCATTACCATCGGTGGTACACACTCCAAACCCTCCCTATAGCTGGTCCTAAAGATACAATTTACCTCATTTTCTGCTTGCATATACCTGAAGCGTTATTAGTATTAGCAACAGCTGTAAAGCTACCACTTTTTAGCATGCCCGCAAATGTTGAATTATTTTTTAATTATGATTTATACCATCACCCCCAACGCAATTGAGGAAACTAAAAACAAATACATTAAATTCCATCTAAATTGTGGTTTTCTTTCCTTATATTTATTAAGTTTTTGCAACCTATATAGTAAATAACCTAAATATATCCATGAAAAATGAAAACACGCATTTACATGGGGAAAAGTAATATCAAGGGAGAGCTTTACAAACAAGTTTATAGAAGAAAAATAATATCAAGCCACTCTCTTTGTGCACTGAGCTCAATTCATTATTTCCTTCTGCTGGGCAATATTGTATAATATAACATTTAGAGGTTTTGATATATATACAAACATGCATATATGTGTATATAGGTTGATGTCAACATTCTAGGTAATGGTAAAATCATTGAGTTAGTGGTAATAATGATTTGTATTCTAGCTCCTAAAGATAATTCAGTTTATGGTTATGAGTAGGCCTGGGCGGTAAATTCGGCCCGCTCGTGGAATTTGCGGAATTTTGGCAATTCCGCGTTCCCTGGAGAACACCGAATTGCCGAAAATTCCACGCTCCATGGCATACCGGAATTTTTTCCTTGTTCGCGCTTTCAAAATGCGTGTTCGCACGTGCGGGAGTGACTTACTGGGATCCCTGCGTTCACCGATGAGTTTTCCTATCTGTTTGCGTGTGCCACAAGAATTTGGTTGCCGGCTGCGCAATCCAGCAAGAGTGTGCGATCGCGAACACTTCATTCAAACGCGCCAGTGGACATCTGCATTCACCAACAGGAAACGCGCATTGCGAGCAGGCGGGACAAGTGAAATAAGATGGCCGCGACCGCATGGGCAAGTTTGCGAGATATTTCCCCCGAGCAAGCAAACAGTGTCACCAAACAGGAAAAAATGCATCGCGAACAGGCGGAACAAGCAATTCCGTGTGCTTGTGGAATTCTGCCTAGCTCGCTAAGATTTTTTACTGTTTCGCAGAACTTTGCGTAATGCAACTACGCAAATTCCGTCCACCCCTAGTTACGAGTGCCCCATATTCTCATTATTTCACGCTTTTATGAAATAACATATGGGAATCGATGTTCCTGCATGTTTTTCCCAGTGATTTACACACCATCGGAGAAACAGCAAAATTATGAATCCCAATTGGGCGGGTAACTTATAATGAAGCCCTTTGCATTTTATTGTCTGGGTCAAGGCCAGTGCACAAGAGGGTGCATAATGTAAAGACTACCCTTCCCTTGTTTGCGCCATGGTGCACCTTTAATTGGGTGCATTGAGCACAGCTTTGGTCGGTGCACCATAAAACGGCTAATGAGCTGCTCCAGGGCAGCTGCAAACTTGTGCCTGCCCTAGAGGTGGCACATTAGTGTAAACTCTTTGAAACAGCATGTTCATCTTTCACTTTGCAGTTGGCAACGAGGCTTGCCTTATAAAGGTGGACAGTGACCCCTTTCAGGCAGGTGTAGTGAGTAACTGCACCCTCCTGCAGGGAAATTCCTGGAGAGTACATGGGACCCCCATTCCACCCTTCCAAAGGGCATCCTTATGGGATGCAGTGACCGGGTACACAGTCAGTGCCCCTTCTGTGTGGTCTTTTACCTCTGTGCCCTCATCTATAATATGGTGCAGGTCTAGAGGAAAATTGTTCCCTCATTTGCATGGGGTCAAGTTCCCATACAAATAAGTGGACACCCTCTTGAGGTTGCACTGATGCACATGTACGATCGCTGCAATCTATATCACAGAGAATGCTGCACATGCATCTGCCACCCTTTCTGTGCAACAAATGTTTCTGAGGGTGCAGAAAGAGGGCACACATGGCCATTGCACCCTGGGGCACTATTTGACCGCAGTGGGTGTTGATGCTTGAAGGGGCTGAGATGGTGTAGATAATAAGTACTAAGGATTGGTGTGAGAGAGCAAATTAGGGTTGGCAGTCATGGACATCATTTAGGGGTCACCAGCGGTCGCACCTGAGACCCCTGAAGTGCCCCGTCAGCCCTGGCACAGGCATTGTGACCCCTGGCATTAGAGGTTGTTAAAGCAGTGCCAAGAAGTGTCAGACCTCTTCCTCCGACCACCTGACCTGAGCCCCCATGGGGCATTTTCCAACCAACCTTCCAGCTCTAATGATGCTGGTGGCCCCCATTGTGGACCTACCCGCCCTTTTTGGCAGGCCTCCTTCCCACACCCCCTCCTTGCTCAGCAGACCCATGGTTCCCTCCTTGCTCTTACTTCCAGATTGCCTTCCCCCTTCATCTCCTTCCCCCCTCCTTCAACACCCTTTCACCCCCTGCACTACGTCTGTGCCCATAGTGAATGCTTCAATCCAAGGGCCTGTTCATTCACAGCCTCCCTGCCCTGGGGCTCAGACCACCCCCGTTCTTTTGCAGCCCCCCTGCCTCACACCCAACAGAAACCAGCACATTCTTCCTCCCTTATTTATTATTTATTTATTTATTTATTTATTTATTTATGCGTTTTTATATAGCACGGACTTTACCCGAAGGTGTCAGAGCGCTTCACATAAGGAACAGAACTGATACAAGAGAACATTACAAGTGAACAAATTACAAAAGCAAAAGTTACATTACATGAGGCAAAAGTGACAATCGTGAGTGAACAAAATACAAGAGGTAGCAAACGATGCATTACTGGAGGAAAAAGTGACATGTGTGCAGGTTAAAAAAGAGTAGAAAGTGCCAGTAGAGATATAACACTGCAATAAATGGAGGACACGCAAACACAAGAACAAACGTTACGTAGGCAATGGTGGCACTTGTGCAAGTATCGAAAGCAAACAAAAAGTAAGAGGTAGCAAACAGTGTGTTACAAGGGAAAAGTGACGTGTGCATGTTACAAAAGAGTACCAAACACAGGTAAAAGGGTAGTACTGCAATAAATGGCAGTCTCTCAAACCACAAGAGCACACTGGGAAGGTACTTCCATAGTCATGGAGAATAGAAATGTTCTATACTAAAAGGTCTTCTTTCAGATAATAGAGGGCATGAATTAACTTTGGAAGTGTCTTTAAAGGAGGAGAACTTTGAGGTCAGTTTTGAAGGCCTGGGAGGAGGTGGTGGTCCGGAGCTGAGGCGGAAGTGAGTTCCAGATTCTCACTGCGTTGCCTGAAAAGGATTGGGCCATTGATCTTTCCTTCTTGAAAGTGGGAGGTTCAAGCAGTAGATTTTCCGCATTTCGTGATGGTCTAGAGCCTCCAGAGAGTTTCAGTTTATTCACCAGATAGCGAGTAGAGGAGGAGTGCAAGGCTTTGTAAGTGATGCAGGCAGTCTTGTAGATAGATCTTGCCTCAATGGGAAGAGAGTGGAGGGTGGATAACATGGGTGTGATGTGGTCGCTTCTTTTGGCCCCATAAATTAAACGAGCTGCTGAATGGAGAACAGACTTAAGGGGGGGACAAGTGGGATGTGGGGAGGCCAGTAAGAAGAGATTTGCAGTAGTCCAGTCTAGAGAGGACCAGCGATTGGACCAGGGTTTTAAGGTCATGCTCCGGGAAGAAGCAACGAATCCCCCAAAGAAGGCGCAGTTGATATCGAGCAGACTTTGCAATTGAATTAATGTAGGAGAGTAGATTGAGTTTTGTGTCGAGTATGACACCAAGGGATTTACACTGTCGACAGCGATGGGTTTATTGTTCAGTAGATTCATCTGGTCCATCCATGATTGAACTGGGGGAGAAGAAAGTGAGGAGGAGAGGAGGAGTAATTTAGTTTTGGAGGGATTCAGAATCAGTTGATGTTTTTACATCCAGTTTTGGATGGAGTCCATAGTAGAGCTTAGGACAGAGAGAATGTGAGTGGAGGCAACCTTGAGTTAGATTTGAGTGTTGTCTGCGTAGAGATGATAATGGACCCCGGATATACTTAGGAGATTTCCCAGTGGTTCCAAATATAGATTGAACAATGTGGGTGCAAGTATAGAGCCTTGAGGAACACCTTGACCCACCGCCAAAGGAGATGAAAGACTGTCCGCTATTTTGATCATTTGGGATCTATCAGAGAGGAAGGAAGCAAACCATTCAAGTACAGTGCCCTCCATGCCTATTCTCTGTTGAAGAGTGTTGAGGAGGGTGTTGTGATTGACAGTGTCAAAGGCTGCAGAAAGGTCAAGGAGAATTAGAAGACAAGACCCCCCGAATCGAGTATCCGCAGCGCGTCATCAATCAGTTGCAGCAGAGCTGTTTCAGTGCTGCAGTTCCTTCCCTTCCTTGTGCCACATGTGGCCTCTCCTGCCGCTGTGACCTCATGGTTTGGCTCTCTGTGTCATGTCCCGCCTGCTCTCTCAATCTGGAGCACGTGACTCAGTGCAGCGCCCCACCCCTTACCCTTGCCACCTTTGCGTGTGCTGCCGCTTTCCGCCCACTGCCACTCGCACCTACTGGCTTCACTGCAGAGGAATGTCAGGGCCCCGGCAGTGAATAGGCCCACACCGCAGCAGCCACCCCACCAGCTGTAGAACATGCCGGCTGTGCCTCCTGCGCTGCCGGCCCCACAAGATCCTTGCATCCTGCCTCCCCGAGCAGGCGCATGGCTTTTGCCACAAGTAGGTTGGTGCTAGACATCTCGGCAGCACAGGTAGGCAACACATCACACACCAGTAGAAACTACAGCGACACGAGAATTCTGCCTTACAAAAACCACGCACCAAACTGAGCAAAACTGCCTCAAAACTGCCTAAAAAGCTGCCTGTGCCTATAAAACCCAGCACCCGGACCAGCTGCCATGTCACCTTACTAAAATAGGGAAACAGCATACAAAATGTCCGGTTAAATATCCCCAACCCCCAGTCTAAAAAACGCCCAACGAGCCCAAATGTGCTCTGGGACGCACACCTGACTCAAAAAACCTCAGGGGTGCAATCTTCCATGGCAGTCGGCTGCACCCCCAAAAGCCCCAATCTGCCTTTGCCCCAAAGTCCAACATTAAAGAAAGCAGGTGCTAGCAAACATTCAAGTAGTATAAGGTCTGATATACTTACATCGTTTGCTTTAACGAAATCACAAATATTATATGTATGGTCCCTGAGCTGATGTCTACACTTCGGAATTTTTACTGGAGGGTGTACCTCCATTTCAAAGCCTACGCTAGACAGTGAAGACTTAATTTTGTGTAACAGAGTAAGGTCCTGTGTCACACAGAACAAACTAATTTAGAGCGAGCACCAGCAATGACATCATCAGCAGGAGACTCTTAATAAATCTGGTTATGGGCTATTTTCTGCTTTTTGCGCAATGCAGCGCTGCAACGTTTTACCGGCGCCCCCTTCAGGTGAGGAAGGTAAATCTGGGAAACAGAAGAGGCTTTGAGTGCAGTGAAATCTATTTCCCACCTTGCCTTTCACTCACAGCTGATCCCACATATGTAACAATAAGAATCATATATGATTCTAAAACACAACTGCTGTGCCTCTACTGTGCATCCACTGAGGCCACAATTCTGAACAATTAAACATATCATGGGACATGAGACAAACCACCATCAAAAGTATGGGTTCTCTATTGTCATGAGATGTTGTGCCCATTACTAGCCGTAATCACTTCCAAGACTTTTATCACCGCCACACTTATATCTGATGCCAACATTTTGTTGAGTTTATCTTAGCGGTAATAGCATGACAATGCTGTGATTTATTGTATCAGATTGTTATCCAACATTGTGCATTGATCATTAGCATTTAGAGAGATTTGAAATGATGCTATTTTTATTTCCATTGAGACCTTCTGGAATTAATGCATGAGTGCAAAGATCCATGTTGCATTGGTACCATAAAAGCATAGAAAAACACAGTGGTAAACTTCACATTTTTTCTTTATGCTTAGGAATTCTTTGACGAATGGCCAGTCAAACTGGGAGAAGTTGAACCGTATAAAGGTCCTAAGACACCGGATGGGAGGGTATGTATGCTAAGCCTTCCATTACATTATGCCAGTCTTAAAGTCCAGATGTTGAATGTAATCGGCATTGCTTTACATTTTTGTCTTGCAGGAAGTCCTCTTTTATAAGATAATCGATTACATGTTACATGACAAGGAAGAAATCAAAGTCATCCCGTAAGTTACATACAATTATAAAATACCTGCTAGCTGTATTGTGTCATTGTTTTCCACCGTGCACTGCACATGACGTCTATTTTTTTACTTACAGGTCCCCTCCCCCTGACCACTGGTCTCTAGTGAGCGGGCTTCCTACGTATGTGGCGGAAAATGGATTTGTAAGTTTTGAGTTTCTTTAGTAATATTGTATGTCTCTATCTGCAGTATTGCCAAGTCATGTCAAATGGAAACTAAATGAAATGCTGCTGATTATTAAATCAGTGAACTGGTCTTCAGTGGAATTTGTAGTATGGTCCTTGAATGAGTGTGCCATGCACTGCTTGTAAAAAAACTTGTTTCAGGGCATCTGTCCTTACATTTAAAAAAATGTGGTCTCATTCAAGCCCTTCACCAAGACAATAATGCCATGGCGCATCTCCCCCTAACAGGTGGCAGGTATGTGCACAGGGCCAGCTTTAGGGCAGTATGGCTGGTGCGGCCGCAGTGGGTGCTGACTTGAAGGGGGAGCACTGACCTCAGGGAGAGTGCGCTGTGTATAGCTATAACTTAAGATTTAAAAGCACCTGCTCCAGAACTCATTGTGTGTCCATCTTTCAGGCAGCAATAAGAATGTCAAGATAACTCTTAATGTTCCAGCTAGAGATAGAGATCGGACTTTTGTCTAGTGGCAGTTTTGACTGGCCATAAACTTTAGTATTGCAGAGGGTTAATATACCTGCTGCAAAGGTCTGTATTTTATGTGGATAGCTGAGTGGATTAGTAACGCCAGCCTTTACTAGAGATTTAAAACAAATGAAACATATCTGAGAGAGGGGCTATGGAGAGATGAGGGGCACTTTTGTAGGTAGTAGTGAGTCAATCCGAGGCGGAGGTGGTCATGGAGGGGGGCACCAGAACAGATTGTCGCACTGGGCGCCACCAGCATTAGAGCAGCCCTGAATGTGTCTGTCATAGGGTGAGGCTGCATCCACACCAGTGAGATAAGGAGACTGTTGTGGTGTGGTAAGGGAATGAGTTAGATATACATAAATTGCCTAGTGTAGACTTAACCTTTCACTGACATGACATGACAAATTAAGGATAGAAATGGGTTGCTGTAAATTTTGAGGTAGCATATTAAACCCCCCTTATTTATAACTAGTACAAATGCAGTTCGCTTGCCTTGTGAAGACCAAGAGGAGTAAAAACCGGGCAAAATGCAGCTTGGCATCTGATATAGGCAGATGAAGTGATATATATGGATCTAAGATGGCATTGTGACCATAGAAACCGCCCGCATAAGGTACGTCTGTTTTGTAGGGCTAAGTTTGCAATTTTTGAGTGGTCAGCTGGAAAACAATATGAAAATGATGAATTAAGAGTTAATTGTGTGTGCAGCAAAAGCCTGCATATATGATTCTCAAAGGAGTAACGCGGAAGGTTAGTGGTTAAAATGTTTAATGGTCCATTGATCAGGGACACACCGATTGGCAGTTAGCTCTTCAGGCAAGTTGCGTACCAACAGCCCTGTGTGAGAACTTCAAAGAGGAGGGGATAGACCAAAAATCAACAAACCAAAACATTTGTAAGTTTGTGAAGATAGGGCAGTCAGACTAAAGGCAATGATTAAATAATAACTTGTGGTTCTTGCAATGCTTCATACTGTACTTCTGCCATTTTTAAGTGCTACAAAGAACAGGTGTTATTATTACCCAATGTAATGGTATTCAATTTTCTGGCCTCCGAGGGATTACAGGCTGAGTGTGCCTTGTTGGTATTTGAACTCATGATCTGCACATCATTGCATGTTTCAGTGGAAACCACTGAACTCATCTTGTCATCATTCCAGGAATAAGTGGGTTGTATTTCAGGGCAGAGTAGTCGAATGTCCTATGGAAGAAGGTGGATCGACATGCAGAATTCCAAGAGGAATCAAGTTGCACATCTAAAGTGTCATGTGTACAATATACTTATTTCTCCACCAATAACAGACATTGCAAAACAGCCCACATGTTCTGAACCCCAATAAAGCTTGCCTAAAGTTCAAAGCACAATCTAAATTTGGTTGGTACATTTGCAATACAACAAATTAGGGGTTGCGTTGGATTGCTGTGAACTTTGATTTATTAGATTAAAGCAGCCTTTTGTAGTTAGCAGGCCTGTCTGTGGCTTGTTGACTCAGGTGCCCTCAAAGGAGGTTTCTAAACATAGTGCTACTGCATTGTGATCGCTATACAGAATATCAATCAATCAATCAGGTGTTTGTTAGGCGTGACAACTCACCTGTGAGGGTCTCAAGGTGCTGGGGGGTGAGGGGGGTTGCAGGTTCCAGTCCATCAAGGAGGGGGTCTGTCGAAGAGCCAGGTTTTGAGGTTTCTTGCGAAGATGGGGAGCGATGTTGTCTGTCTGAGGTGGAGCGGAAGGTCATTCCAGGCTCTGGCCGCGCGGAAAGAGAAGGAGCGGCCTCCCGATCTGGTCTTTCTGGTGCGGGGACCACAGAGTAGGAGAGCTGGGCTGATCGAAGGGTCCTTTGGGATGCGTGGAATTTGAGTCGGCTGTTCAGGTATGCTGGTCCGGTGTCGTGGAGGGCCTTGTGAGTGTGGG
The DNA here is from genome assembly GCF_964263255.1 of Lissotriton vulgaris. Lineage (NCBI taxonomy): Eukaryota > Metazoa > Chordata > Amphibia > Caudata > Salamandridae > Lissotriton > Lissotriton vulgaris. Next base: position 892,114,033 of record NC_141693.1, on the reverse strand, counting down.
TTAGCATCTTGAAGGTGATGCTAGCTTTGATGGGGAGCCAGTGGAGTGTCAATATCCTCTCCAATGTCTTGTGTTTTGAGATAAAATTAAAACCAATGCAAACAGCTGGATTGTTGTGCCAGAGATTTATATGCACAGCTATAGATACAGATGAGATAGCCATTTTCATGTGTTTACCTTCACTCTAAACTTGTCTTGTCTATATTCTAGATTTGCAACATGATGAACGCAATAACTGATGACTATTTCACATTTCAGGTAAACATTTCACTTTATTCAACCCTAGGTCAATCATAGTTGTAGTATAAAAGAAAACATATTTAAGCCGGAAGGTGAAAGTATTTTATGTTCAGTGTGTACGGTACCTTGCAAACCAGTTCAACATGAAATATCAGAAGACTTCATTCCTATTGGCTATGGAGATGGTTCGCAATTTCCATGGAGTGCACTGTTGGGGTACAACTGCCCTGTACTTCTGGCAGGTAGCAGATGAGCAGCAGCAGCGGAGGCACATCTGTTTTTTCAAAAACGGCACTATCTCTGACCCAAAGCTGAAGGAAACGTGTTCCTTCCTTGCTGCAGCTAGAGCGTAAAGCACTCTTTGATCAACAGTGCTGGACACAAACTTGCTTCAGCTCGCGCCATCTTGGAATGGTGCCCCTACTGTAATAAGAAGTGGGCTGCAGTGTGAGTTTCTATGCAGGAAAGAGCTTCTCCCTGTCACAGAGGCGAAGGATATTCGATTCTGTTGTTAACTTCCGGTACTGGTCAGAGAGAGAAGCTAGTCATACCCATCTATGACTCAGTGATACTCAAAGTAGGCCCGGGGGCCGCTTGCAGCCCTCTTGACCTTTAAATGCGCCCCCTTGGTGAATAGCAGCACCAGCTGCTGTTTATTTGCTAGCACTAGTATTTAGACAACGATGTTAAATAAATGGGCAAGAATTTATTAACCTGCAAAAAAATGATTGCCCGTTTATTTAACACTAGCAGCCCGTCCCGACGTTGTCTGGGTATGAATTGCTGCCGGCCAGTAGTATATTGTTTTGCAGGATTTCGTTTTGATAGCATTTCTTATCTGTGACAGACCTGTGAAACGCTCCGATTCACAGTGCACTGACGATGCACTTAAGAGTGCGCGTTAAGTAGTGTGTGAACTCGAGTTTCCCTACTTTATTTTTCCTTGCAATATTATATAGCGCAAACTCGACAACATGGCATGAGCACAATTTACATTACAGAAGAACACATTCATTTGTGGTAGGCACGGGGAGACAAAGCGATTTGCCTGGAATCACAGGATGTTGAGCTGATGCCGAGATTCAAACGTAGCTCCCCGGCTTTAAAGTTCACAATTCTAGAACTTGTGGAGGGAGGTGTGTCTAAAAGTGTATGTCGGTGCTGGCCATCAATGAGAGAGACCTGTGCATTTTTCAATATGTTGCTGGAGATGTGGGCCGCCGTGCCACCAATGTACTTACCGGGGGAGGGTAAACACCCATTATTCCGCAACTTTCTTTCCGTATACCATCACTCCGAATAATTTCATTACGAAAGTACCATGACTCCGCAATGCCATTATAACGCATGACATTACATTTCATATGCTTTTACCACGCATACATTTCCAACGAAATTCGTTATAAATGCATGAATGGTAAAAGCATGTTTTTTTAATGTTTGGATAAGGCCCAGAGACACTCCTCCGACATCGCAGATCTCGTCTCAGATAGGGATCTGGACCTAGCCATTCTAACAGAAACTTGGCTCACTGAAGCCTCTACTCCGATTATGGACATAGTAGTCCCCCCAACTATCACATCATTAGGTTAGACAGGTCTTCAGACAAGACGGGCGGGGGAATTGCATGCATTTTTAAAAGCAACCTCTCCGTTACTAAAGTCACCTCCCCCTCTCTCTCCTCCTGTGAACTCCTCTGCCTCGACATTACCAGCGAGGGCAAACAAGTTTGTGCTCTACATCTCATCTATCACCCGCCTGGTGACAATCTCATATTCACCCAACAACTCATGGACATGATCACTTCCAATGCCGGTCGGCAGACCACCCAAGTCTACCTGGGTGACTTCAATCTCCACTGGAACGACCAGAAAGACACAGTGGTAAACAGTCTCAAAACTTTCCTTAATGCACTTGACCTCACCCAAATATGCGATAGACCAACACACGACAAAGGCGCGATACTTGATCTCATCATTGCCAAAGAGAATTCTACACAACTGGAGACGATTCTACCCTGCGACTGGTCAGATCACCACATTATCACCTTCTTTATCAATGAAAAAGTTAAACCTAACCCGACTCAACCAATCAAATCCAAAACATGGAAAAGGGACATGAAGAATCTCAACGCCTCTACTCTGCCTCCCCACATCAGCAATCTGCTCCTTCCCCCTTCAGGTGCCACGGATGTTCAATCACTGACTGACCACTACCTTGAATCTATGAATACATTAGTCAATGAAGTCGCCCCACTGCAACTGAAGAGAGTCTCCACCAAAACTTCTAACCCCTGGTATGACGACAGACTCAATGACGACAGGCGTTCGATGCGAATGGCAGAGCGCACTTGGAGAGCGGACCCCTCAGCACTGCACCTCAAAAGGCTCAAAAACAAGAGAAATGCCTACTTCAGGAAAATAAAGCGCACAAAATTGGACTTCTTCAGCCGCCAATTGGACCAAGCAAAAAACAGGCCAAGAAAACTCTTCGAACTAATCAAAACCCAAACAAAGGCAAAACCCCTACAATCAAGTAGCACAACAAGCGACACCCCACACTGTGAAGACTTCTCTGCTTTCTTTAAGCTAAAGACTGACAACATAAGAAATGACCTCATCATGGATGTAAGCCGATTCCCCAACCACACAAGAATGGCTAACACTCAACCTAAAAACATGGCTTCCTGGCAGTACTTCGATACCTACTCGGAAGAAACAATACACAAACTGCTCTGCACCTTGAAGCCCTCTAACCACCACACAGACCCTCTACCTGCTAATGCTGTAAAAGACTTCATCCCCTTGCTCCTCCCTCTCTGGACCAAAATCATCAACTGCTCCCTGCAACAAGGCCTCATTCCGGACTCCCTCAAGGTGGGGCAAGTCACACCTATACTCAAGAAACCTACAGCTGATCCGACTGACTTAAACAATTACCGACCCATCACCAATATCCCCACCCTGGCCAAACTGCTGGAGAAATGTGTCCAACTCCAACTAACAAGACACATTGACCAATTTGACCTCCTCAATTCTCATCAATCAGGATTCCGAGCGAAACATAGCACGGAAACAGCTATGACACACATAATTGATGACGCCCTCCAAATTCTTGATCGCAATGAGTCCTGTCTCCTCATCCTTCTTGACCTCTCGTCAGCATTTGACACGGTCAAACATGAGAACCTGCTGGAACTGCTAAGCACTAGAATGGGTCTATCGGGAACGGTTCTCAAATGGTTTTCGTCCTTCCTACACAACCGATCTCAGAAGTTCAAGACCGATAATGTGCTATCTTCACCTGTGCCTGCGGATCTAGGTGTTCCACAAGGATCCTCCCTCTCTCCCACTTTGTTCAACCTCGTCATGGAACCGCTCGCCACCCTGCTCCAAGCTTCTAATGTCCAATTCCATATGTACGCCGACGACACACAACTGTACCTAAAGCTTCAATCTCCGGAAGATATCAAACATCTGAACTCCACGCTTATTAACACTCAATCTTGGCCAGCCGATAATCACCTCAAACTAAATGCTCTGAAAACTGAGTTCCTTCTCATCTCACCCCCGGCGAAAATTTCCACCACCCAAACATGGCTCAACAACCTAACAGCACTCAATGTCCAACCCACCATCGTGGACTCAGCGAAATCCCTAGGCATCACACTGGACGCCAAGCTCAACATGCAGCAACACATCAGCAAAGCCACAAAAGCAGCTAATTTCCAAATAAACACACTGAGGAAAATCAAACCCTTCCTTCCGACTGAAGACTTCCGAACTGCTGTACAAGCGTTAGTCATCCCTCGAATCGACTACGGAATTGTGACCCTCAGCGGACTCCCGCTATCCACAACAGCACCCTTAAGAGCCTCCCTGAACGCTGCCGCAAGACTCATTACTGGCTCAAGAAAACATTCGCATATTTCCCCAGATTTAAAGTCCCTAAAATGGCTGCCGTTTGAAGCCAGAATACAACTAAAAATTGCAGTTATGACACACGCGGCCGTGCACCACAATGCACCCAACTACCTCGCTCAAAAATTGTCCATATCAGGAGGTTCGAGGTCCAATAGAAGCTCAAAAAATCTACTCCTGAAACCCCGTAGATTCAGGAAAGAGAAAACCTACAAGCGCTCCTTCTCAGGAATGGCACCCAGGATCTGGAATGCGCTCCCGCCTGAAACTAGGCGTATCTCCTCCGCTGCACTCTTCAAGAAAGAGGTGAAAACCATCCTTCTGGCCAAGATCTCCTGAACCTTATAGGTAGTGGATCAGAGACTCTACATTGCCTTGTATCAATGCTCACCTTGTCCTTTAGCATTATACCTCTACTTGATGGTGACACTACTACGCTTCTTTCGTCCTACCGACCAATATATGAGACACATTGGGTCACTGATTCACCCTCCCGATGCCCTCACTCAGTGCGCTCTCTATACTAAAACACTGGTATAAGCCTGCCACACACCCAAGGTGTACCTGAACACCTATGTAATGGGATCCATGACTTGTGCCGTTTTATTACCTGTTCACCTGACTGTATATTGATATGTTTTATGTATTTTATTTTATTATTATCCTTTCATGTTAGTGACTACTACATTGCTCCCATTACCTCTGTTCTTTCCTACTGCCCCTACCCTGCCATTGTGAAGCGCTCTGATATCTGTAAGGATCTTGTTCGCGCTATATAAAACTTTGAATAAATAAATAAATAAATAAATAAGGTAAGTATGGGTATAGGGGTATATGTTTTGTGGTACTGAGGTATATGTTTTGGGGTGTTTAAGTATTTTAAGGGTTCAGAAATAGTTTTGGGTTATGGGGTACGGGGTCATTTTAGGGTTTAGGGATAGGTATGGATTTTGGGGTACACGGGTATTTTTAGGGTTCAGGGCTAGGTTTGGGATTTTGGGTATAGGGGTATTTTTAGTGTTCAGGGGTAGGTTTGGGTTTTGGGGTACAGGGGTATTTTAAGGGTTCAGGGCTAGGTTTGGGTTTTGGGGTACAGGGGTGTTTTTAGGGTTCAGGGCTAGGTTTGGGTTTTGGGGTACAGGGGTATTTTAGGGTTATGGGGTAGTTTTGGGTTTTGGGGTACAGGGTTATTTTTAGGGTTCAGGGCTAGGTTTGGGTTTTGGGGTACAGGGGTATTTTTAGGGTTCAGGGGTAGGTTTGGATTTTGGGGTACAGGGGTATTTTAAGGGTTCAGGGCTAGGTTTGAGTTTTGGGATACAGGGGTATTTTAGGGTTCAGGGGTAGGTTTGGGTTTTGGGGTACAGTGGTATTTTTAGGGTTCAGGGCTAGGTTTGGGTTTTGCGGTGCAGGGGTATTTTTAGGTTTCAGGGGTAGGTTTGGGTTTTGAGGTACAGGGGTATTTATAGGGTTCAGGGCTAGGTTTGGCTTTTGGGGTACAGGGGTATTTTTAGGATTTAGGGATAGGTTTGGGTTTTGGGGTACAGGGTATATTTATAGGGTTAAGATGGGTTAGTGTTTAAGGGTGTTGGGGTATTTTAAGGAGTAAGGGTGGGTTATGATTATGGGGTGCAGGGGTATTTAAAGGGAGCAGGGTAGGATTAGCACACGATATGAGACGTGGCATGAAGGGCGGAACGTACCACACGCCCCCAGGGTTTGTCACGGCCCTAGCACACGCCCACAGCACAACGCAGACACGCCCACAAGACTCTACTTTGCTGCCACGGTTCTTTTACCTTTTAAATGTATATGGTGGCCGGCAGCATAGCCTATGTCCTTCTGCTGAAACTGCCCTTTCCAATGCTGTATTGGGTGTTGTGATTGGTGCTGTGGTTCCTGAGATTACCAGCCTCAAAGGTTTGGGCTCTCTCTTTATTATATTAGGATGGATGTTTTTGAACCTCCTTACACAATCCATGACCCTCCCAGACCCCCTTCTGCCACCCTGAATTAAATTCCCGAACTTTCAGTAACATCACTGCAATATACCTTAATACCTGCCTCTTCATATCCACCTCTGACCAGGGCTGGACTGGCCGTAGCGGGCACCGGGCAATCCCCCGGTGCGCCGCACGGGTGGAGGCCGGTTTTGGGCCCCTGGGGGCCGTTTTTGATACAGGGAAGTTTTTGCTGCATAGCTGCAGAATCGGGCTGTAACAAAATCGCCACCCCCCCCCCGGGGATGGGGCCGGCCGAGCACTTTGACAGGGCCGGTTTTGGTTCCGAGTATGCCCCTGCCTCTGACCAGTTTAGAGCTAAATTGTATGCAACGTATATAATGCTATGCTTCTTCAGGACAGGTTAAGGTTCTGAACTGTGCCAGGAGCAAATGTTATGGTTAGGTATGAGGCAAAATAAACAACTAGGGGGCATATTTACGAGTTCTGGCGCATCTCTGCAAAACAGGAGAGATGCGCCAGAACAAATGGGTCACGCAAAACTACCCTTGCGTCACAGCAGATGCGCCGCATTTACAATGCGGCGCGCCGTGGCGCAAGGGTAGGCAGATGCGTGACGCATCTCGTGACGTAAGGGCGGCGCATTGCTGGAGTCGCATTGCAAGCGTGACGCAAGCAGGCGTAAGGAATTGACGTAGCATCGTCGCGGAAGTGCCTGCATGAAATCTTGTAGATTTCACACAGGCACTTTTGCGAGGCGCACAGGCGCCAGAACGCCCACCCTGCGTGGGAACGCCCCCATTGTGGCGCCATAGATGCGTCACGTTGTAAATGCCTCGCAGGGATGCGCCACGTTTACGCCACTGTTGCGTCAAGCAAGGCGGCGTAAACGTGGCGTAAGGGGCTTGTAAATCTGCCCCAAGGTTTTTTGAGCATCCTTACCATTTTTAATGAAAACACTTTATCTCCTAAAGCTTGTGTTGAAAAGCCTACTGCAATGCAAGTAAATGAAAAATTATGCTTTTTGTTTGCATGATTTTAAATGAAAACCATTCTCTGGAATTTCTCTCCCCTGGTACCAACCTAAGCACCATTTATTCCACCAGGCTCCAAAGAGCTTCTCCTTTACTAAACTGTATTAACTCGCAACACATGCTGGAACGTGTCGCTAAGTTTGCAGGTCAGTATTCAGTGCTAGACATGGCAAATACGCCTGCCTCTTTTGACTTTTAACTATTTTGAATTTAAAGCTAAGCGTCCATCTTGCATTGCTGTTCTTCAGTATTTGTGTGGTGTGCTTACGCCATTGTTATGGCCTAGTGGTGGTGTCAAGTTGAAATGATCACGTGTTCACTTTGTGTTCTATTTCCAGAAAGGGCCTGTTGACGAGACTGGATGGACAATTAAAAATGTTCTCTCACTGCCCATTGTAAATAAAAAAGAAGAAATTGTTGGCGTAGCTACATTCTACAACAGAAAAGATGCAAAGCCCTTTGACGAATATGATGAGCAAATTATCGAAGTGAGCAATGCTTTTTCTTTTTCTCTATGATATTTTTTTGAATTTGGTTGGCACTTTAAAAGCATAGTTTTTCTTTTTAAGGACTAATTGATGGCATCGTGTCATTTCATCCTAGCACATTACAAAAAAAATTATATTTCCAAGCAAAAATGTTATTAAAAAACCATTTAATAAAAAAATAAAAATATCTAGATGAGAGAAATACAAGTCAGCGAAAAAGCGTTCATCGAAATTTGGACAATGAAGGATAGGTTCGAGATTAGAGGTAGCTAGAGGGTTGAGTACAAGTTTAAAGTTAGGGCAAAGGTTAGGATCATCCAATGGTTAAGGGCTACGTAAGAGAGCGTGTACAGGGAAGGCACGTGGTAGGAGCTATGTTAGAGACAGGGTAATGGTGAGGGACAAGGTTATGATTAGTAACAAAGTTACAGAGAAAGAATATTAGGTACAGCTAAGATTTATCATTGGGGCAAAAGTTATAGTTAGGTTTAAAGCAAAAAAGGAGGTGAGGTTTCATTGAACATTGCTAACATTTTTCAATGAAAAAGTTTTAACCCAAAAAGCTTTTATTGAAATGTCTGCTGCAATGCAAGAATTTAACAAATTGTGACTTTTCTTTGAAACCGATATAGCTGGGGCCGCGTAACTAGTTAGCATGGAGGAGTCTCGTTCGTTATCGGAATTAACTAGTTACGCGACCCCCAGCTATATCGGTCACACACTTTTTCAGTTTGGATTGTCGCTGTGATTACTTTATTCTATTATCTTTAATGAATATCAATGTAACATTGATTGTCAAATCCTAAGTGATGGTGGATTTACGGAATAATACATAAATAATCACTAATTGCATGACAAAACCACTGTCTGTATACTGTTAGTACTCCCCAGGTTCTGCATGTTACTGGGATATACCATTGTTATTAATGATTTCACGGATATAGGTCCCTGCATCCTACAGAAAAAATAAATATATTTATGTTCTCAATTAGGAACAAAGGGGGTTCAAAACATGTCTTGTTTTCATGGACAGCCATTTCTGAAGTAGTTTGTGGCCTGATATTTCCGGCACTAATGTTTAACAATATATTTGTAGATGTCTGGCTTTTGAATAGCGTTTACACCTGTGGTTTGGCTGATTGTAAGTGCTTCCCAACCCCACTTTTGGAGATAAAGGCAACTGGGCAGTGGAGAGCTATAGAAGGGCTACTATAATGCTCATGTCAGGAGGACACCATGCAGCCAGATGTGGGCACACTTGTAAGAAAGTAATTCATTCTGGAAACTTGTGGTCCTTGCTTGATTCATGTTAACCAACTGGACCAATATACCTTGCTTGATTCATGTTAACCAACTGGACCAATATAGCTGTTAGCAGTTATTTGGACACATGCTGTCCTTCTCCTGATCTGGAAAGGTGTAGCAACTATGCAGAAAGTGATCTGCCCATGATCACAGATTTGGCCGAGTACAACCCATCATAAGAACCCACGTCTTCTGCAGCCAACACACTAGCCCTATTACATCTCTTCTTTTCCGTTTCTAATTAAAATGTAGAAAACTGAGCCTATCCTAAAAATGAATTTATCTTAGAATGTTCACAGCTTAATGATTCGGTATTTGATGTGAGCCGCATTGCTTCTAGTGGCCAGGACAGCAAAGATGAGGGAGGGGAATGGTGCCGCCACTTAGCCTGTCAATGATCTCCTGGGGTGACTTACCCCCATTGTCAGGAAGAAAGGGGACATTGAGAGTAGGCGAACAGGGAAATTGACTTCAGGAGTGATATGAAGATCCAGAAAGCTTGCGACAAATGTGCAAGGACAGTGAGCAGCAAATATGTGTGCTGGCAGTTATACTGTTTTAGAAACGGATTATTGATAGACATACAAAGACGTAGGTGTCAATTGATATGTTATCTAAAATATACACTACATACATCTTTTTCTTTTTCCTGGGTGGTGTTAAGATGTCAGCCAACTAGTCATAGGCAAAACCTTGAGTTTAGCATGCTCACAAACCATTAGCCCAATAGATTATACAAGGCAACTGCAAGCATGGTGTGATTGTTCATAAAATGACCTTCCTCAATATGGTTTATTAAGCTTTTCCTTGGAACAAATCAAAAGCCATGCTGTTCAGCGAAGACAAGAGCGGCGGGCGGCACTGATCGGAGGTAGGAGGGTCGGTGAGGGAGGGGGAGAACCCGGTGAGGTAGGCGGAAGGGGTGGAAAGGGGGAGGAAGCAGGGGGAAGTGGGAATAAAAATTAAAAAAATACTGTAATGCAGCCTGCATGGAGAACAAGCGAAGTGCCCAAGACTGTTTTGGGCAGTCCGAGAGGGCCGGCCAAGCAGTCACTGCGCACTTAAGGAGGGTGCTACCACTCCTCCCCTGCCCCCATCTCCTCACGCAAAGCGGGCAGGAGTAGAAGAAAATAAAATTATGATAACACTAGTTATTATCATTTATTTTCCCTTTGTGTCACTACAAAAATTCAACGGGGCAACGCTCCTCCACCTTAGCAGAGAAGCCGTGACTGGAAGACAATGCAACTACCCCCAAGATAATCTAAATGAGGACCATGGGTGCAATGTTTGAAGCTGACCAGCAATCAGAATGCTCACTTTGTGGACTGTAGTTACTGGAACAGGCCTACAAAGGGAGCATTTTGTGCTGCTACCTTCAAACGTCCCTCTGGTGTGCTGTGGGAGAGCTGCAAGAGCTGTGGCTTATCCTAAAATAGTTTGAATAAAGTCTCCTTTCACCCACAGTGCTCCTATGCCTTTTCTGAAGCAATTGGATGACATGCAGCTGTCTTAGCTCCTCCCTTTGATTTTGCTGAGCGAGCCCTTGTCAGACAAAAAAAACTACAAAACGTTTGTTTCTTCCAAAATCACATTTCATCAGCATATGTCCCACACTGCCCCTCCCTCTACAGACCTCACAAACCAATAGGAGTGGGGCAGGATTTACGCCTTGCTCCAAGAAACAAAGCAACCAATTTGGACCATGCCTGTTAGCCTGAGTGAAGCAAATCTTTCCAAAGCTGGAGTTTTTTTAAAGTTTAATAAACTTTATTGAAATAAGATGCATCTTACAGCATTGGGCAAAAACAGAACCTTATACAAGAACAATTAGATTATACAGAATAAAATGCCATGAAACATAGTAGAAAGCCATTTACACATTTTTAGGATTTATAGAGAAAACAGAAATAGGGTGAGGGAGGAAAAGAGAGGGAAGAGAGAAGATATGCCCTACAATTGAGGTTTAAATAACTATAAATATATAGCGGAACAAATGGAATGTATATTGATATGTGTAAATGTAATTACAATAATAAATATTTTAAAAAGAAAAGAGAAAAAAGGCAAAGAAGTAAAACAGAAATTCATGGAGGCTGGAAATTTTCAGAATGATTATGAGATATCTGAGCAATGGAGATTTTATTCAAATAAACAGTTAACGGTAACCAAAAGGCATCTCTATTTCTCTGTGGATTAAGACAGAGCATTAGCCAGTCTATGATAGTGACATAAAGTGTACGACCAGTATTTGACTGAGAGTTTGTTTGAGTATTTCCAATTAAGTGTAGTCTGTTGAAAGGCTAAGGCTAACATGAGGTCAAAGAGCCCCTCTCATGAGACAGTAACCCAAGTGAGTCTGATAGACTACCTATAAAGAGAATGATATTTGAAACGGGAGTATGGAGAATAAAAATAGTTGAGACCCTAGACCAAACTTGTGACCAAAATGAGGCTACATGAGGGCGAGAGCAAAGGAGGGGACATAATTCAGCTGATGGATGGTCACAGGACCAGCAAGTCTTGTTATCAGAATGTGTAAAAGTAGCAATGGAGATAGGAGTAAAAAACAATCTATGATATAAAAAAAACTTAGTTTGAGTGGTGGATGCAGATCTGGAGATTTTTAATGATCTGATCCAGATCTTGTTCCAAAGTAAATGCTCCATTCACAACCCAGATCCGCCTCCCATATAAGTTCAACCTTAGATTTGGTTTGTTCTGGATCAGTAGAGTTAAAGAATTTATAAATAAGAGACGCCTTTGGAAATAACAATCCAATTTTGATAAGTGGATCTTGTATAGACAAAGAGTCGTCTTCAGGAGGAAGAGAATAGAACATTTCTAAAATGGTTTCCATCAGTAAGAAAATTATATGTAGAAACGAATGAGGACTTAGAAACGTGGTTTGAAACTGTGGAAAGGAGCAGGGAGTAATACCATCAAAGATATCTTGAATCCAGATGATACCCTTAGATCTCCAAGTACTCCAAAATTGTTGATGGTGAGAAGGCGATTGTGCCAAAGAGGAGAACGTAAATATGTATTCCTGGAGATTAACTTTGGTTGACAATGAGGTCTTAGTAATGAGCAAGTGCGTTCAAATAGCGGGAGAGATGTGAGGCTAGTTTCAGTGGTATTAGCGAGGATCTCTGAGAAAAGAGAAAAGGGAGAAAAGGCAGCGTTCAATATTGACCCATAAGGGAGTAAGCGAGGAGACATATGTATGAAGCCAATAAGAAGCCTGTTTGAGACAAAAGGCCTTATGATATAGTCTAAAGTTTGGGAAATTCACACCTCCAATAGATTTTAAGTTCCTGTGATAGGATAAAGAAATTCTAGATTATTTACCATTCCATAGGAATTTAGAAAGAATCCAGCTTTTTGAAATAAGGCGAAGGGATATGAATAGGGAGCATTGAAAGAACATATAATACTATAGGGGTGACCATCATCTTAATAGAATCAAGAAGTCCCAACCAGGAAAGTAAATGAGGAATCCAGGAGGAAAGTAGTTTGGAAACCCGATCTAGGATGTCTTTCATATTTATTGTGGTCAAGTCCGGAATGGAATTGGTAAACTATACACCAATGTATTTAATTTTTGAAGTATTCCAGTGAAAGCCCGTTAGGTCCAAATGAAGTATAGAGCAATATTTGGTTATAGGAAGTATTTCTGTTTTGTCAGAATTAATTTTGTAACCTGATACTGCTGCAAAATTAACAATTTCTTGTAATAAACCGATGTTGGAGTTTTTATCTCAATTTGCCATATGTTGGACGTTCAAGGCATACAATCACCCTCTAAGGGCTAATACCCACTTTCTAAGCACACTAAGACCTACCATGTCCATAGAGGTGTTAGGAAGCACAGTACTCTCACTTCTCTAAGCGGTCACTCTTGTTAGACTGCAGTTTATGAGAGAGCAGGTGCAGCTCCATTTTCCTACATATAATCTGAGCCCACGTAATCTCTAACGAATTTACCAATGCCAGCATAGGATTCTATTGATATTCCCTTGCCCTGGAGGTACTCCTCGAGCACAACAGTGGCATGTCCCAAAATATATCTACCAGGCATTGCTGATTAAATCTTGTAATATAGGTGATTCTGGCAGGTATCTCCTTTTACCTCTTTGTTACCTCCTCAGCTTTTCCGACCTCACTAAGGAATCCATTGGACTTCAGCATTAGAAATCTTAGTAAGCTACTTAAAAAAACATGTGAGGTATCTACCGTCAATGCACAGTTTCAGAGTGGAGAATGTCATCTCTGGAGTCTGAGGTTCAGAACATTTGTTGCGGTCCAACAAAAGTTCAGCCAGAGCTTAATTTGTAAAACAGTAAATGTCTTCAAGGACTAAAGCTTCGCTCAGAAGCCTGCTACCGAGCTATCGAAGATCAGGTGCTAAATGCAAAGGCTGTTCAATCCTGATTCCACCTTATGTCTCTTTAAACCCTACTATTTCCAAAGATTGTGGTTATGCTCTATGATCTGCACATCTATGTTTAATTTGTCTCCACTTTGTTCTTGTTACTAGAATATTGTAGGGTGCTCTTGTGGTGTCACAATACCCACCCACCAGGGTATAAATCAACTAGGAATGAAAAAAGACTAGAACAATATCCAACCAAAGAAAGCACACCATATGGTTGTAACTATTGTCCAATGTCCAAACTCTGTAGATCAACCAGTCAAAAAAAAACGTTTCTCATGAAGAATTCCACCACAATTGTCAGGTCAGGTCCTTTTGTTTGATTTATTCCTTTTAATTACACATAACATTCAGCAGCAGCCACCGTATGTTTCGCCCCCCTGGGCTTTCTCAAGGCTTGAATTTAAAAAAAACGAGTCCAATTTCATGTGTCAGATCACAATATTCCAATTGTGTGCATTAGATAGTAATTATACCAGTGAATGTAAAGAAACGGCCCAACTAGCAGATGTATCAATCCCTGTTGTATCTTGCGTAAATTTGTGTCGTGGACCGTGTAGCACATCGAACTCATCCACGCATGTAGGACCGTGATACATCCTCTCTTGTGTATTCCGTTCGTACACCTCGTAACCAGCAGCAGTCTCTTTAATCCATCGCCAGACACCTGCTTTCTCTCTTTGTCTCTGTTTCCATGTTTTTTCTTCCTCCTTCCTTTCACCCTTTGTGTTTTTCTTTCTCTTTCTCTGGATCAAAGTCTGTTGAGAACAAAATGAGTGCCAGTCCACACAAATAAGGGCCAGTGAACCCCACTTGCTACCGCCGTCTCAAATTAAGCACTGGGTCCACCCACTCTCCTTGGCTGTTAACACTCCAACAGTTTCTCTATGGATTAACTTCCAGTGTCACACACATTAACTGGGCACTGCAAAAGTCTGTCTAGGGGATTATGCCTGCCTCCAACCAGGACCCCAGAGGAAAAAGAACACAAGTGTTCAGTTTCACCCAGCCTGGGAGAAGGCTATGATTTTAAAGAGGAGGGAAATATAAGGTAATCACTTTCTGCCTATCCGATTGATTTTACTTGAGAAATGACAATCAGAGTAAAGGCGATGCAGCGACCAAAACTCCCAAAAATGTATATGAATCAAACACGGAAACCGGGATTCTGTAATTCCTTTGTGGAACCAAGATTGGAAAGGGTTTTCTGTTGGCTCTGGTAAAGAAGTCAACTTGGTTGAAGGATTTAAGGAAGTCATAGAGTCATATCTTCCTTCAGTCTCTCCAAATGAGTCACAGAAGAGAGTGCTGCATCAGTGCAACATGCAGCCTACTGGTCCAGCAATGTAATGTGAGAGGCAACCAAATGAAGGCCTCTGCCTCTTAATGCAAAGCAATTTCAGAAGGTCTAATAAAGCCCTGCTCAAGGCAAAGAGAAATTAGTTGGCAAGAAAGAGATGCATGAGAAGCAGCGAAGAAGACCAATAACGATACATTTTGGTTCTCATTGCCTAAGTAATGGAAAGGCAAGAGTGAGGCAAAAACTTTGGAAGCAATATGGCTTAGTATATTTGTGTCAATAACCAAATAAATATTAACCCCTGGTTCAGAGCAGGCAATCCTAGAAGTAGATGACAAATTTCCTCAGATAGAGATGGAAGAAATTGGGCATTGGTAAGGAATGAGTGAAGTACCTCTTTGAGGATTTTATTGTCAAGAGAGCGTTTGATTTTCTCACGGTAGGAAAGATCCCAGGACAAAACCGTAGCCCCATCAGATATTTTCCAGTACTGTGGGATTGATTTATTGCAGAACTCAAACACGTTCCTCTCAATTTACAACCAATATCAGGCTCCCTAAGTCATGGAAGAAAGAACCATAGTGTCCATTTATTAAAGTTAATTTCGCACAAATTATTACATTTGGTATTGGAAATGTTTTCCCTTCATGCGGAAATATTTAAACATTGCCGATTAAAAAGACAGACAATTTATCACACCGCCAGTGCGGACACACCCTTATTCTACTACGGGATTCAGTTTCAATAATACATACGGCTTGAATACAACCCAAGTGGGTATTCCAACACCTACTCTTTAGGTAATTCTCATTCTTATTGGAAGAAAGCAATTGCTGTCGGTGAAATCAAGCCCCAGTGGGCAAAATTTAAAACCACAGCCTAATCAAGTCTGTCGTACCATAGTGCCTAACCTGTGACAACATTAAACAACGTAATTAACTCAACAGAACAGTTAAAGCCAAATTTCTTGAGGATGCTCCTTTTCTTTCTTATTGTTAACAGTTATCTTTTCTCATCAGTATACCTATACAAGATTTTATAAATGTGTACTTAAATCATCTTCCATGTTCAAGCCCATAGGGGTTCTTGTATTTAATTCAATAATATAGCAGGACTCCAGTCTCCTGATCTTTTTTTTGCAATTTCCTCCCCTGATATTAAATGGGACGCAATCTATCACAAAGTAGCTTAGCGCTTGGGTGTTTTTGTCGCGATGAGATTCAAAGTGGCGTGCTACTGGATAAGCCTTGTCTTCATTTAGAATGGCCCGCAAATGTTGCAACACCTTCTTATGTACAGGGTGAATCGTGCTGCTCTCGTATTGCAAACCACATGGGCATTGCAGCACGTAGACAGCATACTCAATCCTGCACGAGAGAAACCCTTTAATCTTTTTCTCTCTTTTGGATAATCCGGGTGTTTATGTGTGTGTATTCTTCCCATGCCCACAGGCTTTACATTTCATACACTTAATAAAACCTTCTTTTGTCTTTAACCAGGTTTTGCCTGTGAACTTTGCTGCTGAGGGATCATGTTGCTGACTAGCATTTGCTTGAAAGAGCGTACCCTACGGAACGTGATTGCTGTTTTTTTTCTGCACTAGCTTCCACAACAATGGATCATTACATATGAGGTGCCAGTGTTTGTTGAGTATATTCCTGATCTGACCATGTTGTCGATAAAACGATGTGATCATTCTATGATCTATGATCATACTGACTGTGCTAGTAAACTTCAGAATTAAAGAGTTAAAGAGTTATCATGAATTTTCTTGATGAAACTCCTAACCGATTCTTCAGTCCCTCTCCACACGACGAAAAGGTCGTTGATGAAGCGACTCCAATGATTTATATTCTCTTCCCATTCTTTGTGAAACTCGACCCAGATCACCTGCTCCTCCCGCCAGCCTATGTGCTGGTAAACTTCAGAATTAAAGAGTTATCATGTATTTTCTTGATGAAACTCCTAACTGAATCTTCAGTCCCTCTCCACACGACGAAAAGGTCGTCGGTGAAGCGACTCCAATGAATTATATTCTCTTCCCATTCTTTGTGAAACTCGACCCGGATCACCTGCTCCTCCCACCAGCCCATATGCAAATTAGCATAGCTGGGGGCGAAGCAGGGGCCCATCGCGGTTCCACAGACTTGATGGTAAATGTCATTGTTAAAGAGAAAATAGTTGTTTTTTAAACATACAGAAACCATCATCAGTAGCATTTGTGTGTGTGACCATAGACCAATAGGGCGTTCACTCAAGTAGTGTTTTGGTGCCTGTAGGCCATCATCATGCCTGATTCTGGTATATAAAGTTGTTACATCTATGGTGACTAGCAACATATCTTCTTCCCATGGCAAATCATATATCTTTTTGAGGAAATCTCCAGAACCTTGAATGTATGAAGGAAGTAATTTTACCAGAGGACATAAAAAATAATCGATGTATTTGGAGGTGTTTTCCAGTGCCCCACCAATGGCGGATATAATCGGGCGCCCTGAGGGATTTTCGATATTTTTATGCACCTTGGGAATTAGGTAAAACACTGATGTAGTGGGATTGGACATTTTTTTAAATTGCAATTTTTCCCTCGTAATTAAACATTGATTGTATCATTCATCAAGTTGCCCATTATATACCCTGAAACTATTTTGCATTGTCGCCTCTGTTACTTTAACATAGTTGACTCTATTGTTAAGTTTTTTAAAAGCTTCACGCAGGTATTTTGATCTATCCCACAGGACAACATTCCCACCCTTATCTGCATTTCTCACAATACAACTTCCTTTAGATTTCAATTTAGTGATTAACGCAGAGTACTCTTTTTCATGCTGGGTGAGATTTTTATGTTTAATACTGGTGCATTTTTCAAGATTCTTCAAGTCATTTATAAATAGTTAATTAAAAATGTCCACCGAGTCTCTTGCAGTAATAGACAGGAACCTGAAGTTTGGCCGGAATGTAGTTGGTGCATTACTTCCAATATCCATCCCCTGTTCTCTTGCTACTTCAAATGCCTGGCTGCTTGACACAGGTCTTGATTCATCCTGAATGACAAGTATCAAATCTCCTCGAGTATCAATGTCCCTTCCGGGTGGATGGTCCATTATTCTCAAATCTAACATGAGGTCCATGTCGGCTACTGAAAGCGTATATTCTTGCATAGGGGCATTCGTTATTATGCTACCTTCTGCTCGACCTTTGTGCTGGTTTTGCGCAAAATACTTTTTTAATTTTAGTGACCTAAGAAATTTGAAATTATCCACCCTTGTAGCTACATAGTTGAAATCGGCCGGTGGGCAATAAGAAAGACCTAGCTGTAAAATCCTTTCCTCCTTGTTCGATAAATTAACATTCTTCAAATTGATTACAGTTCCTTCATTTTCAATGATTTCAGGTCTTATTGCTTGTTTCCTTTCGCAGTAGGCGCGCTGGCGCTGTTTGGACCCTTTGCGCCTCTGTTGCCCCTGCCTCTTCCTCTTGGTTTGCCTTCGTATGTAACTTGGGGTCTTGGTTAAAGGTTGAACCTCCTCTCCTGCTCTAAAAAAACAAACTCTTCAATAAATGAGGGTGCAATTTTGTCTGGTTGCCGATTTTGACCTTCCTCCAGGTCTGTGTCAATTTTGGAGCTCTGTACACTACTTAACTCTGATTGCGCCTCTGTTCTCACCTGGGCCTTTGGATTAATTCTTTGTTTTCTCAGTGTTTCGAATTTTTTGCAAAAGTATAGATCTGCCCCCGATCATAATCATTCTTATCTCTGATAAATTTCTAAGCGTTCCTTTCTTTTATTGTTATTTCCAGCTTCTTTAGCCGCTCACTCATATCTTTTGTGAACTTCAAAATGAAATCCTGATCTACTTCTTTGGCTAACATTTCTGTTATCTGGGTTATTTTCTGCTGGTCTAGATCAGCGTATTTAATCAGGATTGCCAGCATTTTCTGCGATGAATCCTAGTTATTTTCAGCCCACTCAGCAGCATGTTGGGGTTAGGGTCTCCATATGTGGGGGCCACTAAAATTCTTAGCCCCTGTAGAATCCGCATTACTTCCAAATAGCGTTGGAGCGATTTAGACTCCCACCACTTTGAATGCTCACTACGCTTAAGCTTTTCTATGAGCCTCAACCGCGCCAGTACATATGAGACTGTTTCATAACTTACAGTGAGTCACGCTTTATTGATGGGTACACTGGTATTGTTGAAGATTGAAAGAGCAGCCTCTTCTCTTTCTCTTAGTTCAGCAGCTGACATTGTATTCACACAGCAAGGCTTGAGTGTCTATAGCCAGAAACAGCCAGTCTCCAAATAGCACAATGCTATCAGATATCCACAGTTACTACTGGCTTCTCCATTTCCTGCACTGTTCTTGTAGGTGTTCCTTGCCTTAAAACGCTGTGGCGTCCTGCGCGAGTCCACCGACTCAAACGCGATCACCCTCAGCACCAAGTATACCACCCAACATCCACAGAGTGCTCTTCGAAACTTCTCTTCAGTTAAGAGTGCGGGGGCGGCGGGCTCAAAGACATTTTCTCCTCTTTACCTCGGCACAGCCGCCGCACTCCTGAACAGCGGGTGCGTCGTGTAGAAGGGGACCGCCAAGGTACGGTCCAAAAATATTGAGTTTCCCTCACTCCACCAAGTAAGGATTCACGACGCCGGGTTCTGGCCAAATAATTTATTTAGGACAGCTGGAAAGGACGCGTTTCACCTTGTTTACCAATAGTTTAACTATTCAAAAATCGGCCATTTTAACCACCGCGTTACAAACAATTGTCACGTGACGTGACTACAAAACCAGTGCAGTAGACAAAAGACTTGTAGTTTTTACCAACTCGACATTCGCTTTTAACCTCAATTAGAGATTTCATTCATATAAAAATAATTAATTTCGCACAAATTATTACATTTGGTATTCGAAAAGTATTACCTTCATGCAGAAATATTTAAACATTGCCGAATAAAAAGACAGAAAAATCCATCAACTTCTGCCTTTCAATAAACTTTATCACACCGCCAGTGCGAACACACCCTTATTCTACTACGGGATTCAGTTTTATTAACACATACGACTTGAATACAACCCAAGTGGGTATTCCAACCCCTACTCTTTAGGTAACTCTCATTCTTATTGGAAGAAAGCAATTGCTGTCGGTGAAATCAACTGTAATCAATTTGACAAATGTTAATTTATCGAACAAGGAGGAAAAGATTTTACAGCTAGGTCTTTCTTATTGCCCACCGGCAGATTTCAACTACTTAGCTACAAGGGTGGATACTTTCAAATTTGTTAAGTCTCTGAAATTAAAAAAGTATTTTGGACAAAACCAGCACAAAGGTCGAGCAGAAGGTAGCATAATAACGAATGCCCCTATGCAAGAAAATACGCTTTCAGTAGCCGACATGGACCTCATGTTAGATTTGAGAATAATGGACCATCCACCCGGAAGCGACATTGATACTCGAGGAGAATCGATACTTGTCATTCAGGATGAATCAAGACCTGTGTCAAGCAGCCAGGCATTTGAAGTAGCAAGAGAACAGGGGGTGGATATTGGAAGGAATACACCAACTACCTTCCGGCCAAACTCCAGGTTCCTGTCTATTACTACAAGAGACTGGGTAGTTAATGAACTAGTTTTAAATGGCTTGAAGAATCTTGAAAAATGCACCAGTATTAAACATAAAAATTTCACCCAGCATGAAAAAGAGTACTCTGCGTTAATCACTAAATTGAAATCTAAAGGAAACTGTATTATTTGAAATGCAGCTAAGGGTGGGAATGTTGTCCTGTGGGATAGATCAAAATACCTGAGTGAAGGCTATAAACAACTTACCAATCGAGTCAACTATGTTCAATTAACAGAGGCTACAATGCAGAATAGTTTCAGGGTATATAATGGGCAACTTGATGAATGGTATAATCAATGTTCAATTACGAGGGAAGAATTACAATTTTTTTAAATTTCCAATCCCACTACACCAGTGTTTTACCTAATTCTCAAGGTGCATAAAAATATCGAAAATCTCCCAGGGCACCTGATTATATCCGCCATTTGTGGGGGACTGGAAAACACCTCTAAATACATCTATTAGTTTTTATGTCCTCTGGTAAAATTACTTCCTTCATACATTCAAGATTCTGGAGATTTCCTCAAAAAGATATGTGATTTGCCATGGGAAGAAGATATGTTGCTAGTCACCATAGACGTGACAACTTTATATATCAGCATCAGGCACGATGATGGCCTACAGCAATACTTCTTGAGTGAACACCCTATTGGTCTATGGTCACACACACAAATGCTACTGATGATGGTTTCTGTATGTTTAAAAAACAACTATTTTCTCTTTAACAATGACATTTACCATCAAGTCTGTGGAACCGCGATGGGCACCTGCTTTGCCCCCAGCTATGCTAATTTGCATATGGGGTGATGGGAGGAGCAGGTGATCCGGGTCGAGTTTCACAAAGAATGGGAAGAGAATATACTTCATTGGAGTCTCTTCATCAACAACCTTTTCGTCGCGTGGATAGGGACTGAAGATTCGATTAGGAGTTTCATCAAGAAAATACAAGATAACTCTTTAAATCTGAAGTTTACTAGCACAGTCAGAAGGAGTGAAGTAATTTTTTTAGATCTAACAGTGTACGTAAAGGACTCCAAATTACATACAAAACTCTTCAGAAAACCAACAGCAGGGAATACGTTGCTACATGCAACCAGCTTCCACTCGCAAAATCTAATCAGGAGCATACCGTACAGGGAATGCCTAAGAATAAACTGTAACAGTAGTGACCAAGAAACTTTAGAGAAGGAACTTAAAAATTTGGAATCACGGTTTAAACTCCAGCGCTACGGGGATGAGAATGTCCAAGTTTCAATTAAAAAAGCTAAAAAGAGAAGCAGGGAAGATATCCTGTTTATTAAAAGCCAGAGCAAAAATTCAAAAGGGAGAGTTCTCAGAGTAATCAAGTAAGAATGATCACATCGCTCAATCGACAACATGGTCAGGAATATACTCAACAAACACTGGCACCTCATACGTAATGATCCATTGTTAGGGAAGCTAGTGCAGAAAAAAACAGCAATCACGTTCTGTAGGGCGCGCTCTTTCAAGCAAATGCTAGTCAGCAACATGATCCCTCAGCAGCAAAGTACGCAGGCAAAACCTGGTTAAAGAAAAAAGAAGGTTTTATTAAGTGTATGAAATGTAAAACCTGGGGGCATGGGAAGAATACACACACATATACACCTGGATTATCCAAAAGAGTGAAAAAGATTAAAGGGTTTCTTTCATGCAGGACTGAGTATGCTGTCTACGTGCCGCAATGCCCATGTGGCTTGCTGTACGTGGGCAGCATGATTCACCCTGTACATAAGAGGGTGTTGCAACATTTGCGGGCCATTCGAAATGGAGACAAGGTTTATCCAGTAGCACGCCACCTTGAATCTCATCACGACAAAAACACCCAAGGGCTAAGCTACTTCATGATAGATTGCATCCCATTTAACATCAGGGGAGGAAATAGCATAAAAAAGATCAGGAGACTGGAGTCCTGCTATATTATTGAATTAAATACAAGAACCCCTATGGACTTGAACATGGAAGAAGATTTAAGAACACATTTATAAAATCTTGTATACGTTTACTGATGAGAAAAGATAACTGTTAACAATAAGAAAGAAAAGGAGCATCCTCAAGAAATTTAGTTTTAACTGTTTTGTTGAGTTAATTATGTTGTTTATTTTTGTCACAGGTTAAGCACTATGGTACGACAGACTTGATTAGGCTGTGGTTTTAAATTTTGCCCACTGGGGCTTGATTTCACCAACAGCAATTGCTTTCTTCCAATAAGAATGAGAGTTACCTAAAGAGTAGGTGTTGGAATACCCACTTGGGTTGTATTCAAGCCGTATGCATAAATGAAACTGAATCCCGTTGTAGAATAAGAGTATATCTGCACTGGCGGTGTGAGAAAGTTTATTGAAAGGCAGAAGTTGATGGATTTTTCTGTCTTTTTAATCATCAATGTTTAAATATTTCAGCATGAAAGGAATACTTTTCCAATACCAAATGTAATAATTTGTGCGAAATGAATTATATTTATATGAATGAAATCTCTAATTGAGGTTAACAGCGAATGTCGAGTTGGTAAAAACTACAAGTATTGTGGCTACTGCACTGGTTTTGTAGTCACTTCACGTGACAATTGTTTGTAACATGGTGGTTAAAATGGCTGATTTTTTAATAGTTAAACTATTGGTGAACAAGCCGGCTGCGCCAGCGAAACGCGTCTTTTCCAGCTGTCCTAAACAAATTATTTGGCCAGAACACGGCGTCGTGAATCCTTACTTGGTGGAGCAAGGGAAACTCGATATTTTTTGACCGTACCTGGGCGGTCCCCTTCTACACGACGCACCCGCTGTTCAGGAGTGCGGCGGCTGTGCCGAGGTAAAGAGAAGAAAACATATATATATATATATAATGTGATCAAGGGCTCATAGGGCCCGAAACGCGTCATGGCGGAGATTGTGTTGCACGCAGAATAAAAACTTGCAAATTACCTACATGTGTCCGTGTTCGTTTTTCTGGAGGATTGTAGAGGGAGAAAAAAAACGGAGTTCTTTGAATATACATTTATATTTATTTAATTTAGCTGGACTGCAAAGTTTACACTGAAATCATTGTCGGTGAACAAGCTGGAGCTCAACATGATGCATGGAATGGAAGATACTACAGATCATATTGGTTCTCATTTTGGATATGACCATCCAGGTGCAATTTATCTGTAAAGGAAGACTAACCAACACGTTTCAAACTACAAATAGTGTGTATAGGAGAGCAGATTCTGACCCAGGAAACTCTCAATTTTTGGATTTTGGACTTTTGCTGTGAGTGAATCTCCCTAATGGAAACTCGCGCACTGGAAGCATCTGTTAAAATAGCATTGAGCTGCAACTGTAAGTTCCTACCTTTTGAAGAATGGTCAACTCCTGCATGCAGTAAAGGTATTGAATTCTGAGAATCTTGCTCATGATGTGTTCACATCTATTTGCACATGTATAGCGGCTTGTAGAAGGACTAATTGTCTGTCTCAACCAGGCATATAGACACTGTAGCTGATGGGAACAAGATTGCATTGGTTGTGCCCTGCTAATGCCTTATAATTCAATTAGGTATTCAAAAAGGAGTGTCCCCTTTCTATTTAGGTGAAAAGTAAAGAATTGCAGTATTTAAACTGCTTTTTACACTTTGGGGAAGTAGGCCTAAAATATAACTTTTGATTATTTTGAGGTAGAATATCTAGTGACATGACATTTCACAACAATTCTTGGGTTAGGGTTCACTCCACATTAGTTCTTTAGCATGGTTATTCTTCTGTCATATTTCCCTAAAGCAGCATTAATGTCATCTATGCTTTGAGCTGACCTCCTGAGCCAGTTATTTACTCTGCTGTCCAACTAGCTGTTTAAACTTCCCCTTGGAAAAATGGATCCATCTTGAGAAATAAGCCTTCTTCGGGCAGAGGAAGGACTAAGGGTTAAATCTACCAAAGCTGGTTAGCAGCACTTTCCTGGCAAGCACTTGCAGGAACTTGTCACAAGGGAAAAAGGGAGGAACGAAAGACCGCTTGCTCCAGTCAAAGCAGGGTATTTGTTTGAAGCTCAGATAGAATTAACTAGGTCTACATGGGAAGACGTTTGGAGAGAGAGAGAGAGAGAGAGAGAGAGAGAGAGAGAGAGAGAGAGAGAGAGAGAGAGAGAGAGAGAGAGAGAGAGAGAGAGAGAGAGATGTCCCACTTTTACTCCAAAACAGCCATTTTGGTTCTTCTCAGAAAGTGGTGCAGGGAGATGGGGTGCACCAGGAGTGCCACTTAGATGTAGGGATGATATAGCAACATCGGACATCCCATTCTAAAAATATCCACTTCTATTTTTAAAGCATACATAGAACAAGATATTCTTTATCTAGTAGTAGGCAGTGGGTGGCTTTCAACCCAGTTGTTATTTAGAGTGCACAAATAAACACAGAGTCTACACTCTCCATTCTTTTTTATGGGTCATGATCACAGGGCTAAGTGATAATTTGAACTCAATAGGTTTTATCACCTTATGTTCACATAGTTGTCACCCATAGATGGTGGTTGACAGCCCCCCTTAATGCTAATGGGAATACTACACATGTTATTCCTTATAAGAATATCCCCATCCTCAATTCGATCTTATATTGAAATTCATCTACTATTGCATGAGCATCTATTGTGCTCTTTCATAATAGTTTCAAACTGATCCTTTTCTGTCTCCTTCGGGGCTTGGGCTTTCTGCCTAAATCCAAGTATAATACTGAGTTTTAAAATACAAGAGGAGGTACTAGTTCTTGGGGTGGATAGAATAAAGTGCAGCCTGTTGTGGTTCCATAAGGGGGTTTCTCCAAAAAGGAATGAGAGGGTGAGTGGAGAGAATGATCCTCCTGTGTATGTTGTGCCCTCACACACCCTTGCGAGTGTAAAGAGTCATCATTGGGGACTGCTCCGCGTGAGGGTGGCGCTGCAGTCCCTCACAGGCCCTCATAGATTCCACCGGCAGACTGGGCAGGCTGTTAGGTCGCCCGCAGACCAGCGGCGAGCACACACTCAGCTCCCTCTTGATTTTACCTTCCGTCGAAGCTGCCTTATTCCTACCAGGAAAGGGTTTGCAACAGACACATATGAACAAACCGTTTGTCTTTTAAATAGCATCCATTCCTCATTGTAGGTGTGGGAGGATCATAGGGTGTCTCTTTCCCTATTTTCTCCCTTCTCTTTCTTTTTCATGGTCCTGATGAAGCGCTCTGGGATCCACTATGGACCACTGGATAGCGCGAAACCTGTCGACCCTTCACCACTAGACACAATAGCACTTCCACACACGGGTTGAGAGAAGTGGGAATCCTTTTGTTTCTATCCCCACTCTATTAGCAGAACCAGCATCTCCACCCTTGTCTTTATTTTAGCTTAACTATTTGTACCCTCCAATAATTCCTTTTGTTCACAACTGGTTATTTTTTCTACCCTCACCTTCATCACCTGGCCCCACATACCCACATGCACAACTGCGGCACCTCCTAAAGGATCTCCACCAAAGTGCCCTCTATGAGGGCCCGTGAGGGACTACAGCGCCACCCCCACGCAGAGCAGTGCCTAATGATGACCCTTTACACTCGCAGGGGTGTGTGAGGGCACAACATACACAGGAGGATCCTTCTCTCCACTCACCCTCTCATTCCTTTTTTCGGAGACACCCCCTTATGCAACTACAACAGGCTGCACTTTATTCTATCTACCCCAGGAACTAGTACCACCTCTTGTATTTTACACTGTCCTTTGAAGCTACGGTACAAGATCTTTTCCAGAGGCTCCACGTCCCCCTTTCTTTGAATTTTGGTTACTAATACTGAGTTTTACCTGATTCTCCAAGCCTAAAATATGTATATTGCCTAGTGATACATACATTTGGCCTTCAATTCTCCTACTTTTGAACTGTCTTCAATCATGACATTTAAAAGCTCAATCTTATCTGAACAGAAATCTGTAACGCTGGTTTTATTTCACAACACAGTAAAATGTGTTTCTGAGTAGTCCACCAAGCACCAAAGGCCGAGAAAAATGTGGTGTTAATCCTCAGTGAACGCAACCCATAAAACAGAACAATAGGATGAAACAAAAATGCAGACAAAACAATCCACACATCACCACACCACCATAATTTCACAGAATTTACACTATACTGCAAGAAGAGTTTGTAATTGTGTGAAACTCCTGTTGTGAACTTTTTGTTGAGGAGAGTTTGCATGCTTCAAGTTGGTTGAATCATTAAAAATCTGTTCTCGTTAAAGTCATTTACATTGTGAAGTTTACCTTATTTATCTTGCTTGAAAATAGACAGCTCCCCATGCTCTTTCACTGGTATCAATTATCTCGAGTGTTATAGGTAAGAAGCTGACAGGCAGCCATCTTAGAAGGAGCAATCTACTTGGCACAGGATCCAAGCGAATGTAAGGGGAGCATACTATTAAGGATGCTCAAATGAGTTGTCTGAGACGTGAGATGGCTCTATCAAGTTGGTCTGTGTTCTTTCTGAGTAACTCATCCAGTTTGCATTATGTTACTTGCCATTTATAATGGGAAAAGTGCAAGCACCAGAATGTGAGTGAAGTAAACTAGCATGCCAGAACCGGTTGAAGATCACACTTTGACCTCTTGAAATCTCTGAAGTCTCAACTTTCAGAAAATTAATGGTACAAGTCTCAATTTACTTGAAACCTTGATTCTTTATGTAGAGACATGCATGCCTGCGCAGGAGCAAGCACCAGGGGGCAGATTTACAAGAAAGTGACGCATTTGTAGAGATGTGTCACTTTCCCTGCTCCACCCTGAGAAACCCTTGCGCCACCATGGATGCACCGTATTAATAATACAGCCCAAACACAAGGAGATAATGGATGGAGCACTGAAACTTTTCAGACACAATTCTGAGTTGATGAGGGCTAACAGCCCTCATCAGCCAGGCTAGCTTGAATCCAGTGGCAAAGTGAGCTAGGGACCCACGTCTGGGCATACCCTGCCAACGTAGGGCAAACAAAGCAAACACAAGGAGATGATGGACAGAACACGAAACCAGTCCCAGGATGCTCGTTTCCGGTCCAGGGAAGACATGGCTTGGCAGTTCGGGCTGGACTGTTCCCATGAGGCCATCATCTCCTTGTGTTTGCTTTATTCGCCCTAAGTTGGCAGGGTATCCCCAGACGTGGGTCCCTTGCTCACTTTGCCACTGGATTCAAGCTAGCCTGGCTGATGAGGGCTGTTAGCCCAAAACCAGTCCCAGGATGCTTGTTTCCGGTCCAGGGAAGACATGGCTTGGCAGTTCGGGCTGGACTGTTCCCATGAGGCACTGGGTCAAGGCTGATTTGTATATAGCTGTGTCTGAACAGGGGTTGCGAAGTGAGCTAAAGAACGATGATGGATTCAACCCAGATCTGTGACTGGGGATGAGTGTCTGAAAAATGTCAGCGCTCCATCCATCATCTCCTTGTATTTGCTCTGTATTTACAATACGGCGCACCATGGAGCAAAGATTGGCAAAATGTGTCAGAAATTCTGATGGATCTGTTGGGGCAAAAGTCACGCATTACTGGAGTCGTGTCGCAAGCACGATGCAACTCCAACAATGCATTTTGAGGGCTATCCCAGTACACTGCCTCAAGCAGTCGTAAGGTTTTGACGCAGTGGCATACTAGAAGTGACGCAGTGAAATCTTGTAGATTTTACTACGTCACTTTTACGAGGCTTTCCTGCATGGGAACGCCCACCCTCCATACATTATACCTGACGCAGGTATAATGTGACGCACGGATTTACAATGTGACGTATATCCCTAGATGAGTCACATTGTAAATTGGCTGCATTTTTTACGCCGCTGCTGCGTCATAAAAGTGACAAAACGGCAGTGCAAAAGTATTGCAAGAGTCTTGTAAATCTGCCCCCAGGTATTCAAATACCCAACGATCATGGTAAAAAGTTGTGTCAAGAGAATCATTGACATTTTTCTTCCATATGTTTCCCTATAGGCTCTCACCCAGTTTCTTGGATGGTCGGTGCTGAACACTGATACTTATGACAAAATGAATAAAATTGAAAACCGAAAAGACATTGCTCAGGAAATGCTGATGTACCAATCAAAGTGCACTCCTCATGAAATCCAGACAATTTTGGTAAGCTACAAATACTTTATGTAATGTTATTGGCATTTGTATAGTATACAGTCTGGCTTGGGTAGATGTAGATTATGGCGTCGATGGTCTAGTAGTGAAGCAGATTCAGTTGATTTCAGACCACTCCTACACTGGTCTGGAATCTGAAACATCTTCTGGTGATATGGGTTGGGTGTTCATTTCCATGTGTTATATTGTGTGCTTTGATTTGAGGTTGAGTTTCGGTTTCACATTCAAATGATTATTTATGGGTTTGATGGATCGCTCGTGGCAATGTGAAAAACCATAGGACAGTGGGGGTACGATATTTGTGTCAGAGAGAAAATGTGTCCACATAGCTTCACCAGGTGCCTGTGCTAATCTTACCTAAGACATTTGGCTTTAGCCTTGCAGACAGGGCCGGACTGGGAACAGCAACCAGCCCTGGCAGATTGTTGCTCGACTGCCCAGTGACAAAACAGGCCCCCACAGGCACAAAACCAGCCCCCACCCCTCCGGCCCATTGGGTAAATGCCCTGTGCCTGCTACCGCTAGTCCGGCCTTGCTTGCCGATACAGATATACTGGGCTCTGTACTGCTTTCTACATGCTGTGACGGAATGCTATCCTTGGCAGCTATCTATTTGGTATATCTCAAGTGTGCTTTATGAAGCCGGGTATGCAGTCTCAGTGGACTAATGCAACCACTCCAACAACTTGTCTGACCTCATGGTCAAAGGATTACATTCCAGCAAGTCCATTCAGCTTTTTATCCTTTCAAGGTTGATGAAATGGGTACCATTGAGTTAGGTAACAATAAACATCTGTTATTCAGCACGAAGGTGCCCCAGGTGATGAACATGCGCCTTAGAAATAAACATGTTATGTATATTAGCTGGTTTACGTGTGTCTTTCAAGGGTAATGTTGTGAAGAACCTCTCAATATCCCAGTTCTATGACCTTTCTGAGATGGATTTCATTTAAGAGGAGAGTTTTGTCAAATATTTTCTGTTGTATATTTACATGTGGTGTATTTTAATACAGTACGTGCAATATAAGAGCTGCAATGCAACTGTTGTTTGACTTGTCCTCCCCGAATGTGTGTTACCGTGTAGCCATCTATATTCTTAAATGTATTGGGCACAGGAAATCAATTATTATATGAGCCCCCTTCTTTCCTTTATCCCCCGTTGGTAAACACATCTAATGAACAACTGTGAGTTACTGTTAAACTTTTGCATTTCTCTTATATGAATTTTATCCACTCTGTATTTTTACTTGTTGATTGTATCCTTGATAATGATTACCTTCCGGCTTTGCACTTTTTCTTGCACTAATGTCTTTTTTCAAATTCTTTTAAAACAAACCGCTGCTAAAATACCTATGATTTCTAATATCTATGAGACCATACAGACGTTGCACTTTACTTATAATTTTGCATATTTGCACATACCAACTGCACTTTATGCCTATCAAAGGTCTTTTCTGATTTGCACTATTATACCTGGCGTGTTTCGCACTAAACCTTAACTGCTGCTAAGTAATATACTGTGACCAAATTGAACTCTGTATATCAATGAGATATATCTTATGGGCTTAACAAGATTGGCATGGTTATTGATACAATTTTAAATAAGTTTCATTATTTCAACCTACACAAATATGTTTTCATACAGTATTGTTGTATGTTGCTATATGGTTGTACTTGTACAAACCGAATAAAGCATTTTGAAACGAAACGGTACCATTGAGTTAGGTAACAATAAACATCTGTTATTCAGCACGAAGGTGCCCCAGGTGATGAACATGCACCTTAGAAATAAAATTGTTATGTATATTAGCTGGTTTACGTGTGTCTTTCAAGGGTAATGTTGTGAAGAACCTCTCAATATCCCAGTTCTATGACCTTTCTGAGATGGATTTCATTTAAGAGGAGAGTTTTGTCAAATATTTTCTGTTGTATATTTACATGTGGTGTATTTTATTGGCAATAACTCTTCTCAGCTATATCGGTGCTGTGTTGGAAATACATATAGTGTTTTCTTGTGATATTCTGTTATATGTTTGTGTGTTTAGTTTTGTTGACAAGTAGAAATGGCAGTGACAAGCCAGCCATCTAATAAGCATGTGTGCTGGGTTGTGTGCATGCGGAGTGTTCAGTCTGTGTCCTACTGCATGTTTTTATCACACTTCATGTCTCAAAGTCTCCAAATATTGTTGAAAACAGTCTGATGGCTTGCTAAAGGCATATGTGTTCTGAACTGGGTGAGTGGGAAATGCCCTGCTTAATGTTGACTGTTGCACATTGGTCTGTTCTTTGGGAAAAATAAAAACATTGCAGACTTTAATATAGAAACAATTGCTCAATCCCCCAACACAGCTGAAGACAGAGAGCTCATCTCCACAAGCAACATAGCCCCGACAGAGCAGTAGCTTAGTCAGTAAGACTGGAGCGGTGGAAGCTTCTGATTTTCCGACAATCACGCTAGCATATCATGGTAATTATTACATGAGAAGCGGCGCATGAGGGGGCTTATTTGTAAAATAACCATGGTTTAAGACCTTCCAAAATGAAGAACGAGATTTGTGTTTTTGTCTGAGTGAGTATTTAAAAAATACCAGGTGAAATCTGACAGACACCACCTTACCATACCCAACTGAAAGCTCATGTACCAAACTATTTACTAAATAATAAATGTATTAGGGGGTGTAACACCCCAAACACCCACCCCTCCGAAGCTACGCTCCTGAGCACTGATGCATTCTTGCCAGCAGGAAGCATAGTTACCCACACCAACAATCACAAGGCACCACCCACCTGGCATCATGATTTGGGGAATTGTCTGACACTGTCATGGTCAGTTGGATGTAAGCTCTCCTGTGCAGTTCCCATGTAGGGATGACCTGGCGTTTTATTCATCAGGCATTTCTCGGGCTACTGGGGGCTGGTTTTGAAAGCAAAGGGCCACTGCTGGCGCCTTCGTCACTTTCCACAGGTCCCTGAGATTAACTGCAGCAGGCATCAAGAGAGAAAGAGGAAGGACAAACTGAGAGAGAGAGAGATCAGAGAGCGAGGCAAGAGAAAGGCGGGAAAGCAGACTGGGAATGGAGGGAAGGAAAGGGAGTGATACTAGTTTGGTTTTCTTGCCAGGGCGGCTTTTGGTTCCTCAGTCCGGCCATGAACCCAGGTCCTTCTAAGCACAGTCTTCTGTTTCCTGTTGAAAGCTTCCACACTACACCAGCTTGAGAGATCTCTGACTTCTCCTGGGGTTGATCATTTTGATACTGTTACCTACTATTTCTATATATACGTCTGTTGCCCCTGTGGCCACTCAGTGCCCAGCCAATCTCATCCAATGTTGGACGGATCCCACGTGGCTGCTCGATGGCCCATGTAGGAGAAATGCCATTTTCTATGTGAAGAGCTAAGCAGATGTCCAAATCATGCACAGTGATCTTTTGGCTAGACATAACTAGATCTGGATGATGTGAAGCAAAAAAGAGCTCGAGAATTCCACCATACGATCATCCAGAGCATCCCACTGGTCTTCACGTACCACCAGAGATGGTCTCTAACTATACGGTCAGTCTTTCAACTAGATGACGCTTGATAATTAGACACGCTGGACTGCACCAGTAGATGCGTGGGCTTGGTGTTCACATGTGCCTGGACTTACAGACATACCATAGAATGTCGTGCCTTAAACAACTTCCAGATGACAGAAGAGTGCAATATCAGGCATATTAAACAATGGCAGGCTAACCTAGATGCAAAGAAAGCATTACAAAGAACAAGCGTAGTGTTTGACTAACCCAGAAACCATGGGAGTGCAAGAATAATATACAAGCATCGATTCCCAATGTAAGCCCCAACCCGTGGCAAAGTGACCTTACAACAGAACATTCACAGAGTGTATACTACAAGAAAACCTAGGGGTCTTGGTTAAGAGCGAAGGATCAATCTCTTATTTGGAGGTAACGATATCTATATCGTTACCTCCAAATAAGAGAGTGATTCTTCGCTCTTAACCAAGACCCCTAGGTTTTCTTGTAGTATACTGTATTATTGGGGTTGTAACTTAGGCTGGTCTATAAACTTCCCTCAGACCCTTTACATACAATAGGTTTACACATTCACAGAGTGTGCCAGATTCAGCTAAGGCAGGACTACTACAACAACAGAAGAATCTCTATGCAAGGTCTACCCAGCTGTAACATGAGGGCCACAGCAAAACAATCACAATGCAAAATTCCAGCCAGATGCAACATGAGTGCACACTAGAGCAATGACAATATAAGCCTCACCTCGATGAAACACGAGTAAAGCAGAGCACTGAATCATAATTTTAATGAACACGCCCACTCCTTACAAGAGGAGAAAAATCCCAACATAAGGCAGTCCCATTGTGCTGTGTCAACAACAGCAGAAAACCACAAGTAAGGCCCATTCAGATAGAATGTTAGAACACTAGCAGTAGTCCATGCCACAGTGTATGAACCACTTCATTATAGCATGAGTGTGGTAGCAGAACAATCACAATGAAAGGTCCACACCTGCCCACCAGCTGAAAAACACAATGTAACGGGTACCAAGATCTGATATGAGTGCAGCACAGAACAGAAAAATATTAGGGTGTACAGCACACCCAAGATAGCAAGCACAAAGAAGAGCCATCTGGGTTAATAGAGAAGAAACTGAATCATAATTAATAGAGGGTGGATCCCTCTGTAATGTGCACAAACTGGAGAAAGGAGTAGGGAAGCTGTGGAAAACAGAAATGGATGAAAAAAGTGAATATCTATGTGTGTTTAGCTCACTTCGCTCAGAGCATGATAGTGATATATGTTTTTAAATAAACAATTAATAATTTTGCTTCTGTCTTTTTAGAAAACAAAAGAAAAACTGAAGAAAGAGATTGTTGACTGTGAAGAAAAAGATCTCATTAAGATATTGGTAACAGTTTAACGATACACATTCATTCTTGAGTGCTTGAGTTTGTTTTCCACATATTTTACCATATCTATCTATCTATCTATCTATCTATCTATCTATCTATCTATCTATCTATCTATCTATCTATCTATCTATCTATCTATCTATCTATCTATCTTAATAAGAATAATCTTTATTCTGAGGTAATCACATCCATAAAAGATACAATAATAAAACAAAGACAAGCCTTAAAAGACTTCATCAGTATAATTGAGTATCAGACTAAATAATGTGCAAAAGAGCAAAATCCAATCAATCATTAATACATCTGGTATTTCTAAATCTAAGTGCAGCTCTTAAAAAATGTGTAACTGCAAAGAGCGTGTGATCATTAGGCAGCAACTGCAGATACATTAAGGCAACACAGGCTTGTCTAAAACTTATCGCTTTTAAAAGAGGTTTAAGATACATCCTCGTAGGGTAAATAAAATATTTACATAAAAGTACAAAATGTAGGGTGTCCTGTGGGGACCTATTGTCGCAACCACAGGGGCCTCCCATCTCATCATGTAAAACAAAACCAGCCGGCTGAGCTAAAAGATGATTAAGCTGGTAAAATCTAAAACAAGATATTAAAAATCTATCTGAGGCATTTCGCAACCTGCATAGGTAATTCTCCATGCCGTAGTACTGATTTTAGGAGAGCATGCTCTCTCACGACTGGCTTTGTTAGCTCGGTGTTGTCACTGGCAGCCATGATGAATTAAAAAAATAGCCCCTTCACTATACTCAAATGCCAGGGCTTCACTGAGTCAGGCAAAAAAAAAGTGTGTACCGCCCAAAGCAGCAGATATCTTTTTAATATAGCGCAACCAGGGGATTTTTAGTGCATGGTCTAGTGATAAAAAATCTGATACAATCAGTCGATTTATGGCCAACTCGTTATCAGACCAGATTTTGACCCAACAGGTCAGGGGTTTTACTGCCACCATGTCTGCTATATAATTTACCCCTAGTTCCTCATGCACGGAAAACGATGGGGTGCTCTATGGGACCTTCAATATATGTTTCAGAAATGTATTTTCTGTGATCTGAAGTTTGTTGGTTGCTATATAGCCCCACACCTCACTTCCGTACAAGGCCATGGATAGACAAAATGAGTGGTAGAGCTTTATAACCACACCCGGGGGCCATGTAACTAGTCTGTGGGCATGGCTAGCAATGGCTTCCATTGATGTGTTAATATCGCCTACCTTCGCCTCTGCCAACTGTTTCCTGTTCAATTTCACATCAAATAAGATTCCTAGATATCTATCTATCTATCTATCTATCTATCTATCTATCTATCTATCTATCTATCTATCTATCTATCTATCTATCTATCTATCTATCTATCTATCTATCTATCTATCTGTCTATCTATCCGTCTATCTATCTATCTATCTATCTATCTATCTATCTATCTATCTATCTATCTATCTATCTATCTATCTATCTATCTATCTATCTATCTATCTATCTATCTATCACGTTTTCTCCATGTTAATTTCCAGAGGAAATTTTGCGGCGAGAAACAAAGATATAAAACAAGAGAAGGGTGAAGGGTAGAAACACCCTGACCCCTAGACTTGCTTAGAAGTTCCCAGAAGGACCCCCAGGGCCAAAAAAAGCGATTGGCGCTGGGGTCGCAGGTTCCCGCGTTTTATTTTAATGAGGCCCCTTGGTGGGCTAGGTCCCGGTGGTAAATCTTACAAAAATCATAGCGGGGACTCGCTGGGGACCCCGCAATCCCGGGGCTTCACTTATGTTGGGAGGGGGGTTCAGTAGGCTGTGGAAATTATATTGGGAAAACAACAATGCGCCGTATTTCGGCCTTCCTTTAATATAATGCGGAATAATGTTTACTTATTATGCAGTGTTCACTTTTATCACGGATATAGTCACTTTGTTACAGGTAATTTATTAATATGTGGGAGGGCGTGTTCTGTATGTGTGCGTGG
Source organism: Lissotriton vulgaris (assembly GCF_964263255.1). Lineage (NCBI taxonomy): Eukaryota > Metazoa > Chordata > Amphibia > Caudata > Salamandridae > Lissotriton > Lissotriton vulgaris. Next base: position 892,078,691 of record NC_141693.1, on the reverse strand, counting down.
AACACAATTAACGTTTAATTGGCAGAGGTGTTCCAACAACAAGCTTAATGTTCATTGGCTGCGAACCATCAAAAGTAGAAGTGTTCCCTGCCATTCACTTTCCCTCCGCAGAGTAGCAAGGACATCTAATTGGCTCACATGTTGTGAGGAGGACCTTCCAGAGCTTAATGATGATTGGTTGCGAACTATTGAAAGTAGAAGTGTTGCTAGGTATTCCCTTCTCCTACGCGGAGTAGGAGGGACATCTGATTGGTTGACGTGTTCTAAGGAGGAGATTCCAGAGCCTCATGTTGATTGGTTGTGAACTATTGAAAGTACAAGTGTTGCCAGCCATTCACTTCCCCTCCGCAGAGTATTAGGGATATCTCATTGGGTAATGTGTTCCAAGCGGGACCTTCCCAAGTTTAATGTTCATTGGCTGTGAAGCATTAAATGTAGAAGTGTTGGCAGCCATTCCCTCCTCCTCTGTGGAACAACATGGACATTTTATTGGCTAAAGTGTTCCGAGTACAAGTTTGCTCCTTATTGGGTGTGAATGGTTCACTGTTGTCAGCCATTTTGTGACACACTTCCAAAGGTGTAAGGGAACACAAAGTAGTAGGGGGGAGGGTAGGAACACTATTAACTCTGTACAGTGGTCACAAGGTGGTGGAGAGGGATTGTGAAGGTGAAAAGCGTTTTTTATATATTTTAAGGACCATTTATATGATTGCCGTGGGATGTCCAAATCATGGCAGAAAAATAACAGAGTGTCTTGCGTCTCCTTTTTATCAAGTTTGCGGGTGGGATACTTCCCAGGAGCACTATTTACTTATAATGTGGTGTTTACTTTTCTGACGGGGAGGTGTGGCTGCGCAGCAAAAAGTTCAGTCTAGGTTTCAAACTGTTTTTATTTAGCAATGACAAATGAACTTTCTTCGGCAACTGACACTGTATATATCAAAGGGGTGAATTGAATGTCATAAAATATCACTTAAGCGTGGCCACACCTTCCTTTTTTCTGCTGTAGTTTGTAAAAGTGTTGCCCCATATTCGTGATAATATAAGAGGGCCTCAGTTACTTTTAGATAAAGTAGAAAAGAAGTGCTACAACAAACATTCCGCACTACATCATCTGAGGTCAGAAGAACAAGTAAAAAACAGTTAAACACAAATTACTACATATTATATAGAAATGTATGCATTATCATTTTTCAAGTATGTATTCTGTATAATTCGGGAAAATTCTGTGGTAGTGCTTAGAGGTCGCACACTGTTCCGCTAACAAATCACATACTCATTGAAGAATATATAGGATAGTACTATTATAACATATAGTTCTGGTCCTACATATTCTATAGGGAGAAGGTGAATAGGAACCGCAACTGAGAAACATGGAAATTAGAAAATAACATTCAGAAATGTAGGGTTTATCAAATGTTTAAAGTAAGAAAGTATGTATGAAACTATATTTTTTTAGACTGCAATTTCGTAAAATATGCTCACTGAAAAAATATCTCATCAAGTACTTTATAAAGCTTAGTAAGCTGTATTTCAGATGGCGCAGACAAATCTCTAGTTCCTCTTCTGTAACAAAAGGACAGTCTATTACAATATAAAGAATGCCACCATTGTTACAGTAAAAAGAAAATGAAAATAAAGTTATGAAAACAACAGAAGATTAATAACAAAATACTTTTGACCAGTGAATATTTTCAAAGCTTCTTTTCTCCGGGACTTCGAAATGTTTGATCTTCGTGGCAATGGGTCATAAACTTCTCTTAGATCATTATGACTGTGAAAATTAGAATATACATATTCACAGTATATGATCAAAAGGGGGGAACAGATTAAAAACCAGAATCTGGTGACGTTGCTGATATATCTTTACTCTTTGCGCCAACGGGTCATGAACTCCTCTGAGATCACTATGACTGTTCATATTATAATATACATATTGACAGTATATGATCCCCAGGAGAAACAGACTAACAACTGGAAGCTGGTGACGGTAATTATAAATCTTTAGGGTTTGCGCCGACGGGTCACCAACACCTCTGAAGTGAAGTAAGGTGTCAATATTATAATATAGAAAGTCACAATATATAAGCACAAAGGAGCCAGAAAGGAGCAATGTTTGCTGTAATTTATCTGTTTCTGAAAACAAGCTGCTAACATTACAGAAAAAAGGCAAAAACATGCAATAACACTTTTTTCTAGATATAAATGTTTAAATATTGACAAATAGCTACGTATTATAAATATCTACTATGCCATAATCAAATAACTTACAACTCCGGAATATGTTTTGTTGGCGCAAAACAAGAATCTAATGCTAGAAAGGGGAACCTGCATCACAGAATGGACACAGATAATTAACTTATGAAAACGAAACTAATTTATCAACGGTTGTGGTTTATATACTTTTTGGTTATTGAGTACTCTAGGGAAGGAAGATGGGGCTCCGCCAATTTAGATGTCACATTTTATAGTTTACACGTGCTCATGTTTTAACTGTTTAACTTGTGCACGTGTTGGGAAAAGTTACAAACAGTGAAGCTGTAAAACTTTCGATTTCTATCGTAACACGTATAAGGTCCTTAACATGTACATATGTTGGAGAGTTTAAAAACTGTTACCCCGCAAACTGTGTCATTTGCATTCTCATGATTAAAAACATCTAAATAGAAGACATAAAAAATATCGTTCACAATAGAAGAAAAAAAAATATATGCTAATATTTGTCATCACTATGCTGTTAAATCATAAAAATGCCAGCATTTGTAAATTGTACAGCTACCCCTGGAAAGGTGTGCCAGCGCTTGGGGCGTTGGGAAGATTAAGCAAGGTGTTGCCAACAGTGAGATAGTGGTGGGCTAACACGCTGCTGGAGCCCGGAATCAAACTATGAACGCTGGTGTTCGAAGTCAGGTATTATAGGTGCGGCGTCACACTTTTACTACACTTATATGTTAATTACTGCTAATTAAGATGTAAACATTGTAAAATTATAACTAGGGCTCACTGTTTTCCGTTTTTACTGATTTTTACTGATAAATACAGTCAGAAAACTACATATTTTCCTGTCTGTATACATTTTAAAATGTGGAAAAAAACGGAAATTGGGTTATTTTTAGAGCGATTCTAAATGCTGTCAATCATGATTAACAGGCCAATAGGTCTGTCGTTCTAAAAGTAAAAGGGTTAAAACAATAAAATAATTTTAGTAAAGAGCCTTAAACAGCAATACATATGCTTGTATTAGAAAACATGCACATTTTAATATCAAGGTTGTGCATATTTTATCATCTGGGAGTGTTTATATGACTGAAAACGGTCAGTCCTTCAGACAAATAAATGTGGAAATATACTAATTTCAGATTCATTTTTTTCACAAAACCCCAAACAAAAATATATGGGTAAATACAGATACAATTATAAAAAAAAATATAAGGACAAATACAGACAGAAATGCCCAAAAAATAAATACCATAAAACCGGGAGCCATAATTATAAGTTATAAAAGTCTACTGTTAAGTTAGTTTTCACTATAAAAAATATAAATTTCTTTCTAAAATTTACTTAAAAACATTATAAGTTATAGGGACGTTGTAGTTAGAAATTAGCATTTAAAAAACCTTTGAAATTCACTGAACAAAACATAGGTTTTACAGAAGTTATAATAAGAAATTTGCATTTAAAAAAACCTTAGAAATTCGCTGAAGAAACCATAGGTTTCAGGGACGTTATAGTTAGCTGGACATTTCACTCGTAGAAAACCATAGAAATTCCATTGTTATAGTTAGTTCAGCAAACTATAACTCGTGCCCCCGCAATGCACTGCTCATGACATCACACCATTTTTGAAACCATAGAGACACCAATACCAGTTACTACATACCCACTCACTGATTCTTAGGTCTAAACAGACATCCACTCATTCCCCCATACAATCACTTATACATGCAGTCAACTCCTCAATACAACACTATTATGTGTAGTCATACACCTATTCAGACAGTCACATACTCATCCATAGAGTTACTCACAGACCTAGATAGTCATGTAAAGAATCACTGATGACATCACTAATGACATCATCCAGTGACTTTGTGTTTCTGGAAAGTTTAAATATGTTATATATATATATTTTAAGGTGTATTGAAGAATGAGTGGGTGTATAAGTGTCTGGATGAAGGATTTAGTAGGTGTGTGACTGACTGTATAAGTGAGTGATTAAATGTGTCTTACTGAATGCATGAGTTAATCACTAAACTGTCTGAATGTGTGCATCAGTATGTCTGTCATTGTGTAAGCTGCTGCATGTGTTGGTCAGTAGCTGCATGAATGTCTATATGGGTTATTTATTGGTTGCCTGAGTATTTGTATCGGAGACTGAGTGTATGTGTGGGTGGGTGGGAGGTGTGTGACTGTGCATAGATGTGTGAGTGGTTAATTCACTGGGTGTTTGGGTTCAAGAGTGTATGTGGAAACAGCTGTATGGGTGGGTGAGTGTGTGTATGGGTGTGTTGGTTAGAGATTGGATGTCTCAGTGGTACATGTCCAAGTAACTACATATGTAAAAGGCAGTGTATGTAAGAGTTGAAGTATATAAATGACTATACGTGAGAGACAGTGATTGTGAGAGTGGCTGTATGGATGAGTGTGTGCTTGTATCAGTGATTGTATAAGAGAGTAAGTATGTGTTAGTATATGTTTGAACAAGTGAGGTGGTGTGTCTATAACTGTATAGCTGAGGAAATGGGAGTGTGATTGATTCTTTGCATGACTGACTAGGTGTGTGAGTAACTCCATGGATGAATGGCGGTGGGAGTGTCTGTATAGGTGTATGAGTGCATATGATAGTGTTGTATTGATGAGTGACTGTATGTATGAGTGATTGTATGGGTGAATGAGTAGATGTGTGTGTAGACCTAGGAATTAGTGAGTGCGTATGTAGTAACTGGTATTGGTATGTTGATGGTTTCGAAAATGGTAGTCTTTATTTTACAGTGAGTGTCTCAAAGCTTATATTAGAGTGTGAGGAGGTGCTTCAGATTTTCAAGTGGATGATGTCATCAGTGATGTCATTTGAGATGTCATCGGTGATGTCATCAGTGATGTCACTGACCCGGTCATAAATGATGTAATATGTGACGTCATCAGCAGTGCATTGCGGGGGCGCAAGTTATAGTTAGCTGAACTAACTATAAGGGGGGAATTTTTATGGTTTTGTACGACTGAAATGTCCAACTAACTATAACGTCCCTGAAACCTATGTTTTTTTCAGTGAATTGTAAAGGTTTTTTAAATGCTAATTTCTAAATATAACGTGCCTGAAACATATGGTTTTTTCAGTGAATTTCAATAGTTTTTTTATTGTTATTTCTAACTAATTATAAAATGCCTGAAACCTATGGTTTTTTCAGTGAATTTCAATGGTTTTTTAAATGCTAATTTCTAACTATGCCTACAATGGTAGGACATGTGAAGAAAGAGCAAGAAAAGCACAGAAAGAAGCAGGACAAATACAGAAAGAGGCAACTGAAATCCAGAAAGCAGCAGAAAAGTGCTGGTAGAAGCAAGAGATGTGCAGAAAGATCCAACAGAGGTGCAGAACGCCCTCCTGTGCCCCCAACTTTTTACTGACAGGTACTGGTGGTAACTGACTGACTAACCAGGACAGGAGCCAGTGCTATGCTACAAGACACTTAGAATACAGTGAAAACACCTACATACACTAGGGAACACTATGTATTGGGATACCCCTGTGATTAGCATGACCTCCTCTCTATTTGCCATGAGTTAGTGCCTGGGTCATTACATGAGCACATGGGTACTGAGTGGATGATTAGAGTACTGCAAGGAGAGTGCATGGTGAATTTATAAGTGCTCGGGGTTTGGGCTGAGTGAATGGATAAATACATGGTGCTGGCTGGGTGATTGGAGGAGTGCATGGGTAGTGACAAGGAGATGACTGAACTGCATCAGTAGTGCTTAGGTGATTGTAGCAGTGCATGTGTTAATGCCTGGGTCATTGCAGGAGTACATGGGTAGTGACAGGATGATTAGAGTGCTGCAAGGACAGTGCATTGTGAATTTATAAGTGTTTTGGTTTTGGCGGAGTGATTGGATAAGTACATGATGCTGGATGGGTAATTTGAGGAGTGCATGGGTAGTGACAGGGATTTCCGGAGTGCATGGGTACAACCTGGGTAGTTAGAGGAGTGAATCAGTACTGTGTAGGTGGTTAGAGTTCTGTATGGGTAGTGCACAGGGGATTGTAGCAGTGCATGTGTTAGTGCCTTGGTCATTCCATGAGTACATGCACACTGACTGGAAGATTAGAGTACTGCAAGTAGAGTGCATGGTGAATTTATAAGTGCTTTGGTTTTGGTGGAGTGATTGGATAAGTACATAGTGCTGGCTGGGTGATTGAAAGAGTGCATGGGTACTGAAAGGGCGATGGTTGGACGGCATGGGTAGTGCTTAGAGGATTGTAGCAGTGCATGTGTTATTGCCTGGGTCATTGCATAAGTACATGGGTACTGATTGGATGATTCGAGTACTGCAAGGACAGTGCATGGTGAATTTATAAGTGCCTGGGTTTGGGCGGAGTGATTGGATAAGTACATGGTGTACGCTGGGTGATTAGAGGAGTGCATGGGTAGTGACAGGGCAATGACTGGACTGCATGGGTACTGCTCAGGGTATTGTAGCAGTGCGTGGGTTCGTGCATGGGTCATTGCATGAGTGCCTGGGTAGAGACTGGATGATTAGAGTGCTGCAAGGAGAGTGCATGGTGAATTTATAAGTGCTTGGGTTTTGGCGGAGTGATTGCATAAGTACACACATGTCACATCAGGCCCGCCCCCTCCCTTCACCACTGTGCAAACGCACCCCCTGGCGGGTTTTAAGTCGGGGGATTAATTCCCCTTGAATCCTGAGGGTCCCTGGGGGCCAACTAGCCCTCCATGTACCTCCACTAAGTGCCACAGATCTGCTTTGCAGAGAGGTGGTCCGAGGCCACACCCCTTTTTACACCTCTCAGCAACGCAACTCTGTGGCGCTTACTGGATGTAGCTGGTGGGCTAGTTGGTCCGATTCAAGGGGACTTAATTTTCCAACTTAAAATGCGCCACAGGGCGCATTTGCACACTTGTCACATCAGGCCACGCCCCTCCCTGCACCACTGTGCAAACGCACCCCCTGGAGCATTATAAATTGGGGGATTAAATCCCCTTGAGTCCTGAGGGTCCCTAAGGGCCAACTAGCCCACCAGGTACCTCCAGTAAGAGCCACAGAGCTGCTTTGCAGAGAGGTGTAGAAAGGGGCGTGGCCTCTGAACACCTCTGGAGATACCTGGTGGGCTAGTTGGCCCCCAGGGACCCTCAGTATTCAAAGGGAATTAATTCCCCAATTTACAATGCACCAGGGGGCGCGTTTGCTGAGTGCTGCAGGGAGGGGGCGGGGCATAGCCGTGATGCCAGCTTTTTAAAAACAAAAATTTAAGAAGGGAGCTGTGTGGCCCCCATTCTTTTTCTTTTTTTGGGGCCCTGGGAACCCCATCCCCCAGGGCCTGACCCCTTTCTTCTTATTTTTTTAATGTAAAGGGGAAGGGGTCACCTGGCCCCTCTCCTGTCACCAATTCTGGCCCCGGGAACCCCATCCCCCGTGGCATGGCCACGTATATATATTTTTTAAAGTAGAGGGGGCTGCATGGCCCCCTTCCTAAGCCCTCGATTGGCCCCAGGGACCCCATCCCCCGGGGTCGGCCTATATTTATTTATTTTTTATTTGGGCCAGGGCCCGGGCACCCCATCCCCGGGGCTGGCCATCATTTTGAATTTTATTTTTGGGAGGGGGGCTGCTTGGCCCCCTCCTCAGGCCAATTATGGGTCCGGGGACCCCATCCCCCAGGGCCTGGCCTCTCCGTTTAAAAAAAAAATTATATTCACAGGGGAAGGGGGCCATGCGGCCCTCCTCCCGGGCCACTTCTTGCCCCGGGGACCCCATCCCCCTGGGCCTGGCCTCACCGTTGGGGACCATGGGAGGAGCCCCAATGTGTCAAGCTATCCACGTCGTCCCTTACCTTGTCTTGACTGAAGCCCTTTTGGAAGACGTGGATGATTTCGCAGAGACGCAAGGGACCAACTTCCCTAATCACTAACCAAAGCCTACTGATTCTAAAGTATACAGTAAGGTTTTAAACTAGGAATTAGGGAGGAGGGCCGGTACTGGACGTTGAAGTGTTGACCTTGGTTCTTGCTGTCGACCTGCAAAGCAACAAGCACCAAAGACTTTAGTATATAGGTCAAGTGCCTTTTCACCTAATTATTATGTAGCCTTTTAACTATTCTAGTCTACTTAGTTAAAGCTCCTAAATCAGTGTGGAGAGTCTTGAAGTTCCCCTACCTGCGATCAGTAAGTTGTTGGCTTTCGTCCAGTATGTCTTAGTTTGATCGAGATGATGAAGTCATCAGACGTCCTCTAGGATTAGTGGTCAGCTTGTAGGATACCAGCTTGAATTGTCAAGTTGGAGAAACTAAAAGAAAGGGAAGGATTATTTTACATTCTTTAAAAGGCTCTTTGCAAACCTTCCTATCTATTCCTATAACTTACTTGACATTATCTTCTTGCTTCCTTGTCTTGGGTTTCGTGTTTTTTCCTCTAGTACAACAAAAGATAAGCATAGACCAAAAGATACAAAATCCTAAATGTCTTTCTTCAAAGACCTTTCTTTAACTCAAAATCTAAACCACATTGTAATTATTTTCTGAGAATCGCATACATAATCAGTAAGCAATTGTTCCTTCAAAACCTAGATGTGTTCTTTAAATAAACTTAGAAATGTCCAAAGTCTCTTTCTTGCATTTCTTTTTGAAAATTGAAAGTTCCAAAAATTCTGTTGACCTTTCTTGCAAAGGGCGCCTTTAAACAACGAAAGTACTTCGCTTTTTAAATCATGTCTTTAGAGATTCCTGTTCCGGAATTGAGAAAATCCGCTTTGAAGTTCTGCCAGGATCGAAACACCATCCGGTAAGTTCCACCTGCTGACGCGACCTTCTCCAGACGAAATCGGAAGGCAAAGCGCCTTCCAGAAGGCGGGGTGCGGTTTAAATACAGGACCGCACCCAGCCGCTCCCAGTTACGCACTCTGAACGTGCGCGAAGACGCTGACTGCAATCCCCTTCGAACGCGCACCAAAAAGGAGCGTGCAAGGGATGCGAGGAGAGAAATCAAAAGACCTTCACTGGGCAAAGTCTCCATTGTACCATACGCTAAATCTTAACCTGTGAAATACTGCATGTACAAACCATAAAAACCAACGCCAGGCTCAGCAAAAGCAAAATAATAACAAAACCACATGTTTTAAGGCATGAATCACAAAATTATGTAAACACCCAATCACACTGATAATGAAGCGTGCGGGGAGCACGGGACAGGGGTGGGTTTCAAAGAGGGAAATACTACACATGTCTTCAGGATATGTGTATCATGTGTTGGAGCATGTAGAACCATGACAGTACTCCCTCCTCAAGATCCCCCCAAGAACTGAGGATATGGGTTTAGGTTTCTCAGGGTGTCGTAAATGAAAGAGTCGGATCAACCTAGGAGAATTTTTCAGATGTTCCAAAGGTTCCCATGACCTTTCCTCTGGGCCATATCCTTTCCAATCAATGAGGTAAAAGAGTTTTCCTCTAATTCTTTTGGAATCTAAAATTGTTTTAACCTCAAACTCAGGGTGACCTTCTATCATGATGGAAGGCGGAGATTTCGAAATTCGAGTTTGGGGATGGAAAGGTTTAACCAGAGAGACATGAAAAGCAGGGTGAAACAAGTACTTGTGAGGAAGAATCAATTTTACGCAAACTGGGTTTATTATTTTCCCTATAGAAAAGGGGCCAATAAATTTTGGATTGAATTTCCTGTTTCCTCTTAATTTCAAATTTTTTGTACTTAACCACACTTTATCCCCAACTTTATATTGAGGTTGTTCAGATCGATGTTTATCCTTGGCTTCCTTTTGGGATTCCTTTGCTTTGGCCAAATTGAATTTAGCTTCTTCCTGAATGGTGAAAACTTTGGATACATAGTCAGAAATTGAAGGTACGGATTCATCATAGTTGTTGTTAGAACTCTTGGGAATACTTTTTGGATGAAATCCGAAATTACAAAAGAATGGGGACATTTTGATGGAAGAATGTTCGGAGTTATTATAGGCGAACTCTAAGGGGCTTAGAAGTTCGGACCATTCTTCGGGAACCTCAGGCAACATACAACGAAGATATTGTTCGATAGTTTGATTAGTTCGTTCCGTTAAACCATCAGTTTGGGGATGATAACTAGAAGATAAACGAACATCCATATGTAACAATGAACCCAGCTTTTGCCAAACCTTCGATATAAATTGGGAACCCCTGTCAGAAATAACTACCGAAGGAATTCCGTGTAGTCTTATCACATGAGTCATGATCAAATGAGCTAGTTCCAAGGCAGTAGGAAGCTTCCTTAAAGGAATAAAATGGGCCATTCGCGTAAACTGATCTACCACTGTTAAAATAGTGTTAAATCCCTTCTTGGTTTCAGGTAGTTCGACTATAAAATCCAACGTAATTGTATGCCAGGGTTGAGGTGGAATAGGCAGGGGCATTAACAATCCACTAGAAGCTTGATGAGAAGATTTGTTTTGAACACAAACACTGCAAGTTTCCACAAGTAGCTGAATGTCTTTGAACATAAAAGGCCACCAAAAGTTCCTCTTAATAAGCTCCATGGTTTTTAAAATACTTGGGTGAGCTGACAACATAGTGTCATGGTGAAGATGAATTATGGATTGTCGAATCTTTTCATTAGGAACAAAAATCAAATCATGTACCATTAACAAATCATCTTTCTTGTATAGAAAAGGGTGATCTTCTTTCCACATCTCAACATCCTTTTCTTTCAAAGCTTCCTTGATGTCATCTACAATGTCGCCTACAGATAAACTTCCCTGAAAACAAGAAGTAGGGATTACAGGATGAATAATTTCAAGTTGCTCTGGGCCCTTATCTCCAATTCTGGACAAAGCATCCGCTTTTAAGTTCTCTTTTCCTGGACAATAAGTGATTACAAAATTGTAGTCATTGAAGAAAATTGACCAACGTAATTGTCTAGCAGTCAAAGCCTTCACTGATCTTAAGGCTTGAAGGTTTCTGTGGTCTGTATAAATTGTTACTGGATGACGAGCCCCTAACAGGTAGTGACGCCATTCTTCAAACACTGCTTTTATTGCCAATAATTCCTTATCGGCAATTGCATAATTCTGTTCTGCTTCTGATAATTTTCTTGAAAAGTAAGCTATTGGGTGCATTTGGCCGGTATCTGCATTTCGTTGTGAAAGGATTCCCCCCAAAGCATATTGAGATGCATCAGCTTCTACAATAAAGGGCTGGTTGGGGTCTGGATGGCTTAAGATTGGCGCTATAGTAAACCTTTCTTTTAGAATTTGAAAGGCTTCCTCGGCTTCTGGGGTCCATAAAAATTTTACTCCTTTTCTCAGTAACTTAGTTATGGGCGTGATAATTTGGGAAAAGTCCTGAATAAATCTCCGGTAAAAAGTTGCAAATCCTAGGAAACTTTGAATTTGCTTCACAGAAGTGGGGCTTGGCCAAGTTGTTACAGCTTCAACCTTTTTTGGGTCCATTTCTATTCCTTCTGGACTAATATTATAGCCCAGAAAGTCCACTTTGGAAACATGAAATAAACTCTTTTCCAATTTCACATAGAGTGAGTTTAATAGCAATTTTTGAAGAATGTCGCGAACCTGTTGCACATGTTCTTCCTCAGAATCAGAATAGATGAGAATATCATCTATGTAGACTACACAACAGATGTCAATGAATTTGTGTAAAACCTCGTTTATAAAAAACTGGAAGGCGGCAGGAGCGTTACAAAGACCAAATGGCATAACTTGATATTCGAAGAGTCCGAACTTTGTACGGAAGGCCGTCTTCCATTCGTCTCCCTTTCTCACTCTAACTAAATGGTAAGCTCCTCGTAAATCCAGTTTTGTATAAATCTTAGCTTTTTTTATCTGGTCCAAAAGTGTTGGTATCAAAGGTAGGGGGTACCTGTTCTTTATAGTTACATTGTTTAAGGCCCTATAATCAATGCACGTGCGCAATTCCCCTCCCTTCTTTGGAATGAAAAAAAGTGCTGATGAAACAGGTGATTTAGAGTGTCTAATGAAGCCGTTAGCAAGGTATTCATCTAAGTATTCTCTTAGATGAACATTTTCGGCTTCTGTAAGAGCGTAGATGCGACTGCAGGGCAAGGTTGCTCCAGGCATTAAATCAATCCTACAGTCAAAATCTCTAAGTGGTGGTAGGGTATTGGCCTTTTTTTTGTCAAAGACGTCAGATAAGTCATTATATACCGATGGAACCCCCTCCAAGATCAGTAAGTTGGGTGATTCTACTCCAAAGTCAAAACCTTGAATCACATCCTTAGATCTGTCAATAAGGAAGCAATGATCAGTACAAGTAGAAGATTTAAAAGTAATTACCTTGGTTACCCAATCTATGATCGGGTTATGTTTTACTAACCAAGGTATACCCAGAATCATTTTAAATTGAGGGGCATCAATAATGTCAAATTGTATCGTTTCTCGATGTATAGGAGAACAATCCATTTCCAAGGGTTCGGTCTGTCTATTTACCAAATCCGAAGTCAATTCTTTGCCATCTACAGCTCTGACAGTTTCTGGGTGATCCTTAAACATAGATTTAAAACCCAACTGGAGGAAGAAATGGGAATCTATAAAATTTCCTGTAGCCCCGGAATCTATAATGGCTTCTACTTTTCTAATATGAGATTCAGGAAGCAGACCCCGGAGTTCTACTAGAATAGAAAAGTGTCTATATCCAATGGGAGGAAGAGTTGAGGCCAAACTGGAGAATAAACCCGATAAACTGACCTCTCCTTTTACCAAGTTTTCTAGTTTTCCGACTTTTCCTGTGTAATAGCTAAGTCGGAAGATTTGGTCTTAAATTTATTTGGTCGAGTGGGGCATTCCTTTACAAAGTGTCCTGTCTTTCCACAGTATAGGCACTGATTTAATCGTCGCCTTTTTTCCTTCTCCTCCTCTGATAAAGGACCACGGATAGAACCTATTTGCATAGGTTCTACCGAATCAGTCTTTGAACTAGTTTCTCGATTAGGTGTGGATCTTTCCTTAAAGAAAACTACCTTATGCTCAGACTTCCCTCTTTCTCCTTTTCTCTCAGAAATGCGATGATTTAACTTAACCACTAAGTCAATGAAATCACTTATGTCTTCAGGAGGCTTTAAGATCTGAGTTATCATATCCTTTAATTCGTCCCTTAATCCTCTGTAGAAGATAGAGACTCTTTTGTCGTACGGCCAATCTGCCTCTAAAACTAAACGGTTAAAGGTAGAAATGTAGTGCAACAAATCAGTAGAACCTTGCTTTAAACCTAAAAGCTCATTGTCTGCTGACTGAACAAAAAGATGTTTTGCAAACATCTTTTTTAAAGCCCTCTCTAAATCTTTAAAGTTATACAAAATGCGATCATCATTTTCCACTAATGGGACTGACCAAAGAGCTGCATCTCCACCCATATAGGATAACATAAATGCTACTCTGGAGGAATCATCCGGAAAGGCTGAAGTTTTAGCTATAAAGTGTAAGTGGCATTGCTGTAGGAACACGGAGAATTTATTACAGTCCCCGTAAAACCTCTCAGGAGGGGCTAAGGGGGTGGGAACCGGAGTTACCACTTGGATTTGTGTGGTGGAATCAGTACTGGAAGATGAACTCTGAAAAGTGGCTGGTTTCAAGACTGACTTCTGCTGAACAGAGTCTTGAAGGGAGGACAAGTCCCTACATAACGCAGCGTTATCCTGTCTTATAGCGTCTAAAACTGCGGCCAAATCTTGCATGTTGATCTGATCCATTGCGTCTGGGCGAAATTATCAACGTGGGCTTTGCCTTCTGTCAAGTTATCCACGTCGTCCCTTACCTTGTCTTGACTGAAGCCCTTTTGGAAGACGTGGATGATTTCGCAGAGACGCAAGGGACCAACTTCCCTAATCACTAACCAAAGCCTACTGATTCTAAAGTATACAGTAAGGTTTTAAACTAGGAATTAGGGAGGAGGGCCAGTACTGGACGTTGAAGTGTTGACCTTGGTTCTTGCTGTCGACCTGCGAAGCAACAAGCACCAAAGACTTTAGTATATAGGTCAAGTGCCTTTTCACCTAATTATTATGTAGCCTTTTAACTATTCTAGTCTACTTAGTTAAAGCTCCTAAATCAGTGTGGAGAGTCTTGAAGTTCCCCTACCTGCGATCAGTAAGTTGTTGGCTTTCGTCCAGTATGTCTTTGTTTGATCGAGATGATGAAGTCATCAGACGTCCTCTAGGATTAGTGGTCAGCTTGTAGGATACCAGCTTGAATTATCAAGTTGTAGAAACTAAAAGAAAGGGAAGGATTACTTTACATTCTTTAAAAGGCTCTTTGCAAACCTTCCTATCTATTCCTATAACTTACTTGACATTATCTTCTTGCTTCCTTGTCTTGGGTTTCGTGTTTTTTCCTCTAGTACAACAAAAGATAAGCATAGACCAAAAGATACAAAATCCTAAATGTCTTTCTTCATACACCTTTCTTTAACTCAAAATCTAAACCACATTGTAATTATTTTCTGAGAATCACATACATAATCAGTAAGCAATTGTTCCTTCAAAACCTAGATGTGTTCTTTAAATAAACTTAGAAATGTCCAAAGTCTTTTTCTTACATTTCTTTTTGAAAATTGAAAGTTCCAAAAATTCTGTTGACCTTTCTTGCGAAGGGCGCCTTTAAACAACGAAAGTACTTAGCTTTTTAAATCATGTCTTTAGAGATTCCTGTTCCGGAATTGAGAAAATCCGCTTTGAAGTTCTGCCAGGATCGAAACACCATCCGGTAAGTTCCACCTGCTGACGCGACCTTCTCCAGACGAAATCGGAAGGCAAAGCGCCTTCCAGAAGGCGGGGTGCGGTTTAAATACAGGACCGCACCCAGCCGCTCCCAGTTACGCACTCTGAACGTGCGCGAAGACGCTGACTGCAATCCCCTTCGAACGCGCACCAAAAAGGAGCGTGCAAGGGATGCGAGGAGAGAAATCAAAAGACCTTCACTGGGCAAAGTCTCCATTGTACCATACGCTAAATCTTAACCTGTGAAATACTGCATGTACAAACCATAAAAACCAACGCCAGGCTCAGCAAAAGCAAAATAATAACAAAACCACATGTTTTAAGGCATGAATCACAAAATTATGTAAACACCCAATCACACTGATAATGAAGCGTGCGGGGAGCACGGGACAGGGGTGGGTTTCAAAGAGGGAAATACTACACATGTCTTCAGGATATGTGTATCATGTGTTGGAGCATGTAGAACCATGACACAATGTCCCACGGTCTCGCCGGCTCCCTGCGTCCTTCAGGAGCCAGCATTGCTTTTCCACATGGGGAGCTGCTGACATGCAGCTCCCCGTGTGGAAAAGCAAACAGCTTTGGATTTTGGAAGCGAGAGCAGGTTTCCCTGCTCTCGCTTCCAAAATCCAAATCAAGTTTGCTATGACAGGGCGGGAGCGGCACAGCTCCCGTCCTGTTATTGCAAACAGCAGTGTCCCGGTGGTGGGCACCCCGGGACACTGCAGGAGCCGGCTCTGGGGGGTTGCGGTCCCCAGGGCCACCAAGGGCTCTAGGAGGGGGGCCACGTGGCCCCCCTTACTCCATTTCAAAGCCCCAGGGAGGTGGTGGTCCCCGGGGCCGGGGGTCCGCTACGGACCCCCAAATCTCAATCTTAAGTGGTGGTCCCCGGGACAGTGTGGGGGGGCTTGAGCCCCCCCCACACTAATTATGCTTTTTAGCCCCAGTGAGGTGGCGGTCCCCAGGGGTGCCCGAGGTCCCCCGCCAATTAGCATAAATGCTTCGGGAGGTGGCGGTCCCCAGAGCAGCGTGGGGGGGTTGGGACCACCACACATTTCTTCAGGTAGCCCCGGGGAGGTGGTGGTCCCCGGGGCTATGGGGGGCTGCATGCCCTCCCGCATTTATTTTATTAAGCCCCGGGGAGGTGGTGGTCCCTGGTGCTGCGTGGGCCCTCGCGGGCCCCTGCAACATTATTTATGTTTATGAGGTTTATAAAGTGTCAAATACCCGTGGGTGTCTCGGCGCTAAGGATAACAGGCTTATACCAAAAAGCAGGGGATTTATTGATTAAACAACTAGGTTTTTGTCATTTTCCTGAAAGTTAGTAAAGACTGGCTGGTTCCGATCTGAAATGGAAGGGAGTTCCAAAGTTTAGCTGTGGCAACAATGAAACGCTTGACGCCCCATGAGGCGGTTTTAGTATGTAGAACCCTGAGCAGAAGCGCAGTAGAAGAGCGAAGGACCCGAGTCGGATATAAGTTGCTAGCTCTTTGATTAGAAACTGAGGTCCAAGATTGCGAGAAGCTTTGTAGGCACTGCACAAGGCCTTGAACTTTATGAGGTTTCTCACACGGAACCAGTGGTACTCTGAATGACATGAGTACTAGGCTTATATTTGGGGGTGCCTGATAACATTCTGGCTGCTGCGTTCTGGACTGATTGTAGTTTCTAAATGACCTTGCTTTGGGCATTCACAAGAAGCCCATTACAGTAGTCAATGGAGGACATGACCAGAGTTTTTCTCACAGTCAGGGGAAGAAATGGTAAAATCTTTTTTATCATTCGCAATTCATGGAATGAAGCTGTGACCACCGAGTTGGCATGGGGAACAAAAGTCAGCCTGTCATCATATATGACGCCAAAATTCCTAACTTTGGTCTGGGAGTGGGGGGGGGCCCAAGGAGGAAGACCACCAAGAAGATGACCAGATGGGGGATAGCTTGCCGAAAGTCATAACCTCTGTTTTATCAGAGTTTAGCTTAAGGCAATTGCTGGTCATCCAGCTACTGATGGCCAGCATGCCCTATTGAAAATTAGCTGCTACCTTTTCACCATCATTATGTATAGTAAGCACTAGTTGTGTATCTTCGGCATACGATGTAAGGCCCCCGGGATGCTTTTTGAATATAGAGTCCGCGCTTCATTTTTTAAAAATTTTCATCCGGATTCACGCACCCAATGTAAATTTGGCCAATTCTTTTTGTTTGTAATGCTTTTTTTGGCCCTGGTGGTCCTTGTGGGACCCCCTGAGCAGGCCTAGGAGGTCAGGGTGTTTCTACCCTGCCCCTTTTCTTTTTTCTCACCTTTGTTTTTCTGTTTTCTTGTGACTCGGTTCTACCGAGTCAGAAGTCACAAGATGGCTGCCAACACTTCCTGGTTTGGAGTGTTGGCAGTCAATCACAGTGAAGCTCGTGCTCGGAAGGGTATGCGAATCCACCACTGCCCTAGATATCGAAAATTTTATTTTTTTAATTTCTCAGCAACTACTGAACGGATTTACACCATTTAAAAAAAGGTCGCTTTCTGAACCAAGCACTACCTTTTTGCCAAATTTGTGGTAATTCTGTTCAGGAGTTTCAGCTGTAGCCTTGCCTAAAGATTCCTATGGGAAATAGATTTTTTGACTCTTATTTTTTTAATTTCTCAGCAACTACTGAACGGATTTACACCATTTAAAAAAAAAGGTTGCTTTCTAAACCAAGCACTACCTTGTTTTCAAATTTGGGGTGATTCCGTTTAGCAGTTCGGGCTGTAGCCTGTCTCAAAATTTCCTATGGAAATTAATATGGGAAAACACGTTTTGGGACCCCCCCTTTTTTCTCAGTCCCTGCGTGATGTATCACCCCAAACTTTCAGGATAAGGGCTGACCTGGATAGACTTTTTTGGGGAGAATTACGCGAAGATTCGTCAAAAGACGCCAAAGTTATTAGCAAATCAGAAAATGCTTTTCCTATGGAAACTACGTTCTAACTATAACTACCTACTGGCGACTGCCAGTAGGTAATATATATGTATCGATCTCAGTCTAAAGTGTGACTTTCCAATCATTTGCATCATAAATATAATGAAATAGTAGAAATACAGCGATTTTTCAAACATTGAAAATATAAAGGTAATTAGTACCAGCTAAGAAATATGCTTTCGTTAAAAACAAGAGTAAGGATTAAGAATCAATATATTAGTCTTTTTTTGAGGACATTCATATTTTGTCCATTTTCCATGGCAGGGAAGTCAGTTCTCTGTAATCCCTATAGCTTTGCCTTCCAACACTGCTACACCCCAAAAACCATTTTAAAGTAACTGCAAAACCAGAACACCCTTTACTAAACAACTAATACTCTTTGCTTTGAAACAAAATCTGAATGAATCCTCAAAAAAAACACAATTGAAGTTCCAACTCAATTTATAGGACTTTAGTGCACTGATGCCCTCCATGGGTTGTGAGCTAATATGGGAACCATCAGGTAATCAGTGAAAAATGTATAAGCCATCAGCTTTACAATTGACTTCAAACTTCATAAAATGTTATAGGGGATAAGCTGGAAAGTGGAGTTGGTCATCTCACATTCACAAAATTTTACTCGTATGGTAAACTAATGTCCAAAACACAGCTACCATGAAGTACTGAAATTGAAGTGGCTCCTTTAAAAACAGGTTTTACTCTTAAAAATAACATTTTAAAGTTTAAAACATGATCTCAATCAATTTCCATTGACACCAAATTGAAAAATGTAGGACATTTTCTCAACTGGTTTCATGTCCCTCGGGTGTCGATCAATAAAGGGTCTTAATGATATTTGCTGTACTTAAACATGTGACTTCAATTTTTTAATACTTATTAATAGACATAAATGTAATTCAACATTTTTTACTGAGCCTTATTACCTGTCAACACTTTTACTGCATTAAATGAAAGATTAACTTTACACTGATTTTAGAGGTGTCATTTGTATTCTGTTTAACATACTACGGGCCTCATTTACAGTTTGACGTCTGTTATACTTTGTCACAAACATGGTGGGTGTCCTCTCTGTCGTATTACAAGTGCCACAGGGACTGATTTAGAACTTGGTGAACAGGTTACTTTGTCACAAATGTGATGGATATTCCATTTGCCTTCTTACAAGTGCTTTGTATGATATGGCACTTGGAATAAGGCGGACAGAATATTCATCACATTTGTGAAGCAGTACCCTCTACCACACTCTAAACCAGACTCATAGTCTATCATGTGTTTGTAATATGGTGAGCGGGATGTCTTCCACATTTGTGACAGAATGTTGTATTTAAGAACCTCTAAAAAAGGCCCTGTTGTATTCATGTGTACTCTCTTTATTAGATTATGGCCTTAATAAATAATCAATTAATTAATTAATTCATTCATTCATTATTTGACACTCATAGTACAGTAAATTCATTGGATGCTTCATACTTTAAAGAAAGTAAGTTAACATTGCAGGTCAGTATTGCTGCATGGCTAATTTGACCCTTTTTATATGTATATTTTGCAGAAAGAAGAGTTGCCGGATCCTGCTGCCCAGGACCTGTACGAATTCCGCTTTAGTGACTTCCCAGTAACCGAACACGAACTGATAAAGTCTGGAATCAGACTGTTCTTTGAGATAAATGTGGTTGACAAGTTTAAAGTCCCCGCAGATGTAAGATTCCTTTTCGAATGTGCCATTTCTTGCTTTATTTTAAGACTATGATAAAATATTTTTGAAGTGTGTTGGTTTTTATTTTGTGGTGTAGATGTTATCTCATTCTTGATGTTAAGGGGAATACCAATGAAATGACAACCAAATTTGCATAAGATGTCTTGCACAATTCTTCATACTATATGATGGGATATATTAGTAACTGAATCTTCCAGCTCCAAGCAATAACAGTTCTTGCCACAATCATCACTAGGTAAATGAAGCTGTTTATCTTCTTGGCCTACTCCAAGCTTGATGGTAACCACAACAGGTTGCAGACTCAGACCTAGTCATCTCCCAAGTATTTAATATATTAAAGACCAGTACCTACATAATTTTGGGCAAGTGGCTAACTTTAATTCTATTATTCCAATCACTTAGGAATGGGGCATTGAGGACTTTCTACAACACAAAACCACAATTACACTTTAGTGGATCATATAGTGTGCAGTAGTGTTGCACTCTATATTTTGAAATGCAGACAACAATGTGCATTAACGTTCCCAAGTTTCTTTATTAATTGGATTTGGTATACACCACAACCACGGTATTGCCTATCATCTATCATGGTAAATCCTTGTAGAGTGTAAACTGCAATGGAGAAAGTGCGCAACCTCAGCATATCCCCTACCAGTCCTAAATTGAGGTGCAAGTATTTGGATTTACCAATACTGATTCTTCAAATTGGATATTATTTATTTATTTCACCCAGCTCATGAGTTGTGATGGGCTTCTTAGTCAAAGAAAGGACGATTCATTATGATCAAGGCGTTTTCGGGCTCAAGCAGTATTAAAGCCTACTGTACCTGTTTAGTTTCAGGTCAAGTTATTCCTGTCATCACAATATTTATATTTGTATGTTCATGTTCTTCAGTGCTTCTTCCCGATATGAAACCATGTTGGATTGGAGACTAAGCCCCGGCTCAGTTTAGCCAGCTACTTGGCCAAAATGCTTCCAACACAACTTTGCAGCAAAATTAGCATTAAAGAATCAGGGAGTCAGGCAGGTTGGTGCCAGTTCATGCAAGTCATTAATGGTTACTTCATTATAGGAGGCTGGGTGGAGCTGCCCTCTCTCGCTAATACAAACCAATTCATGAAAAACAGGACAAAGTGGGCAGCAAATGTTTGGTATATTTCCACTGCGATCTTAACGAGTCCTGTAGTTTGGCATTCGGTGCTTAGTTCATAATTTCCTGAACTTCCTGCAGTATAACTCAGAAGATTAGTGGAATCTGGTCCAGAGAGAGATCAATTTTCTGTTGATAAGTTACAAGGAGAAATGTATAGAATTCTTCCACACTTTTTTATCACTGATTCAAATTCTCCAGTGAATTAAAAAGCATCTCAACCCTTTACATCCAGTTTTGATTTCGCATCATTGCTGCTAGTGGTGCACTAATCTTATGCACAAATTAGAGGATCCAGCGTTTGTAGACTAAAGCATTCTCATATAGCTTATTCAGCTATAACCATGTAATATGTGCTTTAAGCTGCATACAATTTTGGATAGCCATACTTGTCCTCAGATCTCCCAGTGACGCATTAACGAGAACTTCAAATAAAAGATACTGGAACTGAATGATGGATTGCTAGTGATGAACCGTAAACATCTATTGTTGCCTTTTCATCAAAGGCGTTAGTTATTTCTTCGAGAAAGCCTTCTGTAAAGTCTTGATCAAATATGTTATGGCTCCCATGTGGTTGATAACTCAGTCCGGTTTTTAAAATCTTCAGTGTGCTTGACAAATAGCTCCTTAATAATGTGTTCTAATTTTTAGTCTCTAGTTAAGTATAAATACTTGGAAGTAAGTGGTTCACTTAATTTCCACTTCCAACCCTTCAGGACTTCCCACCCAAAAAAATGTTCTCTGACATCAGACTCCTGCCCTGATGGAAATAAATTCCACTGCCTAAAAATCTCACCGTTAAAATCCATATATTACATACTATATTTAGGACATTTTAAAAAGTTAAATTTGTTGGTAAAAAAGTTACAAATAAGTTGTGTCTCTGATGTTCTGTAAAACACCTTAAAAAGCATGTAATTTAATTTTTTTAACAGTCAATGTTAAATATTCAAACATATATAAGGTGAATTATAACGTTTTAACTAACAAAAACGACTTATTGTAAAGCTATAAATATAATTTAGAATTTCAAATTAGATTTAATAAAAAAGTTATAAAAGTTATTTACGATCTTTCCGATGCATGAATAGTCTTATCTTTCAGCAGGAAGGATTTGGTGTAGTTTTTCTCATAAGTGTCAGCCTTTCAGGTATCCAAACTTCCCATAAAAATACGAGGAAGCATCCAATACCAATGAATGAAAATTGCAATTCTTGTTTTGGAGGGTAGTGTGTCTAAATTCCAAAGCTCAAAACTCTCAAACCTATTTAGCGTTAATATGCACATTTGTATCTGTATTGAGCGATTCTGATAACAGGGTACAATACATTATCTTTCACAGATTGCAGGACTCTTTCTATGTATCAAATATCCACAAATTCATCATTGAGTGTTAAATTGTTCCCGTTGTTACAGGTTCTCACACGATGGATGTACACAGTAAGGAAAGGATATCGTGACATAACATATCACAACTGGCGGCATGGGTTCAACGTAGGACAAACAATGTTTGCATTACTCATGGAAAGTATACTTATCCTTTTTCCTGTGTCTTGTTATCTGTAAAATATATATGTAGACCCTGGACTTTATGCATTCATTTACACAGATTTTTTCTTTTGTAGACTGGAAAATTAAAGAAATATTATTCTGATCTGGATGCTTTTGCAATGGTTGCTGCTGCTTTCTGCCACGATATTGATCACAGAGGCACAAATAATTTGTATCAAATGAAGTAAGTGAAAAATATACTGCTTGAAAGGCCATCATAAGTTTATTTCTTACATTTATAAAATGCTGAAAGTAATTTGTCTTTGAACACTATAAATTGATTGCTTTTGGATGCATCGCTTACTTCGCTAGAGGAAGTAGCCTTGTCCTGCCTGCTTATGAGGCAGAAGTGAAATATTTGTAAGAAGATAAGAGACAGAAGAACTTTCACATGGAAAGGATTCTGGTTCCTAGACTTTAAGTCTTTAATATCTTGCACATGAAAAAGCAGTTGTCAAGGGGGAACTGCATAAAGGAAGATTTTGGTGGATACAATGTTTATGTAAATCAATACTGGATAGTTGCCCCCCAGCTCTGCATTGAAATGAACTAGTGCCAGAAATATGGATGAATGAGTGAATAATGAAATAATGCATGGCATCTAAGCTGCTGTCAATGAACAAAGATGATGTATCTTCAAATATACAGTATTCTGTGGGACACCCCCGCGCCGCACGGCCACCAGCTGCTGCGTGTGTTCCCCTCTGCCTGCCTTCTGCCTCGCTGACGCCGTGGTCGCTCCCCTCTGGTTTCCCAGTTGTTTTGCCCTAAATTTGTGCTTGTCTGTTTCTGCCGTCTGCTCGCGTATTTTGCTGTTTTTCCTTGTTTTGCCCTAAATTTGTGCTTGTCTGTTTCTGCCGTCTGC
Organism: Lissotriton vulgaris; assembly: GCF_964263255.1. NCBI lineage: Eukaryota > Metazoa > Chordata > Amphibia > Caudata > Salamandridae > Lissotriton > Lissotriton vulgaris. The sequence goes on along the minus strand of NC_141693.1, from coordinate 892,055,480 downwards.
TCGCGTATTTTGCTGTTTTTCCTTGTTTTGCCCGTAATTTGTGCTTGTCTGTTTCTGCCGCCTGCTCGCGTATTTTGCTGTTTTTCCTCGTTTTGCCCGTAATTTGTGCTTGTCTGTTTCTGCCGTCTGCTCGCGTATTTTGCTGTTTTTATTTGTTTTGCCCTAAATTTGTGCCTGTTAATTTCTTTGTATCCCCTGTGCCGTGTCCAGTTTCCTTCCTGATTGGCCGCCTACCTCGCCGCCCTCCGCTCTCGCTTCCCGCCACCGACATTGGCCCCGCCCCTTTTTCTCTTCTGTTCCCTCCCCGCTCCCGCCTCCCAGCTGCTCCGCCCACCCGCGCACTTCGCCTTAAATGGCGACCGTGCGGACGCGCAGCGGTCACGCGCAGCGGGCGCGCCGATTGTGCGCCGAAGGCGCGCCAAAGGTAAGCCCGTCTACGCCCGTCCGCGACCGGATCACGACCAGCGCCAGGACCCCTGGCCCACGAAGACCCCGACCGACCCGCCTGACGTACTCCGCCGCCACCCTCACCGCTCTCAACACCGGCCGACTCCCAGAATGCCATCAAGCCTCTCCACGACGTACCCACGGACCCTTCAGCTGCCACGCCTGCAAGTTCACCTGCATCCGGACCTGCCTCGCACCAGCACCCACCAAGCCGAACACCAGCAGTACCCACCTCAAGTGCATCCTGCTCAACACCCGCTCCATCCACAGACATGCCATCGAACTCTGGAACCTCCTCGACACCACAGCTCCAGACGTTGCCTTCCTCACGGAGACCTGGATGAACGCCTCTTCAGCTCCCGACATCGCCATCGCCATCCCAGAGGGCTACAAGATCGTCCGGAGGGACCGAAACGCCAACCAGATGGGAGGAGGCATCGCCATCATCCACAGGAGCACCATCCGTCTCACGACCAGCACCGACAACTCCCTGACCACCGCCGAACACCTGCATTTCCAGATCCACACCAACCCGAACACCACCCTCAGAGGCACCCTGATCTACCGACCCCCTGGACCACGCACACAATTCAGCGAGGACATCGCCGACTTCGTCAGCCCACATGCCCTCCCCTCCGCTGACTACATCCTCCTGGGAGACCTCAACTTCCATCTGGAGAACAACAACGACCGCAACACCAGCACCCTGCTCGACAACCTCACCAACCTGGGACTCAAGCAACTGGTGTCCACCCCCACCCACCTCGCCGGACACACACTCGACGCTGTCTTCTCATCCAGCAAGGACATCAACTTCAGCCACACCACAGAGCTTCAATGGACGGACCACAGCTGCGTCCACTTCACCTTCAAGAAAACAACGACCCACCACCACCAGCAACAGACCGCCCGCAGAAGCTGGAACAAGATCACAGCAGACCAGCTCGCCACCTCCCTGAGCCAGCACCCTCCTGCCAGCTCAGCGAACCCCAGCCAGGCCGCCGACAACCTCACGAAGTGGATCAGCAACTGCGCGGACGAACTCGCCCCACTGAGGACCCCGCCCAGCAGACCCGGCAGCAAGAAAGCCCCATGGTTCACCGACGAACTCAAGAGCTCCAAGAAGAAATGCCGAGCCCTCGAGAAAGTCTGGAGAAGGGAACCGACACCGGACAACAGGACCTCCTTCAAACTTGCCACCCGGAAACACCACCAGCTGATCCGCGCCGCCAAGAAAACAGCATTCAAGGACCGGTTGGACAACAACGCACACAACTGCAAGGAACTCTTCAACATCGTCAAAGAGCTTTCCAACCCCAGCGCAGGAAACAACGACATCACCCCATCGCAAGACCTCTGCAACTCCCTGGCTTCATACTTCCACAACAAGATCGCGGACATACACAACAGCTTCAACAACCAACCAACGCACACCATGACCGAACAACCACCCCCCACCACCACCCTCCGCGCCTGGACCCCGATCAGCACCGAAGACACCATCCGCACGATGAACTCCATCCACTCCGGATCACCGACCGACCCCTGCCCTCACCACGTCTTCAACAAAGCCGACGCTGTCATCGCACCCCACCTGCGAGACATCATCAACACATCCCTCGACACCACCATCTTCCCCGAGAGCTGGAAACACGCCGAACTCAGCGCCCTACTCAAGAAACCAACAGCGGACCCCACCGACCTCAAGAATTACCGCCCCATCTCGCTCCTCCCGTTTCCAGCCAAAGTCATCGAGAAGACCGTCAACAAGCAGATGGCCGCTTTCCTCGAGACGAACGGATCCCTCGACCCCTCACAGTCCGGCTTCCGAGCCAACCACAGCACCGAGACCGCCCTCATCGCCGCCACCGACGACATCCGAGCCCTGATGGACAATGGAGAAACAGCGGCCCTCATCCTCCTAGACCTCTCCGCGGCATTCGACACGGTCTGCCACCGCACCCTAGTACGGCGCCTCAGCAACGTCGGAATCCAGGACAAGGCGCTGGAGTGGATCACCTCCTTCCTCGACGGGAGAACACAGAGAGTCCGCCTACCACCGTACAAGTCAGAGGCCACCGAAGTCATCTGCGGCGTCCCCCAAGGATCATCTCTGAGCCCCACCCTCTTCAACGTCTACATGAGCCCCCTCGCGGCCATCGTACGCAAACACAACCTCAGCATAATCTCCTACGCCGACGACACCCAGCTGATCCTCTCCCTGACCAACGACCCCGCCGCCGCCAGAGCCAACCTGCACGAAGGGATGAAAGAGGTAGCCGAGTGGATGACGACCAGCCGCCTGAAACTGAACTCGGACAAGACGGAGGTCCTCATCCTGGGCTCCTCTCCCTCCGCCTGGGACGACTCCTGGTGGCCTCCCGCCCTGGGCACCGCACCCAAACCGACAGACCATGCACGCAACCTGGGCTTCATCCTGGACTCCTCCCTCTCCATGACCAGGCAAGTCAACAACGTCTCCTCGGCATGCTTCAACATCCTACGCATGCTACGGAAGATCTTCTGGTGGATCCCCACCGAGACCAGGAAGACCGTCACCCAGGCCCTCGTCACCAGCCGACTGGACTACGGCAACGCCCTCTACGCCGGGACCACCGCCAAGCTCCAGAAGAGACTCCAGCGGATCCAGAACGCCTCAGCCAGACTCATCCTCGACATCCCACGAACCAGCCACATCTCCGGACATCTGCGAGACCTTCACTGGCTCCCCGTCAACAAAAGAATCACCTTCCGCCTCCTCACCCACGCACACAAAGCCCTACACGACCAAGGCCCGAGCTACCTCAACAGCCGAGTCAACCTCTACGCTCCCAAACGCCACCTCCGATCAGCCAACCACGCCCTCGCCGCCGTCCCCCGCATCCGAAGAGCGACTACAGGAGGAAGGTCCTTCTCCCACCTGGCCGCCAAGACCTGGAACTCCCTCCCGACCGACCTGCGCCTGACCCAAGACCACCTCTCCTTCAGGAAGAAGCTGAAGACCTGGCTGTTCGAGCAGTAGCGGCTCCCCACCCCCCCCCCCCCCAGCGCCTTGAGACCCCACGGGTATGTAGCGCGCTTTATAAGTGTCACTGATTGATTATTCTATAGTGAAAAAATACCCCCTTTTCACCTTCAAGGGATTGTATAGCCATTATTTTATGATACCAAAATGATTGAGTGGCATATTATCATTATGTAAATTTGTAAAGTGCACCTGATACCTATTAAGGTGTCCTGGTGCATGTAACAGCCAAAGGCACAACTGGATTGCCCTGAGCAACAATCTAAAGTGTGTAAAGCTAGGTTCTAAGTTATTTGTTGAAAGGAAAGAACTCCCTGATGGCAGGAGGAGGACGAGGAAGGTTGTTCCAAAGATGAGCGCCCTGACCAGAAAATGTTTGTGAGTACTCTTTGTATTTGTATTTGTATTTGTGGGGGTATTTGTAAAGCGCGGCGTTCGCTCCGGAGGGAGCATCTTGGCGCTGAGTGTTCTTGAGGGCCGGTCTGAGAACAGAGCGGGAGTTAGATGGCTGCTTTAGTGAGATCGTCGGGGAGGCTGAAGATCCAGGTCTTAAGAGCCTTTCTGAATGGTTTTTCTTGTGTTATTTGCCTAAGGTGTTTGGGCAAATTGTTCCATGCCTTGGTGGCTAGGTGGCTAACGGTTTTACCTCCTTTCGTCTTCAGATTGTATTTTGCAGGCAGGATGAGGTTGTCCTGTGCTGAACGGAGAGATCGCCTGGGGATGTAGTGGGGAAAACGTTTGAGGAGGTATTTGGGCCCGGATTTGTTGAAGGATCTGAAGGCGATGATTAGAATCTTAAATAGAATTCTCTTGTGGAGAGGTAGCCAGTGTAAGGAACGAAGAGCTGCGGAGGTGGACGCTCTCCGGGGCAGTTTGAGTACAAGACGAGCAGCTGTATTTAGCACGCTCTGGAGTTTAGCGAGAGTGCTCTTTTTTGTCCCTGCCAGTAGGCCGTTGCAATAATCTAATCGGGAGATTATAAGGGCCACTGTTACGCTCTTTCTGGCATCGAGGGGGAGGAAGTTAAAGAACTTTCTTAGGGATCTTATTGTCCCGAAGCATTTGCCGGCTACAGTCTTAGCATGGTGGTCGAAAGAAAGATCTGAGTCAAAGATGACGCCTAAGTTCCTGGCTGTAGTTACAGTTTGGGGGGGGGCGATAGAGTCGTCAGGCCACCAGAGGGCTGGGCAGAAGGGGGTATTCTTGCCGATTGGGAGAATCTCCGTTTTATTAGAGTTACACTTTAAGTGATTGGCATTCATCCAATGGAAGACTTTCGTAAGGCAGTTCTTAAGGTTGAGTTCTGCAGTGGTGGAGCTACCATCCAGAGGCACGATGAGCTGGGTGTCATCGGCGTAGGAGGTTACAGGGATTCCAAAGGATTCAATCAGAGACAGAAGGGGAATGAGGTAGATGTTGAAAAGGAGGGGGCTTAGGATCGAACCCTGCGGGACACCTGAGAAGATCGTTTTCTCTTTTGAGTGAAAAGGGCCCAGAGCAACAGTCTGAGATCGGTCAGCCAAGAATGATTTTAACCAGGCAAGGGCGTGGTCTGAGATCCCTATGTTCATCAGTCTACTGATGAGGATGGAGTGGGAGATGGTGTCGAACGCCGCGGTCAGGTCAAGAAGGATGAGGATTGAATTTTTCCGCTGGTCTTGTAGCAGTTTGATCGTGTCTGATAGTTCTATCAGTGCTGTTTCCGTCGAATGTTTAGGCCGGAAACCAGACTGCTGCGGGTGGAGTATATTGTTTACTTCCAGGTAGTGTCTGAGTTCTCTGTAGACCAGTTGCTCGGTGATTTTTCCTAAGGCTGGGAGTAATGAAATCGGGCGAAGATTAGTCAGGTCGGATGGTGGTTTATTAGCCTTTTTCATCAGAGGCTTGACGATTCCTTTCTTCCACCGGGGGGGGACAATTCCTGTGTTAAGTGAGGAGTTGACTATGTCGTTAATTACTGGGTTGATCACATCGATGATTTGGTGAAGGATTTTGGGAGGACAGGGGTCGGAGGGGGAGCCAGATTTACAGGCCAGGATGACTTCTCTAGTTTGCGCAAGAGTTACAGGGGAGAACCTGCTTAAATTTCCAGGAAGGGAGTCAGAGGGAGGGGGGAGAGGGGAAGAACAGAAAGGAGGAAAATTGCTTTGAATGGAAACAATTTTCTCTTCAAAGTAGTCGGAAATTTTATCGCATAAGTCCTGAGATGGAGGTATTTCGGGTTGCAGAGTTTTGGGGTGGGTGAAGGACTTTACTATGGAGAACAGGGTCTTTTGTTTTTGGTGGGATTCTTTGATGGCGTTCATATAGTAGGACTTCTTGGCTGTTTTAATACTCGAAAGATAGGCTTTTCTTGTTTGAGTGTATAAGAGACGATCGTCAATGTCATAGGACTTACGCCATTTTCGCTCTGCTTTTCTACAGAGTAGGTGAGAGGTGGCCAGTTCGGGAGTGAACCAGGGGGCATTGCTCTTGGATTTCCTATGAGAAGTGCCTTGACGTTTGGGGGGGTTTCTGGTTGTCATTTCCTGCGTGAGCCAGTTGTAAAAGAGGTCGGCGTCGGTTTCTGCGTTTCCGGTCAGAGTAGGGGTATGGGATTGATCCATAGGATTAAGAGTCAAGCTTTCTTGGACTTTTTTCCAGTTAATGGAATTGGGGGTGAGTGAGTTAGTATTGTTACGGGAAGGGAAACGAACACTGTGGATGTGAAACAAGATCAGGCTGTGGTCAGTCCAGATCTGAGGGAGTGGGGGTAGGGTGACGAGGGAAGAGAGATTGGTGCAAACAGCATCAAGGGTATGCCCAAGCAGATGGGTAGGCTGTGAGACTAGTTGTTGGAGTTTAAACATTTCTAGTGTTTGAAGGAAGTTGATGGCTTGGGTATCAGATTTGGAGTCGAGGTGTAGGTTGAAATCCCCGAGTAAGGTGAAGTGGGGGTATCGGAGGAGAAAGTGGCCCAGTGAGTCGCACAGTGAATCAAGAAATTCGGTGGCGTTACCAGGTGGGCGGTAAATGAGGCCACCAGAGAAGGAGGTTTGCTCATTCAGTTTGATTGAGAAACCTAGCCCTTCCGTGTTTTTTAGGGGTTCAAGGTTGAAGGTGTGGCATGGGAAGGTGTTCCTGAGTATTATGGCGACACCTCCTCCTCTGCCTTTTGGTCTGTCCTGCCTAAAGAATGAGTAGCCTTGAGGTAGGGAAACGGTAATATCGGGATTGCTGTCTTCAGTTAACCAGGTTTCGGTTATTAGTAGGCAGTCCAGGTCAGAGTCGCAGATGAGGTCGTGGATGTCTTGATTATGCTTACACATAGAGCGTGCGTTAATCAGACCTCCTTTAAAAAGCGTTGGTGTGGCCTTGGTGTGCGACAGGGGAGAGGGTGTAGAGGCTGGGTGATTAGTAGTCGTCCAGTTACAATTTTTACAGCTGATATTGCCCACAGACTTAGTTAGATCGAGTGTACAAGGGCAGTGTTTGCCACCTCGTAACCGATGGAGTTCGTCGGGGGGATATCTAATGACAGTCGGGTTTTGCGCAGGGTTTCGTGCGCTGGGCGCGGCCTTGGCGCGGACGGGCGCAGACGGGCTTGCCTTAGGCGCGCCTTCGGCGCGCAGACGGCGCTCCCGCTGCGCTCGTCCGCTGCGCTTGGTTGGTCGACACATTTGTACTGGTCGGTGGGCGTGGCCTCGCAGTGGGCGTGGCTCCGCCTTTTGGCGCGCTGGCGCTGTTGTGCTTGCCTGAAGGGCGGGGGTCTGTGTGAGCGCGAAGAGGCAGCGCTTCAAACACAGGTGAGGAGGTTGTTTACAAAGTGATTAAAATAGTGGTGACAATTTTTAAAACAAGATTCAGAGAACTAAACCTCCGGCTTTCCGCCTCAGAGGCTGTCAAGAATAGTGGTCGTTGCGCTGTCCAAGCGTTTTTATGTACTGGTCGGTGGGCGTGGCCTCGCAGTGGGCGTGGCTCCGCCTTTTGGCGCGCTGGCGCTGTTGTGCTTGCCTGAAGGGCGGGGGTCTGTGTGAGCGCGAAGAGGCAGCGCTTCAAACACAGGTGAGGAGGTTGTTTACAAAGTGATTAAAATAGTGGTGACAATTTTTAAAACAAGATTCAGAGAACTAAACCTCCGGCTTTCCGCCTCAGAGGCTGTCAAGAATAGTGGTCGTTGCGCTGTCCAAGCGTTTTTATGTACTGGTCGGTGGGCGTGGCCTCGCAGTGGGCGTGGCTCCGCCTTTTGGCGCGCTGGCGCTGTTGTGCTTGCCTGAAGGGCGGGGGTCTGTGTGAGCGCGAAGAGGCAGCGCTTCAAACACAGGTGAGGAGGTTGTTTACAAAGTGATTAAAATAGTGGTGACAATTTTTAAAAACAAGATTCAGAGAACTAAACCTCCGGCTTTCCGCCTCAGAGGCTGTCAAGAATAGTGGTCGTTGCGCTGTCCAAGCGTTTTTATGTACTGGTCGGTGGGCGTGGCCTCGCAGTGGGCGTGGCTCCGCCTTTTGGCGCGCTGGCGCTGTTGTGCTTGCCTGAAGGGCGGGGGTCTGTGTGAGCGCGAAGAGGCAGCGCTTCAAACACAGGTGAGGAGGTTGTTTACAAAGTGATTAAAATAGTGGTGACAATTTTTAAAACAAGATTCAGAGAACTAAACCTCCGGCTTTCCGCCTCAGAGGCTGTCAAGAATAGTGGTCGTTGCGCTGTCCAAGCGTTTTTATGTACTGGTCGGTGGGCGTGGCCTCGCAGTGGGCGTGGCTCCGCCTTTTGGCGCGCTGGCGCTGTTGTGCTTGCCTGAAGGGCGGGGGTCTGTGTGAGCGCGAAGAGGCAGCGCTTCAAACACAGGTGAGGAGGTTGTTTACAAAGTGATTAAAATAGTGGTGACAATTTTTAAAACAAGATTCAGAGAACTAAACCTCCGGCTTTCCGCCTCAGAGGCTGTCAAGAATAGTGGTCGTTGCGCTGTCCAAGCGTTTTTATGTACTGGTCGGTGGGCGTGGCCTCGCAGTGGGCGTGGCTCCGCCTTTTGGCGCGCTGGCGCTGTTGTGCTTGCCTGAAGGGCGGGGGTCTGTGTGAGCGCGAAGAGGCAGCGCTTCAAACACAGGTGAGGAGGTTGTTTACAAAGTGATTAAAATAGTGGTGACAATTTTTAAAAACAAGATTCAGAGAACTAAACCTCCGGCTTTCCGCCTCAGAGGCTGTCAAGAATAGTGGTCGTTGCGCTGTCCAAGCGTTTTTATGTACTGGTCGGTGGGCGTGGCCTCGCAGTGGGCGTGGCTCCGCCTTTTGGCGCGCTGGCGCTGTTGTGCTTGCCTGAAGGGCGGGGGTCTGTGTGAGCGCGAAGAGGCAGCGCTTCAAACACAGGTGAGGAGGTTGTTTACAAAGTGATTAAAATAGTGGTGACAATTTTTAAAACAAGATTCAGAGAACTAAACCTCCGGCTTTCCGCCTCAGAGGCTGTCAAGAATAGTGGTCGTTGCGCTGTCCAAGCGTTTTTATGTACTGGTCGGTGGGCGTGGCCTCGCAGTGGGCGTGGCTCCGCCTTTTGGCGCGCTGGCGCTGTTGTGCTTGCCTGAAGGGCGGGGGTCTGTGTGAGCGCGAAGAGGCAGCGCTTCAAACACAGGTGAGGAGGTTGTTTACAAAGTGATTAAAATAGTGGTGACAATTTTTAAAAACAAGATTCAGAGAACTAAACCTCCGGCTTTCCGCCTCAGAGGCTGTCAGCCTGTCATTTCAGTTTAGCACTTGAAATGAGCAAGTTGGCATCAGCAGAGTGCAGAAAATGCTTAGGGTAGAACCGTTGAAATTTCTGTTGAAAGATAGGTCGAGCTTGATGAATCACCATGTGAACAATACAGAGGGATTTGAACATACTCCTTTCAGGCAAAGGCAAGCAGTGAAGAAATTCAAGTCTTCAGATGCAGAGGAGTGACAGATCAAGCCTAGCTTAGCAGTTTGAATTCTGTAAAGATCATTGAAAAGGTAAACAGGAGAGCCAAGACATAACTAATTGCAATAGTATAATCTGCTCAAAATGAAGGACAGAACCACTAGGGTTCAGGTATGACTAGGAAGAATAAGGAAAAAATTACTAAGAGTTTTCAGTAGAGGAAAGCAGGTAGAAGATACTATATTAGCGTGGCTTGAAAGGATTAATTCTCATCAAAATGGAACCCAAGATTTCTGGCAGAGGGGGTACCTGTAGGACCTGTGTTCCCTTGAAAAGGCCAAAAAAACTCTGGAATTGTATAAGAGGGCTTACCAATAGAACAAAGTTTAGAGGAAATAATATGCTTCTTATAACCTTTGTAAGTGGCCTTAAATTTAAGTTTAAGGTCAGAGGCTTAGTTAAACCGGCATCGTTATAACACGGAGCAGAAGGACTTAATATGTAGTTGTTTATTTTTGGGTAGAACAGTATCAAGAGCAGTTGTTATATGTTAGTAACTTTTCATCGACTGAATAGCCAGATAAGGAAGAATTTGTTTATTCTAAAGTATCTGATAGAACCTTATGAGGCAGTCTAAACTACGGATGAACAAGGACAGATGTACTTCAAGTCCACTCTTATACGTGACTTATCTGATAACCATGCTCGGAATAGAATTTGAAAATGGTTTGATAAGATCTGCGTTTTAATAAACACCACAGTAATCAGTCCCAAGGGAGTGAATATAAGGTCCAGCCTATGGCCAGCTTTATACATAACAACTAGATTACATAGCAACCGCAACTTTGTATTATAGCAGTCAAAGCCCTGATTGGATTATGAAAAAATATAAGTCTGAATGGGAAGGTTTGCATAACTCAGAAATTCAGATCTAGTCTAGGGTGTTTTTGGTGGATCCATGTTAAAATATCGATATAAGAAATATTGATGAAAACAATATCGATGTAAAAATATCGATAACAAAAATATCGCCTCCCTATACTGAAAAAGGTAAGTACAGTAATATCAGCTCAAAAATATCGATGTAAAAAATATAGATGTAAAAAATATCGACTTTAAAAAGTGACATAACTTTAATTAAATTAATTAAATCTTAATATTATTATTAACAAATTAAATTAATTTTAATATATAGTTTAACTAATTATAACAAATAAACTAAATGTAATAAATATAAACACAAAAAAGTGTACATATACATATATTTACTTAAATACATTTTATTAACTATTATCTATATTCAATTTATAAACTTTATTATTTATATAAAAATAAAATAAAAACATATAAATAATTAAAAATAAATAAAAATATTTAATATATTCTATATTTAATTAACACATTAAACTATTAAAAAATAATAATACATACTTTTAAAAACAAAATAAAAACATTAATAGTTAAAACATTCGATAGTGGGAGGGTAAAAATTACTATTCCCACTCCAGTGACTGCAACAGTAGGGAAAGCGCTGGATAGCGTAGGGGTAAAAATTACTATACCCACTCCAGTGCGTGCAAGACTAGGGAAAACGCTTGATAGCATAGGGGTAAAATTTACAATTCCCACTCCAGAGATTGCAACAGTAGGGAAAGCGCTGGATAGCGTAGGGGTAAAAATTACTATTCCCACGGCAGTGAGTGCAACAGTAGGAAAAGCGCAGGATAGCGTAGGGGAGAAAATTACTATTCCCACTCCAGAGAGTGCAACAGTAGGGAAAGCACTGGATAGCGTAGGGGTAAAAATTACTATTCCCACTCCAGTGAGTGGAACAGTAGGAAAAGCGCTGGATAGCGTAGGGGTAAAAAATACTATTCCCACTCCAGTGAGTGCAACAGTAGGGAAAGCGCTGGATAGCGTCGGGGTAAAAATGACTATTCCTACTCCAGTGAGGGCAACAGTAGGGGAAAGTGCTGGATAGCGTAGGTGTAAAATTTACTATTCCCACTTCAGAGAGTGCAACAGTAGGGAAAGCGCTGGATAGTGTAGGGGTAAAAATTACTATTACCACTGCAGTGAGTGCAACAGTAAGGAAAGCGCTGGATAGCTTAGGGGTAAAATTTACCCTTCCCACTCCAGTGAGTGCAACAGTAGGGAAAACGCTGGATAGTAGAGGGGTAAAAATTACTATTCCCACTCCAGTGAGTGTAACAGTAGGGAAAGCGCAGGATCCCAAAACAATAACAAATAAAAATAACAAAATTTTCAATAAATTTAATTTCTAATTTTAACATAATTAATATATAAATATAAATATATTATTCTTAATAAATATAAAAAATAATTATTTAGTACTATAAACTCCACAACAAATACCTAAAATTAATTACACAATTACATTTAATATTTACTAATCAATTAATGAAAAATTATTTATTATTATTAATTAATTCAACAAGTAATTACTTACCAGCTTTCACACCATTTACACATATAAACACCACAACACACACCTAAAATTAATTACACAATTACAATTAATAATTACCAATGAATTATTTAAAATTATTTTTTATTATTTAATAATTAACAAATTAATTACTTACCAGCTTTCACACCATTTACACATATATACACAACACACACCTAAAATTAATTACACAATTACAATTAATAATGACTAAATAAGGAATAGAAATTAATTTTAAACTATTTAATAATTGATCAATAAAAAATTAATTACTTACCACCCTTCACACCATTTACATATATAAACACAACACACACCTAAAATAAATTAAACAATTAACATACTTAATTATTAATTAACTAATTGAAAGTAATTATTAACTAATTATTAAACTATAATTAATTATTTAATTAACACATTAATTAATCAATTAATTTTACATAATTAAATTACTTCCCACCCTATTCCCCTATAAACCCACAACCCGCTACGGAACAAATAACGTAAAATTAAACTTAAACAAAATTAATACGTAGAAAAATTCTAAAACATATAATAAAATGACAAACAATTCTTATTAAAAACACTAAAATACATAACATTATTAAAAAATCGATATTTTAGTAAACTATATTTTTGTAAACGATATTTATCACAACAATATTATTGTAATCGATATTACTTACCTGTCAGTCGATATTCTTGTTATCTATATTTTTGTGGTCGATATTTCTTCACAACGATATTTCTGCGGCGATATTTTTGTTACACGATATTTCCCCGTCGATATTCCTGCTCTGCACCAGTTTTTGGTGTAAGTTAGGGAGGTGGTGACAATATTAATGCATGTAGAATCCTGGAATACATGGAGCAGAAAATAATTGTCTAGAGGTTTGGTGGGAAAGTTACTCGGCCAGCTTAGCATAACAGGACCAACAGGTGCTGCCTGATATTATGTTATGCAATAAGTCATCTATATCCGCACATATGAATAAGCTTCTTGGTGCTGCAATATCAACTTAACTTATTTAGCCATATTCACAAAAATGAATCACTAAAATTACTGATCTAAGAGCCAGGTTTTCAAAATGTTTTTTGAAACAAAGCTAGGCAGTGGCATAAGTGCAAGAGCGTAGAATTCCAGAGATCAAGTACTACAAAGAAAATTGGAAATTGCTCTGTTGGAAGACTGCAAGATTCTAATGAGACTATCCCAGTTTATAGTGAGAAGGCTCTTTTTTTCCGATGGGTGGCCTTGTGTGCTACAGTCATACATTTATGATTTGTCTTTATTTATTATTGAGAACTAATTGATTGAGCTCAGAGTCAGCATGATGTGATCATTTCTGGAGCATCCTGAAACAATGTGTGTTGCTGTACTTTCCACTAACTGAAGATATTGGACCAGTTTAGCTGTTGGAGCAAAGTAAACTAAGTTTGCCTAGTCCAGGCTTGACCGGATTCATGTATTTGCAACTGGCAAGTGAAGACGAGACTCCAAGAAAGAAAGATTTATTTTCAGGACTTTAAGCGGAAAAAAACAGTTGTTGCCCACTTTGGTGGCCTGGTATTTCCAAGGGAGAAAAATATCAAGCAATATAACCAGACTTATTACAGCCTTTGTAGGGATGGGACGTGGACCCATAAGTGGAGGTAAACAGATGTTGCTCCATTCATCAGTTTGCTATGGCGTGAATATAACCTCTGCTTTAGACAGATCAAGTTTCAGAAAATTGGCAGGCAACCACATTTGGGTGGCTGCCAAGCAGTTGCTCAACATTTTTTGATTCTGAAAACATGATGACGTTGGAAAATGGCCCTCTCTGCAGGGTCACCCCGGAACGTTTTGCCTTCACCCTCCACTTTTTGCTGAATTCGTATTTGCTGGCCTTAGGACACTGAGTACTTTACCATTGCTAACCAGTGCTAACATGCATGTGCTCTCTCCTCTGAACGTGATAATATTAGCTCATACCCAGTTGACATATCTAATTTACTTATAAATCCCTAGTATAGTGCACTATATTTGCCCTGGGCCGGTAAATTAAATACTACTAGTGGGCCTGGAGCACCACTTGTGCTACTTAAGTAACCCTCTAAAACATAAGTAGCCCTCTTACTTAAGTACTTAAGTACTCATACTTGAGGACTTAAGTATGTATGTATGTATGTATGTATGTGTGTTCTTATATAGCGCTCGACTTACCCTTGGGCATCTCGGCGCTTGCATTGGGAACCCGTCCGGGCTTCTCCCTGTGAGATAACCCTACTGGGCATCCCCAAGGTGAAAGCCAGGCATCCCGCCGCGGGGGGGGGGCCTTAGTGGAGATTAAGCAAGCTATTGCCCAGAGTTGCAGAGTGTGAACCCGTGATTCGAGTAGGCACCGAAGTGAGAATTATCGAGTCCGTGGACACTTGGGCTCAGACCCTGCTGCGTCGGGAATTGAACCCTGGTCCTGGGTCTGACCTCTGCTTCAGGGTATGCCTGCTCTAACCAGTGAGCCACACTTCTCCACGGTAAGTAGTCCTCTAACCATGTTTCAGGCATGCATTGCAGAGCAAGGGTGTGCAGTATTCACTGCCATTTCTACCTGGCAAGATACACCTCTTGCGAGGCCCAATACTTCCCTTCTGGTACATGTAAGTCACCCCTAAAGTAGGCCCTGGACAATCCACAGGGCAGGGTGTAATGTATTTGAAAGGCAAGACATGTACTTTTAAGTTGTACATGCACTGGTAGTTTTTCACCATGACAAGGCCTATCTGTCCTATAAGATAACACTGGGATTACATTATTACATTTTATAAGTGTAATTCCCAGTTGTGAAGAGAGAGACTTTTCAAGTTTGTTGTCTCTGGAATCACAATTTAAAATGCAAACTTATGGGGAGGTTGGATTTTAAATTGCAATTATGAAAATGGCACTTTTAGAAGTTGGCATTTTTTTTTATTTAGCCATTTGGTGCTGGCTGCCTGTCAATGATACACGTCTGGGAAGGGTGACAGCTGGGCTTTGTGTATTCCCCCTAGACAGCTACGTACAATGGGAGCTTAAGTGTGACTTGATTGGCCATTCTGGCAGGATAGGAAAGAGGAGCTGGGCCCAACCTCACTTACACCTGAATAGGCTATGTCATATCCCCAGCAAAGGGCTGCAAATCCCCTTATAGTGAGTCTGGTTTCAAGGCAGGAAGGGAGGCCCTCTGTGCACTTCAAAAGGATCTCTTTAAAGTCTCCCCCATTTGAAAGGCACAACTGGGTGTAAGTACTGGATCTCTGACACCACCACTTCTATACACATCTGGACCTGTGAAGACTCTGCCAGGAAGAAGGACTGCTGTGCTGCTGGAAGACTGACTCTTTGCTAGACTACTGCTTTGCTGGATCCCCATCTTGCTGTGCTGCCCTGCTGCCCTTCTGCGGTTCGCCTGCCTGGGTGAGAAGGACTGGACCTGCATCACTTGAACCCAAAGTGACTCCAAGGGCTTGCTGGCTTGCCTTCAGATCCGAAGTCTCAGGGACATAAAAGACTTCCAACTGCTACACCCGCACTCTGCCATCTGTAAGTCTACCCTGCCAAGTTGTGCCACCCCAGTCGTGTACCCTTGGAAGCAGGCCTAAGGTGTTTAGCTCAGCAGAGCCAACATCGCCACTGCGGACACAGAACGAGCACATTATCGCTTTTCTGTGGGCAGCACTGACGCATCATCAATACTGCGTGGATCAGAACTGGTGCATCGTCCCTGTTGTGAAGACCAGAACTGATGTGTACATCCATGTTAGACACCACAGTTTAATGGCTTTGGTTTTGATGTAAAAGGGAGCTGTCCAAAAGGCTGCTCCCTGTCTGCATAAAGGGATGAATCCATTTTAGTGCTTGACCCCAAATCCACATCGCTTTGAGAGTTTTGATGCATATGGTATGGTCAATGTTGAATACTGCAGATAAGACTAAAAGCAGTAAAGCATCAACACCACGTCTGTCCACCAGTAAGTGCAGGTAATTTTGTACCAACAGCAAAAATTATTTGATTCTGTGACGTGGTCTATATCCAGCTTTGAAAGGGTCAAACAGTTCATTCTCTTCACCAAATTTCGGCAGCTGGTCAAAGATTATTCATTTCTGTAATATGCCTATATGATATAGCAAGGAAAAAAGGCGAAAATCACTAGGGTCATACACTACTTGCTTCCAGTTATCAGGAACTATGGGCCAGATTATCAACATTGAATTTTGTGAGTCCTCAATAGCGAATGTTACACATTCACTAATATGGAATTGCAAAACGCAATGTATTTAGGTTTCACAAAAAAATTGCAAGTCCTACATATTCCTTAATAGCGAATTGCAAATTGCGATTAGCTATTAAGGAATGCTATTAAGGTATGCCTTCCCATTTATTCCTAGAGGGCCATAGGAATGAATGGGAAGACATTCGCAAGTTGTGATTACCAAATTGGAAATTGCAAATTAATTACAAATGCAATTACAAGGGTGATAGGGGGCCAAAAGGCCACCCTGATGTACCCCCCAAAAAAATAAGTGTGCACATGTTGCGCACATACATAACCTAAGGGCTTGTGTGTGCGCCACATGGCACTTAGAAAAATGCAAAAATGTGCATTTTTCCAACTTCCAACTTCAAGTTGGTGGTAATTTGCGATTCATTAAAGCAAGGTCGCAATTTTTAACTGTGTGGTAAATAAAAATTACCTATACTGAATTTCTATGCGGTAAAGTTCAATAAGAATAACTCAATCAGAAATGAGAGGCAGAGTCCGTGGCATCTGAGGTTATAAGGGTTTTATTCCATAAAATGGAATTGGTTCGAACCAGGTATCGTGTTCCATCACCACGAAGGTTCAGGAAGGGATAGACAATGCTTTATTAACAGAACACATTATATATAGTAAATGCATTTAATGGTGATGGATACAGAAGGCGTAACAGCTGAGAGAAACGAGATAAGAACACATGTGCGTAACAGAAGGCGTGCACGAGGGCGTACACGGAGGTGTGTGCTAGACAACGTCACAGGAAAGTGTAACAGGTGGGTGGATCCATAGAGGAATCCTGCAGAGTCAGCAGAAATATTGGCAGAGATGCGCGCGCAGCAGCATGACGTGTGATTGACGTGGAGCTGGAGGGTGAAGGGGACTTGACATTTAGCACCATACGTGGAGACAGAAGTCTGGCGTGTCAGAACAACCTAAACCCAAATCATATCTGATATCTTGTGTTTGAGGAACTGTATTATCTAGAAGGAAAGGTCTCTCGGGCAGAGGCTATTCTATACTGACTGCTAGTGCGTGCATATGTGACTACGTGTCTACGTGTAATGTGAGGGGCCATGGGCCTACCATGGTAACGGGAGCAATGAATTACTTGCACGGAGACAGAAAGGCCGGGCCCTTTGCTCTGCAGCTGGGGAGGTGTTTACCTAAATCTCTAGACAGGAATGTATTTTCGAGGAGCGGAGCAGATAACTTGAAGGCTGAATACGGTCTTGGCAGGCAAGCAGGCCCAGCCGGGCACCGCTCGCCGCACAGGGAGTAAGGCAAGGGTCATGGATGCAGATCCAGGTTGCAGCTTTTCAGAGGCAGAGAGCAGAAAGGGCTCGATGGCAGAAATCAGGGCCTAGCTCGCCAGAGCCAGGAGAACGTGAAAAGTGCACCATGTAAAGACGGTGGCACGACATACTTAGGAACGGAATAATCGATCCATTCATGGTGGATCTGAAAGAGGACTTGTTAACGTTGGACGCAAATGTATTTGCGTCTTCATAACTAGTTGTGGAGGGAACATACATGTACTTGAAGCACGTACATGGAGCCGTTGGGATCTACGTTAGGGGACACAATTGACCATAAAAATTCATATTACCTCATTCCCTCCTTGTCCCCTACGGACCCTTCATGATATATCAATTCTCATTAATCCATCAATCTGTTCATATAACATCATTTGCTCTTCCTTTTCAGGCGGGATTTAGAACGTGGACTTGAATGGGGAATACATGATGTGGCGCACAAGCCGCAAATCGCTGGCCCACACTGTAAACATAAACAACAACTGAATACTATGAGAAGGGCTATTCCTAGGAAGGATAGGACTTTCCAACCCCAGGCTGATAACACGCTCCAGAGCCAACCGGACCAAGTCCAGTTGCCTGGATCCTGATGTATCTGACTTGCAATTTTGTGGAGACGGGTTATAGCTCTATACACTGATGGTGCGTTTTCTGGAATGAAAACACAGCAACTCGATCCGATGACTCTACAGGCTCCGCCCCTATCGGCCAGGATGACGTCAAGGACAAGACGATTTTGAAGAACAACAATCCGCATAGCAGACTGCTCCTCTGTTAAGTTGCCTAGGGCGGAAGTAGTTTCATTCACTACTGCTTCAAGGGTTCTGGTCAGTTTACGTATCAGTTTACTATTAAAGACAGTACCTAAATAAGGAAAGAAACCTTTATTAAAGTCTGTGTATTGCTCCCATGCTGTTTCAGTATAATCGACAATCGGGAGATCTCTCTTGAATCTACTGTGTACTAGATGGGAGTCCCTATGATAATCAGGGGGGGCTAGGAAAACGGGTGGCAGAAGGAATGCAATGTAACAGGTACCATCCCAATCTAGAGGTAAGCGTATATATGCTGTGTGACCACAAATGAAATAGGAATGACGGGAAGCTTTAAATGTAGACTTGCCTTTATCACTGAATTCGATCACAGTAGTCCACTTACTATGACCTAGGTGTACTGAACCATTCTTTCTGACACATAATTCACCTTTGACTGGTAATACTGACATTGCGGGTAAGTCTGGTTTTGTATCGGACTGGACATTCAGAATCATGAGGTTAAGTGTAAAATTACCTAATCCATATACTTCGTTTTCTAGATCGGTCCCTGTCCTTTGGGGAAGACCCTCCTTGTCAGGGAAACATACTTTATGCAAAACTGTGTTCAGGTTTCCCCATACCCAATTGCCTTGGTAAACTATGGAATCGGAATCTAAAGAATTTATTAAACTAAACCATGCACCACAGGAACCATTGTGTGTGAACGGGTACGGAAAGAGAGGCAGAACTCCCTTGTATTTCTGATAGGGAGGGAGTCGGCCACATATCCAACAATTGGTAGCATTGCTGGTCTGGTGGGAATGATGTAACATACTGATAAAGGTATTGTTGCGCAGCGCAAGTCGGTAAGATAACTCATGCGGGGGCAGTTCACTGAAAGTGTGCTCGACAGTGTCATTTGAAGAAACAAGTGCACGTGTGAAAATAGGAAAGTATATGTGAAGAAATATACTTGCAGCAATAATCAAAAGACTCATAAAAAACATAATCAATAATGTCACAATGCAGTGACTACGGAGGGATTTACAATATTCACGTTTCTTAAGCTGTTTCTGTCTATCTCTCTCTCTATTGGGGTCTAGTGGGTACATGTCAGGAACTTGTCTAACCGATTCACCTAGGGGAGGACTTAAACAATTAAACTGTCTGACTTGCTAGACCTCAACTTTGATTTATACTCCTGAGAAGGAGTTTTCTCTACCAGGGGGAGTTTAGTGTCTGTCTCTGGAAGGGGGCCGGGCTGGGAGTCTACTTCTGGCGGCAGTCCATGGCAATTCTTAACATGACTCGAGTGAAGCCAGCCCTTACGGCCCTCCACCTTGATCGCTGTCCTTGTAGTTAGTAAAACAAGCTTCGGCTCCTGCCAGCGGGGCTCCAGCGGACTCCTCCTGTCAAAGTTCCTCACGAGCACCAGGTCCCCCGGAACAATCTCGTGTGGCTTCACCTCGGTGTTGTCGGGAAAGACTGCAGCTACCTGTGAACGACATGATTGTAGTGCAGACATCAAGGAAGCAAGGTAATCTGTCAGCATGTTACAGTCAACATCGGTTATTTTACGAGGCAGAGGCGTCCCCCACATATTCGGTGGCCTACCAAAGACCACCTCGTACGGGGATAGCCCTGTTCGAGAGTGTGCGATCATTCTCATGTAAAAAAGAGCAACTGGTAAAGCTACTATCCAGTCAACGCCTTTCTCTCTACAGATCTTGGCGAGACGTATTTTCAGGGTCTGATTGTGTCTCTCTTCGAGACCTGCTGCTTCGGGATGTCGGACACAGTGGAACTTCCATTGATAACCTAGCAGGAGTGACACCTGCTTCATAAGCTCGGACGAGAATGGCTGACCATTATCTGAGTACACGATACGGGGCAAACCATACCTGGGGAAAAATTCACGTACCAGCTGCTTGGCAGTGGTCGGATCAGTGTAATCTGGGACTGGATATGCTTCTGTCCAACGGGAGAGTGCACATACAACTACGAGGACATATTTGAATCCTCGACAACGTTCCATCTGGATATAATCCATCTGGAGGACTTCAAAAGGGTGATCAGGAGGATGAAATCCACCTTGCTCTACGGGAATGCCTTTACCTGGGTTGAACTGACAACAGATCATGCAAGTACGCACTTTCTGTTTTGCTGCTGCTCGTAAATGTTTATTGAACCAAAGGTTTTGAATACTGTCTAACATGGCTTTTTCTCCTAAATGTGCAGGACTATGTACTGTGTTAATGATAATTTGAACCATAGAGTCGGGGAGAAACCATGTGGATTTTCCCTTCGTCATCCATCCCTGCTCTGTCTGGATCCCTCCTAGTTCAGTCCATTTCTTTATTTCGTCTGGTGTAGCATGTGTCTGTATGTCAATTACATCTAGGGCAGGATCCTTAACTGTCATGCAATGTGTCGGTGTCGGAACTATTGTCTTTGTCATGTCAGTTGTGTGAGTCTGAGTCTGAGCTGTATGCTTGGCCGTTCGGTCTGCCAGGTCGTTACCCTGGGAAATTGTATCTGTAACTTTCGTATGTGCCTTGCACTTCATGATGGATATGGCTGTAGGCAAATGTATTGCGTCTAACAGAGCTTGTATGAGGGGACCGTGTTGGATCTTGGCTCCATGAGAAGTTAAAAAACCTCTTTCTTGCCAGAGAACACCGAAGTCGTGTACAACTCGGAATGCATAACGGGAATCTGTGTATATGTTAATTCTCTTGTTCTTTGCTCGAATGCAGGCTTGTGTCAGAGCGATGAGCTCTGCTGCTTGGGCTGACAGTGTGTCAATACAATTTGTTTCTATGACTTCAGTTTCTGTCGTTACTGCATATGCGGCCACTAACTCTCCTGTACTTGTTCTCATACATGAACCATCCACATAAAGTGTCAGGTCTGGATCTGGTAATGCGGTGTCTGTCAAGTCTTGTCTGGGTTTCGTCGTAATGGTAATGACTTCAACACAATCATGTGCCAAAGGGTCTGTCTCACTTAATGGCAGAAGTGTAGCTGGATTTAATGTATTGCAACGTCTGATTTCTATGTGTGGCTGAAATAATGTCAATTCATAACCTGTCAGTCGTGCTATGGTCAAGTGCTGAGTCTGTGTACGGTTTAAAAGAACTTCCACGGAATGTGGAACTTGTACTGTCAATTGGTGTCCTAACACTATGGAATCACTTTGTCTATTTGCTAGAGCTGTCGCTGCTACTGATTTCAAGCATGCAGGCAGAGCCTGGGCTACTGGATCTAATGTACTGGAAAAATAAGCACACGGTTTGTGTGAACCTGCTTGATCTTGTGTGAGTACTGACAATGCAGTACCTTCGCGTTCTGTGACAAAGAGTGTAAAAGGTTTGCTGTAACATGGCGTCGCTAAAACTGGTGCTTGACATAAGGCTTTCTTTAAGTCGTCAAAAGCATGTGTATGTTCCTGAGTCCAAGGGAGGACAGTCGATGTCGCTGCCTCCTGGGTTGTCAACTGTATGAGCGGCTTGGCTAGAAATGCATACTGAGGGATCCATTGTCTACAGTAAGAAGTGAGGCCTATGAAGGCTCGTACCTCCTTTTGTGTCTTGGGTTGTGACATATTTACAATTAACTGGATACGATCAGGCGTTAGCTGTCTCCCCCCTTTGGACAGCAAGTGCCCAAGGTAAACCACTTGCTGAACACAGAATTGTAGCTTCGAAGGAGACACCTTGTGTCCCTTGTCAGCCAGGAAATACAAAACCGTCAGTGATGCTTGTTCACATTCTTGTTCACTTCGGGCGGTGATCAACAGATCATCGACATACTGAAGTAGGGTAGTGTTAGCAGGCAAGTGAATACTGTCAAGTTGTCTTTTCAATGCTTGGCTATAGATGCTGGGGCTTTCTGTGAATCCTTGAGGTGCGCGTGCAAATTTGAAGCTTCGGCCATTTAAACAGAATCCGAAAAGGTATTGGCTTTCCGGATCAATAGGGACGCTAAAGAAGGCGTTCTTCAGATCAATTACAGTAAAGAACGTTGCTTCAGAATCAATAGCAGTCAATAGGGACGAAATATCTGGGACCACGGGATATTGTGGCACAATACATTTATTCAATTCTCGTAAATCGATCACTAATCGATAAACTGGAGGTGCATTTGGATCAGTGCGTTTAAGAATCGGAATGATAGGGGAATTACATAGATTCGAGTCGGTTTCTACAACCACTCCTTGTGCAATGAGCTCATCAATGATTTTCAGTAAAGCCACTACAGCATCTGGGGGTAACTTGTATTGTCGGATTCGTGGCAAAACAACACCTGGCTTGAGTGTAACTCGATATGGTGTAATATGCATACAACCTACATCAGTGGGGCCTTGTGCCCATAAATGTGCAGGCACATTCTGTAATCTAGGATCAATATCTCTCAACACATAGTGACCCTTAAAGTCACGCAAAAACAATCTTACTCCTTCCGGAGAACAGCAAATTACAGCTCCTAGAGCTTTCAGTGTTTTGATACCCAACAAGTTTTCTGGACATGATTTCGTGAGCAACAAATCTGTAGTGCGTGACAATGGACCAACTGCAAGGGGTACTGGTTTCGATACTTCATTTACAATAGGTTTTCCTGAAAATCCAAGGGAAACATTCTGTGAGCCTGAGAGGGGTGCCCCTGGAACCTCGTCGTGACTGATTGTCGTTCTGCTTGCCCCTGTGTCAATCAAAAACTTCCTATCTTTCCCTAATACCTGACTATGTACGTAAGGACCCTCTTGATCTACAGGAACCTCAATAAGAGGCAAGCCAACCTCCCTCTCTAGGCTGTTTCATGTGTATCGCTGATAATCGGGATAATCAGTTTGTGCATATTGGTACATCTGCTGCGTTGCATGTTGCGTTGCGGCAATCGGTTGTGGCTGTGGTACTGCTACGGTCTGTACTGTCTGTTGTGGAGCATGTGTAGGCTGTACATTCTGTGGAACATGTTGTTGGGCCTGGTCCTGTCTAGGCTGACGCGGTCTCTCTTTAGTTTTACCTGTGGATATATTGTGTTTCAACACTGCGCATTAGTTTACATAGTGACCTGGCTGTTTACAATAGTTGCATATCCCTTTAACAGGAGCTGCTGAATTATTGGACTGTGTCATGCCCTTTTTCTGACCGTCAGCTGGAACTGACTGAGCAACTAACATTTTCATTTTCGTGTCTTTCATACGTCTTTGTTCGTGATCATGTTCCTCTCTAATTCTGTTCTGGTGGTACTGTAACATTTGTAACATTTGGGAAGGCGTGTTTGCTTGCCATGTGCTCTCGACTTTCAGTACACGATTCTTAACTTGAGGCAGGGAATTCTCTACTAATTTAGATACAAAAAGGTGCGGGTATGATTCGCTACTGGCTTTCAGGCCACTATTAATAATAAAACATTTCTCAAATCGGGAATAAAAATCACTAGTGTCTTCATCTGGTTTCTGTTTGCAGGCTGAGATTGCATCCCAGTCCTCCTTTTTAGTTGCTAACAAACGTGGCAAAACCTGTACTAACAGTCCTGGTAATGCTTTAGTTTTGTCCCCAAGACCCAACCCTGGGGTTCGAGTCGTTTCTTCAGTTTCTAATGCAGCCCAATCTATCTTTGTGTCACCCACCTCCCATTCTTTTTCTTTGAGTTTCTCGTAAATACCGGCAGGCAATAACACTTTCAATATTTTCATAATGTCGGGATAGGTATAATCTCCCATGAGTAACATGTCTTTGATTTCACGGTGGAAACCTGCGGGGTCTTTATCATGACTAGGCACTATTTACTTCATTTCCAATAATTCCATTTTAGTTATAGGCGTGTATACATATACACGTGTAAGGGTGTTATCATTATTCCTGACTGGATGTACTTCTCGCAAGGGATTCTGTCTGTCTATGTAAAACATTTTCCTTTCTGGGGGTGGTGCTGGAACAAACTGTGGATTCAGGAAAGCACTATATCTGTGTCGATGTTCTAAAATTACTTTAATTAAATCGGTACCCAGGCCTCTCCATTTATTCATGAGAAACTCTATTAATATATCCGGTAGGGGACCTGGATCAGAATGTTGGCTTTTATACAATATAAGGAGGTGCTGTATCATGTACATACCAGCTAATCGCTGTTCGTCTGGGGTAAGATTCAGAAATGTTTGCGCTAATGCGTCATCATTATATTTATCAGAATTGTCAGCCCATTGTACTGCTGACCGGGCTAATTCTTGCTCATCCATGGAATTGAGTACATGGTACCCCATTCGTTCTTGAAGTATTTTATCGGTAGCCTGAAATAGATGTTCAGGAGTCTTCGGGTTTGACATAGCAGAGTGGAAAAGTCTCTTGCTTTCTGGACGTATCGGTTTATTAAAGGGTCTACCCTTTCCTACATATGCTATCGTTCCTCTATCTTCTGGCTCTTCCTCCTCTGAGGATTTATTCGCGTCCGATTCTGCTTCCCTTTCAGCTTTCTCTTTTGCATGGAATACTGTTATTTCTTTACGTATTTTCCTGTACATGGCCTCTATACATTTCTGTTTATCGTGTTTTCCTTCTGCTATATTCTGACCCCATGTAGTTAGTACCTCCATCTCTTCTTTATTTACACCAGGCCGGTCTCGTTCTCTTATGAAACAGTTTATGAAGAATCTTAATAGTACACCTTGAGTGTCTACTTTCTGATGTGCCATGGCCTCGTGAATACATTCCTGACCCTCCCCAGTCTGAACAAAATGATATATCCTGTCTAGATAATCTTGCATTCCTGGAAATAGAACCAAAAAATTTGCAGCACGTCTTATGCGTATTGAGGCTAATATCATGCAACCGTCTTTGCCTGGTACTGGGTCATATCTACAGTCTGTAAGAAACTCTTTAAGCTTTTCCATT
This sequence comes from Lissotriton vulgaris, assembly GCF_964263255.1. Lineage (NCBI taxonomy): Eukaryota > Metazoa > Chordata > Amphibia > Caudata > Salamandridae > Lissotriton > Lissotriton vulgaris. Next base: position 892,030,429 of record NC_141693.1, on the reverse strand, counting down.
GGGACTGCTCTCGGGGTACGTTGCATTGCTAGTTCTCTAATAGTTAATCGTTGTACTGGTGGCGGGGTATGGTAACCTCCTGATGCACCTCCTGAGGCGGAGGCTTGAGCATGATCTGTCTGTAGGGCCGTGTCAGGCCCGAAAGGATTAAGCGGATTAATAGGGGGTGCAGGAAGTGGTGGAGGAGTGGTCGGTCGTTGGGGAAGGCGATCAGTGGGTGGTATAGGTGCAGGTGGAACATTGGTGTATGCGGGAGCTACATCGTCTAAATAGGAAGAAAGAAAAATGTCTGCTGCGGTCTTGTGACGTAATTTAGTCGGAACCAATGGAGGGTGCAGATTTTTCGGTACTTCCGGGGTCGCCTTGGGCAGGCCCTCGGCCAGGACTGGATACAATCCTGTCATAATAGCATTACTACGTCTATCGTGTTGTTCTATTCTAACTCGTTCTCCTTCTTCTAGTAGTTCTTTTTCTTTGGCTTTTTCAGAATCTTCTCTACTTTTCTCTTCTTTTCTGAGTGCTTTCTCTGTCCGTCTGTGTGATTCTTTACGCCATAGTTCAATGGCATCTTTCTGTGACTGTCTGGCTTTCTTTTTCCATAATGCTTCTTCTACTCTCATGATGCACTCGGCATCCCATGTCCCTGTAGCGGGCCATCTCTGATTCTCTGCTAAATCCTTGGTGTAATCCACCCATAAATCGAGATACAATACAGCGTCTAAGCCGTGCTTGTGGTACATAAAATAGCCTGGAGTGTCCCTGGGTGGGATGGGAACAGCTTCCTCGAGTATCCCTTTTCTAGTTCCTATCTGTTTCAGTTTGGAAAACAGCGGCATTTTGAGCCGTGATACTTGATACTTGATACTTACTCGGACTTGGACACAACTAATACAATAAACACAGTAATGAAAATCAAACAATCACTCACACCACGACATTAAAACACATAAAAAAATTTCGGAAAACGAACAATAACTTGATAGTTGGATACTTGATATACTGCTTAACAGTACAGATACACTGCTAAACAGTGCAGACCGGGTCTGTGTACCCAAACCCGTCTTGACCGGACACAAATTAATGCACCCGTCTAGATGCGTCCCCAGCAACGGTACTCACCGGGAAGCACGGAACGGAAGGCCTCGGAAACTCGACACTGGACTGGACTCGACTCTGGGCGTAGGTACTTCGGAACTTCGGGACTTCGGGACTTCAGAACTGGTGGGCCTCTGAACACCTCGGACCTTGCTCTCTCGGCTGGGCTCTGGTCGGGATCCTCCGCACTCCTCACCGCCTCGTCTGGGTGTCGATTGCAGCCTCAGTCACCTCCGTTGGCCTGAGGGAGATACAGGAAATCCTGCGGGTACGCGTAGTTGTCCGTCACGGCTGTGGCAGGGGACCAGGCCTGCAACGCACCGCCGGCGCGTAAGGTGGGGGAGGGGTACCTATTCGGGCGCCAATTATGTGGTAAATAAAAATTACCTATACTGAATTTCTATGCGGTAAAGTTCAATAAGAATAACTCAATCAGAAATGAGAGGCAGAGTCCGTGGCATCTGAGGTTATAAGGGTTTTATTCCATAAAATGGAATTGGTTCGAACCAGGTATCGTGTTCCATCACCACGAAGGTTCAGGAAGGGATAGACAATGTTTTATTAACAGAACACATTATATATAGTAAATGCATTTAATGGTGATGGATACAGAAGGCGTAACAGCTGAGAGAAACGAGATAAGAACACATGTGCGTAACAGAAGGCGTGCACGAGGGCGTACACGGAGGTGTGTGCTAGACAACGTCACAGGAAAGTGTAACAGGTGGGTGGATCCATAGAGGAATCCTGCAGAGTCAGCAGAAATATTGGCAGAGATGCGCGCGCAGCAGCATGACGTGTGATTGACGTGGAGCTGGAGGGTGAAGGGGACTTGACATTTAGCACCATACGTGGAGACAGAAGTCTGGCGTGTCAGAACAACCTAAACCCAAATCATATCTGATATCTTGTGTTTGAGGAACTGTATTATCTAGAAGGAAAGGTCTCTCGGGCAGAGGCTATTCTATACTGACTGCTAGTGCGTGCATATGTGACTACGTGTCTACGTGTAATGTGAGGGGCCATGGGCCTACCATGGTAACGGGAGCAATGAATTACTTGCACGGAGACAGAAAGGCCGGGCCCTTTGCTCTGCAGCTGGGGAGGTGTTTACCTAAATCTCTAGACAGGAATGTATTTTCGAGGAGCGGAGCAGATAACTTGAAGGCTGAATACGGTCTTGGCAGGCAAGCAGGCCGAGCCGAGCACCGCTCGCCGCACAGGGAGTAAGGCAAGGGTCATGGATGCAGATCCAGGTTGCAGCTTTTCAGAGGCAGAGAGCAGAAAGGGCTCGATGGCAGAAATCAGGGCCTAGCTCGCCAGAGCCAGGAGAACGTGAAAAGTGCACCATGTAAAGACGGTGGCACGACATACTTAGGAACGGAATAATCGATCCATTCATGGTGGATCTGAAAGAGGACTTGTTAACGTTGGACGCAAATGTATTTGCGTCTTCATAACTGGTTGTGGAGGGAACATACATGTACTTGAAGCACGTACATGGAGCCGTTGGGGTCTACGTTAGGGGACACAATTGACCATAAAAATTCATATTACCTCAACTGCTTCCTGAATTGCATTTAGGGAATCGCAAATTGCGATTCCCTAAATGCATTCGCAAAATAGGTAATTGCAAAAATTGATTCCCTCTTTTGCAAATGCCTTTTGGGATGATACATCCCACAAGGCTTTTTACCATTCGCAAATGGGCCAATTCTGCGAATCGGCCCGTTTGCAACCAGTAAAAGGCTTGATACATCTGGCCCTATATTATGGGTAAGGGGGCAGATAAAAAGTTACAAAAGATTGTTTTTCGTATAAGATCAAACATGTTTTAAGTGATTTGCAGGATGTATTTGTGAGATAATGTCCAGCAACTGAGTTTCAGTGCTGAGTTCAAACGTTATAAAAGGAGTCCAGCTAAATGTACTGGAAGAGAGCACTCTAAGTGCGTGTTCTCTGGGAGTGATTTTTTTTGTTAGCGATCACAACCTGGATTTTAGCAATGTTGTCCTAAAAAAAATGCCAGGCCATCACATACTTCCCTGGACGGATGAGCGCAGAGATCATGGACTGGGAGGGTTGAAATTCCTCTATATTCAAGAGTTCCTTAGACACCTTTGAGGAGGATGTAGGGCACAGAGAAAGGAAAGTTTTCTTTGCCTCCTGTACTTTGCACTTATATTTAGCCATCTATATAGCATAAGGGCATTGGGATTCAGGCGAATAGTATTTCTGCCATTTCCACTCTTTTGGCAGAACTTTAGAGTCTGGGTTATTCCTGCCCATCTTTCTTTTGCCCATCATGCCACTTCACTCTACTGAAGAGCCCCAATTAGAGCAAAATAGGTCTTGGGTTGCTTGTATTCCAATTCAGGGAGGACCTGGACTGGCAGTTCAGACTGGACTGTTCCCTATTGCAGCAGGGTGCAGACTGATCTGCATATGCCTAGGTCCATAATGTAGTGACATAGTGGGCAAAAGTATGATGGGTCGAAATTCTGCCCCAAGCGATTGCCAGTGGTTAGACTTCCTGCAAGCATTCCTACTATCACCTTTTGTATATTTGATGTAACACCATAGAGGCCAATGGCATGCCGAGATGTGAGTCCTAGGCTCTCTGTACAAATGGAACCAAGTATGACCTGAATGAAGGGTCCCAGTCATGACAAAAATGGGTTTGTGTTGCCTGTGTTCCGGTTCAGGGAGGACGTGGCCTGGTGGTTTGGGCTGCAATATTCCTATTGGAGCAGGGTCAAGTTGATTTGCATATGTCTGGTCCAAACTGAGGTGGCATGGTGGGCAAACAAATGATGCATTTGAATGCTCCCTGAGTGGTTGCCTAGGGTTAGACTTATCACAAGGATTCCTCCTATCACCTTTGTATATTTGAGGTAGCACTCTAAGTCTCCAAGCATATGCGCAGACGTTGGTCCCGTGCCCACTGTCTCATTTGAATGAAGCTACCCCTGACTGGAGAGCCCCCATCCAGATAAATTGATCTTGAGTATCTTGTGTTCATGTTCAGGGTGGACCTGGCTTAGCAGTTTGGGCTGGACAAGTCCTATTGAAGCAGGAAGAAGACTGATTTGCAAATGGCTGTGTCCAAACTGAGGTGGCATGGTGGGCAAAAGAACATTGCATTTGAATGCTCCCCTGAGTGATTGCCTGTGGCTAGACCTGTCTCGCAAGCATTCCTCTCATCAGCTTCTGTGTATTAGTTGTAGGTGTTAACCATGGTTAAGCCCATCCATTGCCCTAACCATCCAGCTGCAAATGAGTGAAACGTACTGTATCCTTGAAGCGAAGCAGAGGTCTGTGCCTACTGTGTTCTGGCCTGAGAAATGATTAGGAGGATCTGGCAGTCGGGTTTCTAAACTGGTTCTTGAAGGTTGAGATGGTTCCAGATTCATCCCTATGCCAAATGGTTCAGCACTAGGAACCACGATTGGGTAGCTGCAGGGGATAAAACAGAATTGATGTGCTGCAGTCTGACCTTACAGTTGTTTGTAAGTGGACACATTCATGTGTCACTAATCATACAGTGGGTGTCCACGTTATGCAAGAAATGGGTATTAGAAATGTTAATTATAAGCATTAGAGGCATTTGTGAGCAAAGGTCTCCCAAGTTAAACAAGACAACTACGGTAAGGAAATAGTGTGGAAAACAAAGTCTTCAGCATTCCAACTTCATAGGACTTCGTGCAGTAAAATATTTTTACTAGTTTTCTCAGTGCAAATTGAGCATAACTGTGTAGTTGGTCCATAAACATTGGCATTTGAAAAGATCTTATGAATTATTTTCAGCTCACTAAGTTTAACAATCCAGCAGTTAGCAGGGATAAGGTGTGGTTTAAAGTTTTGTAGCTATATTGAGGCAAACAACACTTGCTTCATGATCTAAATCAGAGTGCAATGTGTTGTTAATAAAGGCCCTTCACTACAAAACTGACATACTAAAGTCCCACACAAAGTCCTGCATAGTGTATTATTTAGCATTTGCATTATCGGTTTCCAATGAAATGACACAAAGTTCCAGTGTTTCACATACAATCCAAAACACAGAGTTTGTTTAGTGGATTAACTATACATACAGCTAATCCAAGGGAAATATTTGATTACAGTGGTGAAAGGTTCAACCTAGGTAAGCACAAATGTTGCTTACAATAATTCGGTCAAATGTCTTACATTAGTTTTTAAACTAAAGAGCGGAACATGATTCTCAAGCCGATCAGGTCAGATACACGCTGGATAAAGGGTTCTATCGGTGTGCAGGCCCACCAAAGGGTGTACATAGGTGACTATAAAATGTGTGTATACAGAGCAGCTAGGGCTGCATTCTGGTTGTACCTGTGCATCAACTCAGGGGACAGATATGTTCTGTGAATGCATTGAGAATGGGTCAGTTTAAATCTGGAGGTTTTTGTTACAGGTTTACAGTTTGCATATATTCTGTGCCAGTCAGTTCCCTCAATTATTCCCCTAGGTCGCTGCGCCTTGACTCTTCAAGACAACTCAATTTTTTCTCATCTGTAGACAAGCAAACCTTGTAGAGTGTTGATATGTATTTGTGTGGTTGCCCCAGCTGTAACAGTGTTTAGTTAATCGTATTCACACCTGGCTCTTTAGTCCAGCTATGTTGAGCAAATATTACCACTAGTCTCTCACGGGTGAGGAAGCTGACATTGCCTATCGACCATGTTGGTCAGCAGTCAGCGAAACTCCATAAACTATCCACTCTGTACATGTATTCTGGGATACACGGTCCCCTCTGTTTGTTGGTAGTGTCATAGAGCAGGGGACATCAGGGAGCACAGCCATCTACCACAAAATCAGTTTGTAAGTTATACGCTCTATTTTACCTGTTGTCAAAAATGTGATTGGAAGCTAATAAGTCTATTCCTAGTAATAAAAAATAAAGTTCTCAACGTTAATAAATGTATTATATTTTAGATATATTCACGTGTTGAGTCTCTATATGCCAATAAGAGCTGTGGTAAATCAGGGACCTACATCCTCCCTCATTTCAAGGCTGTCTGAGCATTGAGAGCTGACCGGGTGCCCTGACCTTACCCCATTATAGTTCAACATTGTCAACACTGGGTCTAACCATTTAAAAAACATTTCCGGTACAGGCACAGACAAGTGTTGAAGATCATATACCACCCTAGGGATATGAAGCAATTTACTCAATTGTGTATGACCCATCAATGATATAGGGGCTCTCAGCCATCTTTTTACTGCTGTTCTATTGTCCTTCAATAGTTGGGTTACATTTTTCTTTTATATTTCATGGACATCATTACTGATTTATATGCCCAGACATTGAAATGGAGTTGTCTGTATGTGAAAAGGAGTTGAGTGGAGGGACACAATGATGAGTTCCTGCAAGAGGATGCATAATAAGTTTTGTTAAATTCAATTTGAAACCAGAGATCAGACCTAACTATGATATAGTGTGTGTATGGCCAGCTCCCGTATAAAGAGCAACACATCTGTATACAATGATATAGATGTGATGTGTCCCCTATTCATATTCCACCACTCAAGTGCCTGTTCTTTACCAGGGTATGCTAAACTATAGAGGGTTTTGGCCCATAATCAGTAAGGCCAGGCCAATAGTATTATGTTCAAAACAACACACATGCCAATACTGATAATAAGTCAACATTTAGTCTATCAGATCACACGTGACACTCATTGTGACTGAAAAACATTTCATTTTTTTATTCTTTTGTTTCAATGAGAGAATGCAAAGTACATTTTTTCAAAATTCTCAGTGGTTAACACAAAAGTCTATTTGACCAATTTTGTTGTAGACCACACATATTAAAACACATACATTACATCAAATACATATATTGATCATCACATATATTGGACAACACTAGACAAGATTTAGACAACAAATTATATAGTTCGAATAATGAATAAATAAGTTCAGGTTCCAAAAATGTTAATTTAAAAAACAGAAAAAAAAGAGAATCCCAATTCGGTTGCAAAATATTTTGGAAAAATTGTGTTTTGCAACAAGGTAACTTTGGTCTGGGCAGTGTCCAAACAGTGTACTAATCAGGGTACCCAAATAGTTTCATCATACTTTTTTGAAAAATGCTTTACAAAAATGCAAAAGAGGGTAAGACTGATAGTAAAATTTTAACTACATGTTTAGTCATGATGTGGTCAACGCATTTCGAACTGCGGAAAAACAGTTGGGTGGGGTTCTCCTCAGGACCTGGAACTCAAAAAGAGCTCAGTTTGAGATTAGCCAATCTCTGCTGAAAAACTAGTAGTAGATCTCTTGAAAAGTGTTACATGCTTGTAGTGTCCGCAGAAGTGTGATGTGATGTGGTCGGTATGTGTCCTTGATAAATTGTTTTGATGATGTTAGCGTGTGGACTCTGTAGAGTGTAGAAAAAGGCTTGTTCATTTTATTGTTTTGGTGCGAGAATGTATCGCATATAGTCATAACTCTTTAAGTTTTCCCCACGGGCTTCAAGCGTCCTCAGGCAATTGCGCATCAATTGCCTGAGGACGCTAGAAGCTCGGGAGGAAAACTAAGAGATTTAGGACTATATGCGATGCCTGACCACTGGAAAGTAGTATTCTGGTGGGCAGGCGAAGGCGACGACCTGCAGTGGAGTGGTGGAGCGGTGGTTTGCACTGCCACGCCACTGATCAGCTGTAAGATCGTAGTTAGGCCCTAAGTGGCGTAGTGATTCCAGAACAAATGAGAAAATCAGCAACTAGAGGGAACAACCCTGTTGTGCACCTATGAAATCTGTAAGATATTGAACCAGTAGTTTTTACTCTTGCAGGCTGGTTCCTATAGACACACCACTGCATGAACACATTGCCTAAGTCATATTATTTTAATGTCTCAAATATAAAATTGCAGTTGAGAGCAGTGAATATCATTTGGGCTCTAAATTGGCTATTGCATACATTCTCTGTTTACCCTGTAAATATTCTGTAATCAAGGATGTCCTGATATTTGTGGTGGTGCTGAAACTCCAACAAAACTTGATTGATCAGCATGCACCAAGTCACTCTATACTTTAGATAATCAGTTTTCTAATATTTACCATAAGATTTTGTTGTCTACATTTATCATTCATACAACTTGCAAATAAGAAGATCCTTATGACCCTTTCACAGCTGTACTACCACCTCTCTCAATGTGTCTACTAGTGGGTGTACTTGAAGTGCTTCATTACATATGGCCAGTAACAGTTGTACAAGAATTTCCACATAGTCTTTGTAAAATTCAACTGGAAAACGTTCACTCTCTGGTGGCTTACTACTCTTAGCTTACACATCACCCATTTTATACCTTCTACATCAATTGGCCTGTTTACATTTTCCTCAAAAATCTTTCAATAACCTAGGGAGCTCTGCTTCAGTTAGCAGGTTTGACACTTACTCCAAGTCAAAATCTGGTTGTTGTTTATATATTTGTGAGTAATAATTCATAAATCTGTCATTGAGAAGACTCACAATCATTCAGCTCCATTCCAATGTTGCCCCTAGTAGTGGTTTTTGCACTAAAGCCCCTTTTGTCCTGTTCACCAGTCATGTCAAAAGGCATTCAATTTGGCCCCCACTCTCAAGTTGAAGTTCAACATATTGTCTGCAGTGATATCTACCTAATCTATCTCTTGCCGTGATTAGCTCTTTTTTGTTATACGTTTTTCCACATCTCTAGCTTTATCAAGCAAATATAATTTCCTATCTAAGTTACCCTATGCATCGAATCTTTCCTCACACCAGAAAATGTGCACATGCATTTACCTCTTATTGACATCGTAAAGACTTCCCATAGCAATTCTGGCAAATAACTGAGCCCGTCTTCAAATAAAAAAACTGTATTAACAGCATCTCAAGTACTCTCTGCATTCATGAGTCTTTGTTTGCAGGCACCAAGCTGCTATTGGTGCTGCACTGCCCCTGGATTGCCACTTCAGTTGCTCGGCGCATGGTCAGACAAAATCCAATTGATATGTAACCTCATGGAACATTTCTACTAGTTTCGGGTTAACTAATGCAAATTCTCCTGTAGAGGATGATCAATACATGGCGGTGAATAAAAGGAGTAGCCTCTACTCTTGTTCTGATGTTGCCATCAGCGTATAAAGTTTGCCTTACCACTTCCAATAACATGCTTGAGGACTTACCTAAAGCACTAGTCAAGGCCCTAGAACTGACCAAAAGCCAGTCTGTTCAATATGCAGTTAAATATCCCATCAATTAGATTCCAAAGATTTCATTTGAGGTCAGTATCTCAAACAAAAATTGCACTGTATATTTTGACTGCATAAGTATTGCAGACCACAACCGGTCTTTGTGTTGGTTTCCCAGTAATTAAATTAAACTAGCATTGGAGGATTTAGGAATCTTATCGACTGTGGTATTGTGTGGGCATACCACATAGAACATCCTCTCACCAATGAGCTAAATCCAAAGTACCAGCAAGATACCCCATTTTCTTCCATGGTTCTTATGATCCTCTGTAGTTAAGTGTGCTTCGTGCAACCTTCCTGTGTGTACCTCTCTTCTTTTTAGGTATGATAATGTGTTATGCCTTTTCACCACGTAATTTATACCTTTGCATTCCATGATAAGGCTACATAATCCACTGTTTCCTGGATTTACATGGTTTGACGTGTATTACAAATACATAGATCATTTTATCTTTCAACACCAATAAACAATTACTCAACATCCTATTCAATACATATAGCCGTCATTCCCCTCCTTTGTGACTTACGCCTCAATGTAATCAAATTAATTGCTACAGATAGGTAGCAACCCTCCCTTCAAACAATCTCACCTTGCAATGACGAGTCTAAATTTGCTCTCCAGTACAGTCTGGTTTTCTGTGGTCCTCCCTATATCAAACGGACAACCAAAGAAGGCCAGGACAGTAGTTCCTAGCTCTTGTAAGAAAATCAAGGAGGATACATTTGCCGCAAATGTCTATGAGTGAACACCATGCTGCGAAGTACATATATCTTAATATTGCTTGGTATATACTCCTATCTTGTTCCCCCTCCTTTTGTTTCAGGGCAAACTTTGTGAATCAAAGGGACCTTGTAAAGTATCTTACCCTAACTTTTCAACGTTTTGAATTGCTTCCTCAGAGCAGTCTGAGAAGTACCTTTTCTCTCATACATTCGTAGCTTGACTTTGGGACATATGCATACAGAATACCACGATCTCTTAACTTAAGCTTGATCCTATCAAATGTTTATCACTTTCTCTGCCATAGTAAAGATTGAAGAAAAGATGGAAACCATTGTAAACAACAGGTTTCTGCTGTTAATCAAACAATGTATACAAGCACACAGAATATTGAGACTGAGGTCGCGGTTTCAGAAGTCTTTTATTTCAATACCTTTTTAGGTGCCCATGTGCCAACACGTGTTTCATCTATAGCTGTTTCAGTTACAGCAGACTTCATCAGGGCAATACATTATGTCTGTTAAAGTAAATTACTATTCGGGTCCAAAGTGTCAAGTGATTGCGTAATAATAATAAGAAATATGTTATCCTTCATTCAATATCTCACATCCCAAAGTTGAGAAATTATTTGTTCCAATGATAAAGCGTTGATAACTCCATTGTCCGCCAAGTACGTGAGGACGATTTTTGGCGTGGTTTCTGCTGTTGTGCCAATAGCTTAGCCCTATCATGGTATCTCTGTAGTCTGATGATAATCATACCCACCAGGTGCTGCACATGGTGTGGGGGCTTTTGATTCAGTATCCTCTGGGCTCTGTCCACCTAAATCTCTTTCATGGCTTCCTTGCCTGTGGACAGTGTAGGTAGGAGTGTTCCTGGAATAGTTCTATAGAATGTGACTCAGGTTTCCTCTGGTAGTCTAAACAGGAGTGCAGTATTACATCTCAATCTGTTCATGTCTTTCCATAGCACTATGCAGTCTCTTTAGTTACCTGGCACTATTTCTGGTATTTATTCACCTTTGAATAGCCTACGTAATGTTTTTGTGGTGCTCTCCCTCTTGTTGTCCATAACTTGTGGGAGCAGTGTAACAGTAATAACTAATTGATTAATTTGTCAGTGCTATTTTTATTTCCTTCCTTGATAAGTTGTTTTAATTCCAGGTTAGACATGCTCAGGTCTACTGCCTCCACCAGCATTGCAGGAGATACCTGTGTCATTTTGGCAACAAAGGGCCTGATTTAGATCTCGGCGGATGGGTTACTCCAACACAACGGTGACGGATATCCCGTCCATCGAAATATAAATCTTATGGTTTCCTATAGGATTTGTATTTTAGAGGATGGGATATCCGTCACCATTGTGACAGAGTAACCCATTCACTGAGATCTATCTCAGGCCCAAAGTTTTTAATTATGTGCTTTGATTGTGTTTCCTCAATTTTTCGCTAAATCACCGATGCTGACTCCAGTAGTGGGTTGGACTTTGGGGTGCCTGTACCTTCAGTTCTGCTCAGGCCTCATCAGGGATTCTGTGTTAAGATTTTACATTTCATTAGCAACTGCTCAAACAATTCCTTCATTAGCCCCCCATTCCAGCATCTGAAAGATTTGGGTAGGAAGTGCTTCTCTCTATTGTGCTGCTTCTTTGTTCACCATGTTGCAGCAATAGTCAAATTTAGTACCAACAATGCCTCTAGCTGCTTTTTTCCGACTTCTTTTTTATACGCTTTGGGGTGCAGCTCCCATTCTCAGAGGCTATCTTATCCAGTGTCCCTGGTGCTATGTACCCCTCCTCCATCCAACTCACAGTCCAGCACTACACTGTCGCCGCTCATGCATGGTCTCTCTAAGTTGGTACAACGAGAATCACTGCTCTTCTATGGAGTTCAATTTCTTTTCCCTGCTCACCTCACCAGCTGCAATCCCTCTTTTTCCACAGGCCTGCTCCTCACCAGCTCGCACTCATTTTTTTTTTCAGTTGCAGAGGTCGGTGCCTCTAAATTCTCATCCACAGCCTTGTTCCATGGTGTCGGACACTAGCTAGCATCCCTTTCCAGTTCATGCTGGAGCCAAGTAATCTGCTGCAGCCCTCTGCACCATTGCTTCACTCCCCACAGTGGCTGTGGATTCTGTCCTTGCAGTCCATTCCTCATGCTGAGTATGTCTCTGTCGCTCTGTAGGACAGTCACAGGCAAGTTGGGCGTCACCTGTCCCACAGAGATTGTTGGGGGTGTTCGCTCTTCTAATCAGGCTGATTACATCGCTTGAGCAGGCTTATGCATTGATTTACTCTGGCAGTGTGGCAGTGCTGCGGGCATGTTCGTCTGCACGGGCAGTCTTCTTGGCTCCTCCTTCCTTCTGGACAGTTTTATATGAAATGTACATAAGATGACATTTAGCCTGTAAAACCCCGCCTCAGCAGTACAGTAACATTCTGAGTTGTGAGTAGGACTTCGCCTGAACAAATCCCAAACAGGTACAGGTAACCAGAATTTGTGTAATGTGCAGAGCAGGGCATTTACATGTTTGATACATCCATATAACAGGTGCTTCGGCATTCCAGACATGCATCAAAAACTCTGTAAGGTATCTAAAATGTGGCTGCGGCATCAGGTCGTGGTTGAAGGGAAGCTGGATAATTTCTAAGGTAAAGAAAACGTATAATGTGCATGGCTGCAGTACATGACTGTGGTTTGAGTTTGGATACAGATTTTATTTCGAGCTCAGAGCCTCAAGTCATTGCAGTAGGGTTGTCATTACCATAAAGCGAGGCATTCACATTTCATCCAGCTGTTGTGCTTTGAAGCAGCAAGAGAGCTCTTCTTCACCAAGGAAGCCCTAGAACTATTGGATCTTTAAAAGGACTTAAATGCTCTCTGGTTGCTCATTCCACTGTGCTCATAGACTCAGAGCAGCATCTGTGGAGTTGGATCCCAATCAAACATGGACACAAATTATTACATGTTCAGTAAAGGATGAGAACTCCTTCAGCCGCCCATAACCTGTGCCATTGCTCATGGTAGTCCTTGTTAAGCTGACTCATTTGATATAAACTACCAAAACTATCTGTATTCAGAGTTTGTCACCCTAAACAACATAGTTTGATAGTGCTTTCAGTCAACCTGCAATATCAGGAGGCATGTGAACCCCAAACTGTCATTACCAATGGGGCAGGATATAGTCTCAGAATCGTGTAGACCCTGACCTGGGCACGATCTGAAAGAGGCATGGCTCAAAAGGGTGCATGTTCTGGAAGATATACGGCCAGGATTGCTGGGATATGTGTAATGAGTGGGGCTTGGACTGTGCCTCTCCACCCATCACACTTGTGTTTGAGAGATAATGTGAAATTCTCCAACTAATGTGTTCTGGTAGAAGGTTAGAGTGGTCACTGGCATGCCCTCATCTTTGTCTCAATCAAGTAGAACAGTGTGAACAAATATGTAATGATGTTCTACATAGAAGTAACACAGGTTCTCAAAAATTTAAACAAGTATAATGAGCAAAGTGGGTGATAATTATTTTATTGTTTATCCTTAGGTCAGCGGCTCCACTGGCAAAGCTGCATGGCTCTTCTATTTTAGAAAGGCACCATCTAGAGTACAGCAAAACTCTACTACAAGATGAGGTCAGTAGTGGTACAAAGTCCAATGACCATAAGATGGTGTTTAGTTTAAAAAAGTACTGGTTGCACTTCATTTTTCTTTGTGATAAGTTGTTACTGGAATGTCTGCATTGTACCTCTTGCATATATGATACAGTACTTCAATATCATACCCTGACTATATTGGTTGATGCTGCAGCATGTACTTTACTCAAGGTTCTTAAATAGTAGTCGCCCAATGCATCATCAGACATGCGTAGTTTCTAATCCTGCATTTTTAGACAATATACTATACATTTTCAGACAAGAGCATCAACAAATTTTCCATCTGCCAGGAGGTGAATAAGTAACAAATATTTATTAATGAACGTGTTCTTGTAGTTTTTAAAGTCTTCTGCAAATCCCGACTGACGGGCAATGCTAGTAATAGCAGCTCTCACAAGATGGCAGGCAGGATGCAATGAATTAAATTTACATTCATCTGCAGATCATGACTGAGTCTTCCATTCTTCTGATGATTGGCAAATTAGCTATCATTACGTTGGGTGATATCAACACCAGTTGTTTACAGCAGTTAGAAAAAGCAGAGGTGTGGTAGGAAGCACAAGACAAAAGCCAAATAAATGTTATTGTTAGAAACAAAGCTATCATGCTGGTTGTTTCTGCATATTATTACAAGCAATGGACTAGTTCCAAACTATACTTTCCTCCCTAACACTCCTTCAGGTACAAGTTCTCCAGATCCCTTCTACTCCTGTGATGCTCAGTTGTTTTCTTCCTTGACTGGACTAAGAATAGAGAGGAGAGTAGAGGCAGGAGATAGGAAAGAAGTGGGATACAAATGTAGGAGGGGTTATTGAGAGAAACAAGCATTGGCAAAGCCAATAGGTTTCACCTATGCTAAATCTATTGGCTTTGCAATATTTTTTATGTGTTGCACAGCAGTTGAGCTGCTGTGCAACATGACTTAAACACTAGTTAATCTGAAAACTCAAAATGAGAATTAAAGGCATGCCCAGCATCTTTTGTGTGTTGTGCATTATTATTATGCTAGGAGCAGCAACATTACTCTTATGAAAGCAGACCAGTGTCACACAAATGTTGACGGGACGCACAACTTACAACAACAAAAACAAATGTACCACTTACAGAGTGAACCATTAAGAAAATGGGGTGACCCATAAGGTATGGACCTGGGTATTTAGTGATATAGAAAAAAGAATTCTAGGTATCATTTGTTTTACAAGAGACTTTATGGGAAGTTGGAACTATGGACCACCTCCTATTGCTCTCTCATTTTTGAAGGGTAAGCAATAAGACCCATTCACGGGCTATGGTCTCTTAATTAATCTCATCCACCAGGGTTAGTAATCTCCAACTTTATTATTTTTCATAGGGTTATTATTATCCCTTGGTTGCCCCCGTCTGTTTTTTCCAGTCCTGATGAAGACTCGCAATCCCCAGGTTCAAATCACCGTTTGGGCATAAGACGAGTCGAAACGTCGACGCTATCGTTATATAACCTTGGACCAACTATTAAAGAACTCTTTATATAGTGCAAAAAACCTTAAGACATATATGTCTGTATATAACAGTGTTCTGATTGAAAAAATTTCAAAAGGTTTGGCCAGGTTCTCAATACGGTAAATCATATGTCCGATATTGTTTGTCAAAAAGTGTGAATAATTTTTTGTCCACTATTTTGAATTTTCCTTTCTGCTCACCTGTTTCACACTTCTGATCACTCTTTTTCTTTGCACGTTTCCCTTCTTGGGCAACCTCTGTGTTTTTATCTATTTTGAAATGACATATTGTGTATAAAATGAACTGTCAAAAAATGAAAAATAAGTTAATAAATTAAAAATAATTTCTTTAACCGTGGTGGAGGTTTACCTCGTGGTACTAAGCTACTTGAGTACAATAGAGCAGACTGGTTGTGGTTGCTCTACATACAAAATACTGTGGGTATTACTATTGATTAAGTCAATCAGTACAATTAATAGGTCCAGGACCATTGTTTTTTCTATACCACTTACAGAGTGCTCACGGGTGCGGCCGCAGGACCACTTTTCTAGTTCAAAGCATATGAGAATCGTCACACGTGGAGACTGTAGGATTACTGTTCTCCCGGGAGAATTGAGATTTATTTGGAGAGCCCTGTACCTTTCTGCTCTAGATAACCTACTACGTGAAATATTAAAAATAAATGTTGCAAAATTACAGAGACCTGCAGATGCATGCATGTATTTTATAATGGAAGTCCTTCATTCGCCATTATTATTGTAGTTTTCAGGCACACGTCTTTATGTGTTTGTGTGTTGGGTGTCTGTGCATATTGTGTGCATGTGTGTTTGATCTGTGCGTGGACATGTGTGTATGTTTACACATGTGTATTGTAGGTGTGCCTGTGCTAGCGTGCTGTTTGTGAATTTACATTTGCATTCATGTATGTGTTGCACAAGCATATATGTGTTTGTCTGCGTGCATGCGCATTTATGTGGGGATATTTGGGTCCATTTATAAGAGAGACCAGGGCACCTAGTGAGCGTCTACTTTGCTAAAGATCGTTTTTTCGGTGAGGGACAGGCAAGCAGGGACGCAGCATGCAGCTAAGGGAGTGAGGAAGTGGGAGGGACTAGCAAGGAGGAAAGGGACATGCAGCTACGGTGTGAGGAGTGGGAAAGCAATGAATGGGAAATGGGCATGCAGCGACAGGAGTGAGGTGGTGCCAGGGACTGGCATGCAGCAAACTGAAATGCCGACGCTAAAAGAAAAAAAAAGTTCCTTTACAAGTGAACAACCAGTGGAAGGACACTGGCCACCGGAAGCAGTACTTGGTCAAAGCTCCACAGTAAGGATGAAGACATGAAGCCGAGCAGGAAGCTGGAAGCAGGAGGATTCAGAAAAGGGGGTGGTAATGGACAGAGTATCTGAATAAAGCAGAACACTCCTACCCAGTCAACAGATCAGGGCTTGATCCATCACCGTTTTTTTGCTCACTGCACCATCCCAGCTCAGAACCTAGCTACATGCAAATTAGTCTGTCCCTGGCCCAGTGCATCATGGGAACAGGGCAGACCAAACTACCAAGCCAATTCTTTAACTGGAAAGGAAACAAGCTTCCGGGGACCGGTTTCTGGCATTACAGCCGTCTTCGGCCCGGCTTGCTTGAATCCTGATGGTACAGTGAGCAAGGGACTCATGTCTGAGTATACCCTTCCACGCTTATGGTGGACAAAACGATTCAGAAAAGGGGGTGGTAATGGACAGAGTATCTGAATAAAGCAGAACACTCCTACCCAGTCAACAGATCAGGGCTTGATCCATCACCGTTTTTTTGCTCACTGCACCATCCCAGCTCAGAACCTAGCTACATGCAAATTAGTCTGTCCCTGGCCCAGTGCATCATGGGAACAGGGCAGACCAAACTACCAAGCCAATTCTTTAACTGGAAAGGAAACAAGCTTCCGGGGACCGGTTTCTGGCATTACAGCCGTCTTCGGCTCGGCTTGCTTGAATCCTGATGGTACAGTGAGCAAGGGACTCATGTCTGAGTATACCCTTCCACGCTTATGGTGGACAAAACGATTCAGAAAAGGGGGTGGTAATGGACAGAGTATCTGAATAAAGCAGAACACTCCTACCCAGTCAACAGATCAGGGCTTGATCCATCACCATTTTTTTGCTCACTGCACCATCCCAGCTCAGAACCTAGCTACATGCAAATTAGTCTGTCCCTGGCCCAGTGCATCATGGGAACAGGGCAGACCAAACTACCAAGCCAATTCTTTAACTGGAAAGGAAACAAGCTTCCGGGGACCGGTTTCTGGCATTACAGCCGTCTTCGGCCCGGCTTGCTTGAATCCTGATGGTACAGTGAGCAAGGGACTCATGTCTGAGTATACCCTTCCACGCTTATGGTGAATCATTTTTGTCCACCATAAGCGTGGATGGGTATACTCGGATGTGAGTCCCTAGCTCATTGCACCATCAGGATTCAAGTAAGCCGGGCCGAAGACGGCTGAAATGCCAGAAACCGGTCCCCGGTAGCTTGTTTCCTTCCCAGTATAAGAATTGGCTTGGTAGTTTGGTCTGCCCTGATCCCATGATGCACTGGGCCATGGTCGGACTTATTTGCATATAGCCAAGTTCTGAGCTGGGATGGTGCAGTGAGCTAAAAAACGGTGATGGATCAAGCCCTGATCTTTGGACTGGGTAAGAGTGGTCTGCTTAATTCAGACACTCTGTTCATCACCACCCCCTTTTCTGAATCATTTTTGTCCACCATAAGCGTGGAAGGGTATACTCAGATGTGAGTCCCTAGCTCATTGCACCATCAGGATTCAAGCAAGCCGGGCCGAAGACGGCTGAAATGCCAGAAACCGGTCCCCGGTAGCTTGTTTCCTTCCCAGTATAAGAATTGGCTTGGTAGTTTGGTCTGCCCTGATCCCATGATGCACTGGGCCATGGTCGGACTTATTTGCATATAGCCAAGTTCTGAGCTGGGATGGTGCAGTGAGCTAAAAAACGGTGATGGATCAAGCCCTGATCTTTGGACTGGGTAAGAGTGGTCTGCTTAATTCAGACACTCTGTTCATCACCACCCCCTTTTCTGAATCATTTTTGTCCACCATAAGCGTGGAAGGGTATACTCAGATGTGAGTCCCTAGCTCATTGCACCATCAGGATTCAAGCAAGCCGGGCCGAAGACGGCTGAAATGCCAGAAACCGGTCCCCGGTAGCTTGTTTCCTTCCCAGTATAAGAATTGGCTTGGTAGTTTGGTCTGCCCTGATCCCATGATGCACTGGGCCAGGGTCAGACTAATTTGCATATAGCCAAGTTCTGAGCTGGGATGGTGCAGTGAGCTAAAAAACGGTGATGGATCAATCCCTGATCTTTGGACTGGGCAAGAGCGGTGTGCATGCAGCGACAGGAGTGAGGTGGTGCCAGGGACTGGCATGCAGCAAACTGAAATGCCGACGCTAAAAGAAAAAAAAAGTTCCTTTACAAGTGAACAACCAGTGGAAGGACACTGGCCACCGGAAGCAGTACTTGGTCAAAGCTCCACAGTAAGGATGAAGACATGAAGCCGAGCAGGAAGCTGGAAGCAGGAGGATTCAGAAAAGGGGGTGGTAATGGACAGAGTATCTGAATAAAGCAGAACACTCCTACCCAGTCAACAGATCAGGGCTTGATCCATCACCGTTTTTTTGCTCACTGCACCATCCCAGCTCAGAACCTAGCTACATGCAAATTAGTCTGTCCCTGGCCCAGTGCATCATGGGAACAGGGCAGACCAAACTACCAAGCCAATTCTTTAACTGGAAAGGAAACAAGCTTCCGGGGACCGGTTTCTGGCATTACAGCCGTCTTCGGCTCGGCTTGCTTGAATCCTGATGGTACAGTGAGCAAGGGACTCATGTCTGAGTATACCCTTCCACGCTTATGGTGGACAAAACGATTCAGAAAAGGGGGTGGTAATGGACAGAGTATCTGAATAAAGCAGAACACTCCTACCCAGTCAACAGATCAGGGCTTGATCCATCACCGTTTTTTTGCTCACTGCACCATCCCAGCTCAGAACCTAGCTACATGCAAATTAGTCTGTCCCTGGCCCAGTGCATCATGGGAACAGGGCAGACCAAACTACCAAGCCAATTCTTTAACTGGAAAGGAAACAAGCTTCCGGGGACCGGTTTCTGGCATTACAGCCGTCTTCGGCCCGGCTTGCTTGAATCCTGATGGTACAGTGAGCAAGGGACTCATGTCTGAGTATACCCTTCCACGCTTATGGTGAATCATTTTTGTCCACCATAAGCGTGGATGGGTATACTCGGATGTGAGTCCCTAGCTCATTGCACCATCAGGATTCAAGTAAGCCGGGCCGAAGACGGCTGAAATGCCAGAAACCGGTCCCCGGTAGCTTGTTTCCTTCCCAGTATAAGAATTGGCTTGGTAGTTTGGTCTGCCCTGATCCCATGATGCACTGGGCCATGGTCAGACTTATTTGCATATAGCCAAGTTCTGAGCTGGGATGGTGCAGTGAGCTAAAAAACGGTGATGGATCAAGCCCTGATCTTTGGACTGGGTAAGAGTGGTCTGCTTAATTCAGACACTCTGTTCATCACCACCCCCTTTTCTGAATCATTTTTGTCCACCATAAGCGTGGAAGGGTATACTCAGATGTGAGTCCCTAGCTCATTGCACCATCAGGATTCAAGCAAGCCGGGCCGAAGACGGCTGAAATGCCAGAAACCGGTCCCCGGTAGCTTGTTTCCTTCCCAGTATAAGAATTGGCTTGGTAGTTTGGTCTGCCCTGATCCCATGATGCACTGGGCCAGGGTCAGACTAATTTGCATATAGCCAAGTTCTGAGCTGGGATGGTGCAGTGAGCTAAAAAACGGTGATGGATCAATCCCTGATCTTTGGACTGGGCAAGAGCGGTGTGCTTAATTCAGACACTCTGTTCATCACCACCCCCTTTTCTGAATCATTTTTGTCCACCATAAGCGTGGAAGGGTATACTCAGATGTGAGTCCCTAACTCATTGCACCATCAGGATTCAAGCAAGCCGGGCCGAAGACGGCTGAAATGCCAGAAACCGGTCCCCGGTAGCTTGTTTCCTTCCCAGTATAAGAATTGGCTTGGTAGTTTGGTCTGCCCTGATCCCATGATGCACTGGGCCAGGGTCAGACTAATTTGCATATAGCCAAGTTCTGAGCTGGGATGGTGCAGTGAGCTAAAAAACGGTGATGGATCAAGCCCTGATCTTTGGACTGGGTAAGAGTGGTCTGCTTAATTCAGACACTCATTTCATCACCACCCCCCTTTCTGAATCATTTTTGTCAACCATAAGCGTGGAAGGGTATACTCAGATGTGAGTCCCTAACTCATTGCACCATCAGGATTCAAGCAAGCCGGGCCGAAGACGGCTGAAATGCCAGAAACCGGTCCCCGGTAGCTTGTTTCCTTCCCAGTATAAGAATTGGCTTGGTAGTTTGGTCTGCCCTGATCCCATGATGCACTGGGCCAGGGTCAGACTAATTTGCATATAGCCAAGTTCTGAGCTGGGATGGTGCAGTGAGCTAAAAAACGGTGATGGGTCAAGCCCTGATCTTTGGACTGGGTAAGAGTGGTCTGCTTAATTCAGACACTCTGTTCATCACCACCCCCTTTTCTGAATCATTTTGTGTCCACCATAAGCGTGGAAGGGTATACTCAGATGTGAGTCCCTAGCTCATTGCACCATCAGGATTCAAGCAAGCCGGGCCGAAGACGGCTGAAATGCCAGAAACCGGTCCCCGGTAGCTTGTTTCCTTCCCAGTATAAGAATTGGCTTGGTAGTTTGGTCTGCCCTGATCCCATGATGCACTGGGCCAGGGTCAGACTAATTTGCATATAGCCAAGTTCTGAGCTGGGATGGTGCAGTGAGCTAAAAAACGGTGATGGATCAAGCCCTGATCTTTGGACTGGGTAAGAGTGGTCTGCTTAATTCAGACACTCTGTTCATCACCACCCCCTTTTCTGAATCATTTTTGTCCACCATAAGCGTGGAAGGGTATACTCAGATGTGAGTCCCTAGCTCATTGCACCATCAGGATTCAAGCAAGCCGGGCCGAAGATGGCTGAAATGCCAGAAACCGGTCCCCGGTAGCTTGTTTCCTTCCCAGTATAAGAATTGGCTTGGTAGTTTGGTCTGCCCTGATCCCATGATGCACTGGGCCAGGGTCAGACTAATTTGCATATAGCCAAGTTCTGAGCTGGGATGGTGCAGTGAGCTAAAAAACGGTGATGGATCAAGCCCTGATCTTTGGACTGGGTAAGAGTGGTCTGCTTAATTCAGACACTCTGTTCATCACCACCCCCTTTTAGGAAGCAGGAGGAGGCGCTGATCAACAGGAAGAAAGGAAACAAGAGTAACGTGGGGGCCAAACAATGGTAAGTAAAGTCAAGTAATGTGCTGACTCCAAGCCCAATGTAAGATTTTCTTTTTCTGTTACAAGAGATTTTGCAAGCACAGTGCAAGCGTCGTGCAGGCGAAACCTATAAAGAAGATATTAGGAGAAAGAGAGATAGAGATAGCAGGAGCTAGAAAGATGGAGAGTGAGAGAACTTCATCCTCATTATCTATATGATAAAGTACTCCCACCTAAATGTAATCAATGTATTACAAGTTCCTCCGATCAAAGTATTGCAAGTTCCTCAAGACCGGAAACGGGGTAGCTTTATTCGGTTGTGTGGTGCTCCAGGAGTTGCTTGAGAATGTATAAAAAGTTAGTAATATATACAAATTGTAGATGAAAACTACAATGCATAGATTTATGCCTTTCAAAAAAATATGCATCTAACATCTACTGCTTTTTCCTTTGTGACACACGCAGAATGATTTTATGTAATGAGCCCATCATTCTGAGGTGAGATCAGAAATAGAGCTAGAAGACATAGTTAATGGTTAAAAGTTTACTCTGTCGAACATTTACACTTTAATGGATAGTTAGGTAAACTAAATGTACAGTTAATTGATTAGGTGAGTGTGAGCTTTTTGTGGCACTAACTCCCATTATATTTCTAAAACAGCTAAATTAATAACAAGTATTGGTAATTTTTTTTTTTTAATATTTTCTTTTTTTATTTTAAATGTTTTTGTTACTGACAAATTGATAGGAAAACATACAGTGCATATACAATAAAGAAAGCTAAAGTTTACAAAGTAAATATAAGTTATTTCGATAACATATTTCATATTCCACTTAGTACGCAGAAAGAACACAGAAAACATAATTCATTTTATACAAACTAAAGATCAAGTGGCAGGAGTGTTGCGAGTGTTGCGGTTGGCTTGAAAACCCATTTCAAAGAGAGAGAAGTTAAATAAAATAGCTAGATAAAGTCACCCCAAATATTTCCAAGTTTTCTTAGTGACCGGGCACCTCTGAGTTTTGCCAAAGCCAGCTCCATAGAGTAAATTTCGTTAACTAATAACCACCAGTCTCCAATGTTAGGAGTTTTAGGAGAAATCCAGGCTCTGGCTAGTGTTAATTTTGCACATGAAAAAAGAATTGTTACAAGTGCTGGCCGAGGCAAAGAGACAGGATGTATATCCAATAGAACTGGTAAAGCGGTAATAGGTGGTAGATGGATCTTCTTAATTACAAACACTTTATGTAATTCTGCCCAAAATTCCTTTAAGACTGGGCAAGAAAACAGCATATGTTCCAGGTCTGCTGCTACAGCTTGGCATTTGGGGCACTTAGTACGATCGCCATTAGTGTTATTAAGGAACCACTTGGAAATCTTTTCCCTGTATAATACAGCATACATGTAGTTCTAAAATGTTGCAACCTTAAACTTGATGATCGGACGGAATTATTAATATTAGAGAAAGAAGTAGATATCTGCTTAGGTGTTATATTTAAACCTGTTTTACTGCTCCATTTTCTGCTAATTTTAAACAATCATCCGTTTTAAAAGCACTATGACACCTGTAAGCTTCACTTATAGTCTTATTTTTGGATGTCTATTGACAGTTCCAAATGTCATAATCTAAGATTTCATAAATTCCTTTGAAAAAAAAAAAAAGATTTCATAAATTTAATTTTTCCGTATCAAGAAGTCGTGTATCTGTAAATATTTGAATCTCATTGTTTCCGGCAGGTCGTACAATATTTTCAGTGTGTGAAAATCTAAGAACGCAAGTGCGCCATACAGGCCACCCAAAACATTGATACCTTGAGCAGACCATCTATGGGCCATACCATCATTAAAAACCCCAGGTAGGCCCGGATTACCCCAAAGCTGTAATTTCGGGTAGTAAAAAGTAGTCTTACAAAATACTAATATATTGGACCAAATCTTGATTGTATCCTTTGCAGTCTTAAATTTCACCCTCTTGAAATAGTTGGGGTCATTGACTCGGAACAAGTGTAGTGTAGTTCCTAGTTTCCCACTAGGCCCTGCGCATTGGAATAACATAAACAGTAGTATCGACGTGGAACTGCGGATATTCCAGGCCTCCACTGACTATGCTAAACTTAATTGGGTTGTGTTACCAACTAGCTCAGAGGTCACTGGAAACTTTCTTCTCTGCATAGGAAGTGATCAGCTTCCTTGGCACAGACAAGAAGGGATTCAGTTTTCCAACAACCGTGCAACATGACAACTTTGCTCCTCAGATCAAGAGTCGATCTCTAGGGTCGTGTGAAACAATAGACATAGATTTCACTCAGTCAGTCTAGTGCAGTTTACTTTCACGAGATGTAGAGAATAGAGAGACGGGCGTGTATCAATAAAGGGTTAACATTTATTGAACAGTCTTTCTTCTCGTACAAGAGAAATGTATTGCCACAATTGCAATAATTGTTATTATAAAAAGTACGTACAGTAAGATAAGTATTGCGAAATAGAACTGTAAAAGCATTGATATGGTTTCTTAGCCATACAATGGTTTAGAAGTAATAAAACATATATACAGTCATATATACATTAGGCTAACATACTCAACTGGTGCTTCTAACTAAGCCTACCCCAGTGTGCCTGACCTAAGCCTAACACGTGAAAAGGGGGAGTAAGTAAGTAGCTTAAGTTAAGTTGGTTTTGCCAAGGTTTGTTTCAAGAATTCTCGTCTAAGGGTTTAGTCAACACCATACCTCTGAATAGAATGATGGAGGATTGGTATCTCCTTCAGGGGTCTCTCTCGATATCCCAGTCACCCGCGAGGGTAAACTGGAAGCGCCGGGACTGGATTTCTCTGCACGAGAAAGGCAGCGGCTTCTCTCAGCGCGTCGAGGAAGGAGGGGTGACAGCGTCCGCGGGCAGCTGGGCTGGATGTCTTCGCAGAGGACGGCTGCACGGCTCCTCAAGCGTACTGAACCATAGTTCGCGCTGTAGCGGCGATAATGGTAATCAGCAGCTTCACCACCACAGGATAGCAGGCTGCAGCGACAGAGTGCTAGTTTTTACCAACACAGGGTCATGCAGGCAGCTGGCATCAGCAACAGGTTCGCTCCATTGCTTAAGGCAACGTTGGTAATATTTATACCTGACAGGTGCCGGGTTTGACGCAAGTTTGCTGGACATAAGACGTCAATTAAAGATGTCACTAGGAAGTGACAGTTATCAGTTGCTCATTAGAGTTCCATTACTAATCAAAACATAGCAAGCGGGGATTTCCAGGTTTGCTAAGTTTTTATCTTGTTGAAGAACTCGGAGTGTTATCTAGGAATATCAGATAGTGACTGCTGCTTTGTCATTGCACTAATTGGTCGCAAAGGAAGTAGCAGAGAGTCATGCTGGAATGTGGCTCTGTTCGTGTGAGGCCAGAGATGACTTTTCAGAAAATCGCACTTGAACGGTTATGCCAATATAGGGAATAAATGGATTTATAGCCGAATAGGGGCATAAGGTCACAGTATCGATCAGGAACCTAGATAAGCACGCAACACCCACTCCACGTTTTCATGTCCATCAAAATCACTAAAACTAAGCAATTAGATGCATGTGTAACATTGCCCACCCCAAAATACATAAATGCATTCGAAATAGGCGTACTTGTAATACATGGAATTTTAGGTACTGTACGTTTTTCAAAGCATATTAATCATTCAAAAAAATTACTGTATATGAAGTCAATGAACGATTATGCAAAAGGAATTACACATGAAGTATCTCTGACAGAAGAAATGCGAGATAAATCATCACATAAAAATGCATTGTAATAACATGTGTGCTAGAGGCTGGTGTTATGTTGTTATGTCTCTAGATGTGCTTAGAAATAGAAGTGTGAAGCTTCTGTTCTCTAAGAATAGTTTTTACGTTAAGCAAAGAATTGTTCGTGCCAAAAAGAGAGGGTCAATATTTTTAAAAAATTGTCCAATTCAAAGAAAATAGATTTCCAAAGCTCTTGGCAGTTTTTGTTGATCAAAACTGAAGGCCGAATTCAGAGTTCATGGGAACGCTGTGTGTCGGAAAGCTTCTCAAAAGTTATTGTTTCTCTATGGGTGAGAACATCGTATCAGACAGGCTCGCAAAGAATTGGTCTACAAAATCAGGTGATAGTTCAACCAAATTAGATAGCGCTGTAACTTGGCAGGTGTGAGAATGATTGCTGTCATCGAAGGCAGGACCAGCAATGCTCACAGAACGTTGTACCTGGATGATGTTGCTTTTGTCACTCGCTCCACTGTTACCACATGGCTGTAGTACAGGAGTCTCCACGAATGCCGTCATCAGGATTGGTAGCCGCTGGGGACAACACAATGCGTGAGCCGTTATCGGACTTAGCAAAGTATCGACGTCCATTGGTACTGCTGATGGAAGTGAAAGACAGATGTCCAACACGCATTCCTCGCCGCAAAGCATACACCGTAGCACTGGTAAAATGCAATTTTGCCATATCGGTCTGAATGAAAGGAACCAGGTCATGTTTAGATCTCTCAGCCTGGCCAATCCGAGCACGTTAGTTATCCTGTCCCTGTAGCGCATTGCTAGGATTGTCTCTTCCATTCCCATGGGAGCTATGTCTGAGCCGAGGCTTGCCATAACGTAGCAGGATGGTCAAAAATAGAATCCCTGCGATGAGTCCCAAAAATAGTGGAATGCCGCCAAAGATGGAGTGCACAAAATTAGGAAAGATTCCCAAAATTGCCTGGAAGGGTGTTAGCAGTCCCGTAAAGACTGTCTTAAATATGCCTGGGATGCTTGTTGCACTAGACATGTTAAGGAGTTGGCTGAACATTTCTACGAAATGCACGGGGCAATTTGTTGATAAAAGGTCATGGACTTCAGTAGCCGTCCTTGCGACTAGAAGACCATACGTCTCTTTAGATGACGTTATAGGCACGGTTGTCTGTAAAAGCACAGATTTCATTTTGCTTAATGTATCAATTCGTATAGAATAGAGATTCAGACGAGGCCAGAGGGGAGTCACTATGTCTGGAGGCCCGCTCGGGAACAATGCTTGCATGCAACATTTGACCATGGACGTTACTTGTACTAGATAACTTTTCCCGGGCGTCAGGCCACAGCACCTGTGATCCGTTCTAAGAATGTAACTCCCGTTTGCGAGTTGCATAAAGAAGGGCTCTATCTGAGTTGCAGGTGTGACTAGCTGGTGGCATGAAAGGTTGTTTGAATTTCCATCACATGCTCCGTGTAAATTAATACCCTGACACAAAAGTATACCGCTTAGTGAGTGTTTACAGTTGTCACCACTAAGAAATACATTTTTGTCACTGTCACTATAGCAAGAATGAGTGTATGGTAATTTCCATTCGGATTTTACATATCCCTTACCCAATTGTTCATATTGGCCAGCAGGTATGTACTCAAGGCATTTATGAAATCGGAAAGTTGTTATCGGAATTGTGATCATTCCGTGTATTATCCATTCAATGACAGGACTCTCTGACATTGTCAATGGTAATCTCTCGAGTTTCTCGATGCTCAAGATTGTATAGTCTGCTCCTTTCTGTGCCAAACTGATCTGTTTATCAGTAAGGTTAAAAATGGAAAATAATGACGTTGTGTTGATTAAACGCCAAGGCACATAGCCTGAACGAAGATTTTGCAGCGTCCAGCCTAGTTCTATAATAGAGCGTAATTGAGACTGGCCATGTTGTAACATTAGCAAATCTCTGTCTATCACATCAAAGGCAGAGGATACAATATTGTCCAAAGAATATATTCTGGAAGACAGAGTCATTAACCCATTGTCTACCACAGAAAGTGATTTCTCCAAATTAATACGATCTAATTCTCGTATTTTTTCAGCAGTTTCAATTTGCGTTACTTTCCAAGCCTCGTTGTAAGCAGCATAGATACTGGTCGCTATG
Organism: Lissotriton vulgaris; assembly: GCF_964263255.1. Lineage (NCBI taxonomy): Eukaryota > Metazoa > Chordata > Amphibia > Caudata > Salamandridae > Lissotriton > Lissotriton vulgaris. The sequence continues at coordinate 892,002,937 of NC_141693.1, read as the reverse complement.
AAACGCTTTTGACGCTGTTTGCGTGGTCCAAGAATGAAATCGCGCAAATCAGCACCATCTTTTAATAAAGACAAGTGTTGCTTAATTTCAGCCAGTGTGGATGTAGTTAGCCATTCCAGGCAGAGTTTCCCTACACTGTATGTTGTTATAATCCCTGGATGTTGTCTCTGGGAGTATCTAGGGTCTAATCTGGTCATTTTTAACCCCTGTGTTTTATTCAGGAACCTATCTTGACAGCTATTTGTGTCTGTAGGCCAGATTAACCACTTTTTCCAATCAGGATGTGTTCTGTTGAAATTTAAAATTTGTGACACGTCTAACTCAATATCAGCTGTTGCATTTTCAGGTAATGGCTTTGGTATAGACGGTGTTTTAAGGTCTTTGTTCTTAGCTAGGCCAAGACAAGATGTTTGGTGTACAGTGTCATTTAAAAATAACATTTGTTCAGGTATCATGCAGGTTCTAAAAAGTGCTTCAATGCCTTGCACCTGCCAATCTTTTGTACCCCAAATCGTTTTCGTTTCAATATTATTTTTCCAATAATCAAAACCAAATGTCATCATTTTGTCATAAAATGCTTCTGAATATATCAATTTAGAATTTGTCGGCATTGTTTTCATTCCTGTTTTATCTAACAGTTTGTAATAAAACGTTTCTGCATCACTGGTGTTAAACCCTGAGAAGTATTTGAATTTCTCAAAAAATGCTTTAGAACTGCTTTTAGGTGGTGTAGCACAATGTTCCCATTGATTATACATAAAAACATTTCTAGGCTGTGCAGATTTATGCAAGTAATGATCCCCATAGTGGGTGTAACAGAATAACTGCTCATAACTAGATGAACCTTGTAAATAATCATGATCTGTGAATCTAGCTGACATTACTAAATCAGACATCATGTCATTAATACTGTTAAAGTCCCAATCATCAGAGAATGTACTTGGTGTCACAAAGTCACTTAAGGAAACCTTTAGTTGATGAGGATACTTCAGGATTTCGACCGGACCATAGATCTCATAGTCTGTTTTCTCCCATACTACCCCACCAGGTATTGGAATTGCTGTGACATTTACTGTTGACAGTTCTCTTTTCTTCACGCGGGATGATCTGTGTGGTTTCAGGACTAGGTTGATGTTCTGACTTGCTGTGCCCATTGTAATATATTTTCCTTCAATGAATTTTCCCAAACACAGTACCATGATGAGCCAAAGCAGGAGGAAAAATACACCTAGACCGAACCAGAACTCTAGCCAAGGGGAAATTAGGTAGATTTCCTTCAGTTGATGAAAGAGTTCCGTTGCTTTTTCTTTAAAAGACTTTTTTGTTTCTGGCATCACTTCGGGGTCATTTAAATCTTCAGAGAAGTTGTCGAAGTTGATGAAATAACCAGAGGCAGTTCTGTCAATTGATGGGATTGTTCTTTCAATCTGTCTTTCGGTAGCACTTTCTGATGCCACATTAGTGTAGACTGGTGTTGTTTCTTGACGAACTGTTTCAAGCTGTGTTTCAAGAGGCACGAGTTCCATGGCATTATTGCATAGTCCTTCATTGTGCACTGCAGGCTGATCGAATGTGATTAGTCTTTCAGTTTGAACCTCTTGTATTGTTGCAAGTTTGGGTATTCTGTTGTTTCTTGGGAGTCCACTGGGCCTACTGTTGATTATAGGCCACATGCTTGTGGTTTTACCAGATCGATAGACACGACTCTGTTCTCCTTTTTACCAGCAAGGGGCGGTAGCACAACTGATCTTGTTCCGGTGACTGCTAAGACAGGTACTGCTTTTCTGTAAGAAGGCCCAAATTCCTTCTTAACCGCGATCTTTTCTCTGACTAGATCCCCAATCTTTGGAATCCAGACAGGCCTTGCTGGGGCTGTTGCGGGTGGTGCCTCGTCAGTGGTACTTGGCTGTTGCTTTAACTTTATGTTGCTTAATGATTTTCTTGTTTCATTCAGTTCCTGTAAAACAGCCAAACGGTCTTTTACTTCAAACTGCTTTGTTTCTTCTTGTACCACTGACATCTGACTATCGAGGTCCTGAACGTTCATTCTAATTCCGAACAATAGTTCGTATGGGCTGAAACCTTTTAGAGAATTTCTTGGCATGTTGTTAAGACTAGTCTGGACACTTATTAAATGTTTGACCCACCCAGCGCCTGAACCTAATACCTTCGCTGTTATAGATTGCTTTATGTCCCGGTTTTTTCTTTCTACCACACTTGTGCGACGGACAAGAATACCGCAACCCAATTCCCATGCTGGCCATGGCCTCCTTATAGGCTCGAGAGCTGAAAGCAGGACCCTGGTCAGAATGGAACGTGGTAATTGCGTATGTGCCGATATGGACTCGCAAATCTTTTATAACCGTTCTAGCGTCAGCCGAGCGCTGGAGACCTCATTTTTTAAGTGCTTTTCGTCTTAACTATTAATAGGACGCAGGATGGGGTGTAGGCAGCGTTACGCTCTTTCTGACTGGTAGCCGGTAGCAAAGTTCCTTACTGCGATCCCTATTACAGTTTTCACAGTTGTTTGCATATATTTGGTGTTCTACACTCATTCCCGGCCACCAGAATACTGATTGTAATTCAGTCAGAGAGGCTTTGATTGTTTGGTGTTTCAGACCCAACCCCATGTGTGCTTCCAGTAGGAGGAAGCCCCTCCTGCTCCTGTTTGGAATTACTCTATCCCCCACTCCAGGGATTCGAGCAAAAGGAACGGAGTTTGCATCGATTATGTATGCATAATTGAGTGGATAGTTCACGGGTAGTGCTGCACAGTCGCCTTTTACGGTCGTTTTTACTGCCAGCATGGTTTCCCCGTCTATGTACTTATCTGTACGCTTTTTTGTGGCTACGGAAGCCGGGTTAGTTGCTTCCGCGGTGGCTGTATTAGCCAATGAATTCCCTGCAACGTGAACGCCATCACGTTGAAGACTCTGTGCGTGAATCACGTGAGTCTTTTGTAGTTCTTTGTGTAAAAGAGCTACCTCGTTCCAGAGCTTTTTATGCTTTATTGTGGCACCTGTGTCATCTTTGTAGTCGTTTTCGATCCAACTCTGCAGCTTATTGTTGTAAGAGTTGACGCAAAAATGAGAATCGCACACGATAAGTGTGGGGAATTCGCGTTCTGCATTTTCGAGCGCCATCTTTAAAGATCTGATTTCAGTTATTTGAACCGAACAGTTTCTTACAGATTCAGTTTTTGTTACTTTCGGTCTGAATTTACCGCACAGCCAACGACCTTTAATGATCGCACATGCTGCATTGTAGGATTTGCTCTCTACATTAAAATGCTGTACAAAGCTATCTGTATAGATTATACAGGCGTATTGTGGGAGAGGCAGAATTTCGATTGGCAGAGGATATTCTTCTTCATATTCTAAATCATTCAGTTCTTCAAATTGCGGGGCGAAATAGTATTTCACATCTTCCGCTCCTAGAGAATCTATACACTGTATCCATTTCGGATCCAGTGACACTGTAGGCAGGTTTACTGGGCTGAATAGCGCCTCGAAGGCGGATTCCGCTGTAAGGATATTAATCTGTTTGCCGTGTGCTAGTTCTCGTTCATTTGCTAATGCGATTTGCACTGCGTTCACAGTTCTTTCTGTGTGACTGAATGTTTTTTCTGCTTGTGTGTACAAGTGAGATTTAATTGAAATTGGTACCTTTTCTCCCTCATTAGAGGTTAGGTATGTGAATCCGCATCTTCCTGGGATGACTCGGATTACAAGATCACGTGTGTTGTCACGTGTATCTAATTTAGTTTTTGCTAACATGTCTGTTTGCAGTGATCTCAAAATTTCTGTGTGTTTTTGAGTCCAATTGATTTGTTTAAAATCAGGTTTTATTAGTTCGTAGAGAGGTTTAACCCTCTCTGCGTAATTTAGGATGTAAGTTCTTCCGAAATTCAGAAAACCTAGTATGGATTGTAAATTCTTCAGCGTTTTTGGAGCTTGGAGTACAGCGCACTTCTCTAAGAAGTTGTCCGCTAGGCTTTTCCCTTCACTTGATAATTCGTACCCTAAAAATAGTACTGTCAGATGGGCAATTCGGGACTTTTTAAAGTTGAATTTCTAACCCTCTGCTGCGAACCCAAGTATAATGGTGTTCACTCTTTTCAAGTGAGTATCCAAGTCGTCGTCTGTGAGATAAATATCATCTACGTAAGACAATGCTTCATCATCATAGATTTGTAGTAACTCTGTTACCCTAGCTGAGAATAGTCCTGGGCTGTTCTTGAACCCCTGTGGGAGTCGACAGAAGTTTTCCTGTGACCCAAATGCGGAGAAAGCGGTCAAGTATCTGCTTTCTGGTGCAATGTTTTGACAAAAGAATCCATTAGAAATGTCTAATGTCGTTTTATATTTTTTCCTAACTATATTATTCATTAGGGCTGCACTATGCGAGTTTTGTACTGCAAAAGTTTTGCAACATGTATTAAGATGTCTGTAGTCCAAAACTAGACGATATGAATTGTCTGGCTTGGAGACAGGAAACAAAGGATTGTTCATTTGAGAGGTGCATGTTTCAATCACCCCCTGGTACTCAAGTTGATCTAAGATCTCCCTGACTTGTTTTTTAGCTTCTTGCTTTATGGGATACTGCCGTTGGGCAGTTGGTTCACTTTTTAATTGGATTTTGTGAGGCGGTGAATCCTCATCCCATCCTACATGATTTTTATACAATGCAGGTGCCTGGGCTACTGCCCATTTCCTTGCATATGTGTATTTTTTGTGAATCGGTATGTGATTCGAGAAGGCAGGCATAATCACTTCTTCGCCACGAGGGCACTCCCTGACAAACTCCGGGGGCCAATCTTTTTCAGCTAACAGAATATCATAGCCTTTTGAGAGCTTATCCCAAAATAGACCCTTAATTTTCCTAGTCTTATCACCCTCCATACACAATGTTATTTCGTATATTTTATGGGGCTCGCTAAGCCTGGCGTCGGCAGTTTCAACCTGAATGTATTCATTCGTGTCCACTGTCTCCAGATGACTCATCAAGATCTTGTGCGCTATACTGATTTCTGCTGCACTGTCCAACATTGTCAATGCCCACTCCCCGTTTTTCAACTGTGTCCTCAGTATTCTCGGCATGGTTGATTACTCTAATACTGGCTACCTTCTTTTTCTGAAATTGAGATTTCTTATTTTGAGCAGGTTCCTTGTCTTTGGACTTGGTGTGCTCTCCTGGGTCTGACCGTCCTCTTCTTTCCGAATTCTGTGGAGAAGATCGAGAGGGACGTGTATCAATACTTTGATATCTATCAGGTTTTTTTAGATTATCCCTATTTCTAAGGTTATATCTTTTCTCAGAGGGCTCCCGTTGGGGAGACTGGCGTTCTCGAGTCGGAGTTCTTTCCCTCCGTCGAGGAGACCTTCCTCTGGACTGGAAAACTTTTTCCTTGGGAGTGGATTGTTTATTTCCATCCCAGCTCTTTTTAGGAGTATTTAAATTATTTTTAATAAATAATTTTTCAGGATTTTCGAGCAGTTGGGGCTTAACTGGTTTTCCACCCAAGCTGTCTCTACCTAATTCTTCATAGCACTTTTCTATGATTTTTGCAAGCTCAACAGGATCTTTTATATCTGTTTCCCTCAACTTCTGGCGGATCGCCACAGATGCTGCTTCTCCCTTTATGTTGGCTAATAATATAGCCGTGACCTGCTTGAAGTCTTTCAGTAATTTCATACCTAGATTTAAAGCGGGTTCTGGACCGAATTCATTTTGAATCTGTTTTAGCACTTCTGGTATTACCGCCATAGACGGAACACCGTGTGTTTTTGTGTAAATGGAAGCAAAGACTGTACCCCAAGTGTCACAGTCCTCCACGTGTGGTGCGATTCCCATAGGAAGGCAGATGGTCAAGATTCTGTGTTTCTCAATAGGGGTAGTATCAGGAAATACTGCCTCTATTTGAGTGATTTTCTGGGCTAACCAGAAAGGAATTTGCTCCCGTTTTACGGGTGTTTTACCAAGACATGACTGTATGTTCTGTGGTGTAATTTTATTTGTGTTCCCCTGATGAGGGGTCAGCTGTGGTGTATTAACAGCTGGCTGGACTGTTGCAGTCCGTATTACATATTGGACTAATTGCCTATGTATTTTTATTAATGTGTTTAGCTGTGCTAACAGCTCTTCTCTAGACATTTTTGCAATGTCAGGATGTGGTGTGTAGCTGGCTAGAACTGGCCACGTGGCTCCTGGTCTACCTAGTGGACCGAGCCTAGTTATGTGATTATTGTGTTTTAGGGCGCCATTAAACCAGAGCAGGTGCTCTTGAAATTTAAGTGGAATTTCAACCTCCTCGAAAGGGGCGTACTCATCCGGAGGTTCCTCTATTTTGTAATAGTGAAACTCTTGTGTTATAGCGTTTACCGCTGGAAAGTTTATCCATGAATAGAATACCTCTGTCTGCCGATACTCGTGAGCCTCTATCACGAAAATTACTGTACCACCTTGAGGTGGCAGTCCGTTTTCTATAAGTTTTAAAGTTATGGATCTTCTTAACTGGACCGGGATGATAATAGCACCCGGGTCTGTGTATTCGGGACCTTGCTGAGTCGCATCTGCTGCGGCCCCAGTGGTTCCGTTTTCTGGCATTGTAAGAATGCGAGGTTTGCAGAGTAGGTCTCCAAGGAGACAAAGATTAGATGCACAATATTTTGGAACACTGTATCCTTCAACGTTGAATAAACCAGAGCTTTACATAGGAATCTCTTCCTACTAAGGTCGGGCGGATTTTAACCTTTCACCCACTCCAGACGTCTATTGGAGTATTTTACGGGAGAAAGGGGTGTGAAATATGCACGACTGAGTTACTCTACAAGTCTTACGTTAGTTTATCGCCTTACCAAACGTTAGGGCGCCATGTAGTGTAGTTCCTAGTTTCCCACTAGGCCCTGCGCATTGGAATAACATAAACAGTAGTATCGACGTGGAACTGCGGATATTCCAGGCCTCCACTGACTATGCTAAACTTAATTGGGTTGTGTTACCAACTAGCTCAGAGGTCACTGGAAACTTTCTTCTCTGCATAGGAAGTGATCAGCTTCCTTGGCACAGACAAGAAGGGATTCAGTTTTCCAACAACCGTGCAACATGACAACTTTGCTCCTCAGATCAAGAGTCGATCTCTAGGGTCGTGTGAAACAATAGACATAGATTTCACTCAGTCAGTCTAGTGCAGTTTACTTTCACGAGATGTAGAGAATAGAGAGACGGGCGTGTATCAATAAAGGGTTAACATTTATTGAACAGTCTTTCTTCTCGTACAAGAGAAATGTATTGCCACAATTGCAATAATTGTTATTATAAAAAGTACGTACAGTAAGATAAGTATTGCGAAATAGAACTGTAAAAGCATTGATATGGTTTCTTAGCCATACAATGGTTTAGAAGTAATAAAACATATATACAGTCATATATACATTAGGCTAACATACTCAACTGGTGCTTCTAACTAAGCCTACCCCAGTGTGCCTGACCTAAGCCTAACACGTGAAAAGGGGGAGTAAGTAAGTAGCTTAAGTTAAGTTGGTTTTGCCAAGGTTTGTTTCAAGAATTCTCGTCTAAGGGTTTAGTCAACAACATACCTCTGAATAGAATGATGGAGGATTGGTATCTCCTTCAGGGGTCTCTCTCGATATCCCAGTCACCCGCGAGGGTAAACTGGAAGCGCCGGGACTGGATTTCTCTGCACGAGAAAGGCAGCGGCTTCTCTCAGCGCGTCGAGGAAGGAGGGGTGACAGCGTCCGCGGGCAGCTGGGCTGGATGTCTTCGCAGAGGACGGCTGCACGGCTCCTCAAGCGTACTGAACCATAGTTCGCGCTGTAGCGGCGATAATGGTAATCAGCAGCTTCACCACCACAGGATAGCAGGCTGCAGCGACAGAGTGCTAGTTTTTACCAACACAGGGTCATGCAGGCAGCTGGCATCAGCAACAGGTTCGCTCCATTGCTTAAGGCAACGTTGGTAATATTTATACCTGACAGGTGCCGGGTTTGACGCAAGTTTGCTGGACATAAGACGTCAATTAAAGATGTCACTAGGAAGTGACAGTTATCAGTTGCTCATTAGAGTTCCATTACTAATCAAAACATAGCAAGCGGGGATTTCCAGGTTTGCTAAGTTTTTATCTTGTTGAAGAACTCGGAGGGTTATCTAGGAATATCAGATAGTGACTGCTGCTTTGTCATTGCACTAATTGGTCGCAAAGGAAGTAGCAGAGAGTCATGCTGGAATGTGGCTCTGTTCGTGTGAGGCCAGAGATGACTTTTCAGAAAATCGCACTTGAACGGTTATGCCAATATAGGGAATAAATGGATTTATAGCCGAATAGGGGCATAAGGTCACAGTATCGATCAGGAACCTAGATAAGCACGCAACACAAAAACATAATTGAATCAGATTTTAACATAAATAAATGGAAAAAACGGGTCTTCACTATTGAGTAAAGACTGGAGACGCTTAACAAACAAGGCCCAGAAATATAATTTGACATCAGGGAAGTTGAGACCACCCTTATCCAAGCTGTTTTTTAACAATGGCAACGATCTTCGAGCTTTTCGAAATCCCCATATGAAGCTGCTGAAGATTCCATCTAATTGCTTAAAAAAAAAATTATTCAGAGCTAAGGGGATTGAACGGAATAGATAAAGAAATTTAGGTAAAACCTTCATTTTGATTAAGTTGATTCTGCCAATTAAATTCAAGGGGAGTCTGTGCCACTTTTTTAGTAACAGAGTAGTAGATTTAATTAGCTCATTGTAATTAATATGATTAATTTCTTTTATTTTGGAAGTCATCTTTACGCCAAGGTAGGTGGCGACTTTACAAATCTCTGGAACCACTTTCGTTGGTACATAATTAGCTACAATTTGAGTTTTGTTTATATTAAGCTTGTAGCCAGGAAACTTTTCCAAATTTACAATCCTCTATAGTAATCCCTTGTAAGGCCTCTATAACATCAGGAGAATAAATGGCAATATCGTCGGCATACGCTGTAATTTTCAGTGACTGTGGGCCGGATCTAAAAGGCACGATTCGGGGTTGTACCTGGAGAGCATGTAGAAAAGGTTCCAAAGAAAGGGCAAATAATAGAGGTGATAGCGAGGAGGTCAGCCCTCCATAACTAATACAAGCTGTAGGATTATCGTACAGCGCCCGTATCCCCTTTACAAATTGCCCCCCGAACCCCATCTTTGTCAAGACACACCAGAGGCAATCCCATACCACTCGGTCAAAAGCCTTTTCGGCATCTAGCAAGATCATACCGAGTGGGGTGGATTCCGTCCCTGCCACATCAAACGCCGTTATGGCCATATTAACGTGAGTGGTGGTATCCCTCCCAATCACAAACCCATGCTGTTGCGGGTTAACTATTTTAAGCAAAAGGGGAGCCAACCTAGTTGCTAAAATTTTCGCAAATATTTTTGCGTCGGTGTTAATCAGAGAGATGGGTCTGTACGACCCCTATCCTCCTTTGGTTTGCCCTTTTTAAGAAAAAAAAATATTTTAGCAGAGTTCCATGAATTGGGAGCTTTTCCAGTTACCCCAATGGACTGTATGACTTGCAGTAGTAGAGGTGACAGTTCCTCTAAACAGATTTTATAAATCTCGATAGGGATAGTATCTTCTCCTGCGGCCTTCCCAGCAGGTAGAGAAGCAATAGCTTGGCTAAGCTCTAGTCCGGTAATATCTTCAGAAAGTTGGTCCATTTCTGAGGGATTACCAATATTTATCGCATTCTCATCCAGATATTCTTTTATTAAGTCAACACGTGGTGAAGACTCCGGGGTATACAAGGAGCTGTAAAAGTCCACAAATTGTTCAAGAATATCATTCGACTGATCATAGAGCATATCATCGGATCCTCGGATGTTATTAATCAGAGTGCTAGCTCTGTCCTCTGCAACCTTATAGGCCAGGATTTTGCCGATTTTGTCCCCTCCCTCATATTGCGCTATTCTAAATTTATGTAAATTGGCACTGTTTTTTTGAAAAAGTTTTGCCTTCGTATCTGCTTTTAGTTGCCCTAATTTCAAACTTATTTCAGTTACTGCAGATGGATTTAGCCGTAAAGCTGTAGCGAGCAGTATTTCTTGTTCAGCAATACTGGAGATTGGGGATTCATTCATTTTATGACATTCCAAATTTTGTCTGAACACATAATCTTGTGTAAACCCCCGAATACGTGCTTTACAGGCGTCCCAGACCATGGTACATGTGGTGGAGTTCTCGTTAAATTCAATAAAGTTATTAAGGTGGATTTTAAGTTCAGCTATAAAAATAGAATCTGATACTAGATATCTTGGAAAGGAGAATGATCTAAGACAAGGTCGATTATGTGGAGTGGAAAATATCAGCATTATCGGATTATGGTCCGAAGAGATTCGGGGACAAACCTCCATAGAGCTAATGTTTAGTAAATTATCATTGGCTAGAGCCATATCCAAATGAGAACATGATTTGTGAGGCGCAGAGTAATATGTGTGCCCAGGAGTGTTTGAATGTATATAGCGCCAAGCATCTTTAATATTATGAATACGGCAGATATCTAGAATGGCAGCCCTGGTTTTGCGCATCCGTTGAAAACTCCCGTGCTCGGTACTATCTTGTTTGTAATCCATAATGCAATTAAAATCACCCATTATAATAAGCCCCCCTCCCAATTCAAAAGTTCTACATTCAGATGGGCAAAAACCTTAGGTTCGTCCTTATTTGAACCATAAACCACACATAAAACCTATTTCTGATTTTCAATACTTAACTGGGCAATAGCCCATCTGCCATCCTTATCGCAAGCAGTTTTCATAGTTTCCCCCCTAAGTAGTTTATCTTTAAGGATGGCGACACCTCTAATAGAAGCCCCAAAAGCAGAGCTAATTATATTATCATATCCCATGTGACCTAACAATTTTTTATCTTTATAAGTAATATGTGTTTCAGATAATAAAGCGAAATGTGAGTTATGCAATCTTAACTCTTCCGAGACTAAGCGTCTCTTGCTTTTACTGTTTAACCCCGCAACAATCCAAGCTAACCATCATAATTTATACATTCAGAAAAACAAAACAAAAAAGACATAGTTAACCAAGTGGAATATTTCTGTTACTGAGCAACCAAAAGCTGTGTATCTTCGTTCATGCTTTTATTTCCCTTTATCGCACGTCTCCCTATCGAGTTGAAAATACATTTTTTTATATTTTTATCCCCCGAATCCCCTGCTGAGAACTGAGACCCTCCCCCTCCACCCCCCTGTCTCCCACCCACCCACCTAGTGGAAAGACCACCCTTCAGCCTCTGCTGCCGCTGTAGTGGTGCGCCTGTTGCAAGCCCCACCCCCACTTGCCAAAATATTCTAGACACTACTTAAGAAGGTGAGAGAGAGAAAAAGAAAAGAGAAAAAAAAGAAAAAGGAAAAGAGAGAAAAAAATCCTAATCCCCCACAAATTAAGTCTCAATCTCCCTTATCTGCAATATCAGCCTAATAGTTCAGTCTCTTTAATTAATATAACTAACGCCAGGCTCAGTTTAGATTAGATAACGCCAGCTCGGCTTCTTTTATATAAGTGAAAAAATAAGTATGGCCACCTTTAATAACCTTGAGGCGGGCAGGTTCCTGAAGGAAAATTTGCCCTCCAATAGATTTAAATGGGTCAATTAATTTGCGCAATTGCCATCGTCTATTTTGTAGCACTAACTGCCATAATATTTCTAAAAAAGCAAAATTAATAACAAGTATTGGTAATTTAAAGACCATTAATTAACCCCAGAAGAATATGAGTTGGAGTCCATCAACCCTCAGGATTTACATGCTTCTTCGTATTCACAAAAGCTGCATCTCTTCCACACTTCCGCCACTGCGCCCCTCTTCCCCCGCCAGTGCCTATTCCACTGTTCCATGTTCATGTTTTGCCCTTAGGAATCACATTTCTCTCCCTATCGCTATTGTCCGACCTTCCCTCTGCTTTCTATCCCTCCCACAAACATATATGCACACATGCATGAATACAAATGTTTAAAACTACCCTCATTACCCCCACATAGTCATCTTCATTCTAGTATCTAATTCATGATGCTTTCTATAGCTCTGACAGACACTACCTAATCTTTCCTCCATGTCTAGGCCACAGTGTGACATAGTACTAAAGGACCCTTGCTCCTTCCTCACTTTCTGTTCTTTCTTCTGTCGAAAATGATTTACACTCTTCAATTGAATGCAGAGGACAGTGCAATTATGGAATAAAAAATTGGTAGCATTCGTGCCAAGAATTCTATTAAGGACATAGAAGTAAGGATTATGTTTCTCTTTTGCTTACTGCTAATTACAGCAGCCAGTGAAAAACGTTATATTATCAACATAAACTACATATCCCAGGATACCATGCACACAACCACCAAACATTCTTGGCATGGATGCTAGCTAATTTTGTTATTCTATTTCAGGACCGGAGGCTACAATAAAGATTGTTTAATGCTTATCGAAAACCACAAAAGTAATATCATACACAGGTTTTTTTTATAAAACTGTTTAAAATTAGACTCTGATGACCAGTCAGCTGATCTCATAATGTCCTGAATGGTGGAATCCAGCAAACGATTTGGAAGCCAAAGCCCTTTGAACAGAGTGAGCCAAGACACTCTAGTATCTATACCTGCGTCTGTCATTATTGATGTCAACCATCTTGCAATTGTGGCAGATGACACTGGTTTAAATGGTTTCTGCAAAGCTATCAATTTCATAGATTGATCAGTTCTCAATTCACGAGTACATTCCTGATAAGCTTTCAAGCATTTAACTACACACAACATGTCATTATTAGGAAAAGCATTATACTCAATACATCAATGATGTGCCAATAATGGTAAAGGAAATTCCCTCCGGAGTAAATACTATTCTGGCTAAATCCAGAACTCGCACATCAGAAGTTCTTTTTCAAGCGGATAGGCATAACAGCATATCTAATTTAGCTGGTAAATACTTTCTGGAAAGATGAGCATTATCCGGCTATTTATCAAAAAGAGCCAAAACCAAAGACGTATCCCATAGGAAAGAATACTTAGCTTTGGGAGGATTAGTCACTCTAATGCCTTTATGAAGTTTACAAATGCCAGGGTGCATTCCAACCGGCTTACCATCAACTTGCGAATGCCCTACTGGAATAGCAGAACGAAAGTTATTTACTGATCTGTAGGTCAAACCATCTGAAGCTTTCTGAGAAAGAAAATTCACAAAATGGGTTAACTGCCACCACAGTATAAACGTGCCGTTCCAGGCACCAACCCATCCAACATCGCCATGCTGAATACATCTTCATAGAGTGGAGAGGGACCAGGCCCACTTGATGAACCCTGAAGCCACCTCCGAAATGCCTGGCAAATTCCATTGTTGTCTGAAAACATCCAGACCATCAGAAACAACTGCGCAACATTATCATCCAGTGCAGTTCTTCGTGAGGATCCTAGAGCATCGTCTAAGACCAAGGAAGAAGGAGAGGGCAATCACACGTCATCTACAACAGAATTGGAAACCAGTACTGTGCTTTCCAAGGGGGGTGGCTAGCACCACTCCTGCTGCCTGTCAGTTGATCTGAGTCGCCAAAGGCATAATTCATTGTCGTGGACCAATCCTGAGAAAAAGCATCCGTTGCTTTCGCTAACAAATCCGGTGTCCAGCTGAAGGTCTCTATCTGTCAGTTCAATATATATAGGCGAAAAAGTCTATTGTGCACAGGCCCCAAATCGACTGAGTGCACTGAAACAGATGTGGATGGAGCTGCCAATCAATGTAGTCTGCGAAATACCTGGAGTTCCAATCTGCCACTGCGTAGGATTGTCCTGAAATGTATTCCGCTATCACAGATATTTTGGGCAATAATGCTAAAAGTCCTGGGCTTTCTCCACTAAAAGGGATGACCTTGTACCTCTCAACTTGTTGATGTACCTTAATGCAAATACATTCTCCATCCTGAGAAGGATGCAACAAGATACTTTCTATGGGGAGAGGGTCCTGATCACAAAGGACCCTGCATACAAACTCCAGGCAGTTAATATGGAGGTTTAATTCTTGGAGGGAACGACCTGCCACCAGTGGAGATGTCTCCACAACACACTCCCCAGCCCCAACGGCTGGCGTCCGACTCTATCACTATCTCCAGCTGGGACCCAAAAATGGCTCTGCTATTCCACGCATCCACATGTCCCAACCACCAGTGCAGTTCTTCCCTTACACCCTTTGTCAGTGGATCCTGGTCTTTGTGAGACAAGCCCTTCCGTAGGTGTTTAATAATCAATATGTGGTGAGCCCTGTAGTGAAGGGGTCCCAGAAAGATGGCCTAGATGGAAGAAGCCAGTAGGCCGACCAGGCGAGCGATCGCCCGCAGGGAAACTACTTGCCTGGAAAGAACTGATTTCAGTTACTTTTCTGTGTCTCTCACTTTGGGTTTGAGGAGCTTCAGTTGCGCAGACTGAGAATTGATCACAGACCCCAGAAAGTCTATTGTCTGAGATGGGCAGAGTGCTGACTTATTGCCGTGTATGACAAATCCCAAATACTGTCAGAGAGAGACTGTCATCTGCAGTTGACGGTTGGGTAATGTTTGGGAATGAGCCATATTGAGAATGTCATCCTAGTAGACTAACATGAGGGTTCCCTTCTCTCGGAGATGGACTTTCACTGGCTTTATCACCTCAGTGAAACAACACGGCACAGAAGAAAGCCCAAAAGAAAGGATCAAATATTCCAGCCACCTACCCCTCCACCGGAATTGAAGGAATCGCCGGTGTGGAGGAAAGAGGGGGATTGTTAAATATGTTTCTTTTAGGTCCAGATGGACCATCCAGTCCCCTTTCCACAACAGATCTGATAAAAGATGGATACCCTCCATCTTGAAATGTCTGAGTGATGTAATAATTGAAGTCTTGTAAATTCAGAACCAACCTGTGTCCACCTCCTCTCTTTTGTAACAAAAAGATGCTACTGCAAAAACATGCAGCATTGCCGTCCCAATAGGCCACCACATGCTTCACCATGAGGTCTTCTATTTCTGCATCTATAACAGTGGATTCTTGTAGGGAAAAATGTAACAGTTGAGTGAGTGTTATCTGCTGATGAGGTTGGTAAAACTGTAGGTGAAAACCCTAAATGGTCTGTATTAACCATGTATCCTGTGTAAGAGTATGTCAATTGTGAAGAAAGAATTGAACTTGACACCTCAATTGTACTTCAGAGGCATTGAGACTTCTTACCTGTAGTATTGTGGGACTGGAACCTTGTTCTTGGACTGCCTCTGCTAAAGCGACTTTGGGAGAACCTTTGGTTGGATAGAATGTGGAGAAGTGTGGCTCAATGATTAGAGCGGCAGACCCTGATGCAGAGGTCTAGCCCGGGGCCAGGGTTCAATTCCCCGCCTCGGCGGGTCTTGGGCTCCAAAATTCCACGGACCTGATATTTCTCGCCTCGGTGCCTATTCCAATCATGGAGTCCCACTCTGCAACTCTGGGCAATAGCTTGCTTAATCTCCATAACGGCCCCCACAACGCTATGGATGCCTGGCCTCCACCTTGGGGGTGCCCAGGAGTGGACGACTCACAGGGAAAGCCAGGATGGGTTCCACAGTGGTATTCGTACAAGCGCCTTGAGACCCTTGCGGGTGAGTAGTGCACTATACAAGTATCAATTTACATTTACATTTACAATGTGCCTCTCCTAGTTCAGTCGTGCCAGTCAACTCTACCTCAACCATATGCACCTCTGGGACGGCCTTGGTGATAGTAACGACCTGGCGAGCGGCCCATGCCTTACACAGCCCAACTAAAAAGGCCAGCTTGGAACACCCTCTTGATATTTGGCTGTGCTTTATTGAGAGATGTAAAAGTACTGACATACTTTGAAATGTCATTCACAAATTTGTCTCCAAAGAGATGGCCTTCAGCTTAGGGCCCAGCTTCAGCTGAAGCGAGCTCAGTTAAGTTTGAATTCATGCTCATAAGGAGGAACTTACATCTCTAGGGATGACATAGCGCAATTTGTGTTTCCCAATAAGCAAATAGTTTGCTGAGTCCAGCCTGCCAGTATATCAGGGTCAACAATAGAGCCAGTTTCCTTGGCCACAAATACCATTTCTAGAATCTTTGCTAGGGGACCTACAAGGTCCAGAATCTTGTCAATGTCCATCTTACGGTCACTGGCAAATTTCTTCAAGAAAAGTCAATATACTAGGGTCGATCTCAGCAGTCTCAGCAACTTTGTCGGGATATCTGGTCTTGGACATTCTGCCCTAAGACAGTTGCAAACTTCTTTGTCAAACCCTTTAGATAGATTCTCATGTAGATATTCAGAAACCGCTGGATCGGGGGCCCAATAAGTTGATCTTGGGTGAACAATGTTTTGGGGATTAAAGGTAAAGGGATTGGAGGTAGACCTAGAAAGTGCAAGAGGCTTGACTGAAGCAAACTTTATTAGTCTTCCTTCATTTAGGAGTGTTATCATGGTCTGAATGGGTGGAATCTGTATGTATAGAGTCTGTGTCAGTGTCCGTATAATCTTTTCGCTTCGCCTGCGACCCTTCAGGTGTAAAGGAGGCAAGTATCCATGATCTCCAAGTGGATCTTGGAGGAGGTTGGACAAGGCATCAGTATGAGGCCTCTCAGACGAGTTGGCTTTAGCTTTGTGTGGTGCTTCTGAGGTACCATCCTTAGGATCCGGTGTAATTGGATGGTGGTAACCATGTAGTTTGACAAATCTTTCAAGTTTAGCTGTAATGGGCTTGAATGCAGCCGCCGGAGGCTGATTGACTGTGACAGGAAAAGCAGTTTCTTCCACGCTGTAAGATGTATTTAAGAAGACAGCTGGAAGCTGAGTGTTAAAGGAACCCTACTGTGAGGAGGAATGGACATAGAAATGGGGCGACGCATAGCCCAAGACAAGCCTAAATACCAGCCCAAATGGGCTACGCACATCCTAAGGCTCAACCAGGGGGAAATTCGGGCCCAATTAGGGAAGGCACCGAGACAAACTCATCATAGTCACAACACCCTGCTCGCGGCACGCGCAGTAAATAAAAATAACAGGAATTGATAAAGGGGTCGCTTGGACCGGATTATAGGAAAAAAGCACAACAGCTCACTCCTCTGCAATGCAGGCGACACAGGAAAGAGCTGTGAAGAGTCAAGGCAATCGTGTAACACAATGTTAGAGAAAACAATTATAAAAGGCATACAACATGAAAATAAGATAACAATAGGTAGTCACTTATCTCGGCTGCAAGCAGCAAAGAAAGAGGCTTTCAAGAATGTGGCATTGACTCTTATATGGACAGCTGGACCAAGATTGGTGGTTGTGTGCAGTGTGTCCTGGGCAATGTAGTTTATGTTGATACTAAAAAGTTTTTATTGACTGCTGTACTTTGCAGTAAAAGAAACAGAAGCATAATCGGAGCTTCCGGTCCTGGAATAGAATACTGAGCGTGAATATGCTACAAAGTCTAGACAGAATGTTATTAAGTAAGTCATGTTATGTTAATTGTTATGTTCATTGAATTTGTTAACGGCACAAATACTCAAAGGCGTCTTGGCACTTGTTACTAAGTGCTGTTGAGAACAAGCAAACGTTAAACAGAGTTAAATAACCAGGTCTTCAAAGTTTTTCTAAAGACAAGGAGATTTGGTGAGGTTTTAATATCAAGAGGAAGTGAATTCCAGGAAGTAGAAGTGCCCAACACAAAGCTGTGACCTTCCCAGGCCATGCGTTTGAATTTGGGCAAGATCACCAATTTGGTATTTGCTGATCTGAGTGGCCTCTTGGGATTGTACCATTTGAAACTATTTTGCAAGAACAAAGTACCATCCTCATGTAAGGCTTTGTTAGCAAAACAAAGAGCTTTAAAGATGATTCTTTGCCTGATTAGTGGCCAATGAAGTTTCCTCATAGGCTTAGAAACCAATTGGTATTTAGGGATTATAAGAAGCAGATGAGTTGCAGCATTTTACAAGGTTTGTAATGTTCATGTGCTCCAGGTTCCAGGAGTTCCAGGCCGTTACAGTAATGAAGTCTGGACAGCACGAGCGAAATAACAACTGTTTTCTGGATCTGTAATGGAATGAACTTAGACATTTCTTTATGATCTTGGGCGTATAGAAGGCCTTAGACGTAACCGCACTGACTTGGTCACTCTAGGAGAGTTTATCATTTATCAGCGGGGGAAGAAGGCCCAACTCTTGGGGCCACCATGTAGGCCTCCAATAGTACGATTGAGCTCTGAATAGCAGCACCTCCGTCTTGTTTGAATTGAACTGTAGGCAGTTTTCAGTCATGAATTCGCTGACTGCCCTCATACACTTAAAAAACTTGGTTTCCGTGTCAGATAATCCTTTAGCTAGGGAGATGACGATTTGAGAATCATCAGCATAAGATGTAAGAGAAAAACCAAAAGATTTAATGAGTTCGGTCAGAGGAGTTACATATATATAGAAGAGCGTAGGACTAAGCGAGGATCCCTGAGGTACCTCACAAGGAAGGGAAAAAGGCTGAGAGAAAAATTGTCAAGACAGACTGATTGTTTGCATGCATGCAGAAAGGAGCTAAGTAGGTTCCATGATATACCAGTGACGCTAATAGTGATCAGGCATGATAGCAATCTGTCATGATTGACCTATCAAGAGCCGCTGACAGATCCAGTAGCATTCTCTCCTTGGTCACTTCCTTTTTTTGTTTACTTACAAGCGGGATCTGCACCATGTGGCCCTTAGGAGACAGCTCTGGCCGTACATACTTTCCCATTCAGGCGCATCAGCCGAGTTGGGTACTGTCAAGCATGTACAGCTGTGCTGCTGAGAAGATTTGGTTGAATCCGGTCTTGCTTCTGTGCAGTACTCTTGGGAGCATGGACCAGGAAGCAAGCGTGCTTGGGAAATTTAGCTATCATTTTAATCTCACAAGATGAGAATGAGTTGCTAGGTTTCTTCATATAAGCGGAAGTTGCAGCTGAGCATGGCTATGCTACAAACATGGATGAACAACCAGGCACATCCGCATCGGCTGTATTAGTTTAAGAGAATATTTCAATCTCAGGTAATGATCTTCAGGCCATAACTGATGAGGCTGTTGCCTCAGCTTTATCACATCCTGCAGCTAAGTGAAAACAATATGTGCGGGACAATAAAGATGACCTTGATGCCACTCAGAGTCATAGAGTGATGAGTTCCTTGCACAATAAAGACTCAGAAGTGGATGATCTGTCAATGCATGTGGCGACTGAATACTACATTTGAAAGACACTTTCTGTGTTTCCTAGCAAAAAGATCCCCATTACATTATTTCGAAAAGTGTTCTCAAAATCCTAAAATCAATGCGATTTTGACAAGTATTACAACCACTTCTTCCTTGGCATCTGAAGAAGCATGATTGTCTGACACAGTAAATGGGAAAGTAGAAGATTTTCTCAAAACGCCATATGCGTCATCCAGTTTTGCCCTTCAGGCCACCACATATGAGGCATATATTAATCACAGATGATGCTCAAATACTTCCAGCTATTATATGACTGGCATGAACAGAAGGGCCCTGCAGAGTTATTGGAGAATATGGACATTTTTATGCTATTTTTGTCGGATATCTCCGTTAATTTCTTGTAGTCTCCTGCTACTTCTACAGGGGCATCAATTGCAGGTTGTCAGCTCTTGTGGCTCAAACTTTGGAAGTTGGAGAAACTCTAAAAGGTGCTGCTTCTTCCTCTGCCTTTCTCAGGGGACAGACTTTACTTATCAACTGGATGAGTTAATTTAAAAAACTGCAGAGTAAAAGAAAGTCTTACAACCAATCCATCCTTGCAATTGAAAAAAAGATTCTTTAATCAGAAGTGTTATGCACAGACACTGTTTACCAAACAGCCCTTTCGAGCCTGGGCTCGAGTTTGGGGACCTGTGGCAGGTGGAAAATCCCAAATCCAGTTGTTGCAGTCACAGCAATCCAAGTAGCAGAGTAAATTACAATAAATTCATTATGGTGGGCTGAAGAATCATTCTAACAGACAAGGGCAGAGACACAGGGCGTTAGTGGGTTCACGCCAGCCCTTAGTAACTGATCAAATCACAAAATTGGTGTGATACCTCAGTATTTAACTCATTATGCTATTTAGTGAAACATGAGAAAGAGATGTATTGATCTCCCAGCTATCGCTACCTACTTTACTCCCAGTTTTTGGCAATTCCACGAATTGAACAAGGATGGCTCACCCACGTAATGTTACATGCTTCATCATTTGCCACCTCGTCCCGCCCTAGTAAGATGGTACTATCAGGGCGGACTCGATCTCAGGCTGGAGCTAACCCTAGGGAGTCCTTCGATATGACTTATCCTGTCTGAATAATATGTTCCAGCTGGCTGGTTAAAAACCCCTTAGGATAGACCCCAAAAGTGTCCTTTTATTCAGGTGGTATCCTAGGTATACTAAAAAGTTACTTAAAGAGTAATTAGTAGGAGGCATGTATGGGTGTAACGGTCAATATGTGTCTCTGTATATGAGTACATTTTTATGCCTCTGCATATGAGTAAATATTCATGCCAACCTGTTTCTGCCTTCAGTTGGCCTATTAGCCTATGTCATTTGTCAGGGCTGTCTCTGTGAGTCCCTATACGGCAAGAAGTCAGTGCAGAGAACCCATAGAAAAAGATGTGTTTTTGGAGAGGACCTACCTCTCGCATGTGTTTTTTTTCATTTTAGGAATAACCTAGTCTTTTTTTTTCAGAGGTATGTTTATTGACATTTTAAAACACAAAAAACATGCGACAATCCCGCACATCGTCCCACACAGGGGGTAGCATTGAAAACACAGCCCGAGAATAGCATGTTAAGCCGGATAAAGCTCCCTTCGGTCAGACCCCTAACATACAGAGTAGTTCTCTGGAAGGTGCAGTTCCCTACATTTAAGGGGAATACACAACGGCTTGCAATTTAAGTGGGAGATCATTGAAAGTTCAGGGCAAATGTCCTCACAGCAGCTCGGCTGATAACCTATGTTCCCCAGGTAAGAACTGACAGCTGCCACCTTACGCTGAGACAATCGGAAACCTTCTGCGTGCAAGTTCCTTGGTAGGTAATGTCATAGAGGAACAATATGAGGGAAGTCACACTGACAACAACAGAATACAATAAACCTCCCTCCCTCCCCACATCCCTCCCCCTTCTCCAGTGCTGGTAGCAACTTACAGAGGACAAAGGTCAAGACGTGTAGTGTCAGGAGTTCACAGTTGAAATAGGTGGAGGGCTCCAACGCTAGCAGGACACACTGCGGACGGAAGAGCCTTGGAGAGGAAAGCGACCAGTGGGCCCCAGCGAAATTCAAAGTTCTTAAAATCATCCATAAAGATGCCAGCCATCCTCTCCAAATTCAACAGTCTCCATAGTCGCGAATGCCAAAGGGAGGTGGCTGGTGCCTCCTTCCTTTTCCACGCTGCGGCCAGGGTGAGCTTGGCCGCCCTGATGCTGAGCCACATAATCCGCTTGTCTGCCTTAGTCTGATGTTTGAGACAAGGATCACAGAGACCTAGTAAGGCAGAGGTCATGGATGTGGGAATGGGGTATCCCAACATATCCTTAATTTGGGCAAGAATTTCCTCCCAGAACGGAAGGATAGTGGGGCAGTCCCATCAAATATGCTGAAAGTCCCCTAAAAGCCCACATCCCCTCCAATATCTATCGGAAGTGGCAGGAAATATCAGTCTCAGCTTGGCGGGGTGTAGGTACCAATCCATCATGGTTTTCATGTGCACCTCCCTAAGTTCCACGGAGTGATTAAACTTGGCTATGTCTGACCATAAGTGTGTCCACTCCGCGTCAGAAATGTCCTGTTGAAGGATCCCCTCCCACATGGACATGTATCGAGGCCCAGGGGAAATTGCAGTGGAAAGTAGGAACCCGTATATAAAAGTGATGGCACCCTTCATGGAGGAAGTCTTGGTCAGGAAGGCTTTGAACTTCGCAAGGGGCCGTGTATCTGCATCTCTCACCTGAGGGGACAGCGCCCAGTGAAGTAATTGAACGTGGTGGTATCGCTCAGTCTCCTGAACCCCGCAGTCCCTCCTACAGTTGTCAAAGGTGAGCGGGTCAGAGTTATGGAATAGGTGTGTTAGTGCCAGACAACCTCCCTCTTTCCAAGCCTCAAAGGGGCCTTCGGTCAACGCTGGGGGGAAGGCGGGGTTAAAGTGTATGGGGTAAAGGGGGAGGGGAAGGTAGTCCACCTGTCATCCTTGGAGACTGAATCCCAAACCTTCAAGGTGGTGCTAGTGGGGTACTCATATAAGCATTTTTAGGCCTGTCTCTCTTGGGTTTCCATACCAAATCCCAGATCGTCCTCCCTGTAACACTCCAATCCATGTGTAACCAGTGTTTTTCTGACTTCTGTTGTGACCACTCCACTAGTACTCAGAGTTGTGCCGCTTTATAATACAAATGAAGATCAGGTAGCCCTACGCCTCCCTCTCCCTTCGGCCTGCGTAGGATGGTGAAGGAGAAGCATGCTTGACCCACTTGCTGTATAGAGCGTAACATCATAGATTTCATTCGCCGGAAAAAATTCCTGTCGAGTTCAATGGGCAGGGCCTGGTACAAGTACAATAGTTTGGGAAGACGGGACATTTTAACTGCATGAATACTCCCCAGCCATGATATAAACATTGGCTTCCATCGGGCCAGGTCGGCCTGAATCTTAGCTAAGAGCGGGTGGAAGTTGGCAGAGTAAAGTTTCCCCAACGTGGGGGTCAAGTGGATCCCCAGGTACTGAATAGAGGAATCGGCCCGCGGAAGGGTTGTTAGCGACTTGAGATGGAGGACTTCAGATTGGTGGAGTGTGAGGTTAAGGACGTAGGATTTGTCATAGTTGATTTTGAACCCTGCCACCGCTTCAAAGCGCTCCAGGTCCGCTTGCACGTGGGGAAGGGAGTGGGCCGGATCAGAAAGGGAGAGGCGGACATCGTCTGCAAAGAGAATGATCTTATGTGTCTCCCCAGTGAAGGGTAGGCCGTGGATGTCGGGGTTGGCTCTCACCACCAGTGCTAACGGTTCTATGCTTAGGGCAAAAAGGAGAGACGATAGGGGACATCCCTGCCTAGTGCCCTGTGAGTGTTCAAAGAAGGAAGACAGGTGCCCATTCACCGCTACTCTGGACCTGGGGGAGAGGTAGTTCACCTGAATCATTGTCAAAAATTTAGAGGAGAAGCCAAAGGCGGCCAACGTCTGGAATAAAAAAAAAACAGTCCACCCTATCAAACGCCTTCTCGGCATCAAGCCCCACCAGAACTGCTGGGATTTTGAACTTATTGGCCTTTTCAATCAAGTGTATCACCCGCCTCGTATTGTCGTGGGTCTGTCGCCCCTTAACCCCTTCGCTGCTCATGACGAGCTCAGCTCGTTATGAGGCACAGTTGAGCTGTGCTTATGACGAGCTGAGGGATTCATGGAATGTTAGCACAGGAGAGGAAAACCATTAGCAGCCAAGGTGTTAATGAACCCTGATTGGTCCGGGTGTATGAGGGCCGGCATCAGGTCGATGAGCCGTTGAGCAATGATAGAGGAGTAAAGTTTTGCATCCAGATTCAAGAGGGCAATCGGCCTATAGGAGGCACACTTATTAGGGTCTTTCCCGGGTTTGGGTATGATAGATATTAGAGCTTCAGCCATCGTGCCCGAGGTCTCGCCCTCGTCCGCCATGCTGTTGAACAACCGGACTAAGTACGGGCAGAGGTCAGAGGCAAAGGTCTTATTGTTCTCTTCCAGGGGATCCTCATCAAAGTCATAAGCATTAGAATATTCCCGCCCATGCGCGGGACCCCGAAAACACTATATTATATGTGCCCCACATATATATACTCATATATACATATAAAAAACATATATATATTAAAACATGCAATAGCAGCCAAATAACATCAGAGCTGAAATATGTTGTGAAGAATTTCCACCATACATGAATAATATGCATTAAAAACATGAGAAACAACACCAAAGATTGTTTAGAAACTGTTTTAAGGCTTAAAAATCAGCAGAAATTCTCATAACTCACTGAAAAGCATAGACAGCTCCCAGGCTGCATTGCAAATACACAGTCTAAAAAGACTGAAAAGCTAACCTGTAGCTGCATAGCAATAAACTGACACCGTGCCTTTAAGGCACCCAAGACCCCCTGTATCCCATCATGCCTTTGGGGTGACAGTTAGGTCAGTTGTTCTTTCCGGCTCCTTCAGAAAGGATCCTGGTTTCACAGCTCCACTAATTTCTGTTTTCTGACAGAAAATTACTTCACTTTTAACAACTTTTTTACTTACTTTGACATTTTACATCTAGTCAAGTAAGATACTGTCTTTTTCAGTCAGTTTAGGGAGCATTTTCAACTGAGAATGCCTTCACTTTTTGACAAATGTCCTTCTTGTGGCAACACGAAGGCAAAATCAGACAACCACGATGTTTGTATCCTGTGTCTGCCTGAGGAACATGATCCAGGCACCTGTCCTCATTGTGAGCACCTGTCAGGAAGAACTCTCAAAGACAAGGAGAGGATTCGCATTTATGGCCTGGCTCACAGGTCATCCAGAGGAAGGTCCCCGGTGAAGAAGGGCTCCAAGAAGGCTAAAACATTTTCAAAAGAGAAGTCTTCACACCCTTCAGCTTCAGCGTCCGGCTCGGCGCTGAGAAAAGATCCACCAGTGGGTCATTTACCTTCAAAACTACCGTCGACGGCGGGCTCTCCGTCAAAGAGAAGACCAGGTACGTCGAAGACGTAGAAGAATCCAGTTCCGTCGTCGAAATCCCCTCCGCCGTCGTCAACCAGGTGGCGAACGGCGTCGAGGGAGGTCACTCCTCCGCCGTCGTCAACCGGGCGACGTCCGGCGTCGAGGAATGTGACTCCGCCACCGTCAACCAGGCGACGGTCGGCGTCGAGATCCAGGACCCCTCCGCCTTCGTCAACCCGGCGACGAACAGCGTCGAGGGAGGTCGTTCCTCCGCCGTCGTCATCCAGGCGACGACCGGCGTCGAGAAGTGTGACCCCTCCGCCGTCGTCTAAGAAACGACGTTCGGCGTCGAGGACCAAGACCCCCTCCGCCGTCGACAGCTAAACAACGATCGGCGTCGAGGAGGTAGTCTCCGTCGACGTCTCGTCGATGCTCGGCGTCGAGGGTGACCAATACCCCTCAGCCATCGTCGCACAGGCATTCGGCGTCGAGAGAGAGGACTTCGTCGACGGCTGGTCATTGCTGTTCGCGTCGAGGGAGGCTCGCCGTCGGCTGTTCATCGCCGTTTGGCATAGGGAGATCATAGATCCTCGCATCGATCTGCGTCGAAGCATTCAACATCGAAATTGTTGCTCCCTCCGACTCCCAAGAAGCATTCGACGTCGAGGGAAAGACATTCGACGCCGGAACGCTTGACGTCGAGACATTCAGAAAGAGCTCGATCGTCGTCGAGGAACTCTGTAATCATGGTTACGGAGTCAGCTTCTCGCCATTCCACGTCACAGTCTTCTGGATCCTCGACAACATCTTCAAGATCCAGAAGCCCGGTCCGCAGATCTCCTGTGCGGCAGCCAGATTCCTCGGCTGCAGAGGTCAGACTTTCACCTAGATGGTACAGGTCATTGGATCATTGGCGAGAGTCAGGGCTACCAGACGACTGCAAGAGTATGTCCGTCCTCAGCACAGATCTCCTCTCCAGAGGCTGCTGGAGGAAGTGAACAGACACAGTCCTCCCAGGTACCAGGCAAGCAAATCACCTGTGAGAAGGCCAACCAGATCCTGTTCTCCCAGAAGAGAAGATCCGGTTAGATCTCATTCTCCCAGAAGAGAGGATGCAGTTAGATCTCATTCTCCCAGAAGAGAGAACCCGGCGAGGTCGCGTTCACCCAGAAGGAGAGATCCGGTCAGATCTCGCTCTCCTAGAAGGGAAGAACACCCGAGAAGGTCACAGGAGAGGAGGTAGGGTGCGCACCGTAGACGTCGAAGAACTCCGTCTACTTCATCTACCTCTTCTACCAGGTCCTCCAAGAGGAATTACTCTCCTACGCTGACAGATAGTCCTGTTTCTAGATCCTCTCCAGTGGATGACATAGGCACTTACCTAGATGTCCTACAAAGAGGAGCACAGAAACTGAACATTGAGATGTCTATCCCCCAGGTGGCTACGACAGTAATTTTTGAAACTTTGCACAAAAAATCTGTCTCTCGCCCGCTGCTGCCTTTGGTCCAGGGATTATGGATCCGGTCAAGGACGTTTTCCTTACCCCAGCAGCCATCAGAGCTCGCATACAGAAGAAGTACAAACCAGCTTCATCTGACCCAGTTTTTGTACAATCTGACCCTCCAGCGGACTCTGTGATAGTGGCAGCTGCAAGGAAGACGCATGCAGTTTCTGCTTTCTCTCCTGCACCACCAGATAAGGACAGCAAATCACAGGACTCATGGGGTCGCAAAGTGTGCAATTCAGCTGCCTCCACACTGAAGGTCTCAAATGCGGCCGCACTGTTGGGTAGATACGATAGAGCCTTATGGGACTCAATGGAGAGGTTTAAGTCAAAGCTTCTAAAAGAAGATAAGAAGGACTTCGAAGAAACTATGACAGAAGGATGTCTGGTGGCGAACCAGTTGATAGGCACAGCAGCGGACGGTGCAGTTCTTGCAGCACACTCCTACTCACATGGGGTTTGTGCCAGGAGGTCAGCTTGGTTGAGTCTCACAGGTTTGAAGCCGGATGCTGAACATCACATCCTAAATCTTCCATTTTCAGGGTCCTCTCTCTTCGGAGAACATGCTGATGAGGAGATGACTCGTATGAAGACAGAGCTGGACACAGTAAAGGCGGTGGGTTTGGAAAAGAAAAAAGAGTTCAAACGCTGTTTCAAGACCAGCAAGGGAAGAGGGGCTCAACAGAGGGTTCAAACCCCTCAGTGGTCCCAAAATAAGAACCAGGGGAAATCCCAGTTTCGAGGAAAATCCAACAGAGGTAGAGGAGGTCAGCAGCAGTCCTCTACCACAACGAGAGGAGGAAAGGCCTGAGCAGTGGCTTCCTCTGGCGCCGTTGCCCACTCCAGTGGGAGGAAGTGCTTTACAACACCTGGCACAGTGGGTCAGCATCACAAAAGATCGATGGGTGCTGAATATACTGCGCAATGGATACATGCTACGTTTCCGTGCGCTTCCAAAGAACATTCCTCCACAGAGCACTTGCCCTCACCAGCTCAGCTTGCTCAGCAGAGAGGTGACAATCCTGCTACAAAAAAGAGCTATAGAGGAAGTTCCCCCCTTTCAAAGGGGAAAGGGGGTTTACTCTAGATACTTTCTTGTCCCCAAAAGGGATCAGGAGGACAAGTTCAGGCCCATACTCGATCTTCTTCTCTTGAACAAAGTCATCGTCAAAGAAAAGTTCAGCATGTTAGCTCTTCACCAAATATGCCCACATCTTCAAACCGGAGATTGGATGTGTTCAGTGGATCTGCAAGATGCATACTTTCACATTCCGATTGCACTGCAACATCGCAAGTACTTGAGGTTTGTCGTAGGAAACAAACACTACCTGTACAAAGTGCTACCCTTCGGACTCAAGTCCGCACCACGAGTTTTCCACCAAATGCATGGCAGTGGTGGTGGCTTTTCTTCACAAAAAGGGATTCTTCATCTATACGTACCTGGACGACTGGCTCTTAAAGGGTCCATCTCCTGTACGGGTAGCACACGATCTGCAACTTTGCCTGCACCAGTTGCACAGGCTTGGTCTCCATGTAAACCTGGAGAAGTCAGTCCAGCGGCCGACACAGTCCATCCACTACCTAGGCTCCGTTCTGGACACAAAATTGGGAAAAGCGTTTCCTTCGGAGGAGATACTTTTTTCCATGAGACAGAAATGTGGGATTCTGCTAGAGTCTCGGTTTCCAACAGCCCGACAAGTAGCATCCCTGCTGGGTTCCATGGTGTCCTTTTTTTTTCTGATCCCAAACGCCAGGCTGAGAATGCGGCCTCTGCAACAGGCTCTCGAAGACCAGTGGGAACAAGCGACAGGGCGTTGGGAAGATCGTATCACTCTTTCCCAAGCAACGAAGGATGCCATCAAATGGTGGACTCGGATGAGGAATGTGCTGGTGGGAGTGCCCTTTCACCAACCTCTTCCATCCCAGTCTATAGTGACGGATGCCTCTCTGCAAGGCTGGGGAGCGCACATGGGTCCACTTTAAATTCAAGGTCAGTGGTCTGCGTAGGAGCAGTCATACCACATCAACATGCTGTAACTCAGAGCGGGCTTTCTAGTTCTCAAAGCTTTCTTGCCAGCGATCGAGTCCAAAGGTCAGGAGGAGGTAATTCTGCCATACCTCATTTCCTTGGCAACTTCTGGATTGAAATATGCTTCCATTAGAGTGCATTTGTCAGCCATAGTAGCGTACAGGAAATCGCCTAATCAGATTTCTTTCTTTCAGGTTCCGGTGGTTAAGGACTTCCTCCAGGGGTTGAAAAAAGTCTATCCCCCTGTGCGAAATCCTTCTCCTCCTTGGGAATTGAACCTGGTTCTATCCAGGTTAATGTCACCTCCTTTCGAACCTATCCACAAGGCCTCTTTGCAACATCTTTCTTGGAAAGCAGCCTTTTTAGTGGCAATCACATCAACGCGCAGAGTAAGCGAGATGCAAGCGCTCTGTGCGAAGGAACCATATACTGTTTTCCATCACAATAGGGTGGTCCTGAAGGCTCACCCATCCTTCTTGCCTAAGGTGATTTCTGATTTCCATATAAATCAGTCCATCTCCCTCCCTTCTTTTTTCCAAATCCAGTGACCCCAGCAGAGCGGTAATTGCACTCCTTGGATTTAAAGAGAGTGCTCAAGTTCTATTTGGAAAAAACCAAGGGAATCAAGAAGTCGGATCAGCTGTTCGTGAACTATGGTTCAATGAGAACATGCTTTCCAGTGGCCAAGAGGTCCATCTCTAGATGGATTGTCTCCTGCATTAAATTGGCCTACCAGCTTGCAGGCAAGCCTTTATTGGCGTCACCCAAAGCACATTCTACCAGAGGGAAAGCGGCCACAGTGGCTTCTTGCACGACATTCCAATGTCAGAAATATGCAAGGCTGCTACCTGGAAATCAGTTCATACCTTTACGAGGCATTACTGTCTAGAATCTGATTCCAGGGCCGATACTCAAGTGGGACAAACCTCTTTGAGGAATCTATTTGGGTAGCCTGCGGCCTGTACAAGCTTGGTTGTTACTAGGCTTAGTATGGTTATTACTGTATTGTTAATCCTTTGCCCGCAGGGAGATGAGGTGAGGCTCGTTATTCTATTCTAATGCTTATGACTATTGATGAGGATCCCCTGGAAGAGAAGGATTAGTTACTTACCTGTAATCCTAGTTCTCTTCCAGGGGTATCCTCATCAAAGTCATAAGCAACCCTCCCGCCTCCCCAGGCAAAGGACATTCTTTAATAAGGAGATATTGTTAGCCTATTTGTTACTTGGGTTTTTCAGTCTCCGAAAAGAACAACTGACCTAACTGTCACCCCTGAGGCATGATGGGATACAGGGGGTCTTGGGTGCCTTAAAGGCACGGTGTCAGTGTATTGCTATGCAGCTACAGGTTAGATTTTCAGTCTTTTTAGACTGTGTATTTGCAATGCAGCCTGGGAGCTGTCTATGCTTTTCAGTGAGTTATGAGAATTTCTGCTGATTTCTAAGCATTAAAACAGTTTCTAAACAATCTTTGGTGTTGTTTCTCATGTTTTTAATGCATATTATGCATTAATCAAGAGAGAAAGGATCACTTGTTCTGTACAACCTTTAGGTCTGCAGGAGTTTGTTGGTTTGGCGTCCCAAAGTAAAAGACCCTCATGCACGTGATGGGTATGGTGGTGTTCAAGCAGTATATCTTGGTTCTCCGCTGTATACGTCACGTGTGTGCATAATCATAAGGTCATTGAGTTATGCAGCCTCCGCTCCTCGCGTCTACGCTGCAGACGCTGCTCGCTGTCACCCGGAAACAGCGAGCAGCGTCTGCAGCGTAGACGCGAGGAGCGGACACAACAGTCCATCCCGAGCCCTGCACCCGATAGGAGCGAGTACAATAGACGCGCAAGGTACATTGAGACCTTTATTCAAAGAAAACAGGTTAATTAATCCTATTTTCTGATCACTTTTTTTGAGAGCACTTTATTAATTTTTCCCTCACTTCATTCACGTAACGGTCCTGACGAATGCCTGTAAGCCCTAATCAAGGCAGAGAGGGCAGAAACATGTTGACCATTCCTTACTCCCCCCTCACAATATTTTTAACTCATACCTCTGAGTGCATCTACGACGCATAATATATCTAAAGGTGCACACCTATAGAGTTTATCAGACCCGAACCCAGACCTAATAAATGTCTTTCATCTGGTTTTCCGGGCCTTTTTAAGACTCCCTATCACTGGCTCACTACTGGCACAACCTTGGGTAAGATCCTCCAGGTGGAGGCTGCATAACTCAATGACCTTATGATTATGCACACACGTGACGTATACAGCGGAGAACCAAGATATACCGCTTGAACACCACCATACCCATCACGTGCATGAGGGTCTTTTACTTTGGGACGCCAAACCAACAAACTCCTGCAGACCTAAAGGTTGTACAGGACAAGTGATCCTTTCTCTCTTGATTAATGCATACTATTTTTGGAAACTGAAAGGATCCTCCTTTCCACCTCCCCCCCTTCTGATTAGAAGATTTAATGCATATTATTCATGTATGGTGGAAATTCTTCACAGCATATTTCAGCTCTGATGGTATTTGGCTGCTATTGCATGTTTTTATATATATATGTTTTATATATATATATATGAGTATATATATGTGGGGCACATATAATATAGTGTTTTCGGGGTCCCGCGCATGGGCGGGAATATTCTAATGCTTATGACTTTGATGAGGATACCCCTGGAAGAGAACTAGGATTACAGGTAAGTAACTAATCCAAAATGGCCGTGTACCCATCCGCCCCCGGAGCCTTATGGGGTTTCAAGGCCTTAATGGCAGTCAGCACCTCTTCCCTAATGAAGGGAACAGAGAGCGTTTCATTCCATTCCGCTGACACCTGGGGCAGCGCTATCGTCTGCAGATACTCATTTTGCGCGGCAGCATCAAGAGGGTCTCCCGAATAAAGGGTCTTGTAGAAGGCCCCAAAGATCTCAGCCTTCGCCTCATGTTGGTGTGTCATTACCCCCTGAGTGTCCTGAATCCCCCCAATGTATTCCCACTCCCTCTTGTCCCGAAGCTGCCTAGCGAGGTGCTTCCCTACCTTGTTACCCTGGGAGTAGGAAAGACGTCTTAATTTTAGCAGAGTATATTCAGCCCTGTTATTGTAATGTGCCCGGAGTTTACCTCTAACTGCCCTTAGCTGCCGCAATGCTTGTCTCGAGGGGTTCTCCTTGTGTGCTTTCTCTAGAGTGGAGAGCTCCTCCTCTGATTGCTCTCTTTTCCAACCACGCTGTCTATTAGGAGCAGCATTCAGGGCCATGCACTGCCCGCGAACACACGCTTTAAAGGCGTCCCATGTGGTGAAGACTGAGGTGTCCCCCGGCTCATTAAGTGCAAAAAACTCAGATATAACTCCTCGCAGAGTGTTACAGGAGGTTTTGTCCCGAACCAGGGACGCCTAGAAATACCATCTAGGGCTGGCCTTAATCTTCATGCCCCAATGAAGGCACACTGCGAGCAAACTATGGTCGGAAACGGACAGTGGAAAAATCTTGGCCTCGCGGAGGTCGCCTCGGAGGGACTGACTCAGGAAGAAATGGTCAAGTCGGTTATAAGAGCGATGGATGTGGGAGAAAAAAGTGTAGTCTCTAGATTGGGGGTATAGGAAGCGCCATGCATCAAAAAGGCCCATGTCTAAAATCTTTTGTCGCGTGTCAGAGCAAAACGAGCCCATGTCGGATCTCTGTGAGTGAGTGCTATCTAGGTCTTTCTGCCACACCAGATTAAAGTCCCCCATGATAATCAAGGGCCCTTCAGCAAAATCTATGACTTTCCCCAAAAGGGTTTGGAGGAATCCATTCTGGCCAGTGTTAGGTGCATATATTACAAGAAAGGTGCAAAGTCTGCCCCGCAGGAGGCCATTCACCATGACCCAGCGCCCCTCCTTATCACTCTGTACACCCACTGGCTGGAAGTGCAAGACATAAGAGCCTCTCCCCTCTTTTTCGTGGAGGTGGAGGACCTATAAATAAGTGGGAACTGTTTGTGCTTAAGGCGTGAGTCTTCTGATTTAGCCAGATGGATCTCTTGAAGGCCAACTACATCTAACTGGTGGTCAATGATATATTTCCAAATCTTTTGGCGCTTCTGGGGAGAATTCAGCCCCTTAACATTCCACGTCCCTAGAGTAAGTGGCATCATCGATAGGACCAACAACAGTGCTCCTCAAGGGCCGCCCGCCCCAACCATCTACACTGAGCTGTTGAATGGCCGATTCCCCCATTCCCCCATCCTCCATCTCACCCCAACCACCAATTGTGTCATGAAGCCGCCCAAACAAGCCAGATTCATCCCCCTGCATGTGTCCCGCCCCCCGCAGACCCCCCTCCACCAACCCACCATGCATGTGGGGACCCCTCAACCAGCTCCAAGCCGTAAATGATCAATCTCCTGCTACCACCACTACCCTCCCAAACCCCCCCAAACCCCCAAGAAGAAAAACACAATACAAGAAGTAGAATAAGACAGGCCCCAAGGATAGGGGGACATGGCACCAGTCAATATTCCCCCAGTTCGTGATATCGGACTCCCTCACGAGCAAGGACATAAAGCACAAGTGTTACCTCTTAGGGGTAGCCCCCTCCGGTGCCTGCAACCGACCCTCTCGGGGCCTCATGAGGCTGCCTCACCGTCGTCCATGGCTGCTTCAGTTACCAGGGCCACAGAAGCAACCGCAGCACCCGTTTCCTGCATGCTTGCTGATAAGTCGGGCCTCCTTGCCGGCACAGGCATGCCCACTCTTTGCCAATCTGCAGAGCGTTGCCGTCGTCTGTTAGATGAGCTGCCACCGTCGGACAAGGAGTCAGGCCGCTCCAAACCCAAATGGTCCAAAGCCTCTGCCAAGGAGCGTACCAGGACCAGCTTGTTCTGCCATCTGAAGATGAGCCGGAATGGATGCCCCCAGGAGTAGGGCAAATTTTGCTCCCGTAGGTGAGTGGTGACAGGCTTAAATTCCCGCTGTTTCAGCAGAGTAGAAGCCGCCAGATCCTGAAATAACACGGGCGATGATCCCGTAATTGAAGGGGATTGAAGTTGCGTGCCTTGCGGAGGATCCGCTCCTTCAGTCGTGGCAATCCAACACCATGCACTATGGCCATCCGTATGACTTGCAGGTCCTCCTCATTCAGGATATGCTTGAAAAGTGCCTCCACATACTCGCGCAAGTCCGACCCCTCTTCTTTCCAAGGCACTGCACGAATCCTGATGTTGTTGTGGCGGGACCTACTCTCCAAGTCCTTGGTATGGGCTTGTAGATCTAGGTTCTGCTCCGTCAGACGAATCACGTCTTGCTGAAATCAATCAATCAATCAATCAATCATAGACATTTATAGAGCGCTCTACTTACCCGGAGGGTCTCAAGGCGCTAGGGGGGGGGGTGCTGCTACTGCCCGAACAGCCAGGTCTTGAGCTTCTTCCTGAAGGCGAGGTGGTCTTGGGTCAGGCGCAGGTCGGTCGGGAGGGAGTTCCAGGTCTTGGCGGCCAGGTAGGAGAAGGACCTTCCTCCTGTTGTCGTTCTTCGGATGCGGGGGACGGCGGCGAGGGCGTGACTGGCTGATCGGAGGTGTCGTTTGGGAGCGTAGAAGTTGATGCGGTTGTTGAGGTAGCTCGGGCCTTGATCGTGTAGGGCTTTGTGTGCGTGGGTGAGGAGACGGAAGGTGATTCTCTTGTTGACCGGGAGCCAGTGCAGGTCTCTTAGGTGTCCGGAGATGTGGCTGTGTCGTGGGATGTCGAGGATGAGTCTGGCTGAGGCGTTC
Source organism: Lissotriton vulgaris (assembly GCF_964263255.1). Taxonomy (NCBI): domain Eukaryota; kingdom Metazoa; phylum Chordata; class Amphibia; order Caudata; family Salamandridae; genus Lissotriton; species Lissotriton vulgaris. Next base: position 891,968,915 of record NC_141693.1, on the reverse strand, counting down.
TGGATCCGTTGGAGTCTCTTCTGGAGCTTGGTGGTGGTTCCGGCGTAGAGGGCGTTGCCGTAGTCCAGTCGGCTGGTGAAGAGGGCCTAGGTGACAGTCTTCCTGGTCTCGGTGGGGATCCACCGGAAGATTTTCCGTAGCATGCGCAGGATGTTGAAGCACGACGAGGAGACTGCGTTGACTTGCTTGGTCATGGAGAGGGAGGAGTCCAGGATGAAGCCCAGGTTGCGTGCGTGGTCTGTCGGTTTGGGTGCAGTTCCCAGGGCGGGGGGCCACCAGCAGTCGTCCCAGGCGGAGGGCGAGGATCCCAGGATGAGGACTTCCGTCTTATCCGAGTTCAGCTTCAGGCGGCTGGTCGACATCCACTCGGCTACTTCTTTCATTCCTTCGTGAAGGTTGGCTCTGGCGGCGGCGGGGTCGTTGGTAAGGGAGAGGATCAGCTGGGTATCATCGGCGTAGGAGATGATGTTCAGGTTGTGTTGGCGTGCGATGGCCGCGAGGAGGCTCATGTAGACGTTGAAGAGGGTTGGGCTCAGCGAGGATCCTTGGGGTACGCCGCAGATGACTTCGGTGGCCTTTGATTTGTACGGTGGTAGGCGGACTCTCTGGGTTCTTCCGTCGAGGAAGGAGATGATCCATTCCAGTGCCTTCTCCTGGATTCCGACGTTGTAGAGGCGCTGCACTAGGGTGCGGTGGCAGACGGTGTCGAAGGCCGCGGAGAGGTCTAGGAGGATGAGGGCCGCTGTTTCTCCGTTATCCATCAGGGTTCGGATGTCATCGGTGGCAGCGATGAGGGCGGTCTCGGTGCTGTGGTTGGCTCGGAAGCCAGACTGTGAGGGGTCGAGGGATCCGTTCGTATCGAGGAAGGCGGCCAGTTGCTTGTTGATGGTCTTCTCGATGACTTTGGCTGGAAACGGGAGGAGCGAGATGGGGCGTTCGTCGGTTGGGTGTTGAAGCTGTTGTGTATGTCCGCGATCTTGTTGTGGAAGTAGGAGGCGAGGGAGTTGCAGAGTTCTTGCGATGGGGTGATGTCGTTGTTTTCGGCGTTGGGGTTGGAGAGCTCTTTCACGATGTTGAAGAGTTCCTTGCAGTTGTGTGCGTTGTTGTCCAGTCGGTCCTTGAATGCAGTTTTCTTGGTGTCGCGGATCAGCTGGTGGTGCTTCCGGGTGGCAAGCTTGAGGGTGGTCATGTTGTCCGGTGTTGGCTCCCTTCTCCAGGCTTTCTCGAGGGGTCGGCAGTTCTTCTTGGAGCTCTTGAGTTCGTCGGTGAACCATGGGGCCTTCTTGCTGCCGGGTCTGCTGGGCGGGGTCTTCAGTGGGGCGAGTTCGTCCGCGCAGTTGCTGATCCACTTCGTGAGGTTGTTGGCGGCCTGGCTGGGGTTCGCTGAGCTGGCGGGAGGGTGCTGGCTCAGGGAAGCGGCGAGCTGGTCGACTGTGATCTTGCTCCAGTTTCTGCGGGCGACCTGTTGCTGGCGGTGGTGGATCGTCGTTCTTCTGAAGGTGAAGTGGACGCAGCTGTGGTCCGTCCAGTGGAGTCCTGTGGCGTGGCTGAAGGCGATGTCTTTGCTGGATGAGAAGACGGCGTCGAGTGTGTGTCCGGCGAGGTGGGTGGGGGTGGTCACCAGCTGCTTGAGTCCGAGGTTGGCGAGGTTGTCGAGCAGGGTGGTGGTGTTGCGGTCGTTGTTGTTCTCCAGGTGGAAGTTGAGGTCCCCCAGGAGGATGTAGTCAGCGGAGGGGAGGGCATGCGGGCTGACGAAGTCGGCGATGTCCTCGCTGAATTGTGTGCGTGGTCCCGGGGGTCAGTAGATCAGGGTGCCTCTGAGGGTGGTGTTCGGGTCGGTGTGGATCTGGAAGAGTAGGTGTTCGGCGGTAGTCAGGATGTCGTCGGTGTAGGTCGTGATGCGGATGGTGTCCCTGTGGATGATGGCGATGCCTCCTCCCATCTGGTTGGCGGTGCGGTCCCTCCGGGTGATCTTGTAGCCCTCTGGGATGGCGATGGCGATGTCGGGCGCTGAAGAGGCGTTCATCCAGGTCTCCGTGAGGAAGGCAACGTCAGGAGCTGTGGTGTCGATGAGGTTCCAGAGTTCGATGGCGTGTCTGTGGACTGAGCGGGTGTTGAGCAGGATGCACTTGAGGTGGTTGCTGCTGGTGTTCGTCTTGGCGGGTGCTGGTGCGAGGCAGGTCCGGATGCAGGTGAACTTGCAGGCGGTGCAGCAGAAGGGTCCGTGGGAGCGCCTCGGGGTGGCACGGTAGCATCCCGGGACTCGTCCGTCGTTGAGTGGCGGCGTCGTACGATCGGCGGGTGGGCTGGGATCTGCGGGGGCCAGGGGTCCTGGCACTGGGCGCGGTCCAGGCACGAACGGGTGCAGACGGGCTTACCTTTGGCGCACCTTCGGTGCTCAGTCGGCGCTCCCGCTGCGCGCGTCCGCTGCGCGGTCGCTGAGGGGGCGTCGTAAGAAGGCATCCGGGAGGGCGGGTCAGGCGGGAGGCGGGGAGCGCGTGGGCCTATCGGCAGGCGGGGGCGGGGTCGCGTCAAAAACCAGCGCGAAAAACCAGGCGGCCGGCCCTGCGGCGGCTGGGGCGCCGGGCTGGATCGGCGATCGAGGCGGCCGGCCCTGCGGCGGCTGGGGCGCCGGGCTGGATCGGCGATCGAGGCGGGCGGCCCTGCAGCGGCTGGGGCGCCGGGTTGGATCGGCAGCAGGCAGGCAGGCAGCAGGTAAGAGGCAGGCAGCAGGCGGGGAGCGAGGGGGCAACCAGGCCGAGGGCACCGTGGTCGCTGGTGGGCATCGGTGGATGTCCTCTGCTGTCCCCATGTCGTGGTCCTCCAACGTTGCGACACGCTCCCCCACTCCATCTACGTCCCTCCGCACCTCACGCAGATCAGACGCCAGCTGGGTGCGCAGCTCCGATATGTCTTCTGTAATGGCCGCAAAAAGTTCAATCATGAAGGCCTTGGTCGCGGGTTCCTCGTTCTCATCCCGTCGTGGGGACTTGTCGGGAACCGGCAAAGTAGTCTGCGTCGCCCCTTTTGACATCCCATCTTTCCCAGGCTTATCTTTCTTCAGTCTGGTCGTCGCCATACTGACTGTTGCCTAGTCCCGAAGCCAGATCTCGAAATAGATCTGGGGGGGGCCACTACGTCCATCCAGTGCCGCCCGCGCTCCACACAGCAGTGAAGGTCTCTAAACCATACAACCGGCGAGGCCCCATGCTCAGTGTCCAGGCCCCTTCTAGCAGACCAGCTGCTTCCAGCTTCTGTTCACCACGCAGCCCTTCCTTCTGCACCCGTGTTCCAGGTTATAAGCACACGTAGGAAGCTATAAGCAACACCAGACCAGCGTCGCCTCGATGCTCTACCTCCCCGAGGGCCAACAGCAACCGCCACCAGCCAGGATCAGGGGTCTGTCCAATCTTCCCCAGCGGCTCCACTGTGGCTCACCAGTGCTGCCCTACACAGGTTACCATCCGGTAAACTTTGCCCAGGAGGGTCTCGCTTCACGGGGCAAGATGGCGGGTTCTCCACATGATCAGGGTGCTTCTGCCACCAGAGTCTAGTGCACTGCGGGGAGTGCACCCCTGTTTCCCCCCAGGACTCCCGAATTGCTCGCGGCCACTGGTATTCTAGCCGGGCGGGGGCAGCCATAGACACAGTCATTTGCTTCACTTCACCCTCCAGAAGCGGGCATGCATCGTCCGCCGACATTGCGGACCGCGAGTAACAAGCCCCCGTTCCACTCCTCACCTTCCCTTGAGCAACAATGCGTGCCCGGCGTAGCTCACCTCCAGGTGGGCGCCACTCCTGCTAAGCCGCTAGCTTCACTGCTCCCATTCCTCGGGCAGCACTGCACTCCCCCTGCCAGAGAGGGTCAGGCCCTGCTCACGGGCCCCTTCTCCGTTCCCGCAGCTTGCCGCAGAACAGGCGGTCACCACTCCGCCCAGGCTCCTCCAGGCTCCATGGCCGCAAGGCGTGAACGTTTGCAGGCCTCCCAACACCGAAGACCACGGGAGGAACAGGCTCCGCCGTCCCCGGTAAGTGGCGCCGCTTCTCACCACCTTCCTGCTTAGGCCGCAATCTGCTCCGGAGTCTCTGGGCACACCCCCAGCTGAGTCGCAAGGCGTCACCAGGAAGACGGGGGGTCTGCACGCCAGGCCACCCAGGCCCCAAGAGGGGTCCCGCTCCAGCCGTTGGACAGCGCACCTCACCACAGCCGCAGTCCCGCTTCTTCCTGCCACTGGGCCCAAATCTCCGCCCAGGCCGCGCGCGAGTGCAGGCCACAGGTCTGGTTATCCCGCTTCCACGGTCCACCGTGGTGAAATGGTGGACCAGGGCTCGGCGGGGCAGCAACGGGGCACCGGGCAACCTGATTTCGTGTCTGGGTGGGCGCCGATGAGGGTGCTAAACAAAGTGATGCTTCTCAAGGCGTCGGAGGGACTGTAAAGCACGTCCTACTCCGCTGCAATCTTGGCCACGCCCCCAACCTAGTCTTTTTTTAGCTATTTACTGCATGGTCTGTTCCGGTTGGGTCTCTCCTGTAGTCCCACTTTCGTCAAGAATGAGAATCCACTTGTATCCTACCGTGCCGCTTCGAACAACTAAGGAAGGTCCTCTCCAAACGCACAAGGCTAGACAGCTACGGTTTGCGATTTGATCTTTTTATGTACTAGTTTTTGCTAAAAAAGTTTTAAATTCATAACTAGGAGTTTTGGCGTTTGGTGTACATTTTACTCTAATTTTCTAAAACGATGTGGGATTTGCATTGTGTTGTGTTTTCACTTTATTACTGTTAAAGTGCAGCATAAATACTTAATAAATTGCCTCAAAGTTAAGCCTGAAGGCTTTTGTGCCAAGCCACCACATTTGGTGACTTTTGATAGAGATTGTGGTTGTTGCTTGAGAAGGGTTCACATCCCTTTTAACTAAAAACCCAATTTCTAACAATGTGTTCCCTTTTGGAGCAGTTCCTAATATCTACTTGGAGTCAAAGGTGCTATAAGATTTCTTCATCAGTCTTCCTGAACCTGGCATGGGACAAGGGACAGGGTTTGCATCTGAACTGGTCATTCAGAGATATATGTAGCATGCAATATTTCAAGCTGTGTAATCTCCGACCCTCAGATGAATAAAAAGGAATGCATCCTCTAGTGCTGATAATTCTGCAGGTATGTGTTGTTTTGAACTTTGTGATGTAATCTCCCAGCAGGTTTGTGTCTGTTGCACTAATCCACAGCCAAGTGAACGGGCCTTCACAGATATGGTAAAGTATTAAACGCTCTTATTATCAGGGCGCATAGTACCTAGTGAGCAATAGAGCTTCATAGGTCCACCTAATACTTTATAGAGTCTAGTCTTGCAGCAAATATTCAGTGACGGCTCCTCCATTATGGCAGAGGAGCGTCGCCCCACTGACTACAAAGGGAAACCAAAATGATAATAACTATTGTTATTATCATTTTAGTTTCCCTTTGCAGTCAGTGGCTCTCGGGTGGGGCTGGGCACAGCAGTGTAGAGGAGTGCTTTGCACTCCTTAAGTGGGCATGACTGCTTGACCAGCCCTCTCGGACCGGCCAAACAGTCATGCGCATTTAGCATCTTCCCCATCAGGCTGCATTACGCTGCCTGGTGAGGAACATGCAAAGCCTCCCATTCCCCATCTGAGCACCGATCCATGGCGCTCAGACCAAGCACAACGCTGCATTGCAGCGTTGTGATTGGCTCAGGGGAAAAGGGAGCCGGTGCTTACTGTTGCTGGTCGGGACCAGGGCCAGACTGGCCATAACGGGCACTGGGCATTTCCCCGGTAGACCACTAGGGTGGGGCCGGTTTTGGACCCCTTTGGCCATTTTTGTTACCGGGGATCGGCAATATTGGCCCCCCTGCCTCAAAATTGGCCAAAACCGGCCATCCCAAACTGCTCAGCTGCACTCACCCCAGGGGGGACCAGCTGAGCAGTTTGCCAGGGCCGGTTTCTGTTCCCAGTCCGGCCCTGGTCGGGACTGCAGGAAGAAGTTAGAGGACGGAGAACAGAGAAGAAGTGGCGGCAGGTCGTTTCAGCTAAGTTTTCTTTTTTTTTTTTTTAATTTTCGTCCCCCGCCCCCCTTCTTCCCCTCCTCGTCCCCGTCTCCCCACGCCACTCTACCCGAATCCAGTAGCAGCCGCTACAGCAAATATTCACTCTTTGAAGTCACGTTGTAAAGTTTATTTCATGATTTGATTATTTATTCAGCAAAGTACACAAGATGATGGACGGAATGTTGCACATTGGCAAAACATTCCCCCCCAGTTATAGATCTGGGTTTAATCCATCGTTATTTTGCTCATCACGCCACCCCAGTTCAGACATGGACATAAGCAAATCAGTCTTGACCCTGTGCCTCATGGGAACAGTCCAGCCCGAATTGCCAAGCCATGTCTTCCCAGGACCGGAATTAAGCATCCTAGGACCGGTTTCTGGCTATCAGCCGTCATCAGCCAGGATAGCTTGACTCCAGTGGCCTAGTGAGCATGGGACCCACATCTGGGCATACCCTTCCCACATAGAGCGAACAGAAAAACACACAAGATGATGGATGGAATGTTGCACATTGGCAAAACATTCACCCCCAGTCACAGATATGGGTTTAATCCATCGTTATTTTGCTCACCACGCAACCCCAGTTCAGACATGGCCATACGCAAATCAGTCTTGACCCTGTGCCTCATGGGAACAGTCCAGCCCGAACTGCCAAGCCATGTCTTCCCTGGACCGGAATCAAGCATCCTAGGACCGGTTTCTGGCTATCAGCCATCATCAGCCAGGATAGCTTGACTCCAGTGGCCTAGTGAGCATGGGACCCACGTCTGGGCATACCCTTCCCACATAGGGCGAACAGAAAAACACACAAGATGATGGATGGAATGTTGCACATTGGCAAAACATTCACCCCCAGTCACAGATATGGGTTTAATCCATCATTATTTTGCTCACCACGCCACCCCAGTTCAGACATGGCCATACGCAAATCAGTCTTGACCCTGTGCCTCATGGGAACAGTCCAGCCCAAACTGCCAAGCCATGTCTTCCCTGGACCGGAATCAAGCATCCTAGGACCGGTTTCTGGCTATCAGCCGTCTTCAGCCAGGATAGCTTGACACCAGCGGTGTGTAGAGCACGGGACTCACGTCTGAGCATACCCTTCCCACATAGGGCGAACAGCAAAAAACACAAGATTATTTATTCAGCACTTCTAAATAATTTGTATTACTCTTAAAAAAATAAGATAGATTTCGAACCCATTTTAAACAAGTTCAACACTTTCCAGACAACCTCGCCCTTTTAGAAATGCTAAATAGGTTAATAACTTTTTCACAGGTTAAACTGATTTGGGTAAGTAACTTTTTCAAACGTAAAGCTTTTTCAAACCCCAAATTAGCTTCAACAACTTTCTGAAAATGATGCTTTGCTTGTGAAAATGTTGTATATAATTTTTAAAGTCGTTTCACAAGCAGTCCCAACTTTAGAAAACAGATACGTTGTTAATAATGCAAACGTTTAAGAACGCCCATATGTTTCACAAAAGGGAACAACAATTACAAAGTTAGTAAGGCTAAATCAAATGTTAATGTTAATTAGAAATTTACAAAAATTACTTTAAGTTCTCATGCCATTGTCTATTAAAGAAATAATATAACTTACAACAAGTGGTAAATATTATGAAGAGGAAACAATGTCAAAACCTCTGATGAGAATGTGAGTTTTTCTTGAAAAGATCTGATTTGTCACATGGGAATAAGCTGTCATTGGGAAATTTTAACTACTCCCAAAATAGGATAGATGCTAGAGACACTGCTAAATGATACTCCTGATTATCACTGAGGACAGTTTTAAGAATATTGAGACAAGTGCTGCTTTTTAAGAGGCACAGTTGCAATGTACCTCAATGATAACAAGGTAGTTTCACAGACACAGTAAGAAGGAAACGGTTTCCCTTTAAGGAGATTGTGAAAAGGAGGAATGGCCAAGATGGCGGACAGACATGGGGTGAAAAAGTTCCACGCTCCTAGAAGGCATTCTGCCTCATCGGTGATCCTCTCAGATCCTTCATATTTGTCTTCCTGCCTCCCTCTTGCATGATGCAGCTGGAATGGTGCCAGGGGGTTGAGGTGCTTCATCACAGACGTGGCAACCAGCATCACCCTCGTGGCTTGGGTGGGTGATTAAGGACCGGAAATATTCATGCGGTCACTTGAGAGATTTGGAAGAAAGATAAGTAGTGAAAGGAAGCCAGAGAAGATCAGAAGTAGAGGAGGCAACAGCAATCCTATGTTCATCACAAATGAAGTTCCACCAAGTAGTAACAGATAAGTTGAAGTTATTCTTACAGCACAATAGAATCACTTTAAAAGCAAGAGCAATGAAAAGATCAAATAATCTATCATTAGAGAGATCAATAGTTGATGAGGGAGAGACAGCAGCGTTGGTACTTTTAGACCAAAGTGCAGCCTTTGACACCGTGCTGCACTCAACGCTGCTGTCTCGGCTTTCTGGTATGGGAGTAAAGGGGCCAGCCCTTGCGTGGAATGAGTCCTTCCTGGTGAACAGGAACTTTCAGCTGCACTGCCCCCCATTTAGGTCCTCTCTCAGAAAGGCGAGCCATGGGGTTACTCAGGGCTCGAGTCTGAGCCCCACCCTGTTTAATATCTACATGGAACCCCTGGCTCGCATAGTTGAGACTTATGGGGTGGGCATTGTCAGCTACGCTGATGACACTCAATTGATGTTTAAACTTACGCCCGACCACAGTGAAGAGGCCACCAATTTCTCCAACTGTCTCTCTTCCGTGGCAGCTTGGATGAATAGCAACTGTCTTCGCCTTAATGGCGACAAAACCGAGCTGCTGGTGGTAGGTAAATCTTCTTCCTTATGGTCTCACATGTGGTGGCCTGCGGAATTAGGCAGTCCTCCTAGTCCTGTGGCCTTGGTGCGTAATTTGGGCATCATACTGGACTCTAACCTTTCATACAAGCCCCATATCAGTAAAACCACAGCCAGATGTTTCAGCGTACTGAAAGTTCTTCGGAAAGTACTGGATCTCCTTCCCATGGATTCCAGGAAGACCATTGTACATGCCCTTGTAACCCCCCATCTGGACTATGGGAACGCCCTGCTATTGGGTTTGAGCAAAAAGGGACTCCACCAACTCCAGTGTGCCCAGAATGCTGCTGCGCGTCTTGTGCTCAAACTTCCTCGAAGAGCCTCTGGCAGATCTGCCTTGTCCAAACTCCACTGGCTCCCCATCAAGGAGCGAATTAAATTTAAATCCCTATGCTTTGCCCACCGTACTGCCCACGGCACTGGCCCAGGATATCTTCATCGCTTACTCACAATACATCGACCTGCCAGGAATTTGAGATCTTCTGGAATGATGATGTTCAAAATCCCTAAAATTACCAGAGCCAGGATGGGCGGCTGCTCGTTCAGATACTTGGCTGCCAAGGGCTGGAACGAGCTTCCACTCGAGATCCGTATGGAACCCTCCGAAATCAGGTTTCGGGGGAAACTCAAAACTTTCCTATTCCCTCGCACCTAATTAATATTTCCTCCCTTGCCCTGTTTGGATCTACCTGTGTTCTTTCCTCTGAGCTCTTATTGCAGTTTTCAGCGCGGGGACACTCTGTTTTTGAGTAACCAGGCGCTTTACAAATGGCTTCTATTCTATAATATCTATGTCAGGAGATAAAGAACCTAAAAAACATTCGAGAGTGATAAAGGGGATGAACATTGTAGAATCGGCATGCAAATATTCCAAACAGTATTCCAAAATATGAAAACATGGGAACAATTATATAGCATATGTATAAGCATGCCTGTTTCTTTCAAACATGACCAACATAAAGGGGAGGATGTTGGTGAAAACTTATGAATGGTAACTGGCGTGATAACAGCTCTATGAAATATAAACAACAAAGATTGAATAATACGTGCAGTTACAGAAACTTTAAACAATTTGGACCAAAATAGATCCCATGTTACAACAGATAAAGAAACAGACAAATCCGCTTCCCATGCAACCTCAATAGGTGATTTAGAACGATCGGAACAGTAGACAACAATATTTTGTAAACAAAAGCAGCTTTGGGTTGAGAGGTCGAAAATAAAGGATATAAGGGGGAGCAGCTTTGGGTTGAGAGGTTTGTTATTGGTCTGGAACTTGTTTTTGCTTTGACCTGGGAAAGGGCCTTGGGAGTTCTGTTTTAGTTGTCGTATTTGTTTTAATTCATATTCTTGTCTGTGAACATTTGTGTGTAGGTTGCCGGGGAGAAGAGCTATTTGAGGTTTGGGAGGGGGGTGGACAGGGGGAGCTTTGGCAAAGCCTCAGGCTTGCAGCTATATTGGTCTGAGTCCTATCTTTTTCATCTCCGCGACATCCTGGTTGCGGAGCATGGGGCCCCTCGCCATCCCAGACTGGTGTGGCAGTTTGACACCTTCCGTATCTTGGCATTAACATCTATCACACAGAGTGTGACCTGGTGGATGCCAACTTGGGTAGGGCTCTGGCTGGTGCATGTCGTTCTCTGCTATTTTAGAACTCGCTGCCTTTATCTCCAATGGGCAGAGTGTCTATTGCGAAGATGCTGGTACTGCCCTGGTTGGTTTACCACTTTTGAGCCCTACCTGTCTTCCTGCCACGGCGCTTCTTCAAGGAATTGAATTTGTTTCTTATCTTCTTAAAATGGGGTCCCCGGAGGTAAAGCGTGGCATTGCCGAATGCTCTTTATGCCTCTAGAGAAAGGGGGCTTAGGTGCACCACACTATGAATTATACTATGCGGTGCTCAGTTGCAGTAGCACATGTGGCTCGGTTTGGGTTCCACAACTGAACGGGCTTGCATTGTCTGATATTTGGGTAGACAAGATATTCTGGGTTGGCTTATTGATCCTGAACAAGATATGAGGCAGGTAGGGCACCTGATCAGGGTAGCTAAGTACTGTTGGGACCGATATATGAACCCATGCCGGGCGTTGCATTGCCCCTTCCTTGCCGTTGTGAGCACTCTTGGTGTTCTTCGGAATTGCTGAACTTCATGATGCAGGCGTGTGGGCACGTGTGGGTGTTGCCACCTTGGGGGATCCATATGAACATAATCTCCTGGAGCCCCTCCAAGATCTCTGGGTGAGATATGAGATTAATGAGGGTCATTTTCTGACCTATAGCGCCTTAGTAGTAGCCATTGGGGCAGTATGGGGACCAGACCGTGCTGATCCACCAATGTCCACGGTCTTACAGACATTGTTAGGGCATGGCTCTGGCGACCATGTGATTTCATACCTTTATTGTGAATTGTTGGAACCCTCAAGGCTTTAAGAGACAAGTGGGCTCAATCTGTGGGCTGGTAGTTGATGGACAAGCAGTGGACGCAAGTGTTAGACCAAGTGTGGGGTGTCTTTAGAAATTCCTGCCTGAAATACACTCAGTTTAACACTCAGTTTACTTATGTACACAAGACCTATCTTACCCCGGTGTGCCTTCACCATCATTTTCTGGGAGTCTCCAAGATGTCCTTGCTGCCCCTGCCCAGAGACTGATTTTTTATCATATGGTTTGGGACTGCCCGGTGATTGCCCACTTCCGGGGCGAGGCCATTCAGGCTTTGTCCTAGGTTATGGGCCAACCACTGCAGTCTTACCTGCTTCACTGTTTGCTAGGATTGGCCACCCAAAAACATAAAAATAACTATTTTGTTAGATTCCTAGACTTGCCATTTGTCCTCCTACAGCGCCGTATTGCCATGACTTGGAAATCGGCTGTAGTGCCATTTCCTATCACTCTAGCTGAAGAATCCCCTTAAATGGGCACCAACCAAGATAGCAATATGGATATCATTACCATTGATTCGGGGAGTGATACCCTTGCTGGATGCCTGGGACACAAATATGGTTGAGGTGTTGGCCAAAAGGGACAAGCAAACTCCATGAGGTTGTGGGGGTTTACCTCTCAGCGACTGCCCTGGGGTAGCAGGCTTGTTGGCGTGTTGGGCTTGTCCGGAAGGTTTTCTTATCAGCAGTCCTTGAGCCGGGTGGGGCCTTCTACCCCGTTGCTACCATATATGTGTTCGACAAGGCTGGCCTGGGTGGCTGTCTACTTCTGCAGCAACCTCTCCCCTCCCGTAAATTGGAACACTGCATGATCATATAGTGAGCCGCTTCCTCCCTCACACATGCTTTCTCTAGTCTATAGTTATTGTTGCTCCAATATAGCTCCTTCTAGGGACTGCAAATCGGTTCTAGTAGACACCATACAATTCTGTGCCCCCTGTCTGTATATAGAAGTCATTAACAGGGCCACGGACTGTTAACATTGTTTCTAGGTTGGGATGTTGTTCTGCTCAATGTCTCTTGTTATTACATGCTTACTGCCACTATTCCAATAATTTACAATAGTGTACCTGTATGGATGGCTACTGGTAGACTGCCAAAATGCTCTTGGAGCTGTATATATGTTTAAGCTGAATTAATTTTATTTATTTATCAATCAATCAATCAGGACATTTGTTAAGCGCGCTACATACCCGTGAGGGTCTCAAGGCACTGAGAGGAGGGGTGGGTACTGCTACTGATCGAAGAGCCAGGTCTTGAGAAGTCTTCTGAAGGCCAGTAGATCCTGGGTCTGCCGTAGGTTGGCGGGGAGGGTGTTCCAGGTCTTGGCGGCGAGGTGGGAGAAGGATCTGTCGCCGGCGGTCGTTCTTCGGATGCGGGGGACTGCGCCGCGGGCGAGGCCAGCGGAGCGGAGCTTGCGGGTAGGGGTGTAGAAGCTGAGTCATCTGTTGAGGTACGCTGGGCCGGCGTTGTGGAGGGCCTTGTGTGCGTGGATGAGGAGCTTGAAGATTATCCTCTTGTTGACGGGAAGCCAGTGTAGGACTCTCAGGTGGGGTGTGGTGTGGCTGCGGCGGGGGATGTCAAGGATCCGTTGCGCCGAGGCATTCTGGATGCGTTGCAGCCATCTGAGGAGCTTGGTTGATGTTCCTGCGTAAAGTTTTATATAGCACGAACTAGACCCAAGAGGGTATCAGAGCGCTTTACATTTAGGATTGTTGCGTTACAGGTTATATCAGATACAAGAGCATATTAAGGTACAGTACACATAAACAATGTTTCAATAATTCGTAGGAGGAGGGGAGGAAGGAGTAATAGCAGGGAGACGAGGAGGAACAATGCCCAATGTCCGGCTGGGTAGGTGACGGTCAAGGGGAAAAACCAGGACCAATTTCTTCATTAGCTGTCAAGCAGCTCCACCAGTCATCAGCGATGTTGCTCAGGTCTCAGGGTTCAGAAAAAACTAGTTTTTAAATTATTTGTTTTTATGGTGTCCTTGATGTTTACTTTTGTATTCAATGTCCTTACAAAATAAAAAAGTGCTACTTGGGAAAAAAAGAAGATTGCGAAAAATTGAGTCACACTGTAAACAGAACTGTCACTCAAACAAGGACATGTGTGGGAAAACTTTAAGTTTCTGTCCTGTAGGATTCTCTGCCAAATCTACATGTGCCTTCTCAATGAAACATAAAGAAACATTTTAAGATCTATAGAAAGTATTGACAGATATGGACCCAAAGGATCAAAAGGAGCTTTAGGGTATCTATTCCTTCACTAAATTTGATATTATACGTCAGTTGTTTGTTTCATTGCAGCTTTGTATTATATGTTTACAGTGTTATTTACATGAGTCCTCCAATTATTTGAAAGTCCATTATTACTTTTCCACTACGTCAGTTTCAAAAATCCCTCAACATTTCTGTGAAGAACATCTAGATGTTATTCCTAGGCCTCCTAACCACTAACCTCATCCCAGAACTTTTGGTCTAAGTCGTTACCCCCACTGTGAGGTGGGTACCACGGACCTCACTAATGATCCAAAGCACCAAAACATCAGAGGAAAACTCACAAGCTGGTGCACTAACCCAGAAGACGTGCTTCTTACATCCAAGAAGCAACTCGAAGCAACATTTGACATTGTGCTGTGCAAGATGCTCATTTATCCATTCTTTCAGATTATGTGTCTTCCCTAATGCAATTTTACAAATCTGCCATCTGGATTAGAACTCTTTGAATATATATATATATATATATATATATATATATATATATATATATATATATATATATATCTCGAGCTCCGCGGGGATGTCCAACAGTAGGCAGCACACGCACACAGAGTAGCTTTTCCCCAGAAGCTTTAATCAGGTACAAACAATCGCGCTGGTCCGTGAAGTAAAGCCTGTTGTTTGTCGAGGTGGTGCCAGCCCTGCTGCAGGACGGCCGCAAATACATCGAGCTCCACGGGGATGTCCAACAGTAGGCAGCACACGCACACAGAGTAGCTTTTGAAAAAGAGCAAGTCTCGAAACGCGTCAGGGTGCAGTTGCTGCTTTACTTCACGGACCAGCGCGATTGTTTGTACCTGATTAAAGCTTCTGGGGAAAAGCTACTCTGTGTGCGTGTGCTGCCTACTGTTGGACATCCCCGTGGAGCTCGATATATATATATATATATATATATATATATATATATATATATATATATATATATATATATATATATATATATATATATATATATATATTCACTGAAAAAACCATTGGCTATAGACCATATATAGTTAGGGATTAGCCTTTTCAAAACCTTATTTTACTCACACAAAACCATTGAAATTTCATATATAGTTAGTTCCACTAACTATATATCGCGCACCCGCAATCCACTGCTGATGATGTCACATATTACATCATTCATGACATGGTTAGTGACATCACTGATGACATCACTGATGACATCTCAAATGACATCACTGATGACATCACTGATGACAACATCCAGTGACTGTATGTTTCTGTAAAGTTAAAATATGTCTTACATATTGAAGAATGCGTGGATGTATAAGTGTCTGGATGAAGGATTTCGTAGGTGCATGACTGACTGTATGAGTGAGTGATTAAATGTGTCTCACTGAGTGCATGGGTTAGTGACTAAACTGTTTTAATTTGTGTATCATTATATCTGTTGTTCTACAAACTGCTGCATATGTTGATCAGTAGCTATATGAGTAACTGTATGGGTTATTCATTGGTTGTCCAAGTATTTGTATGGGAAACTGAGTGTGTGTGTATGGGTGGCTGGGAGGTGTGTGACTCTGTACATAGATGTGTGAGTAGTTGATTCACTATATGTATGGGTTCAAAAGTGCATGTGGAAACAGCTGTATGGGCGGTTGACTGTGCATGAGTGTATTAGTGAGTGAATGGATATCTCAGTGCTACATGTCAAAGTAAGTACATATGTAAAACACAGTACATGTGAGAGTTGACATATATAAATAACTGTGCATAAGAGCCAGTGAATGTGTGAGTGGCTGTATGGATCATTGTGAACATGTATCAGGGATTGTATAAGAGAGTAAAGTAAATATGTGTTAGTATATGTTTGAATAAGTAAGGTGTGTATAACTGTATAGTTGAGAAAATGGAGGTGTGATTGATTTTTTGCATAACTGACTAGGTGTGTGAGTAACTCCATGGATGAGTGACAGTCTGTGACTGTCTGTTTACACTGATTGTATCTAAGGTTATATTAGAGTCTGAAGAGGTTCATGGTATTATCACATGAATGATATCATCAGTGATGTGATCAGTCATGTCAAATGAGATGTTATCAGTGATTTTATCAGTGATGTCATTTGAGATGTCATCAGTGATGTCATTTGAGATGTCATCAGTGATGTCATTTGAGATGTCATCAGTGATGTCATCAGTGATGTCACTAACCATGTCATGAATGATGTAATATGTGACATCATCAGCAGTGGATTGCGGGTGCGCGATATATAGTTAGTGGAACTAACTATATATGAAATTTCAATGGTTTTGTGTGAGTAAAATAAGGTTTTGAAAAGGCTAATCCCTAACTATATATGGTCTATAACCAATGGTTTTTTCAGTGAATTTTCAAGGTTTTGTAAATGCAAATTCCTAACTATATATGGACTATAACCTATGGTTTTCTCAGTGAATTTCATTGGTTTTTTAATAGCAAATATCAAAAGCTGTAAAATGTCAAGTACGTGATAGGTAAAAACATTTTCGTGTTTATGCACGCTGATGTGCTTTGAACGCTGCCCCCCTCCCCTCTTTTCTCTTAGTAGTACTCTCTCTTTGCAGATAGTGAAGAGTAGTTAACGCAGGCCTTTACCCCCGTTGTAATCCGTCGTGCCTGCTTGTCTCTCCATTTGATTGATTGTTATCCAAGCATTTACTGTTTTACAATTGATTCTCTTTGGTTCATTCTCTATTTACAAACAAGCACAAAGTCGCAATACTCTGTTTAGTCTTTGCAGATAGTGAAAAATCGTGAAAAATCGTGTAAAAAAATTAAAGTAATCGAGCAAAATCAGTAGGCCACTAATTGGATCTCTTTTTGACCTCGCTAAAATAGAAATATTAGAAACAACCCTTCATGAGAAATACGAAAATAGTGAGATGAACTGAGCTCCACACCATGAGGGCTGCAAGACAGCTCGGCTCCGTCACCCACCCCGCCCAAAATAACGACAAACCCTATGCAAATATTAAAAATATAGACAACACACCAGCAAAGTAACAGGGTAAAACATTTTATTAAATAACTATTTACATTACGTTGGTTTATGAGATGATGTCAGTAGTGGACCGATGTGTGAATAGGTCGGAAGCAGCACAAGGCGCCAAGATCCGGATGGCAAGTCCTAGATGTTGGGTGCCATAGTTCAGAGTTCTGAGCAGCGCTTGTAACACTGTCTGAAGCTTATTTCCACCTACTGCAGCTTCACTATTCTCAAAGTAAGTGAGGGTCGTTTGTGGACCTGACTGCATTTGAAAACAATGTTATATGGTACCTCCCTAAACCGCTTGACGGAGGCCCCCGAGGGGCGGTGTGATGGCACGGACTCGGAGAAGACGCTTGGCTCCGACCCCCTCCCCAAGTCTTATAGCACTGGTGTAGCCTGAGATCGCCCCCGACATAGGCGGCCGGCTCCCGGGGTCCGGCGGAACTTTTTGCCTTTTGATGACTCTTCTATTCTGGACTTTGTCCCACAATCCGTTTGACCTGAAGACACGCTGTAGTGGGGCGCCCCTTTACCGTTTTAGTTGCCATTCCGCCCGCTTTTGCTACACTGTGCCTCTTCCGCCATTCAGCTGTTTACCGCCCGCTCTTGCGACTACAGCGTCTCGCTCACCATGTAGTTGAGTTGCGCCCACTCTTGCGGTGCAGCGATAGGCGACTGCCACAGGACTCTCAAAATGGCGGCCGGCTCTTCAGATTTGGGCGTGGTCCACTAAAATGGCCCTGGGACACCTTGGAACTCGGACGCTTCCCTGATAGGGCTTGGGTCCCATTCTCGAAAGCGTCCCCTCAGCCGTGAAGATTCTACAAAAGTCTTGGGGGCCCCCGACTCCCGCAGGCTTCTGGTGGGGAGCGGCTGCCATGTCTGCTCGTGGAATGGCCACAACGGAGCTACGAGATGGTAGTCCTCTCATGCTGACGCCAGCTTTAGTCTGAAACATCCAGAAACACTGTAGACTACCAATTCGATCAGTTCCGGTAGCGCCCCAACATGACCCGGTAGAGAAGAACTTGCCCTCCCCTCTTTGACTGATGGTTCTTGTTGCCTGTCCCCTCTGTTGTCATTTAACAGAACTTTTTGGACTGCTGAAAGGGGTTGTGTTCCGAACGCTGGTTGGTGGAGACATATTGACTATATTCTTGACCTACGTTGTCGCGTAATGCGTTATATGACACGCCGCGTTAGCGCACCCGGAAGTGACCCGGGGCGCGGCGCGCAGCGCGTAACGTAAGCATAACAGGTCATGTGACTTGTTAATAAAACTTTTTATTGGTTCATTTTACTTTTGTTATTTTAATAATGAAAAGCTTGGTCATATGACCTAAAAAATACGCTTTTTATTGATTTCGAACTTTTTTTAAAAAAAAACATATATGTTATAATATTCCAGGCTAATGTACTTTCCCAGAAAATTTACAACTGTCCTGCAAGTAAAATATATTCCTTTTTCGAGAAAAAGGGCGTTTCTTCGTTCCATGACGGAGCCGTTGAGTAAAAGAGACTCGGCCTGCTGTCTTAGTCGCCGATACGCCTGATTATCAGATTCTTTTCGATCACTTTATGTTGCAGGAGTGGAAAACACAACTGCCCTTGACCATTTATCTTTACTGCGTTCCTACATATTATACCTTTTATCCGTCATGTAATTGGACTGCTTTATTTCACTTGCCTTTTACTGATTCGAAAACAGTGACTAAAAGTAAAAACTTTACCAATGTAAATACTACTACCATGTTTTGTTTTAAAAACCTTTATTGTGAAAATGTCAGTATACAAATACGGGCCTATAACCACGTGGGCCGGCCACGGAGCAAACTGAAATCGTATATGATGAGGAGACATTTACATTATAGAGGAACGTAACGAGCGAGCCATTAGGTTGCAAGAACTAAGGTGTCTAACAGTTGCGGAATCGGTGGACGTACATTTTGTAATTAAAATACAACAGGGCCACTTACAAAAAAGTTATCTAGATATACATTTGCGTGCAAGTACCATGGGTGACGTTAATTCGAACTTTCAATAGTACAGTAATCAATAACACATCAGAACTTAATATCAATAGGGATGTCGAAATATTCAATCAATTCTCGTCCCCGCCCGCCATGAGCATCAAAACTGCATTCATATCTCGTGATATCAAGGTTGTTCAACCAGTACACAACAAGGAGTTACGAGTCCCATTTATACCGGCGCCATTTTGGGCGAGGCCGGGCAGGTCCAAGATATAGTCAAAATGTCTCCACCAACCATCGGCCAGACCAGAACCCCTTTCGGCCCTTTATGCTACAAGATGGTGTCTTCCATTCAGAAAATATTGTTGGCAGCATTTTGAAAGGAAAGATAAACAGCCGTTCTCCTAGTGAGTCTCACATTCCTACATTTAGGAAGAATGTTGAAGAGTAATATGTGGAAAATCTGAAGCCATTTTTCGACAAACTCTCAATCAGCCTTGGATGGAAAAAAATCCTGAAGAATGTACAAACTGAAAACCAATTTTTGTCTGTATAGCATCAACAGCAACGCTTGAGTCAGCTTTGTGTCAAGCCGCCATTTTCATTCAATCAATAGCGTCCCCCTGCACACATTCAGGGACCTGGTCGTGTCTTCAGGTGAAACGGATTGTGGGACAAGAAGCAGAAAGGAAAAGGAAAAAAGTTCCGCCGGACCTCGGGAGCCGGCCGCCAATGTCATGGGCGATCTTTGGCCACACCAGGGCAATAGTGAAGCTGCAGCAGGTGCAAATAAGCTTCAGACAGTCTTACAAGCACTGCTCAGAACTCTCAACTTTGTTTTTGATGGAGGGGAAACAACAAAAAACAGGCATTGAAAAAGGCTCAACAGTGCAGGGCGCCTTGTGCTGGTTCCGACCTATTCACACATCGGTCCACTACTGACATCACCTCATAAGCCAACGGGGCACCCCACGCCGACTTTCGGCGCAGCATTGTAGGATGGCCACACCAGTGCGGCAACTTGCTGGACACCACCTCGGTGCCAGCCCGGATCTCGGCGCGTTCGAGTCACTGTACCGCAAGAGTGACCGGAACTCAGCTGGACACGCCGTCTTTCGGCGCAGCATTGTAGGATGGCCACACCAGTGCGGCAATTTGCTGGACACCACCTCGGTGCCATCCGGATATCGGCGCGTTGTGCTGCCTTCGGCCTACTGTAGCCGCAAGTGCGGACGCAACTCAGTTGGACGGCGAGTGAAACGCTAAGGGGCGCTCCACTGCAGCCGAGGAGCCTCCATCTTGGGGGAGACGCACAGCCCCCAATGACTGACGCGACCTCACAGGCCAACGGGGCGCCCCACGCCGACTTTCGGCGCAGCATTGTAGGATAGCCACACCAGTGCAGCAACTTGCTGGACACTAACTCGGTGCCATCCGGATCTCGGCGCGTTGTGCTGCCTTCGGCCTATTCGCACATCGGTCCGCTACTGACGCCGCCTCACGTGCCAACGGATTTTCTACGCTTTTTGTAGCCCTATGCCGCATAACAGGTCATGTGACTTGTTTATAAAACTTTTCATTGGTTCATTTTACTTTTGGTTTCCTAAAGATGGAAGGCTTGGTCATATGACCTAAAAATAACACTTTTCATTGGTTTAGAACATTTTTTTTTCCCAAACGATGAAAGCCCCACCTTGTTTCTGGATGATTCAGACTGAAGCTGGCGTCAGCATGAGAGCACCACCATCTCGTGGCTCCGTCGTGGTCCTTCCGCGAGCAATCATGGCAGCCGCTCCCCACCGGAAGCCTGCAGGAGTCGAGGGCCCCCAAGACTTTTGTAGAATCTTCACGGCTGAGGGGACGCTTTCGAGAATGGAGCCCAAGCCCTAGCAGGCAAGCGTCCGAGTTCCAAGGTGTCCCAGGGCCATTTTAGTGGACCAGGCCCAAAACCGAAGAGCCGTCCGCCATTTTAAGAGTCCTGTGGCAGCCGCCTATCGCTGCACTGCAAGAGTGGGAGAAACTCAACAACATGGTGAGCGAGACGCTGTAGCCGCAAGAGCGGGCGCAACTCAGCAGGATGGCCGCCACCTGGGGAGGCCCGTTCACGCCGCCTCCCCCACGCCCCCCCCGGGCCGCCCCACGCCAATTTTCGGAGCAGCATTGTAGGATACCAAAACCAGTGCGGCAGTTTACTGGACATCACCTGGGTGCCATCCACATCTCAGCGCGTTCTGCTGCCTTGGGACTATTCGCACAACAGACCGCTACTGACGAGGCCTCCCTCCGCACCACCCGGGACGCCCCACGCTGTTTTTCTGAGCTGCATTGTAGGATCCCAAAAACCAGTGCGGCACCCAGGTGACATCACCTGGGTACCGTCCAGAACTCAGCACGTTGTGCTGCCTTGGGACTATTCGCACAAAAGACAGCTTCTGACCATTGTTGCTTTTTTTTGTCAAAAATGTTTGAATGTTTTTACAGTTTTTGTTCCGTTCGTTATATTTAAAAGTTAATAAAGTTTTATAATCCTACTTTGTTGGAGTGTTATATATTTTTAAAAAATCGGGTGAATGGGGCCTTGAATCGGGTTATTGTCATGTGTGGGCTTTGGAAGTGTACTGCTACAGGATCGGACATTTCAAACTCAAATGCACGTTCTTTTTCTTACCTTTCCGAAGCATGGAGCGCAATAGCAGGCAGAGAAAGGGTGATGCATGTTTTGAACACTGCCTGGCCTGGCAAGTTGCTGGCAGTGCCCCCCCCCGCCCGCTCCTGAAAGAGGACACACACACACCGCCGCCCCGAGTACTTCACAGATCTTTAAAAGACCATGCGCTTGTTCATGAGGCTTAAATGGTTTATCACCCCTTCTAGAACCCCTGCATCGACCCTCTGACGTTTCCTGGAAGAATTACCACGTAACACAATACCAAGCCTTGTCAGCTGAAACCTCCGAGGGATCGTGGGGCATATTATCAAGGGGGTTTATCTCCGCTTTTTTGGCTTTAAAAGCCAAGAAAGCGGAGATAAAATTATCTCCCTATTACCAAGCTGTCGCTAACACCAGTTAGTGACAGCTAAAAGGAGATAGCGACCATCTTGGGCCCCGCTTTGCATGTCAGTGATATTTATCACTAATGACATGCAAAGTGGGCGTGCCAAGATGTTAGCGACTGGAAACAGTCCCTAACATCGCTATCTCCTATTACCAACTTTTGGAGATATTCGCGCTAAGCGTGAATATCTCCAAAAGCTAACACCTGACCTGAGCAGTTCTTAGCCATGTTATCCAATGGGAGGTGGATAACATGGCTAAGAGCATTTGCTCGATAATGCATGAATATCGCTGACTTTTCAGCGATATTCATGCATTGCGGCCGTTTTTTATCGCATTTGCGATAAACCTTGCTAATAGCAAGGTTTATCTGCGATAAAAATCGCCGATGTGCGGCGATAATTTTTGTCTCTAAACAAGTTAGAGACAAAAATTATCGCTAGTTGTTGGTAATATGCCCCCGGGTTTTTGCTTGCAGAAATCGGGAGGCGGGAGACTAGCACTGAAATCAGTAGTCTCACGCCTGAATTGGGAGGGTTGG
Source organism: Lissotriton vulgaris (assembly GCF_964263255.1). Lineage (NCBI taxonomy): Eukaryota > Metazoa > Chordata > Amphibia > Caudata > Salamandridae > Lissotriton > Lissotriton vulgaris. Next base: position 891,946,734 of record NC_141693.1, on the reverse strand, counting down.
CATGTCTGGATTCTCTACAGCTGGGGCCATAAACTACATCCGCAGGGCTAGGTGATAGCCTGGGACCGGCCTGGCATCTAAAATGGCTGCCGTGCACGACAAAATTGTGGCATTGGAAAAAAGGCAAGATGGCGCAGACGTTTCATTTATAACAAAATATTTTATCGCACTGACACATTGGCGGTCAACACTTCCTGATTTCCATCGAATCGAACGTTAACAGACGTCACGCAGAAAAAAAAAAAAAAGCTCACGCACAGCCGCTGGAAGACATGTATCAACATATATGAGCCTCCTCAGCCACCCTCAGAAAACATAAGGGATTAGGATACGTCTCCCGCACCCCCTTATACCTAGTAATTTAATTAAAACGAAGCACAAAATGGCGAATTCCCGTTTCGCTACCAGTTTGCGGCCCAGTTCGCGGCCCGGGAAGCGCTTCTACCGTGAAAAATAATTTTTTTTTTTATTTTCCCCACGGGACCCTTTAATAACCCCAACAACATTCCTAGGGGGTCAAGAGGGGTATACCTTGCCCCCTTTCATTAAATTCCCCCTTCGTTTTTCACCTCTTCTTCTCTCTCGATCCTACCGAGAGATTAGATGGCGGCCGCTCCGGACTGTTTAGAATGTTGACAGACACCGGGGAGCCAATCAGCTTCGCATCGCAAAGTTCCGTTTCGCGAAAAGTAAGCGGACCGGAGCGCAGCCCGGAGCGCTGTTACAGATATATATCTTGTTTTGAACGTTAATTTCTCAAAATCCACTGGAGCACATATATTGAGACCTAGCAAAGGCACATCGGGCTAACAGTCCCTACAATTTTGCCAAGTTTCGTGCAAATCCATTTCAGCCGTTCGAGCTAAAAGTGAGGCCAAAGGCCCTATGGAAATTAACATGGGAAAAACGCGTTTTGGGACCCCCCTTTTTTCTCGGCCCCCCCTTGACGAAACGCCCCCCAATTTTCAGGGGCTGCTCAGAAACAAAATGTGCCATTTTCCTGAAAATTTCAGCCGATTCCGTCCACAAACGCCAAAGTTATTAGACATAGAATTTTCAAAAGTTCCATAGACAAAAAATCCTAACTATATATACCTACTGGCGACACGCCAGTAGGTAATATATATATATATATATATATATATATATATATATATATATATATATATATATATATATATATATATATATATATATATATATATATATATTCACACCAACTCCAGTCAACACTTGAAAAACCGGACACCGACACCACATGGAAAATTCAATGCACATTTCTTTTATTTTCAGCAGTTTTCGGCTCTAACGCGTTTCGGCAGTTCCTACTGCCTTGGTCACATATATCTGTATATATGCATACATATATACTACCTACTGGCAGTCGCCAGTAGGTAGTTATAGTTAGGACCTAGTTTACGTAGCCAAAGATGTTTTTCATTTGGCTATTAACTTTGGTGCCTTTTGACGAATTGTCATGAAATTTTCAAAACAAGTTTGACACTCACTTCAGCTGCTGCCTTGAAAGTTTTGGGTTGCTCTGTCAAGCAGGGCCTGAGAGAAAGTAGGGTCTCAAAATGAGTTTCCCAAATGCAATTTACCATAGGGATTTTACACAAGACCACAGCCTGAACCACTGAACACAATTACATCAGGAGCCCCGCCAGGAGCCAAAAAGGTTTTTCTTTACTCAATTTTGCTGCAAATTTGCAGAGTATCCGCGAATACACAGCAAAATTGCAGTTTCCCACGCTTGCTTTTTTTTTACCCCTCCCCCCCTCTGGGAGGGCCAAGTCCCGGGGGAGGATTGAATACATTTCAAATTAAGGGATTGAGATCGTGCAGTCCCCTCCAGGGCCAACTTTGGCCTGGGAACCCCATCCCTCGAAGAACAGGCAATTTTTAGAACGGGAAGGTGGACCTCACTGGCCCCTTCCCAGGCCGATTTCAGCCCCATGGACCCCATCCTGCTTGGGCCCACACTCACTTAAATGGTCCAGCCAGTGATACTAAAGGACGGGGGCGCGCGCCCTGCCTCCTGGAGCCATGAACCACCCTGGGGACCCCATCCCCTATGTGCCCACCCCAGTATCTTAAAGCTCTCTCCAAGCGAGAGCAACCACTAAGTCCACTCCCGGTGCGTGGGAGCATGTAAAATGCTCCCACCCACCAGGAGTGACTTTTGATCTGTTTTTCATCTGGTTCCAGGGACATGCTGGCTCCCACTGGAGGCGAGGAGTCAGCTGAGGCCACTGGGGCTCCCCCCGTGGCCTCCATCAAAAAGAACGTGGGTGCCTTCCTTGGGCTCAAAGGTACCCACCTGTTACTGGACAGGCTCTGGGGGGGTGGGGTGCCTAGCGCCAATATTGTCCCATGAAGGGGAGCTTGTAGTGTAGTTCCTAGTTTCCCACTAGGCCCTGCGCATTGGAATAACATAAACAGTAGTATCGACGTGGAACTGCTTATATTCCAGGCCTCCACTGACTATGCTAAACTTAATTGGGTTGTGTTACCAACTAGCTCAGAGGTCACTGGAAACTTTCTTCTCTGCATAGGAAGTGATCAGCTTCCTTGGCACAGACAAGAAGGGATTCAGCTTTCCAACAACCGTGCAACATGACAACTTTGCTCCTCAGATCAAGAGTCAATCTCTAGGGTCGTGTGAAACAATAGACATGTATTTCACTCAGTCAGTCTAGTGCAGTTTACTTTCACGAGATGTAGAGAATAGAGAGACGGGCGTTTGTCAATAAAGGTTAACATTTATTGAACAGTCTTTCTTCTCGTACAAGAGAAATGTATTGCCACAATTGCAATAATTGTTATTATAAAAAGTACGTACAGTAAGATAAGAATTGCGAAATAGAACTGTAAAAGCATTGATATGGTTTCTTAGCCATACAATGGTTTAAAAGTAATAAAACATATATACAGTCATATATACATTAGGCTAACATACTCAACTGGTGCTTCTAACTAAGCCTACCCCAGTGTGCCTGACCTAAGCCTAACACGTGAAAGGGGAGTAAGTAAGTAGCTTTAAGTTAAGTTGGTTTCGCCAAGGTTTGTTTCAAGAATTCTCATCTAAGGGTTTAGTCAACACCATACCTCTGAATAGAATGATGGAGGATTGGTATCTCCTTCAGGGGTCTCTCTCGATATCCCAGTCACCTGCGAGGGTAAACCGGAAACGCTGTAGCTGGATTTCTCTGCACGAGAAAGGCAGCGGCTTCTCTTCAGCGCGTCGAGGAAGGAGGGGGGACAGCGTCCGCGGGCATCTGGAATCTGCTGGATGTCTTCGCAGAGGGACGGCTGTTCAGCTCCTTAAGCGTACTGCACCATAGTTCGCGCTGTAGCGGCGATAATGGTATCAGCAGCTTCACCACCACAGGATAGCAGGCTGCAGCGACAGAGTGCTAGATTTACCAACACAGGGTCTTGCAGGCAGCTTGCATCAGTAGCTCGTACAACAGGCAACAGCAATTGCTTAAGGCAACGTTGGTAATATTTATACCTGACAGGTGCCGGGTTTGACGCAAGTTTGCTGGACATAAGACGTCAATTAAAGATGTCACTAGGAAGTGATAGTTATCAGTTGCTCATTAGAGTTCCATTACTAATCAAAACATAGCAAGCGGGGATTTCCAGGTTTGCTGAGTTTTTATCTTGTTGAAGAACTCGGAGTGTTATCTAGGAATATCAGATAGTGACTACTGCTCTGTCATTGCACTAATTGGTCGCAAAGGAAGTGGCAGAGGGAACTATGCTGGAATGTGGCTCTGTTCGTGTGAGGCCAGAGATGACTTTTCAGAAAATCGCACTTGAACGGTTATGCCAATATAGGGAATAAAGGGATTTATAGCCGAATAGGGGCATAAGGTCACAGTATCGATCAGGAACCTAGATAAACACGCAACACCCACTCCACGGGTTAATGTCCATCAAAATTACTAAAACTAAGCAATTAGATGCATGTGTAACATTGCCCACCCCAAAATACATAAATGCATTCGAAATAGGCGTACTTGTAATACATGAATTTAGGTACTGTACGTTTTTTAAAGCATAGTAATCATTCAAAAAATTATTGCATATGAAATCAATGAACGATTATGCAAAAGGAATTACACATGAAGTATCTCTGACAGAAGAAAGGCGAGATAAATCATCACATAAAAATGCATCGTAATAACATGTGTGCTAGAGGCCGGTCTAATGTTGATATGTCTCTAGATGTGTTTAGAAATAGAAGTGTGAAGCTTCTGTTCTCTAAGAATAGTTTTTACGTTAAGCAAAGAATTGTTCGTGCCAAAAAAGGGTGAATATTAAAAAAATTGTCCAATTCAAAGAAAAAAGATTTCCAAAGCACCTGGCAGTTTTTGTTGATCAAAACTGAAGGCCGAATTCAGAGTTCATGGGAACACTGTGTGTCGGCAAGCTTCTCCAAAAGTTATTGTTTCTCTACGGGTGAGAACATTGTATCAAAGAATTGGTCTACAAATTCAGGTGATAGTTCAACCAAATTAGATAGCGCTGTAACTTGGCAGGTGTGAGAATGATTGCTGTCATCGAAGGCAGGACCAGCAATGCTCACAGAAATTTGTACCTGGATGATGTTGCTTTTGTCACTCGCTCCACTGTTACCACTTGGCTGTAGTACAGGAGTCTCCACGAATGCCGTCATCAGGATTGGTAGCCGCTGGGGACAACACAATGCGTGAGCCGTTATTGGACTGAGCAAAGTATCGACGTCCATTGGTACTGCTGATGGAAGTGAAAGACAGATGTCCAACACGCATTCATCGCCGCAAAGCATACACCGTAGCACAGGTAAAATGCAATTTTGCCATATCGGTCTGAATGAAAGGAACCAGGTCATGTTTAGATCTCTCAGCCTGGCCAATCCGAGGACGTTAGTTATCTTGTCCCGGTAGCGCATTGCTAGGATTGTCTCTTCCATTCCCATGGGAGCTATGTCTGAGCCGAGGCTTGCCATAATGTAACAGGAGGGTCAAAAATAGAATCCCTGCGACGAGTCCCAAAAATAATGGTATGCCGCCAAAAATGGAGTGCACAAAATTAGGAAAGATTCCCAAAATTGCCTGGAAGGGTGTTAGCAGTCCCGTAAAGACTGTCTTAAATATGCCTGGGATGCTTGTTGCACTAGACATGTTAAGGAGTTGGCTGAACATTTCTACGAAATGCACGGGGCAATTTGTTGATAAAAGGTCATGAACTTCAGTAGCTGTCCTTGCAACTAGAAGATCATACGTCTCTTTAGATGACGTTATAGGCACTGTTGTCTGTAAAAGTACAGATTTCATTTTGCTTAATGTATCAATTCGTATAGAATAGAGATTCAGACGAGGCCAGATGGGAGTCACTATGTCTGGAGGCCCACTCTGGAACAATGCTTGCATACAGCATTTGACCATGGATGTTACTTCTACTAGATAACTTTTCCCTGGCACGAGGCCACAACATCTGTGATCCGTTCTAAGAATGTAACTCCAGTTCGAAAGTTGCATAAAGAAGGGCTCTATCTGAGTTACAGGTGTGACTAGCTGGTGGCATGAAAGGTTGTTTGAATTTCCATCACATGCTCCGTGTAAATTAATACCCTGACACAAAAGTATACCACTTAGTGAATGTTTACAGTTATCACCACTAAGAAATACATTTTTGTCGCTGTCACTATAGCAAGAATGAGTGTATGGTAATTTCCATATAGATTTTACAAATCCTTTACCCAATTGTTCATATTGGCCAGCAGGTATGTATTCAAGGCACTTCTTAAAGCGGAAAGTTGTTATCGGAATAGTGATAATTCCGTGTATTATCCATTCAATGACAGGACTCTCTGACATTGTCAATGGTAATCTCTCGAGTTTTTCGATGCTCAGGATTGTATAGTCTGCTCCTTTCTGTGCCAAACTGATCTGTTTATCAGTAAGGTTAAAACTGGAAAATAATGACGTTGTGTTGATTAAACGCCAAGGCACATAGCCTGAACGAAGATTTTGCAGCGTCCAGCCTAATTCTATAATAGAGCGTAATTGAGATTGGCCATGTTGTAACATTAGCAAATCTCTGTCTATCACATCAAAGGCAGAGGATACAATATTGTCCAACGAATATATTCTGGAAGACAGAGTCATTAACCCATTGTCTACCACAGAAAGTGATTTCTCCAAATTAATACGATCAATTTCTCGTATTTTTTCAGCAGTTTCAATTTACTTTACTTTCCAAGCCTCGTTGTAAGCAGCATAGATGCTGGTCGCTATGAAACGCTTGTGACACTGTTTGCGTGGTCCAAGAATGAAATCGCGCAAATCAGCACCATCTTTTAGCAAAGACAAGTGTTGCTTAATTTCAGCCAGTGTGGATGTAGTTAGCCATTCAAGGCGGAGCTTCCCTACACTGTATGTTGTTATTATTCCTGGATGTTGTCTCTGGGAATATCTCGAGTCTAATCTGGTCATTTTTAAACCCTGTGTTTTATTCAGGAATCTATCTTGACAGCTATTTGTGTCTGTAGGCCAGATTAACCACTTTTTCCAATCAGGATGTGTTCTGTTGAAATGTAGAATTTGTGACACGTCTAACTCAATATCTGTGGTTGCATTCTCAGGTATTGGCTTTGGTATAGACGGTGTTTTAAGGTCTTTGTTCTTAGCTAGGCCAAGACAAGATGTTTGGTGTATTGTGTCATTTAAAAATAACATTTGTTCTGGTATCATGCAGGTTCTAAATAGTGCTTCAATGCCTTGCACCTGCCAATCTTTTGTACCCCAAATTGTTTTCGTTTCAATATTATTTTTCCAATAATCAAAACCAAATGTCATCATTTTGTCATAAAATGCTTCTGAATATATCAATTTAGAATTTGTCAGCATTGTTTTCATTCCTGTTTTATCTAACAGTTTATAATAAAACGTTTCTGCATTACTTGTGTTAAACCCTGAAAAATATTTGAATTTCTCAAAAAATGCTTTAGAACTGCTTTTAGGTGGTGTAGAACAATGTTCCCATTGATTATACATAAAAACATTTCTAGGCTGTGCAGATTTATGCAAGTAATGATCCCCATAGTGGGTGTAATAGAATAACTGCTCATAACTAGATGGACCTTGTAAATAATCATGATCTGTGAATCTAGCTGACATTACTAAATCAGACATCATGTCATTAATACTGTTAAAGTCCCAATCATCAGAGAATGTACTAGGAGTCACAAAGTCACTTAAGGAAACCTTTAGTTGATGAGGATACTTCAGGATTTCGACCGGACCATAGATCTCATAGTCTGTTTTCTCCCATACTACCCCACCAGGTATTGGAATTGCTGTGACATTTACTGTTGACAGTTCTCTTTTCTTCACGTGGGATGATCTGTGTGGTTTCAGGACTAGGTTAATGTTCTGACTTGCTGTGTCCATTGTAATATATTTTCCTTCAATGAATTTTCCCAAACACAGTACGATGATGAGCCAAAGCAGGAGGAAAAATACACCTAGACCGAACCAGAACTCTAGCCAAGGGGAAATGAGGTAGATTTCCTTCAGTTGATGAAAGAGTTCCGTTGCTTTTTCTTTAAAAGTCTTTTTAGTTTCTGGCATCACTTCGGGGTCATTTAAATCTTCAGAGAAGTTGTCGAAGTTGATGAAATAACCAGAGGCAGTTCTGTCAATTGATGGGATTGTTCTTTCAATCTGTCTCTCGGTAGCACTTTCTGATGCCACATCATTGTAGACTGGTGTTGTTTCTTGACGAACTGTTTCAATCTGTGTTTCAAGAGGCACGAGTTCCATGGCATTATTGCATAGTCCTTCATTGTGCACTGCAGGCTGATCGAATGTGATGAGTCTTTCAGTTTGAACCTCTTGGATTGTTGCAAGTTTGGGTATTCTGTTGTTTCTTGGGAGTCCACTGGGCCTACTGTTGATTATAGGCCACATGCTTGTGGTTTTACCAGATCGATGGAAACGACTCTGTTCTCCTTTTTACCAGCAAGGGGCGGTAGCACAACTGATCTTGTTCCGGTGACTGCCAAGACAGGTACTGCTTTTCTGTAAGAAGGCCCAAATTCCTTCTTAACCGCGATCTTTTCTCTGACTAGATACCCAATCTTTGGAATCCAGACAGGCCTTGCTGGGGCTGTTGCGGGTGGTGCCTCGTCAGTGGTACTTGGCTGTTGCTTTAACTTTATGTTGCTTAATGATTTTCTTGTTTCATTCAGTTCCTGTAAAACAGCCAAACGATCCTTTACATCAAAGTGCGTTGTTTCTTCTTGTACCACTGACATCTGACTATCGAGGTCCTGAACTCGCATTCTAATTCCGAACAATAGTTCGTATGGGCTGAAACCTTTTAGAGAATTTCTTGGCATGTTGTTAAGACTAGTCTGGACACTTATTAAATGTTTGACCCACCCAGCGCCTGAACCTAATACCTTCGCGGTTATAGATTGCTTTATGCCCCGGTTTTTTCTTTCTACCACACTTTTCCCTTCCGGGGTATGACGGACAAGAATACCGCAACCCAATTCCCATGCTGGCCATGGCCTCCTTATAGGCTCGAGAGCTGAAAGCAGGACCCTGGTCAGAATGGAACGTGGTAATTGCGTATATGCCGATATGGACTCGCAAATCTTTTATAACCGTTCTAGCGTCAGCCGAGCGCTGGAGGCCTAATTTTTTAAGTGCTTTTCGCCTTAACTGTTATTAGGACGCAGGGTGGGGTGTAGGCAGCGTTACGCTCTTTCTGATCGGTAGCCGGTAGCAAGGTTCGCTACTGCGATCCATATTGCAGTTTTCGCAGTTGTTTGCATATATTTGGTGTTCTACACTCATTTCCGGCCACCAGAATACTGATTGTAATTCAGTCAGTGATTCCTTGATCTCTCTGTGCCTTAGACCCAAACCCATGTGTGCGTCTGCTATTAAAAATATTCTCCTGTTCCTGTTTGGAATTACTCTGTCCCCCACTCCAGGGATTCGAGCAAAAGGAACGGAGTTTGCATCGATTATGTATGCATAATTGAGTGGATAGTTCACGGGTAGTGCTGCACAGTCGCCTTTTACGGTCGTTTTTACTGCCAGCATGGTTTCCCCGTCTATGTACTTATCTGTACGCTTTTTTTGTGGCTACGGAAGCCGGTTTAGTTGCTTCCGCGGTGGCTGTATTAGCCAATGAATTCCCTGCAACGTGAACGCCATCACGTTGAAGACTCTGTGCGTGAATCACGTGAGTCTTTTGTAGTTCTTTGTGTAAAAGAGCTACCTGTTTCCAGAGCATTTTATGCTTTATTGTGGCACCTGTGTCATCTTTGTAGTCATTTTCGATCCAACTCTGCAGTTTATTGTTGTAAGAATTGACGCAAAAATGAGAATCGCACACTATAAGTGTCGGGAATTCGCGTTCTGCATTTCCGAGCGCCATCTTTAAAGATCTGATTTCAGTTCTCTGAACCGAACAGTTTCTTACAGATTCAGTTTTTGTTACTTTCGGTCTGAATTTACCGCACAGCCAACGACCTTTAATGATCGCACATGCTGCATCGTAGGATTTTTTCTCTACGTTGAAATGCTGTACAAAGCTATCTGTATAGATTATACAGGCGTATTGTGGGAGAGGTACAATTTTGATTGGCAGAGGATATTCTTCTTCATATTCTAAATCATTCAGTTCTTCGTATTGCGGGGCGAAATAGTATTTCACGTCTTCCGCTCCTAGAGAATCTATACACTGTATCCATTTCGGATCCAGTGACACCGTTGGCAGATTTACTGGGCTGAATAGCGCTTCGAAGGCAGATTCCGCTGTAAGGATATTAATCCGTTTGCCGTGTGCTAGTTCTCGTTCATTTGCTATTGCGATTTGCACTGCGTTCACAGTTCTTTCTGTGTGACTGAATGTTTTTTCTGCTTGTGTGTACAAGTGAGATTTAATTGAAATAGGTACCTTTTCTCCCTCATTAGAGGTTAGGTACGTGAATCCGCATCTTCCTGGGATGACTCGGATTACAAGATCGATCGTGTTGTCACGTGTATCTAATTTTGTTTTTTCTAACATGTCTGTTTGCAGTGATCTCAAAATTTCTGTGTGTTTTTGAGTCCAATTGATTTGTTTAAAATCAGGTTTAATTAGTTCATAGAGAGGTTTAACCCTCTCTGCATAATTTAGGATGTAAGTTCTTCCGAAATTCAGAAAACCTAGTATGGATTGTAAATTCTTCAGCGTTTTTGGAGCTTGGAGTACAGCGCACTTCTCTAAGAAGTTGTCCGCTAGGCTTTTCCCTTCACTTGATAATTCGTACCCTAAGAACAGTGCTGTCAGATGGGCAATTCGGGACTTTTTAAAGTTGAATTTGTAACCCTCTGCTGCGAACCCAAGTATAATGGTGTTCACTCTTTTCAAATGAGTATCCAAGTCGTCGTCTGTGAGATAAATATCATCTACGTAAGATAATGCTTCATCATCATAGATTTGTAGTAACTCTGTTACCCTAGCTGAGAATAGTCCTGGGCTGTTCTTGAACCCCTGTGGGAGTCGACAGAATTTTTTCTGTGACCCAAATGCGGAGAAAGCGGTCAAATATCTGCTTTCTGGTGCAATGTTTTGACAAAAGAAACCATTAGAAATGTCTAATGTTGTTTTATATTTTTTCCTACCTATATTATTCATTAGGGCTGCACTATGCGAGTTTTGTACTGCAAAGGTTTTGCAACATGTATTAAGATGTCTGTAGTCCAAAACTAGACGATATGAATTGTCTGGCTTGGAGACAGGAAACAAAGGATTGTTCATTTGAGAGGTGCATGTTTCAATCACCCCCTGGTATTCAAGTTGATCTAAGATCTCCCTGACCTGTTTTTTAGCTTCTTGCTTTATGGGATACTGCCGTTGGGCAGTTGGTTCACTTTTTAGTTGGATTTTGTGAGGAGGTGAATCCTCATCCCATCCTACATGATTTTTATATAATGCAGGTGCCTGGGCTACTGCCCATTTCCTTGCATATGTGTATTTTTTATGAATCAGTATATGATTCGAGAAGGCAGGCATAATCACTTCTTCGCCACGAGGGCACTCCCTGACAAACTCTGGGGGCCAATCTTTTTCAGCTAACAGAATATCATAGCCTTTTGAGAGCTTATCCCAAAATAGACCCTTTATTTTCCTAGTCTTATCACCCTCTATACGCAATGTTATTTTGTATATTTTATGGGGCTCGCTAAGTCTGGTGTCGGCAGTTTCAACCTGAATGTATTCATTCGTGTCCACTGTCTCCAGATGACTCATCAAGATCTTGCGCGCTATACTGATTTCTGCTGCACTGTCCAACATTGTCAATGCCCACTCCCCGTTTTTCAACTGTGTCCTCAGTATTCTCGGCATGGTTGATTACTCTAATACTGGCTACCTTCTTTTTAGGAAATTGAGATTTTTTACTCTGAGCAGGTTCCTTGTCTTTGGACTTGGTGTGCTCTCCTGGGTCTGACCGTCCTCTTCTTTCCGAATTCTGTGGAAGAGATCGAGAGGGACGTGTATCAATACTTTGATATCTATCAGGTTTTTTTTATATTATCCCTATTTCTAAGGTTATATCTTTTCTCAGAGGGCCCCCTCTGGGGAGACTGGCGTTCTCGAGTCGGAGTTCTTTCCCTCCGTCGAGGAGACCTTCCTCTGGACTGGAAAACTTTTTCCTTGGGAGTGGATTGTTTATTTCCATCCCAGCTCTTTTTAGGAGTATTTAAATTATTTTTAATAAATAATTTTTCAGGATTTTCGAGCAGTTGGGGCTTTACCGGTTTCCCACCCAAGCTGTCTCTACCTAATTCTTCATAGCATTTTTCTATGATTTTTGCTAGCTCAACAGGATCTTTTATATCTGTTTCCTTCAACTTCTGGCGAATCGCCACAGATGCTGCTTCTCCTCTTATATTGGCTAATAATATAGCCGAGACCTGCTTGAAGTCTTTCAGTAATTTCATACCTAGATTTAAAGAGGGCTCTGGACCGAATTAATTTTGAATCTGTTTTAGCACTTCTGGTATTACCGCCATAGACGGAACACCGTGTGTTTTTGTGTAAATGGAAGCAAAGACTGTACCCCAAGTGTCGCAGTCCTCCACGTATGGTGCGATTCCCATAGGAAGGCAGATGGTCAAGATTCTGTGTTTCTCAATAGGGGTAGTATCAGGAAATACTGCCTCTATTTGAGTGATTTTCTGTGCTAACCAGAAAGGAATTTGTTCCCGTTTTACGGGTGTTTTACCAAGACATGACTGTATGTTCTGTGGTGTAATTTTATTTGTGTTCCCCTGATGAGGGGTCAGCTGTGGTGTATTAACAGCTGGCTGGACTGTAGCAATCCGCATTACATATTGGACTAATTGCCTATGTATTTTTATTAATGTGTTTAGCTGTACTAACAGCTCTTCTCTAGACATTTTTACAATGTCCGGATGTGGTGTGTAGCTGGCTAGAACCGGCCACGTGGCTCCTGGTCTACCTAGTGGACCGAGCCTGGTTATGTGATCATTGTGTTTTAGGGCGCCATTAAACCAGAGCAGGTGCTCTTGAAATTTAAGTGGAATTTCAATCTCCTCGAAAGGAGCGTACTCTTCCGGAGGTTTCTCTATTTTGTAATAGTGAAACTCTTTTGTTATTGCGTTTACCGCTGGAAAGTTTATCCATGAATAGAATACCTCTGTCTGCCGATATTCGTGAGCCTCTATCACGAAGACTACTGTACCACCTTGAGGTGTCAGTCCGTTCTCTATAAGTTTTAAAGTTATAGATCTTCTTAAGTGGACCGGGATGATAATAGCATCCGGGTCTGTGTATTCGGGACCCTGCTGAGTCGCATCTACTGCGGCCCCATTGGTTCTGTTATTTTCTGGCATTGTAAAAATGCAAGGTTTGCAGAGTAGGTCTCCAAGGAGACAAAGATTAGGTGCACAATATTTTGGAACACTGTATCCTTCAACGTTGAATAAACCAGAGCTTTACATAGGAATCTCTTCCTACTAAGTTCGGGCGGATTTTAACCTTTCACCCACTCCAGACGTCTATTGGAGTATTTACGGGAGAAAGGGGTGTGAAATATGCACGACTGAGTTACTCTATAAGTCTTGCGTTAGTTTATCGCCTTACCAAATGTTAGGGTGCCATGTAGTGTAGTTCCTAGTTTCCCACTAGGCCCTGCGCATTGGAATAACATAAACAGTAGTATCGACGTGGAACTGCTTATATTCCAGGCCTCCACTGACTATGCTAAACTTAATTGGGTTGTGTTACCAACTAGCTCAGAGGTCACTGGAAACTTTCTTCTCTGCATAGGAAGTGATCAGCTTCCTTGGCACAGAAAAGAAGGGATTCAGCTTTCCAACAACCGTGCAACATGACAACTTTGCTCCTCAGATCAAGAGTCAATCTCTAGGGTCGTGTGAAACAATAGACATGTATTTCACTCAGTCAGTCTAGTGCAGTTTACTTTCACGAGATGTAGAGAATAGAGAGACGGGCGTTTGTCAATAAAGGTTAACATTTATTGAACAGTCTTTCTTCTCGTACAAGAGAAATGTATTGCCACAATTGCAATAATTGTTATTATAAAAAGTACGTACAGTAAGATAAGAATTGCGAAATAGAACTGTAAAAGCATTGATATGGTTTCTTAGCCATACAATGGTTTAAAAGTAATAAAACATATATACAGTCATATATACATTAGGCTAACATACTCAACTGGTGCTTCTAACTAAGCCTACCCCAGTGTGCCTGACCTAAGCCTAACACGTGAAAGGGGAGTAAGTAAGTAGCTTTAAGTTAAGTTGGTTTCGCCAAGGTTTGTTTCAAGAATTCTCGTCTAAGGGTTTAGTCAACACCATACCTCTGAATAGAATGATGGAGGATTGGTATCTCCTTCAGGGGTCTCTCTCGATATCCCAGTCACCTGCGAGGGTAAACCGGAAACGCTGTAGCTGGATTTCTCTGCACGAGAAAGGCAGCGGCTTCTCTTCAGCGCGTCGAGGAAGGAGGGGGGACAGCGTCCGCGGGCAGCTGGAATCTGCTGGATGTCTTCGCAGAGGGACGGCTGTTCAGCTCCTTAAGCGTACTGCACCATAGTTCGCGCTGTAGCGGCGATAATGGTATCAGCAGCTTCACCACCACAGGATAGCAGGCTGCAGCGACAGAGTGCTAGATTTACCAACACAGGGTCTTGCAGGCAGCTTGCATCAGTAGCTCGTACAACAGGCAACAGCAATTGCTTAAGGCAACGTTGGTAATATTTAATCCTGACAGGTGCCGGGTTTGACGCAAGTTTGCTGGACATAAGACGTCAATTAAAGATGTCACTAGGAAGTGATAGTTATCAGTTGCTCATTAGAGTTCCATTACTAATCAAAACATAGCAAGCAGGGATTTCCAGGTTTGCTGAGTTTTTATCTTGTTGAAGAACTCGGAGTGTTATCTAGGAATATCAGATAGTGACTACTGCTCTGTCATTGCACTAATTGGTCGCAAAGGAAGTGGCAGAGGGAACTATGCTGGAATGTGGCTCTGTTCGTGTGAGGCCAGAGATGACTTTTCAGAAAATCGCACTTGAACGGTTATGCCAATATAGGGAATAAAGGGATTTATAGCGAATAGGGGCATAAGGTCACAGTATCGATCAGGAACCTAGATAAACACGCAACAAGCTGTATGCCCACCCTCCTCATTGGTATTGTGGCCCGGCCCTGGGATATGGGATCCCCATGGCTGAAATCAGCGAGGGGTTGGGGGCCACGCTGCCCCTCCCCAATTATTATTTGCATTGGCCCTGTAGCTGGGGTTCCCAGGGCCAATAGGGACCCCAGGAGGGGACCTGCATACCTCCATCCATTGGCATTGTGGCCAGGCCCCGGGAGATGGGGTCCCATGGGACAAAATCAGCCCAGGGAGGGGTGCCACTTGGCCCCCCTTCCTAATTATTAATGATATTGGCCCATGGTGATGGGGTCCCCTGGACAACTATTGGATCAGGAAAGGGGGTTGTGTGCCCCCTGCCCTGCCAGTAAATGGCCAGGCCCCAGGAGATGCAGTCCCCGGGACCCAAATTGGCCTGAGGTGGCCACAAGCCGCCCCTCCCAAGCAATAAAAGACAAGGCCTCAGAGGATGGAGTCAGCAAGACTAATATTGGCCCAGGGAGGGAGCTACATGCCCCCCTCCCACTTGTAAACATGGCCGGATTGCGGGAGATCAGGTTTGTGGGCCCAGAAATCATCCTGGGAGGGGGACTCTGTGCTCCCCTCGCAATTTACTATAAGGGAGGGCCCTGGGACATGTGGTCCGTGGGGCTGAAATACCGCCGGGGGAGGGGCCCACATACTCCACTCCCCTAAAAAAAAATGTGGTGGCACCATAGGATGAGGGACGAAGGCTGGGCATGTTGTTGGGTTGGCAGCATGTGGGTATTGGCCGCAGGGCCTGGCCAACCTCCATTGCGTAAAAACAATTGTAGAAGTTCAGTGAAAAAAACAAAGGCTACAGGGACATTATTGTTAGGAAATAGAAAGGTTACAGTAACATTATAGTTAGGTTCAGAATTTACATCACTCACAACATCTTGTATGACATCATTGATAATATCACTGCAACATTTGCTGTAAAATTATTGATGAGCAAACTGCACGGCGGGGGGCACAATTTATACTTACCTTAGATCACGAGATATAGTTTATTGAGATAACTCTAACTATAACTGCTGAATTTTTATGATAATTTTGTGTTCGTAAATTATATTAGTCACTATAGTACATTAGATATGCTGACTGAATGTGGCTGGAAAATTAGAACATGACATGTTCTGATATGATTCAGGTACTAGACCAGTATTGTTTACTCCACTTATTATTTGATCTGGAAATGGTGTAGGTTAATGAATGACTGTTTGTGTTGTTTCCCTTAGCCGAATAATTCTCTTGATGTTATGTACGCAAATCCATGCATATTGCTAGGCTATCATCGCAACAAAGGCAGTGTTCTTCTGTAAGTTCCCTGAATTAGATACATGGTGATTACATTGTTTAGGTATGTACTACTAACACTATGTCACTTGTTTAGCAATAATGGGGTACAATACCATGATTTGTGCAAATTCTCTCTATTTTTGAATAGCAAAAAACTTTAATACCACAATGATTTACAATCTGGGTTTAGACATTTTGCATCTTAACAGCAAATTTAACCTTAGAACAATTCTAGATGTAGCATGAACCAAGTTACATCACATATATGCAAACTAAAGCATTTACAATGAATTTAATAATAAAGTAGCTTATTATTATTTTTTATATTTATTAAGTAATGCAAAGACAAAGAATTGAAGTGAAGAAAACAAAGTCATAAAATAAGCAAAAAAATGAAGGACTGTGATTAATTAAGCAATAACGATGTTGCATCATGTGTGATGCTATTTGTGTTCTCCTTTAAAAATTCACCATGATCACCTGTTAAGATCATGTGAACAAGACCATGGCTGTGGCTGAAACGCGTCTGTTTGCCTGCCTGAATTAAACAACCTTTATACACTTATGGTTGGTGTGGCTCGTGGATCTTTGCTGTACCCGCAGGTGTTTGTCTTCTCTATGTGTATATAGATATATATATATATATATATATATATATATATATATATATATATATATATATATATATATATATATATATATATATATTATATATATATATAACAACTGCAACTTTACTGTATTCCAGGTAATTCTTTTAAAAAGTTCATTTATTCATTCTCAATTCAATTTCAAATACACACGATCAATTGCATTTAAAACATCGGACTGACGCGTTTCGACGTATTGCCTTCTACTGGGTCACTGTGGGTTCAACATTTTGTTCCGTATATCCACTGTCCTTTCTCAGTCTTGTTGACCCTTGAATGACCACTAGAGGCGACAACATTTAGTTACTTATTCTGGTCCATGTTTCCCGCCATTTGAAATTAACCACATCAAACTTCAAACATCAGAGTGTTTTTGTGAAATATATATACATGCATATTATACAGTGACTCCCTTCCACCATATTTTTTATATGTATTGTATTCTTTTTTCTTTTTTTTCAACATTTTTTAATCTATCTTTTCTTTTTTTCTTTCTTTTTATCATCATTTTCTTTGTAGTGCACATTTTTAATCTTGTGAATGTCAGCCTTATATTTTATATATTTTTTCCATACTTTCCTAATATCAAGTGAGTATCAATGTACTCCATTGTTTGTCTAACCATTTGTAAAGAATAAGAAAGAGAATAAAAGAGAGGGGGAGGGGAGAGAGGTCAAAGCAATCAAGATTTTCTCCCCTGCCGCCTCTTCATCATGTGCTCTGCTTGACCTTGTTATCATTCCTTTCATTTCTTTGGGGCCATACATACTCCAATGGCAATGCCAAACTGATATTCCCAAGGTTCAACGTGCCCAGATGCCACATGTGATCTAATACTCCTTATTTCCGATTCTTATTTGTCTCGTTTACTGAGGTGTTTATAAAATACAAATGTATGATTGTCTCCCCCTAATTCCAAATGGGTCCATCTTCTTAAAATATCCTGGCAAAAACTGTCTAAGCAATAAAGTGCAATATTTTCATGGACTCTTCTTATTGCCCCAGAGAAAGTAACATATTTAAAAGATGCTTTTAGAAAAAAGAGGTGCACATAACACAATACATATAGGGCCATATGTATCAAGGAACCATTTTGCGATTCTGTAATAGCGATTTTTAAGAAATCGCTATTTCAGAATCGCAAAATGGTATGTATCAAGAAAAATTCTTTTTTTTTGCGATTTCTTGATATTCCTTAATTGCGAATTCGCAAATTGCGAATTCGCAATTAAGGAATACTTCCCATTCATTTCTATGGGCCTCCTGGCCCATAGAAATGAAAAGGAAAATTGCGATTGGCAATTTGCTAATCGCAAATTGAGAATATTTCCAAGGGTGCAGGGGTGTCCAAAGGACACCCTTTTGCACCCCTGAAATAAGCATGGGTGCACATGTGGTGCACATGTGGTGCACATACATGCCCTAAGGGCATGTATGTGCGTCACATGGCACATTGAAAAACGCAAATATTTGCATTTTTCAAGAAATTCGCACATTACCACTAACTTGAAGTTGGTGGTAATTTGCGATTCCTTAAAGCCAATTTGCATTTTTTTTTGGCTTCTTACATTGCATTTAAGGAATCGCAAAATTTGCGATTCCTTAAATGCAATCGCAAAATAAGGAATCGCAAATTTTGCAATTCCTTATTTTGCCATGATGCATACCTTTTTACTAAATTGCATTCAGCAAATTTCGGCGTTTGCGAATGCAATAATGCTTCATACATTTGGCCCTTAGTCTGTTGTTATTTCATCAAATTCTTCTTTTATTACAAAATAGGTTCATAAAAACAGCCAACGAGTTTCGTTCCCTAAAGTTCAACCTTTTGGACCTTCATGAGGCCTTATACCTCAAATTGTAAATTTCGAGATATAATAGAAAATGCTGTTCTGGGTTTAAAGATCCTCCAGGAGAGTGATATGGCGAGGATTCTCATCTTTTGAAGCAGATTAATATCAAAACACTGGATGGTAGAACACAATAGTCCTTTTGAAGAGTAAGTTTGTTCAGATAGTTTAACTATAACCACCGTTTTGTCAGACTGAAATTGAATATCTCCAAAAATGGTTTGGATATAATAATCCTTTTGGTAAGGGATAAAAGATATGGCCACAGTAATACGTGGCCACCTCTTCTTCCTGAATCGCCATGGCGATTCAGGAAGAAGAGGCAGCAACATATTATTATATCCAAGCCATTTTTTGAGATATTCAATTTCAGTCTGACAAAACGGTGGTTATAGTTAAAGTATAGCACTTGGACCTTGGACATTAGAGGTCCCTGTTATGTGAGGGGGACAGCACTGGTTTTACACAGATCCACACCTGGATTGACCCTTTACCTGTCAGTCTGATTGCAGACGGAACAGTAACAGTTAGGCATTATGCCGATTGGAACATGAGGTCGCAACTTTTCAGCTTATCCCTTATCTGAGGATGGAGTGCCGTTACACACGCACTAACAAATTGATCATTATCTGGATCAATCCTGCAAGATGGTGCTGGGATGACGTGCCTATGACCCAACACGTACACCTGTGCTAACTAACATCATCACACTTTGTGTTGAAACAGGAGGTCACAAGCTAACCCATGCATAGATTTTTTAACCACCGATTCCCCTGAGCACTCTGAAGCTAGTTTAGTAGAGCCTTTCTGCTAAATCAGTTCGGTCATGGCACTTTAATCTGTACATTATATATGAAAACATAGTATGATGGAATACACTTGTTTCAATTGATAACTATTGGAGATATTGTAATATCTGTGTAACTGATGAAAACAAAGTATGATGTAAATACACTTGTTTCAATCTGTAACTACTGGTGGACTATAACCAATATGTTTGAACACTACAAAATGGATGCCGCTCTGACTATGAAATGCATTCACATCGTGGTCCTTCTTTAGTGTCCACACTGACTATGTATTGCATTCTCTTCCAGTAACTCACTGTGTAACCAAGCTTGCTCGTCAAGCAGAATGCGTAACCTGGATTGAACAACTACTGGTGTCAGCATAACTCTGAGTGATCGCTTTACTCGCATCTTCAAAATTATATATATATGTGACCAAGAGCCCGTGAGCTCGAAACGCGTCTGTTTGTGCCCGATTAAAATACTGTAATCGTACCTGGCTGGTGTGGCTTGTCGTCCTTTCAAGGAGTGAAGAGGATTCTGTGGATATATATATATTGTCGCTCCAGGTTGTCCACCTTTTGAGTAGCACACGAACAGCAGCTTGATATATGTGTAGGTGAGGACGGGGATCCGCTTGTAGATGCCGCTCCATAATGGACCTGCCCGATGCGTTTCGAAGCTCCATCTACTTCTCTTCAGGGGCTTTAACGGAAGCGGTGTGCGCACCCGCTGACACACTTCTCCAATTTCATATGACTTACCCGCCGATGGGAGGCTCCAATGAGACTGTGCATTCTGGGAAGTGTGGTGCGGAAAGCACACAATCAAGTCCTGTATGGACCCCACAAGTGGGCCCGTCCTCGATCCCATGTACGGCTGCTGTTTCACTTCCATGACCCCCAAGGATAACGGGGTGGTGCATACTCCGCAGCTGGACTGCCGCGTGTAAATTGTCGCTCCAGGTTGTCCACCTTTTGAGTAGCACACGAACAGCAGCTTGATATATGTGTAGGTGAGGACGGGGATCCGCTTGTAGATGCCGCTCAATAATGGACCTGCCCGATGCGTTTCGAAGCTCCATCTGCTTCTCTTCAGGGGCTTTAACGGAAGCGGTGTGCGCACCCGCTGACACACTTCTCCAATTTCATATGACTCACCCGCCGATGGGATGCTCCAATGAGACTGCGCATTCTGGGAAGTGTGGTGTGGAAAGCACACAATCAAGTCCTGTATGGACCCCACAAGTGGGCCCGTCCTCGATCCCATATACGGCTGCTCTTTTACTTCCATGACCCCCAAGGTTAACGGGGTGGTGCAGACTCCGCGGCTGGACTGCCGCGTGTAAATTGTCGCTCCAGGTTGTCGACCTTTTGAGTAGCATACGAACAGCAGCTTGATATATGTGTAGGTGAGGACGGGGATCCGCATGTAGATGCCGCTCTTGCAAAAACGGAAATCATTTAAGATCGCCACAGAATTTTTGAGAGAGCACAAAACACCATATGCCTGGGGCCACCCGTTCCGCCTCATCTTTAGATGGAACGGCAAGATGCACCAACTTCGATCGCTCCAGGACACCTGTGAAGTCCTGGGGATCACGGCGGAGGAGGAAGACACGAATACGCCGAGCGGGAGACGTGGCCCCAGAGACAGCTGGCAGAGGGTGTCACGGAGACGGGG
Source organism: Lissotriton vulgaris (assembly GCF_964263255.1). Taxonomy (NCBI): domain Eukaryota; kingdom Metazoa; phylum Chordata; class Amphibia; order Caudata; family Salamandridae; genus Lissotriton; species Lissotriton vulgaris. The sequence goes on along the minus strand of NC_141693.1, from coordinate 891,925,740 downwards.
AACGGCTAACCCCAGGAGGCGAGACTCGCCCACCATTAGAGCCAACATGGCGGATGCGGTCTCCGAGGCTGCCAGAAGCAACGCAGCTACCAGTGACGTGGCTCTTACAGCATAATGATGCTCCGGGGGGGGAACACCACAGCCTTACTGGAATAGCAGGTTCGGGTCTTGGAGGGCGGGGGGGTGGGGGGAAGTGGGGAAGGGGGGAAGTGGCTGGACGTCCACATTGGTAACTCACCACAGACTTGCCCGAGGGCATGACTGGGACTAACATTTGTTTGGATTTTGGGGGTTTGTTGGGGGGAGGGGGGAGAGATCCTTTGGTTGGTTACATGAAGGATATGTTGGGGAGTGGGGGGTGTTGTTGGGAGGGGGAGGGTTGGGTTGGCCAGTCTGGGGGTTGGGTGGGGGGGGGTTTGAGGGGAATCACGGGGTCCGTCCAGTGCAACTGTGCTACTCATCACAGCCTGGCTGTTCTTCTACACATCACCTACACTGTGCCTACCCCTCTTAGGCCGTGACACATTGCGTCTGCCTTGGTCTAATCCGCACAGATGACGGCTTTCACAGTGGTTACCCTTAACGTGAAGGGGTTAAATAATCCTATCAAAAAAAGGGCGGTTCTTTCTTTATTGGAAAATACCCACGCGGATATTTGTCTTCTCCAGGAGACACATCTTCTGGCCAGAGACTGCCAGAGGATGCGCTCCCATAAGTTTCCCACTCAATTCTTCTCCTGCAATACCACTAAGACCGCTGGGGTCGCACTTTTGATATCCCACAAGTTTAAAGGGGAGATTCTACATAAGTTTGCTGAGCAGAAGGGCAGGCTCCTGGCTTATAGGGTCAAGTACGGGGGACTGACTTTCACTGTTGGGTCGATGTATAGCCCCAATGAACACCAGGAACAATTCCTACATTCGGTGGTGGTGGATATCACCGCCACACCAGAAAGGCACATCATCATAGGGGGGGACTTGAATATGGTCTTCGACTCCTCCCTGGATAGGTCCGTGCAACGGCGACTGCAGACTGGGGAGATCTCGCAGATGGGCAAACGCCAGCTGGAAGACTCAGATCTCCTTGACCTCTGGCGCTCCTTGCATCCCACCACCCGGGATTATTCCTATTATTCACACGCTCATAAGACCTACGCTCGTCTCGATCATCTCCTGGTCTCCAAACCGTTCCGCGATCTTGCCATAGCATCAACGATAGGGGTTCTTTCTCTATCAGACCACGCCCCTGTTATGGCAGAGTTTCCATTGCCACTGATATGGCCGAGGCGCGGGGTATGGCGCCTCAGAGATACCTTGCGGCACAGACAGACGGTGGTAAAACATATTCAAGATTCAATTCGGGAATTCCAGGAGCACAATGATAATGGTGACACTTCCCTAGCAACGCAGTGGGCGGCACTGAAGGTGGTGCTCCGAGGGGAATTTATTGCTATTTCCTCAGCTGAGAATCGGGAGCGTCAGCGGAAACGTGAGGAACTCACAGGCAAGGTGCGAGAACTGGAACAGGTTCACCAGAGGATGGGAGCACCCAGAATCTGGAAGCAGCTTAAGGCGGCGAGGAAGCTTTTAGCAGCCTTGGATACGGACAGGGCGGAGTACGCTGCATTGCGCTTGAAGCATGCGTATTATACTGGTGGAGACAGGTGTGGGAAACTCCTGGCACATAAACTTAGAGAACCTCCGGGGAGTCGGTGACAGAAGATGACCAAATAGCTGACGGCTTCCGTCGATTTTATGCCGACCTCTATAGGGGCGAACCCCCGTCAGCACTGGCAGAGGAGACCTACCTGTCCTCGGTTGACCTTCCCTCCCTTGCCCCAGAGCAGGCAGAATATCTCGAGAGGGATATTCGAGTGGAGGAAGTAATCACAGCCATTTCCAGGCTTAAACACGGGAAAGCCCCGGGCCCCGACGGTTATACCTCCCTTTTTTATAAGACTTTCTGCCCCATGCTGGCCACCATCCTCACGCGCCTCTTTAACTCCTTCTCCGAGCCTGGAGCTATTCCCCCGGATCTGCTTAGGGCAACGGTTTCGGTTATCCCCAAGCCGGGGAAGGACCGGACACAATGTGGCTCTTACAGGCCTATCTCCCTCTTGAATGTCGACCTTAAGTTGTACACTGGGATCTTGGCGGCCCGTTTAGCGCTTCATCTTCCGGGTCTAGTGGACTCGGATCAGGCTGGATTCGTCCCGGGGAGGCAGACGGTGGACAACACCAAGAGGGTAGTTCATGTTCTGGAGAAGGCCTCCAGAATACCCGGAGAAAGGATGTTACTAGCAGTCGACGCAGAGAAGGCCTTCGACAGGGTGCACTGGCCATATCTAGAGAGAGTTCTGGCGAAAGTCGGCATTGGCGAGAAATTCCGCACTCTGGTGTTTAACTGCTATAAGTTTCCATCAGCAGTGGTACGGGTTAACGGTTGCAGTTCTCATCACATCCCGATTGAAAGGGGTACCAGACAGGGGTGCCCTTTATCCCCCCTCTTATTCGCGCTTTACATGGAACCTCTGGCCCAAAGAATTTGTCAAAATCCGAATGCCCTGGGAGTTAAAATGGGGGAGTAAACCCACACTAGAAGAAGTGTGGCTCAGGGGTTAGAGGCGGCAGACCCGGAAGCTGAGATCGGCCCTGGCCCAGGGTTCAATTCCCCGCCCCAACGGGGGTTGGGCTCAATAATTCCACGGACTCGATAATTCTCACTCCGGTGCCTACTCGACTCACGGGTTCACACTCTGCGACTCTGGGCAATAGCTTGCTTAATCTCCACAACGGCCCCTTGCGGCAGGATGCCTGCTTTCACCTTGTGGATACCCTGCCGGGGTATCTCACAGGGGAATACCAGGACGGGTTCCCTAAGCAAGCGCATAGATGCCTGCGATGTGGGCGATTTGCGCTATATAAATACATGTACATTTACATTTACATTTACTATCAGTCTGTATGCAGACGATATCATTCTGATATTGGAGGATCCGGGGAGGTCGCTCCCTGCTTGCATCCACGAGATGGAAGCCTTCGCTGCCATTGCGGGCTTTAAGATGAATATGGGGAAATCGGCGGCCCTTGACGTCTCACTCACCGTGGCTACCAGAACCGATTTGCAGAGGCGATTTGCAATGCACTGGTCGAAAGATCTGGTGCCTTACCTGGGCATTCTTCTGGCGCCTACACTGCCTGCCATGGTGACTGCGAACTACACCGCCTTAGGCTCTAAAATTAAGGAGGAACTGGGTCGCTGGAGCAAGGGCACATTATCCTGGCTGGGTAGGATCGCCGCGGTGAAAATGACCATCTTGCCGCAGGCGCTTTACCTATTCCGCGCCCTGCCACTGCAGCCCCCAAAGGGATGGCTGCTTCAGACTCAGGCGGACATTGCGCGCTTCATATGGCAGGACCGTAAACCCAGACTCAAGAGGACCTTGGCCACTCTGGCACCCGAAGCAGGGGGGCTCGGAATACCGGACCTCCGTAAATATTTTCAGGCAGCCCAACTAGGGTATCTGGTAGAGTGGAGCAAATGGGAGTCCGACAAACACTGGCTCTTTCAAGACCAGGCAGTTGCGGGCCGGACCTTGCAAGAAGTGCCCTTTCTGCGGCAGATACATCGCCCTTCCAATTTATATGCATCTTATATCACAAGGGTCCTCTTGAGGGTGTGGGATGCCATGAATCTGACTCACTCACTTACCACCTTCCCCTCTCCATTCACGCCCGTGACTGATAACCCAGAATTTAGCCCTGGCACGGAACCAGGGGCCTTTACACTTTGGCGAATGGCTGGGCGCAGGGCTCTTTTTCATTTGTATGGCCCGGAGGGCATAATCCCGTTCCCGGAACTCAGGAAAGAATATCAGTTGCCGGAGGTGGAACGGTTGCGCTATATGCAGGTGTGTCACTGGGCACTGCAACCACAGACTCGAGAGTCGGCAGACCGGAAGCTTTTACCATATGAGAAATGGCTTGTAACACGCACCTCAGACAAAAAACTCATTTCGGACTTGTACAAATTCCTGCAACCCTCCCCCTTCGAAATCTATAACCCAGGTAGAGAATGATGGGAAAGAGAATTAGGGAGATCCTTGAGCCGTAAGGAATGGGACAGCATTGCATATAGGGCCCGACACTCTGCATATCACACTGGGCTAACGGAGACATTTACAAAAGTATCCACATATTGGTATTACACGCCCCAAAGGTTACACGAGATGAATCACAACATTGACGCCACCTGTTGACGAGCATGTGGGCAACCGGGTACCCTCACTCATGTTTTATGGGAATGCCCGACCCTAGCTCCCTACTGGAAGGAGGTTTTAGACTTGATTGACTCCAACTTTGAGATTGAATTGCCGCGTTTTCCAGCGTATGTTCTGTTGGGCTTGCCCAACGGACTGATGTATCCTCTGAAGTCGACGTAGCGGGAGGCAAATTGCGATAGCACTGGGTTCTGCTGTACAAAATATACTTATTCACTGGCGCACTACCACACTTCCCTCCACCACAGGATGGTTGCATAGACTATGGCATGTCCTGGGAATGGAAAAATTGTCGCTCATGGTGGCGGGAGAGGTGGAACAATTTAATGAACTATGGCAACCATTTCACTCATTGCTTGTGGGGGAATTTACAGAGCTTACGTGCCCCAGATATCTCCGCCTGTTGAGGCTGACTACATTGGCAGATTTGGAAGGCATACGAGCCTAGATGTGAGGGCACGGGAGAAAAGGGAGCGGTCTTTGGAGGGGTGGGTGGGTGTTGCTTTGGGGCACTGGACGGGGGTGGGGGGAAGGGGCATGGTTTGGTTCGGGGAGGTAGGGTGTTGGGGGGTTTGTTCACTTTGGAGCACCTTGTGGTAGCATACGCACTAGCTATTGCATCTGAATGTACACTGCTTTTACAGGATCCTAACGCGCTGGTGCGCTATTATATGACTGTATCGGATGCTCGCTCCCATGTGTCAACTGTTTGTCCTTTTTTTTGTGAATGCTTAACAAAATGCTTTAAACCTAAAAAAAAGATGAGAAGAGGCCTTGAAGTCTTGAGAAAGGAGTTTATTAGGTTGTAGTTAGGAAGGACAGCTCCGCCACCCAACTGGCTCTGCCCACAGATACTGTTCAAGTCCCAGAACATTCTGCAGCCAGCCAAGAGCTGGCAAGAATTCTAGAACTTGCACATATGATGTAATGATGAGGCAAAGCAGAAGCACATTACCACACATCTCCCTCACTAATACAAAATCATAAGTAACAACATTTAAGAGCAAACCTAAAAGAAAACATGAAGCAATTGATTGTCAGATAACAAATGTAAATAGGACCAAAGTAAAAGAGGAGATGCAGGTTTACAGAACATAGTCATCTAAGGATAGAGGAGAAGGGTTTCTCTCCTCGATTTTCTCAGGGAAACCACATCACGCTTGTTTCCATCATCTCTACTCTCATCAACACTTTGGTGACTCCCCAACCCCCTCCCCCTGTACACAGCAAATCTGCGAGATTCCATACCCTATGGTAAAATGTTTTGATGGCATTGTCAGAAATGTTAATAACCCTCAAGGGTTTAGAAAATTCAGATCCAGTAACACACATCCAGGTTTTTTAATCACAACAAAGTCCCCCACAATAACCTTCGTGTTTTTGACGGCATGCCTCCAGTCATAATGCATTTTACTATTCTTGCACTTCTCATCTTCCCTTTTTTTCCAATTTTGCGTGTCGACACGTTTATCGGAGTGGAATTCATTTACCCACGGAGGTTCCTAGAATGTATCAGGATGCCTTCCATGAAACAGGAAAAACTGAGATTTTCCTGTATTTATGTGAGGTGAGAATCTGTACTCCCCGACCCTCTTGGAAACCTCCTCCTTCCAATTGAGACTGTTACTCTTTGCCAATGAAATAGTTTCGTTTAGGACCCTGTTGAACCTTTAAACAGTTCCATTGGACTCTGGATGATAGAGGGCACATTTTTTATGAAGAACCCCACACCCCAGGAGAAAATCCTCCATCTCCTTAGAGACAACCTGTATGCCATTGTCAGTCAGCAGTGCTTCTCGCAACCCTGTGGTAAATATTTGATTTACCGTCTTAATTTCTATGCAGGTAAGTACTTAAACAAAAATAACTCAATCGGAAAGAAAGACGCAGAGTCCGTGGTGTTAGAGTTCTTAGGGGTTTTATTCCTTAAAAAGGAATGGTTATGGTACCGGATATCGGGTTCCTGCCACCACTGGGGTGCAGGAAGGGATAGAGCAATACTTTATTGACAATACATAGCTTATATACTTAAATCATATACGGAAAACCAATACAGTAGGCGTAACAGCTGAGAGAAACAAGATAAGCACACACACGTGGTAGCAATACGTAATCAGAAGGCGTAAACTAGGCGTGAACATAGAGGCGTGTGCTAGAAACGTCACATGTAAGTGTCACAAGTGGGTGGGTACATAGCAGAATCTTGCAATGTCAGCAGAAATCTGAGGTCTGGATGCGCGCGCAGCTGCATGACGTGTGATTGACGTGAAGCTGGAGGGTGCAGGGGACTTGACATTTACACTAGAGGAAAGAGACAGAAGTCTGGCATGTCAGATCAACTCGTACCTCTATCATATCTGATATCTGATGTTTAGGAACCATATTATCTAGAAGGAAAAGGTCTCTAGGGCAGAAGCTATTCTATACTGACTGTGAGTGCGTGTATAAGCGTCTAAGTGTCTGCATGAGATGCGAGGGGGCATGGGCCTACCATGGTAACAGGAGCTATGAATTACTTGCACGGAGACAGTAAGGCCGGGCCCTTTGCTCTGCAGCTGGGAGGATGTTTACTTAAACTAGTAGGTAGGAATGCATTTTCGAGGAGCGGAGCAGATAATTCGAAGGTTGAATACAGTCTTGGCAGGCAACAGGCTGAGCTAAGCGCCGTGAGCCGCGCAGGGAGTAAGGCAGAGGTCACGGGTACAGAGGCAGACCAGGCTGAGGCATTCAGAGTCAGAAGGCAGGAAAAGGCTTGAAGGCAGAATTCAGGGCCTACTTCGCCTGGGCTGGAAAACGTGTAAAGTATACCACAAAAAGACGTTGGCATGGCATATTTAGAAACGGAATATTCAACCCGTTCATGGCGGATCTGAAAGAGGACATGTTAACGTTGGACGCAAATGTATGTGTGTCTTCATAGCTGGCACAGGAGGGAAGTTACATGCACTTTAAGCTGGTACATGGAGACGGTGGGGTACACGTTAGGGAACATTTCTTGACCATAAAATTTATATTTCCTCATTCCCTCCTTGTTCCCTACGGACCCTTCATGATATATTGATCCTCATGAACCGATCAGTCTGTTCACGTAACATCATTTGCTCTTCTTTCTTCTTTTCGTGTTTTGAATGGAAACTAGAATGCGGAATGCATGATGTGGCGCACAGACCACAAATCGCTGGCCCACACTGTAGGCACAGGCAGCAACTGAATACTATGACAAGGGCAATGCCTAGGAAGGATAGGATCTTCCATCCCCAAGCGGTCAACGTTGTCCAGAACCAACCGGACCAAGTCCAGGTGCCTGGATTCTGATGTATCAAACTTGCAATTTTATGAAGACGTGTGATAGCTTTATATACAGTTGGCGCGTTTTCTGGAATGAAAACACAGCAACTTGACCCGATGACCTTACAAGCTCCGCCTCTATCTGCCAGGATGACGTCAATAACAAGACGATTTTGAAGAACAACAACCCGCATGGCGGACTGCTCCTCTGTTAAGTTGCCTAGAGCGGAGGTAGTTTCATTCACTACTGCTTCGAGGGTTCTAGTTAATTTGCGTATCAGTTTACTATTAAAAACAGCACCTAAGTAGGGGAAGAAACCTTTATTGAAGTCTGTATATTGCTCCCATGCCGTTTCAGTATAGTCGACAATCGGGAGATCTCTTCGGAGTCTACTGTTTACTAGATTTGTATTTCTGTGATAATCAGGAGGGGCTAGGAAAACAGGGGGCAGAAGGAAGGCAATGTAACAGGTACCATCCCAATCTGGAGGTAAGCGTATGTATGCGGTATGGCCACAAACAAAGTAGGAATGACGAGTAGCTCTAAATGTAGACCTGCCCTGATCATTGAATTCGACCACAGTAGTACATTTACTATGACCTAAGTGTACTGAACCCTTCTTTCTGACACATAAGTCACCAGTGACTGGTAATACTGACATAGCAGGGATAACGGGTGCGGCTTCGGATTCAACAGTAAGAATCATGAGGTTAATTGTATAATTACCTAATCCATATACTTCATTTTCTAGATCAGTTCCTGTCCTAATGGGAAGTCCCTTCTTGTCAGGGTAGCAGGCGTTGAGCAGAACTAGGTTCAGGTTTCCCCAAATCCAATTCCCCTCGAAAACAGCAATATCAGAATCTAAAGAATGAATTAATCTAAACCATGCACCACATGAGCCATTGTGAGTGAACGGATACGGAAAGAGAGGCAGAACTCCCTTGTATTTCTGGTAGGGAGGGAGTCGGCCACATATCCAACAGTTTGTAGCATTGTTAGTCTGATGGGAGTGATGTAACATACTAATGAAAGTATTGTTGCGCAGCGCAAGTCTGTAAGATAACTCATGTAGGGGTAATTCACTAAAAGAATGTTCGGCAGAGACATTGTAAGCAGGTTGTGTATGCTTGAAGATAGGGTAGTATACGTGCAGCAATATACTAGCAGCAATAATCAGAAGGCTCAGAAAAAACAAAACCAATAATGTCACTATACAGTGACTACGAAGTGATTTACAATATGCACGTTTCTTGAGTTGTCTCTCTCTCTCTCTATCTCGATCTAGGGGATACATGTCAGAAACTAATTTAACCGATTCACCTAGGGGAGGACTTAAACAATTAAACTGTCTGACTTGCTAGATCGAAGTTTTGTTCTATATTCCTCTTGCGGAGTTTTTTCTCTTTTGGGAACTTTAAAGTCACTAGATTCGGGGCAATCCTTTGAGGGGGTGGAAGAGTCAGTTTCTGGCAACAGTTCATTACATTTCTTAATATGACTCGTGTGGATCCACCCTTTTCGGCCTTCCACCTTGATCGCAGTCCTCGTGGTCAGAAGGACGAGCTTCGGCTCCTGCCAACGGGGCTCCAGCGGGCTCCTCCTATCGAAGTTGCGAATCAGCACAGTGTCACCTGGACGGACATCGTGTGGCTTTACATCAGTGTTGTCAGGAAAGGCTGCGGCAACCTGTGAACGACATGATTGGAGTGCAGACATCAAGGAGGCAAGGTAATCTGTCAGCATGTTACAATCGACATTGGTTATTTTCTTAGGCATGGGCGTCCCCCACATATTTGGTGGTCTGCCAAAGACCACTTCATACGGGGATAGTCCTGATCTCGAATGTGGGACCATTCTCATGTAGAATAGTGCAACTGGCAGGGCGACTATCCAGTCGACCCCTTTCTCTTTACATATTTTAGCTAGACGTGTTTTCAGTGTCTGGTTATGTCTTTCTACAAGGCCAGCTGCCTCGGGATGTCGGGCGCAATGGAATTTCCACTGATATCCTAGCAGGAGTGAAACTTGCACTTACTGCTGTTTCCTCCAGGTCGCCGCCCCGTTCTACCACGGCTTGTGCCGATTGTGTGGAGGGCGTACCTGACCTTGCTGCACGGCCCCCGAGGGTGTAACTTTACCGCCAGAGGCGGGACCGGTGCCTATTTAGGCGGAGACTCTACCTCCCGCGCAGCGGACACGCTAGAAACGCGAGGCACTGTAGCGGCGCTCTGCTCCTTTGTTTTTAAATCTGTTTTGCATATTGTTATGTGTTTTAAAATTCCTCATTAGCGTTTCCCTGAGATAATCTTACTCACACTTACTGCTGTTTCCTCCAGGTCGCCGCCCCGTTCCACCACGGCTTGTGCCGATTGTGTGGAGGGCGTACCTGACCTTGCTGCACGGCCCCCGGGGGTGTAACTTTACCGCCAGAGGCGAGACCGGTGCCTATTTAGGCGGAGACTCTACCTCCCGCGCAGCGGACTCGCGCGGCGGGTCGCCAAAGGCGAGCCCGTCCGCGCTGGTCCGTCGCCTGTCGCCCAGATCCCTGATTGTCGATTTTTGATGGCGCCCTATGCCAGGGATGAGCTGCTTGCTCTTAGACCTCAGATTAAGTGTCTGGCGCATGCTTGCCACCCTGGGTCCTCTACCATAAACTGCATTTATTGCGGATTTAAGGCTTCTGGGGCTTGCTCTTCACTATCTTGTTCAACCCTAGCGCCCACCAGCTCTTCCAAGCTTCATATACTAAGTCTTAATTGCAGGTCTTTGGTAAAGCACCATGAGGACGTCCATGAGCTCCTCCTAGATGAAAGGCCTGATGTTCTGCTTTTGACAGAAACATGGCTATCTGAGGATTCTACGGCTACCCTAGCTCTGGCCCTCCCTCCTGAATATCATATATGTGTTCAAAACAGACCTATCGGTAGGGGTGGCGGACTAGGGGTGATTTACAAGTCCAAATACACTTGCACCCTTAAGGCCATTAGTTTATCCAGTAGCGAATGCGCACTATTTAAGATAAAAGTCTCTGACACTTTCACTCTTACAGGGCTCCTTGTATACCATCCCCCAGGATCGGCAAGTGCATTTCAAGAGTCGCTATTAGCAACTACTTCGTCACTGGCGCTTCAATCAGCTAACTTTAGTATCTTTGGTGATTTCAATCTTCACCTCGAGCGTCGAGACTCCTCCAATATATCAAAGTTTCTTGGCGACTTAGAAGCTTGTCAGCTTCGCCAACTGATTGTGGGACCCTCTCATCAAGCAGGCCATCTCCTTGATCCTGTTTTTACTAATATTGAGGAAGTTACAGCAGAATCCCCCAGCCCTCTTAGCTGGACTGACCACTTTTTGGTGTCCGTTTCAGTTAGGATTCCAGTCAGCGGTAGGGAGACCCCTCCTCCCTCTTTACGGAGGCGTCCCTGGAACAACCTAGATAAAGTTCAGTTTGAAGCTAGGCTTAACCAGACCCGTCCTGTGTGGTCTGGTAACATGGATGAAGCAGATTATGCTTACAGAGAGTGGATAAATAACTCTCTAGACCATTTTATCCCCATGAAATACTCCAGACCTAGGCGAGTTCAGACCCACCCCTGGTACTCGGAGACTCTCACGGAAACTAAAAAACACTGTAAGCTCCTAGAACGTACCTGGAGACGATCGTATGATCCCCTAGCTAAAACTAAATTTAGAATGGCCACTAAAGCTTATCATAAGCTTATAAAGAAAACTAAAGCCAGTTACTATACTGACCTAATCATTTCAAGCACAAATCGCTCCAAAACGATTTTTTCCCTGGTAAAAGACATGACTAAAGCCCCGGGAGGCACAGGTAATCTGATAGTGTCTGACGCACAGTGCGAAAAACTTTCTGGCTTCTTTATAAACAAAGTTAAAGGGATATATGACTCTCTACAACTGGACAGCCCGCTGGGGTCCTCTAATCCTGGCAAAGTCATTTCTGACCCTCCTTACTCCCTCCTGACAGATCAGTCAGGGATGGAACACCTAGCCTTAAGAGTAAAATCAGGCTCTCCGGATGATCCCATTAAGCCGGATCTGTTCAGATCACTTCATGATTCTGTCCTGCAGGAAGGGCGGGAGCTGATTAATCGATCTTTACAGCAAGCCGAGGTTCCCAAATCCTGGAAACATGCCAAAGTACTACCCCTCTTAAAAAAACCTACTTTGGATCCCTCAAGGCCAGACAGTTTTCGACCTATCTCGCTGCTTCCCTATCTTGCGAAAGTAGCGGAAGCACATATCAATTCCATTCTGACTGCATACTTGGAGTCCAATGGGATCCTTGATGAGTCCCAGCATGGCTTCCGTGCTAATCACAGCACGGAGTCTGCCCTGTTAACAGTTACAGAACATCTAAGGGCCTCCCATGATACGGGCGCAACCTCTATCTTGGTTCTGCTGGACTTGAGTGCGGCCTTCGACACGGTCTCCCACAAGATACTACTTGAGAGACTATGGGAGATCGGAGTCAGGGAAACGGCCCTGAATTGGTTTGCGTCTTTTTTATCTGATCGCTCCTTCCAGGTGCACGCCCCGCCGTACTCATCCAGCAAGCTCCCTCTTGAATGTGGAGTGCCTCAGGGGTCTGCGCTCAGTCCCACATTGTTTAATGTGTACGTCCGCCCCCTGGCCTTGTTGGCCCGGGAACGTAAGATCTTACTAACATCATATGCGGACGACACGCAACTTATTTTCAACTTTTCCAACAACAATGTGGAGGACCAAATTAAATTCCAGGAAGACATTCTGGCGATCTCAAGGTGGCTATCTAATAACTGCCTTCAGCTTAATGCCTCCAAAACAGAGGTTCTCCTGATTGGCAATGGCACGCAGACTTGGGAAGAGCACTGGTGGCCTCTGGCGCTGGGACCTGCTCCTATACCCAAGGAGTCAGTAAAAAACCTGGGGGTGTTATTGGACAATACACTCAACTTGGAGTCTCATGCTCAAAAAGTGGCAGGCACCTGCTTTGGGCGTCTTCGCTCTCTTAAACCCATTCTGGGTTTTTTTGAGCCTACCACTCGTCAGATCATAGTCCAGGCTTTAGTTTTATCTCACCTGGACTATTGCAATGCCCTCATGTTAGGATCTAACAAGACTGCAATAAATAGGTTGCAAAGAGCACAGAACGCTGCCGCCCGCGTTCTATTTGCTCTACCTAAAACCTGTCACACGTCCCCCCTTCTCCGTCGACTACACTGGCTCCCTATACAACAGCGCATTCACTTTAAAACCCTCTGCCTTACCCATAAAATCCTGTATAATGTTGGCCCCCATACTCTGCAAGGACTGTGCTCTTTCTATACTCCCACGCGCGCACTCCGCTCAGTGGACCTCTCACTGGCTTGTACTGTCAGAATTCGGAGGAGCAGAGCTGGTGGCCGCTCCTTCAGGTATCTGGCCCCTAAGCTCTGGAATTCTATCCCCCCTAAAGCTCGGGCTACTCTAAATCATCTGCAATTCCGAAAACTTATAAAAACTTGGTTGTTTGCATCCATCTAGCACCTCCTTTACCTTCCTGGATCTGACATGTCTGCAAGCGCTGGGACGCCCCGCCGCTGGGGTAGCCATGCGCTATATAAGATCACATAACATAACATAACATAACATAACATAACATAACATAACTTGCTTCATGAGCTCGGACGAGAATGGCTGTCCGTTATCTGAATACACGATACGAGGCAAGCCGTACCGTGGGAAGAATTCTCGAACCAGCTGCCTGGCAGTGGTTGGGGCAGTGTAATCTGGGACTGGATATGCTTCGGTCCACCGGGAAAGTGCACAAACAACTACGAGGACATACTTGAATCCTCGACATCTGTCCATCTGGATATAATCCATCTGGAGGACTTCAAAAGGGTGATCGGGAGGATGAAATCCACCTTGCTCTACAGGGACGCTTTTACCTGGATTGAACTGACAGCAGATAATGCAAGTACGCACTTTCTGTTTTGCTGCTGCTCGTAAATGTTTGTTGTAACAGAGGTTCTGGACTATGTGCAGTATTTATTATGACTTGAACCATAGAGTCGGGGAGAAACCATGTAGATTTTCCCTTCGTCACCCATCCCTGATCTGTCTGGACCCCTCCTTGTTCAGTCTATTTCTTGATTTCATCTGGAGTGGCATGTGTCTGAATGTCGATTACATCTAGTGTGGGATCTTTAACTGTCATACAATGTGTCGGTACTATGATCTTTGTCACGTCAGTTGTCTGGGTGTGAGTTAATGCTGTATGTTTTGCTGTTTGGTCTGCCAGGTCATTACCCTGGGAAACAGAGTCTGTAACTTTGGTATGTGCTTTACACTTCATGATGGATATGCCTGAAGGCAGATGTATTGCTTCTAACAGTGCTTGAATGAGGGGACCGTGTTGAATCTTGGCACCATGAGAGGTCAAGAAACGTCGTTCTTGCCATAACACTCCGAAGTCGTGTAACGGGAATCAGTGTGTATGTTAACATTTCTGTTCTTGGCTAGTATACAGGCTCGGGTCAGAGCGATGAGCTCCGCTGCTTGAGCAGACAGTGTGTCAATACGGTGTGCTTCTTTGACTTCAGTTTCAGTGGTCACTGCATACGCGGCCACTAACTCTCCTGTACTTGTTCTCATGCATGAACCGTCCACGTAAAGTGTCAGGTCTGGATTTGTCAATGGAACATCTGTTAAGTCTCGTCGGGGCTTTGTTACTGCATTAATGATCTCTATACAATCATGCGGAGCTGGATCTGTTATAATCGAGGGTAACAATGTTGCGGGATTTAGGATGCTACAGCGTCTGATTTCTATGTGGGGCTGGAATAGCGTCAATTCATAACCTGTCAGTCGTGCTATAGTCAAGTGTTGAGTCTGGGTTCGGTTTAGAAGGACCTCTACAGAGTGTGGAACTTGTACTGCCAATGGATGTCCTAATACAATTGAGTCGCTCTGTCTGATTGCTAGGGCTGTCGCTGCAACTGACTTTAAGCACGCAGGGAGTGCCTGGGCTACTGAATCCAATGTACTAGAAAAATAAGCGCAAGGCTTATGTGAACCTGCTTGGTCTTGAGTGAGGACAGACAACGCTGTACCATCACGTTCTGTAACAAAAAGTGTAAAAGGTTTGTTGTAACATGGTGTCGCTAAAACTGGTGCTTGACATAAAGCTTTCTTTAATTCTTCAAAAGCCTGTGTATGTTCCTGAGTCCAAGGAAGGGCAGTCGAAGTCGCTGCCTCCTGTGTTGTCAACTGAATGAGTGGTTTAGCTAGAAATGCATACTGAGGAATCCATTGTCTGCAGTACGAGGTGAGGCCTATAAAAGCTCGTACTTCCTTTTGTGTCTGGGGTTGTGGCATATTTACAATTAGCTGGATGCGGTCAGGAGTGAGCTGTCTCCCCACTTTGGACAGCAAGTGACCCAAGTATACAACTTGCTGAACACAGAATTGTAGCTTCGAAGGAGACACCTTGTGTCCCTTGTCGGCCAGAAAATGTAAAACTGTCAGTGATGCTTGTTCACATTCGGGTTCACTTCGTGCGGTGATCAGCAGATCATCGACGTACTGTAGTAAGGCAGTGTTAACTGGCATTTGGATACAATCAAGTTGTCTTTTCAGTGCTTGGCTATAGATGCTGGGGCTTTCTGTGAATCCTTGAGGTGCGCGCGAAAATTTGAAACTTCGTCCATTTAAACTGAATCCGAAGAGATATTGGCTCTCTGGATCAATGGGCACACTGAAGAAGGCGTTCTTGAGGTCAATTACAGTAAAGAACGTTGCTTCTGAATCAATAGCAGTCAATAAGGATGAGATGTCAGGAACCACAGGGTACTGTGGAACAATGCATTTATTCAGTTCTCGTAAATCAATCACCAGCCGATATACTGGCGGTGCATTGGGATCAGTACGTTTAAGAATTGGAATGATAGGGGAATTACAGATGTTGGAGTCGGTTTCTACGACCACTCCTTGGGCAATGAGCTCTTCAATGATTTCCAGTAAAGCCACTACAGCATCGGGTGGTAACTTGTATTGTCTGATTCGGGGTAAAACAACACCTGGCTTGAGTGTAACACGGTATGGTGTAATGTGCATGCAGCCTACATCGGTTGGGCCTTGTGCCCACAGGTGTTCCGGTACATTTTTCAATCTGACATCAAACTCTCGTAATACATAGTGACCCTTGAAGTCACGCAAGAAAAGTCTAACTCCTTCCGGAGAACAACATATCACAGCTCCTAGAGCCTTCAGCGTCTTGATTCCTAACAAGTTTTCTGGACATGATTTCGTGAGTAACAAGTCTGTAACACGTGATAATGGACCTACTGCTAGGGGAACAGGTTTCGATACTTCATTTACAATAGGCTGTCCTGAAAAACCAAGGGAAACATTCTGTGAGCCTGAGAGGGGTGCCCCTGGGACTTCATCATGGCTGATTGTTGTGCGGCTTGCCCCTGTGTCAATTAAAAACTTTCTGTCTTTTCCCAATACTTGACTGTGTACATAAGGACCCTCTTGATCTACAGGAATCTCAATAAGAGGCAAGCCACCCTCCCTCTCTAGGCTGTTTCATGTGTATCGCTGATAATCGGGATAATCAGATTGGGCATACTGGTACATCTGCTGTGAAACTTGCTGAGTTGCGGCAATGGGCTGTGGCTGTGACACTGCTACGGTCTGTGCTGTATGTGATGAAGCATGCATAGGCTGTGGATTCTGTGAAGTCTGTGGCTGGACCTGGTCTTGTCTAGGCTGACGCGGTCTTTCTTTAGTTTTACCAGTGGCTATATTGTGTTTCAGGACTGGGCATTCATGTACGTAGTGACCTGGCTGCTTGCAATAGTTGCATGTCCCTTTAACGGGAGCTGCTGAATTCTGGGTCTGGGTCGTACCCTTTCTCTGGCCGTCGGCTGGAACCGACTGGGCCACTAACATTTTCATTTTTGTGTCTTTCATACGTCTCTGTTCGTGATCCTGTTCTTCTCTAATTCTGTTCTGATGATACTGTAACATCTGTAACATCTGGGATGGCGTATTTGCTTGCCATGTACTTTCAACTTTGTATACACGGTTCTTGACTGCTGTCAGGGAATTCTCGACTAATTTAGTTACAAAAAGATGTGGGTATGACTCGCTACCTGGTTTCAGGCCACTATTAATAATGAAACATTTCTCGAATCTTGAATAGAAGTCACTAGTATCTTCATCGTGTTTCTGTTTACAGGCTGAGATTGCATCCCAGTCTTCCTTTTTAGTTGTCAATAATCTTGGCAAAACCTGTACTATCAAACCTGGTAATGCTTTAGCTTTCTCCCCAAGGCCTAGCCCTGGAGTACGAATTTTTTCCTCGTCTTCTATTTCAGTCCATATAATCTTTTTATCTCCCACCTCCCATTCTCTTTCCTTGAGTTTCTCGTAGATGCCGGTGGGCAACAGTACTTTTAACAATTTCATAATATCCGTATATGTGTAATCTCCCATGAGTAACATATCCTTAAGTTCTCGGTGAAAACCTGCAGGGTCTTTATCGTGACAGGGTACTAGTTTCTTCATCTCTAATAATTCTAACTTGGTCAGAGGTGTGTACACGTACACACGTTTCAGGGTATTATCGGCACCCATAACTGGGTGTACTTCTCGTAAAGGATTCTGCCTGTCAAAATGCTCCATATGAAACATTTTTCTTTCTGGGGGCGGAGCGGAAACATATTGTGGGCCTAAGAAAGCGTTATATCTGTGCCGTTGTTCTAGAATTATTTGAATTAACTTGGTACTTAGGCCTCTCCATCTATTCATAAGTAGTGCTTCTAATGTATCAGGTAAGGGACCTGGGTCCGAATGTTGATTTCTGTATAACGTGAGGAGGTGCTGAATCATGTATACACCAGCTAATTTCTGCTCGTCTGGGGAAAGGTTCAGAAATGTCTGTGCTACTGTGTCATCATTGTATATGTTAGGATTGTCAGCCCATAGTACTGCTGACCGGGCTAGTTCTTGTTCATCCATAGAATTTAGTACGTGGTACCCCATTCGTTCTTGAAGCATTTTATCGGTATCTTGAAACAGATATTCAGGAGAATTCGGTTTTGATATGCCGGAGAGAAAAACTCTCTTGCTTTCTGGGCGAATACCTTTCTTAAGGTAATTTCCTTTTCCTACATACGCTATCCTTTCTATAGTCGTTTCTGGTTCTTCAGGCCCCTCCTCCTCAGAGGAGTCGTTCCTGTCGATTTCTTTTTCTCTTTCTCTTTCGAGTATTTCTACCACTGCTTTTCTGATTTTCTTGTACATGCTCGCTATACAATTCAATTTATCATGATTTCCCTCGGCTATGTTTTGACCCCACCTGTTTAGTGCTTCCATCTCTTCCTTGTCTGCGCCAGGCCTGTCTCGGTCTCTTATTAAGCAATTTATGAAGAATCGTAATACATAACCTTGAGTGTCAACTTTCTGGTGAGCCATGGCGTCTTTAATACTATCAGGATTTTCCCCAGTCTGGACAAAATGATATATTCTATCTAGGTGGTCAGTCATCCCTGGGAATAACACTAGGTAATCTGTAGCTTGTCGTATGCGTAGTGATGCTAACAACATTCTATCGTCTTTGCCGGGTACTGGATCGTATCTGCAAACTTGAAGGGGTTCTTTAAGCATGTTAAAGCTTGGTGAGTGGGGTGTACGTTGCTTCATTAAATCCTTAACGTTTAATCTACGTGTTGATGGTGGAGTCTGAAGACCCCCTGTCGCACCTCCTGAGGCTGAGGCTTGAGCATTATTTCTCTGTGGAGTCTGTATGTGTACCTGAACTTGTCTCTTATTAGGATCAGGCGCAAACGGATTCGGTATATTAACCTTAGGTGTGGGAAGTGGTGGAGGTGGAGGAACAGGCTGTCGAACTGGTGAACTTCGTTGCGGTAATGGCGGGACATTGTCTTGGAGTGGGTTGCCACCTCCGTCACCGTCCACAGGCGGCACGCGGGCAGGTGGATTGGTGTAACCGGGAGCTACATCATCTAGATAGGAAGCCAGGAATATGTCTTTAGTAGTCCTGTGATTTACTTTAGTTGGGACTAATGGTGGTGGCAGATCTTTCGGTATTTCTGGAGTGGCTTTAGGCAAACCCTCGGCCACTATATACATGCCATTTACAAGATTGTTTTGCATGCGGTCTACTTGCTCTGCTTTTACTCGGATACCTTCATTAACTAATTCGTTTTCTCGGACTTCATCCGACTCTTCTCTATGCTTATCTTCTTTTCGGAGTGCTTTTTCGGCACGTTTATGTGATCCTTTACGCCACAATTCTATGGCATCTTTCTGGGATTGTCTGGCTTTCTTTTTCCATAGTGCTTCTTCTACTTTCAGGATGCACTCGGCATCCCATGTTCCTGTAACGGGCCACCTGTGTCTTTCTTCTAGGTGTTTGGTATAATCGGCCCATAAATCTAGATACAGTATGGCGTCTAGGCCATGCTTATGGTACATAAAATTTCCAGGAGTGTCCCTAGGGGGGATAGGAATTTCTTCCTCTAGTATCCCTTTCCTAGTTCCTATCTGCCTTAATTTATTGAAAAACGGCATCTTGTTTACTTAGTACTGGATACTCGATACTTGTTACTTACTCTGAACACAGCTAGTTACACAACAGCTAGTTACACAAAAACGCAGTAATGTACATCAAACAGTCACTCATACCACGACATTAATCACATGAGACATTTTGAACACATATGACTACCCTTGATACTAGATGTACTGCTAAACAGCACAGATACACTGCTGAGAACAGTGCAAGAACTTGAATGCTTGATGTACTGCTAAACAGCACAGATACACTGTCTAAAACAGTGCAGACCGTGTTTGTGTACCCAAACCCGTCTTTACCGGATACATAATAATGCACCCGTCTAGATGCGTCCCCAGCAATGGTACTCACCGGGAAGCACGGAACAGAAGGCCTCGGAAAACTCGACTGGACTGGACCGGACTGGACTCGACTCGACTCGATACATGAATACTTCGGAACTGGTGGGCCTCTTGACACCTCGGACCTTGCTTCTTTCGGCTAGGCTCTGGTCGGGATCCTCCGCACTCCTCACCGCCTCGTCTGGGTGCTGATCGCAGTCTCCGTCACCTCCGTGGGCCAGAGGGAGATACAGGAAATCCTGCGGGTACGCGTAATTGTCCGTCTTGACTTATGGCAGGGGGCAAAGGTTGCAACGCACCAACCGGCGCGTGGGGTGGGGGAGGGGTCCCTGTTCGGGCGCCAAAATAATGTGGTAAATATTTGATTTACCGTCTTAATTTCTATGCAGGTAAGTACTTAAACAAAAATAACTCAATCGGAAAGAAAGACGCAGAGTCCGTGGTGTTAGAGTTCTTAGGGGTTTTATTCCTTAAAAAGGAATGGTTATGGTACCGGATATCGGGTTCCTGCCACCACTGGGGTGCAGGAAGGGATAGAGCAATACTTTATTGACAATACATAGCTTATATACTTAAATCATATACGGAAAACCAATACAGTAGGCGTAACAGCTGAGAGAAACAAGATAAGCACACACACGTGGTAGCAATACGTAATCAGAAGGCGTAAACTAGGCGTGAACATAGAGGCGTGTGCTAGAAACGTCACATGTAAGTGTCACAAGTGGGTGGGTACATAGCAGAATCTTGCAATGTCAGCAGAAATCTGAGGTCTGGATGCGCGCGCAGCTGCATGACGTGTGATTGACGTGAAGCTGGAGGGTGCAGGGGACTTGACATTTACACTAGAGGAAAGAGACAGAAGTCTGGCATGTCAGATCAACTCGTACCTCTATCATATCTGATGTCTGATGTTTAGGAACCATATTATCTAGAAGGAAAAGGTCTCTGGGGCAGAAGCTATTCTATACTGACTGTGAGTGCGTGTATAAGCGTCTAAGTGTCTGCATGAGATGCGAGGGGGCATGGGCCTACCATGGTAACAGGAGCTATGAATTACTTGCACGGAGACAGTAAGGCCGGGCCCTTTGCTCTGCAGCTGGGAGGATGTTTACTTAAACTAGTAGGTAGGAATGCATTTTCGAGGAGCGGAGCAGATAATTCGAAGGTTGAATACAGTCTTGGCAGGCAACAGGCTGAGCTAAGCGCCGTGAGCCGCGCAGGGAGTAAGGCAGAGGTCACGGGTACAGAGGCAGACCAGGCTGAGGCATTCAGAGTCAGAAGGCAGGAAAAGGCTTGAAGGCAGAATTCAGGGCCTACTTCGCCTGGGCTGGAAAACGTGTAAAGTATACCACAAAAAGACGTTGGCATGGCATATTTAGAAACGGAATATTCAACCCGTTCATGGCGGATCGGAAAGAGGACATGTTAACGTTGGACGCAAATGTATTTGCGTCTTCATAGCTGGCACAGGAGGGAAGTTACATGCACTTTAAGCTGGTACATGGAGACGGTGGGGTACACGTTAGGGAACATTTCTTGACCATAAAATGTATATTTCCTCAACCCTTCTCTTGTGAATAACACTTCTAGGAAAGTTAATTACAGTTTTTGTGTGCACACTACCAGAGAAACTGATTTCAGGCCACCTAGAGAAAAGATCCATCACAACAATGACATAAGTGTTCTGGCCATCACCATGTACAGGACCAGGAATGTCCAAAGCGATGTCCTTCAAGGGACCACTCGGCTGTGTCCTAGCTACCATGGGCTGAGTCCTAGTTTTCTTGTTTTTTCCACTCAGCGAGCATTGTACACATTCTCTCGCCAACCTTTCGACCTGGAGGTCATTCCAGGCCACCAGTAAATGGAGCGTAATCTCTCCTTAGTTTTAGAAATATCCAAATGGGATTTGTGTGCCAGGTCTAGCAGTTCCCTGTGTAATGTAACTGGAGGAACTAGCCTAGGACTACTCCACAACATGCCCTCACTAGACGAAAACTGGTCCCTCACACACCAAAAATCTTTATAGCATGCACCTCCTTGTTCCTTATGTTGCCAACCAGCACAGATAAGTTTCATAACACCTTGAAGTACCTCATCCTCCTGAAAAGCTTCACACCATTGTTCCTGTGAAATGATTTTGTAGTCAACCTCGCAAGCTAAATCAGTAGATTTGTTAAATGCTGAATCATTCTGGGATTCTAAGTTGGCCACAGGGACCAACCTAGATAGCGTGTCAGCCACAATATTCTCAGAACCTGGAATATACATTTCACTCAAAAGTTATATCCTTGAAGACTGACAACCTACTTAGATATCCTGGGAGAGATTACATCAATGCCCTTACTGGTAAAAACCTCACAAAAAGGCTTGTGATCCATCTTAATCATGAAGGAAGTGCCCCACAAAAACTTCTTTAATTTCTTGATGGCCCAATGGACCGCAAGGGACTCCCTTTAAATGACTAAGTACCTACACTCAGCCCCTTTGAGACTCCTGGAAATAAACATAATGGTGGCATGAGGACCAGAACCACCTTGAAACAAAACATCACCAAGGCCCTTAAGGCTTGCATCATTGTTAGATGACAGAGGGTTTGCTGGGATCAAAATTGTGAAGTTTGGGTGCCTGGGAGAGTTTGGTCTTAATCTCCTGGAATTCTCTTTCACACTCCTCACTTCACTCAAATTTAAACCCCTTTTAAAATAAATTCCTCATGTTAAAATTGACCTCAGCAAAAAAAAATTATAAATGTGTTATAATACTCGGCCATCCCAAGAAAACGCATACGTTTTTCTTTGGATGAAGGAGAAGCCAAATTCCTAATGGTGTCAACCAATTCTGGCTTGGGAACCACACCATCAGCAGTTATGGAATATCCTAGGTGATCTATTTCACTGAGACCAAACTTGCATTTTTCCAACTTGATAGTGAGATTGTGTGCACTAAGTCTGTCCAGAACCTGCGTGACCCTACTACTCTGTTCAATCTCATCACATCCATAAACAAGTATGTCGTCCTGATACACACAGACACCTGGCACATTGTATAAAACCTTCTCCTTGGCACACTGAAAACCTGAGGCAGCAGACACATGGCCAAAAGGTAACCTAACGTATCTAAAGGTACCAAAAGGTGTAACAAACAGAGTGAGATCTTTAGATGGCTCACCCAACAAAATTTGGTGGCACGCGGAAGTCAAATCTACAGTACAGACAATGTTTGCACTACCCACCATTGTTAGTAGATCAGAAATATTAGGAAGAGGGTATTTAACCACCAAGACCCACTTATTGAGCTGTCTGAAGTCCACGCATAATCTCAGAGAGCCATCAGCCTTCCTTGCAGCCACCACAGGAGCCAACCAAGCAGTCCCCTCAACCTCGTCAATGCCTTGAGACCTAAGGGGCATATTATCAAGGGGGTTTATCTCCGCTTTTTTGGCTTTAAAAGGCAAGAAAGCGGAGATAAAATTATCTCCCTATTACCAAGCTGTCGCTAACACCAGTTAGCGACAGCTAGTAGGAGATAGCGACCATCTTGGGCCCCACTTTGCATGTCAGTGATATTTATCACTAATGAGATGCAAAGTGGGCGTGCCAAGATGTTAGAGACTGAAAACAGTCGCTAACATCGCTATCTCCTATTACCAACTTTTGGAGATATTCGCGCTAAGCGGGAATATCTCCAAAAGCTAACACCTGCCCTGAGCAGTTCTTAGCCATGTTATCCAATGGGAGGTGGATAACATGGCTAAGAGCATTTGCTCGATAATGCATGAATATCGCTGACTTTTCAGCGATATTCATGCATTTCGGCCGTTTTTTATCGCATTTGCGATAAACCTTGTTAATAGCAAGGTTTATCTGCGATAAAAATCGCCGATGTGCGGCGATAATTTTTGTCTCTAAACAAGTTAGAGACAAAAATTATCGCTAGTTGTTGGTAATATGCCCCTCAGTTTCTCTAATTCACAGCACATCTCTTCTTTAACTGCCAAAGGAACATTAAGTACCATGCTGGAAATGGGGACTGAACCAAGAGCAAGCTTGATCTTATGACAGTAACCCTTCAAGCAACCTAGTTTTGCGCAGAAAACATGGAGATACTCTTCCTTTAAACTTTCTTGCAAAGACGTATCATGCCCTATAAGTTTGACAGGTTGTCATCCTTCAGAATGATGGAGGGTCACTGTTAGGGTCTAACATGACACCAAGGTCCCTTTCGATGCCACAAACTCAAAATACTGTCTCCCTTTTTTGATACATAGATCTTGCCCTAGGTAAAATGGCCCTCGTATTCCAACAACCCTACAAAGTACCCATGCAGTTCAATAGGGTCACCGTCATAGGCATAAGGATTGATATCAGGTTTGAGTAAAATGACTTTCCCCTGCAACTTATACTCATAAAATATTTTGGCAGCAATGGTCATTTTGGTGCCAGAGACAAATAAGACTTTGGTCTTTTCGCCTTCGACAACAATGAAATCAAAGGGGCCCTCATTTCCAACCTCTGTCCACACTCAAAATCATGGGCATCTTCACTCGAGTCATACTCAACTTCACTCACCCTTTGTTTGAGTCCTTTCATCCTACATGCAGCCGTAAAATGCCCCTTCTTTTTACAAAATGTGTAGACAGATTTAAGAGCTGGACATGACTTGTCATTAGCTAGATGTCCTACATTATCACATCAAAAGCACTTTCTTTCCCTCCTATCCTGAGCACTAGTTGCTTCCTTATCATTGTGAGATACTTTGGTCTCACCATTTTTGGGAGGAGGTTTAACTTTGGAGGTAGAGTTGAAACCTGAACTAACAGCAGATACCTCCTTATTGAGATCTTTCTTGATCACCTTCACACATTCAAGAGAGTGTTCAATTCGTTTTGCAACAAGTAAGACTTTGTCTAGACTTGGTTAATCTTTGAGCCATAGCTCATCACATACTTTCTCTGTCCTACAACCTAACATAAACTGGTCTCAGCTTCTTTCATCTATCAAAGCGCTAAACTTGCAGGAAGAAGCCAGACGTCTAAGGTCTGTGACCTAATTCTCAGTTGACTCTCCTTCTCTTTGTATCCTCTTTGCAAAGTTATACCATTCCAAAATAGTGCTTAATTTGGTTAAATATTGTACATCAAGTTTGTGAAACATACATTTCATATTCGTTAAGATCAACAGCAATTCTTTCAGGAACATCAGGAAGGTGATCAAAGGCAGTGCAAAAGTAAATCTGTCCTCTCAGCACTGAGAGAAGTGCCACAAACTCGAGTGTACCTCTTGAACACTTTTTTTCTACTTTGGCCACTTAATGGGTGGATCACCAGGAGACTGGAGAAAGAAGGGGGGTAGTAACATTTTGCATGGTTCGGATTTAAAGTGTTACAAACTTTCAAATGGGCTCAGTGTTAAGAGGTGTAAGTTGCAACATGAAGAAGATGCAGCACAGGTGCAAGGCTTTTAAACTTGCAGTTGCCAAATTAGTGCATATAATGGAAAAGCAAAAAACTCCTCGCAAAGACGTTGAAAAGCAGAGATGTGTGTAGTGCCAGTGAGGGATTGGCAAGAGTCACCCACAATTTAGCAAGTGAGATATACCGTGAGGCGAAACTCATTTGGTTTTACTGGGTACATCAACTAAGAGATTTTGTTTGAATATTATCAGTGATTATATGATCAACTTGCCTTTTAGTGCTTCCTGTAATTTGTTTTTACCGATCATCACATCACAATAAAGTGTTATGTAGGTTGGTTTTATTTTTCTAAACTGCTTAGAGTAAATGATTTTCTGTGTGATGAAATAATGTCATTGACTGGAATGTGGCTATTCATGTGATATATATTTCCAGAAGGACTCAGGATTCTTCCTTTCCCTCTTGCAGAGCTTAAATATTTTCCAGAATCTAAACAAGCGCCAGTTTGAGAATGTGCTGCATATATTTGAAGTTGCAATTATAGCAACAGACTTGGCTTTGTATTTCAAGTGAGTACATGACCTTTTCATTTGCTTTGCAGTTGATTCAGTTGATGTGCCATGTTAATGCTACGCTCATTCAAATTTTTTTTTTAAAACTATGATTTAATATAGAGGTAACTTGAATGTAGTGCGTGCCAAAACAGAAACTAAAAGTCCTTCAAATCCATCCCTCATGGCAAAGATTTTGAGCTGTTATCCCGTCAAAATCTGAAATTTGAGAGGGGGTATTAAATGTCGGAGAATTTAGGTGAGCTAAAAGGAGAAGAAGCTTAATAAAGTATTTGCACATTGAGAAATAACTCAAACAAATGTTTATTTGCGGGGCAGAGCCAGGGGGACCCGGACGCTGGATGTCGCGCCTGCCCCGAGGATTAAGCAGTAGTGCTGCCCGGGCTGCTGTGGGGCACTTTGTTCCTCGGAAGAGGCAGAAAAGAGGACTGAGCTGCCGGTGGCCTCGGCGGTCGGTGGGTCGGCAGGGCCGACTGTGGAGAGACTCCTTTGCCCGTCTTGTGCTGCTGGTGGGCGAGTGTGCCGGGACTGGGTGCGGGAGATGTGAGAGGAGTGCCCACCATCCACACTGAGTGGGAGACAGGGCGGGAGCCATACGGGCTCGGCGCAAATTGCCTTGCTGTGGTGCACTATCTGGACTCTTAAGGGGGCACCGTGGAGAATACCTACATGTGGAGCCACAACACAGGTGAAGCTGTAGAAGGGCTTACTCATCCTCGGCACTGATTCTGGGGCCTGGGTAGTCTGTCCAGCGACGGTGGAGGCGGCGGACCCGCGCCACAGTGTGGACCGCTATCTTCTGGGTCGGCTGTGTCTTGTGGCTGGAGGAGTGGCATGGAAACTAGTGACTGTTGATCTGTTTCCAATGTGAGTGAGCGATTGGGGGCTGTGGAGATCGTCCGGCCTGCCTACGGACCGGGTGACCAGGAATGGGCAAGCGGAGGCCCCTGGGGGAGCGTGATCGTGGCGGCTGACATTAGTGTGTGCCAGGGGTGTGCAGACGCCCTGTGACCCTGACCCCAAGTGTGAGTCCAAGCTTTGTATCCGGCACTGACAACTAAGGAAGCAAGATGGCGACTAAGACTGACACTGATAGAACCCAGCCCAGGGGTCTAGAAACATCCAAACCAACAAATTGGATCGATATACTTTACCCAAGGGGTCCCCAGTGGAATCGAAGAAGACCCAGTCGAGGGGGGGGGGGGGGGGGGGGGGATGCCACACTCACTCCCAATGAGCCAACATTGACGGATCTCATGGCAGCCATCAACGGAGTTCAGGCATCCCTGGGCCAGAAGATGGAGGCCCTTTTGGGCCCTCCTTCCATTTTCTACCTTTATTTAGTTGTACTTTAGTGTTGGGGCGACAGGCACACTGCTAGTTGGGGATGAACGTAAGCTATATGCAGGGGTGCAGGGTGGGGGGATGAGAGTTGTTTTTTTTTTGCAATTGAGATTGTAATGTGTGCAGCGATATTGGCAATCTGTTTTTATTTTTTTATTGCATCAGGTGACTTGGCTATGGTTTACCACTACAATGTCATCTGGTAGACTGGGATTGGGGATAACCGCACTCAGTTGGAATGTGAATGGACTCGGGGACAGAATTAAGAGGGGGATGGTTAGTCAGTTGGTCAGGCGGCATTTCCCGGATGTGGTGTTGCTGCAGGAGAAGCATCTGGTTGGTAATCGTTGTATGGCCTTACATAAGGGGGGATACAAGCTGGTGGCACATGCCAGATTCACTACGGGGTCCAGGGGGACGGGCATCCTGTGAGGAACTCTTTTCCCTGATGATCCAGGCCACATGGGCTGATAATCGAGGCAGGTACATTCGCGTTTCGGGGCTTCGGGAGAGGAGGACTGTCACCTTTCTGTCTGTGTATGTTCCACCGGGCCTACAGACTGACACCTTCCGAGACGTGTGTGATTTTCTTAACTTTGCCTGTGGGGTTGCTGGTTATGGGAGGGGACTTCAACGCGGTGATAGATGGTGAGGTGGATAGACACCAAGCCCAAATCCTGACGCCGTCCCAGTGGTGGTTACCCAACTTCTTAGAAACAACAGGGCTTACGGATGGGTGGAGATTGAGGAACCCCAACGGGCTGCATTACACACACGCGTCTGCTGCATATCACTCCCTATCCAGAATAGACTATGTGCTAATACCGGCGTCGCAGGCGGCATCGATCCGAGAGGTGCGACATTTGGGTAGGGGTGTCTCTGATCATTCTCCGATCTGGCTTGGGGTGGAGGTTGGGCAGAGAGATGTGGGCAGAATTGCCCCATTAATGCATGGCACTTAAGAGACCCCGACATCAAGAAGGAGGTTATACAGAGCACAGAAAGGTATTTTCATGAAAATGTGGGAACGGTTGATTCTGCACAATCCCTGTGGGAGTCGTACAAGACTGTTATTAGAGGGGAAGTCCTATCATTAGTCTCAGGGAAGAGGAGGAAATGCCGGGGTGAGGTAGACAGGGTGGAGGCAGAGTTGACTAATATGGAGATGGCGGTATCCAGAGATGTGACCCTCGAGGGAATGCACCGATTGAAACTCCTCCAGGACGAATATAAGAGCCTGGCTAGAGACAGGGCCAAAGCAGAGCATGCTGACATCCAGAGCAGGATCTATGAACACGGCGACAAAGCAGGGAAATTGATTGCGTGGCTGGAGAAAGGGGAGTAGGCATCGAGGTTGGTGCCAGAGTTGCAGAAGGGTGACTCAGGCAGGATGACAGACCCGCAAATGATCGCAGAAGAGTTCTCGGTTTATTACAGCACAGTGTACACGTCTGCAGGAATTTATACGGAGGCAGATAGTGTGGC
The DNA here is from genome assembly GCF_964263255.1 of Lissotriton vulgaris. NCBI lineage: Eukaryota > Metazoa > Chordata > Amphibia > Caudata > Salamandridae > Lissotriton > Lissotriton vulgaris. The sequence continues at coordinate 891,897,418 of NC_141693.1, read as the reverse complement.
TATGATACACGACATCCAAATGCCTTCGCTGTCGGAGGAAGACAGGAAATACCTAGATTCCCCTCTCACGAATGACGAAGTAGCGCAGGCTATTAGGGGTGTCTACTCCGGGAGGGCCTCGGGCCCGAATGGAATCCCCATAGAGTTATATAAACTAAATGCAAATAGGTTAGCCCTGTTTGTCCGTGCCATGTTTGACAAGAGTAAAGAGAAAGGTCAGCTCTCATACGATCAGCGAGTAGCGAATATTGTCATTATTCATAAAGATGGAAAGCCCAAAACACTGTGCTCCTCTTATCGGCCTATTTCGCTACTTAACGCTGAGCCTAAGGTGCTAGCGAAGTTACTGGCGACTAGACTAGCCAAAGTCATTACCACCCTGGTCCTCCCAGATCAGTCGGGCTTTATGCCGCGTCGGAAGACAGCCCTTAATTTACAAAGGTTGCATGGGATTCTAGGCAGTGCTCGTAGACAGAGTGGAGGCAGAGTTGACTAATATGGAGATGGCGGTATCCAGAGATGTGACCGTTGAAGGAATGCACCGATTGAAACTCCTCCAGGACGAATATAAGAGCCTGGCTAGAGACAGGGCCAAAGCACAGCATGCTGACACCCAGAGCAGAATCTATGAACACGGCGACAAAGCAGGGAAATTGATTGCGTGGCTGGAGAAAGGGGAGTAGGCATCGAGGTTGGTGCCAGAGTTGCAGAAGGGTGACTCAGGCAGGATGACAGACCCGCAAATGATCACAGAAGAGTTCTAGGTTTATTACAGCACAGTGTACACGTCTGCAGGAATTTATACGGAGGCAGATAGTGTGGCTATGATACACGACATCCATATGCCTTCGCTGTCAGAGGAAGACGGGAAATACCTAGATTCCCCTCTCACGAATGACGAAGTAGCGCAGGCTATTAGGGGTGTCCACTCTGGGAGGGCATCGGGCCCGAATGGAATCCCCATAGAGTTATATAAACTAAATGCAAATAGGTTAGCCCTGTTTCTCCGTTCCATGTTTGACGAGAGTAAAGAGAAGGGTTAGCTCTCATACGATCAGCGAGTAGCGAATATTGTCATTATTCATAAAGATGGAAAGCCCGAAACACTGTGCTCCTCTGATCGGCCGATTTCGCTACTTAATGCTGAGCCTAAGGTGCTAGCGAAGTTACTGGCGACTAGACTAGCCAAAGTCATTACCACCCTGGTCCACCCGGATCAGTCGGGTTTCATGACGCGTTGGAAGACAGCCCTTAATTTACAAAGGTGGCATGGGATTCTAGGCAGTGCCTCAAAGATACACGAGCCGGCGGTCCTGGCGTCATTGGACACAACTATGGCCTTTGACAGGGTCAAGTGGCCCTACCTATTTGCAGTCCTGGGGAAGATGGGCATTGGCCACAAGTTTATAAATTGGGTCCGTCTCTTGTATGCGGGTCCCCTTGCCAGAGTTGTGGTAAATAACCGTAGATCCGTTGACTTCTCTCTGAGTAGAGGTACACACCAGGAGTGTCCTTTGTCCCCACTACTTTTTGCCCTGGCACTTGAGCCGTTGGCGGCGTGGGTCCGTTGGGACCGATCCATTAGAGGGCTGCGTTGGACACCAGAATGGGAGGATAAGATCTTGCTGTACGCGCAATATATTTTGCTTTACCTCACCACTCCTAGGGACTCTCTGATTAGTTTTCTTGATGTCCTGGCCATATTTGGGAGATACTCTGGCTTCGCCATTTACTGGTCGAAGTCAGTGCTTTATGTCCTTAGCGGAGATCCCCCGATTATTCCGAGTTCCTACCCACTACAAATTGAGCCAGTGGGATTCCGCTATCTGGGCATCTATGTGACAATGGACCCGAAATTGAGGTACAATAAAATCTGGGCCCCCATTGGCCAGACTTTGGAAGGATGTGGCGATGTAGAGGACGTTGCCGCTCTCCCTTCTGGGTCGGGCGGTGCTATTTAAGATGATGGCCCTCCCTCGATTTTTATACGCGCTTCAAAGCGCAATGGACCCGGTGCCTTCCTCCTATTTTAAAGAAATCGAGTCCCTCCAACGGCAGCTTCTTTGGGAGGGCAGACCTCGCCTAGCCTTCTCCAAGCTTACTCTCCCCTGGTATGACAGAGGGATCGGCTTGCCGTACCTGCGGAAGTACTACTGGGCCTCCCACTTAGAGGCGGTAAACCACGCGGTTTATGGGGGGGGGAGGGGGGAGACTTCACAAGGGCTCTGTACACCAGGGCCGGCCGATTTCCCCTTGTCGGACCGTCGGCCCACGCTGTACAAGTGTGGCATGCGGCTACTCGACATCTTAAGTGGGATGGAAAACTCACTCTTGCGACCCCGCTGTGGAATTCGGAGGTTGGGCAGCCTGTGGAAAACTAAAGGCTTTGACAAATGGGATCTTATTGGGATCTCGCAGATAAAGGACATTTGGGGGAAGGACGAGATCCTTGCGTTCGACGCCCTCCAGGAATGGTATAATCTACAGGAGAGCGAGAGTTTTCGATACCTCCAGGCCAGACATGCCCTACTTGCACATATCCCCAGAGACACTACACCCCCGGAGGCCTCCCCCTTGGAGGACCGGGTATTGGACGGTCATCTTCCTGAAAAGACTATTTTGTTAATATATAAAAAACGTATTAACAATATGGGGGATCTGCTGGTGACCATTAGGGAACAGTGGGGCGCTGATGGCTTGGAATTGGATGATGAGGACTGGAGGGAGGCAGTCTGCTCTCGAAGGTAGTGGCCATCCAAATGAGACTTAGGCTGGTGCAATTGAAGATTCTCCACCGGTCAAACACCACGGGGCCTCGGCTGGTGCACATGGGTCCGGCAGAGAGTGGGGAGTGCCGGAGGGGGTGCGGGGAGACCAGAACATTCATGCATATTTTGTGGCATTGCGCTGAAGTACAGGACTATTGGGTTAAAATCCACGACAGGATCCGAGAGGTGTTGGGGGTGGAGATAGCGCTGGAGACCCGACGATGTGTCCTGAATGTTTGGGAACCTAAGGACCTGAGCACATATGGGAAGCAGTGGGTGACTCTGGCTTGTATGATTGCTAAGCATAACATTGCTCAGTTGTGGGGTGCCAGTCAAACGCCCCAGATCGGGAAGTGGATGGAGGACCTAGATTGGTGCATGTATAGAGAAAGGTTGGTTTATGTTGCTAGGGGCTGCCCCGGGAAGTGGGGAAAGGTTTGGGGAGCCTGGAATAGCTACCGGGGGGATATCTGCGTTCCTCCAGATGTTCGAGATGTAACAGTAGTGTTGGAGTCCCTGTGATCCCTGAATGTTATTCTGTATGTATCATTTTGTAGTACGGAAATGTATATATGGCAACTGTGGAAGCACCATATGTCACCTAATGCTTTTTCTTTCGACTTTGTTAACAAAAAGATTTAAAAAATAAAAATAAAAAAAACTGCATTTGGATAAAAATGAGAGGAAGTCTTTTAGGAAAGATCTATTGGCATCTGTGTTTTTAATATCCAACTTTACTATCTGTATGTTTTGTTTCTCTGGACATTGTTAATCTGATATTTGTAAAGGTACAACTGGAGCTTGGCATTGAAGACAGTGCAGACAAAGTGGGCAGGGTAGGACAAACAAACTCCTAAAAGGTTGCTTAACCTTAACCTTAACTACTGCTGCATATTGTTGTGTTGAAGAATTATTAGCAATAGAGAGAACGTTAAGCACAATGTTCACACATACTTTCAGAAGGGATGGTAACAGATGAATCGTTTATAGACACTGGTAAAGACACAAGGGGGTCATCTCCAGTCTTGGGCTGACGTTTAATGGCAGGGAAGGTGTGAGTTGCACCAGTGGAGGGATTGGTGACCAAATAAGAAATATTTAAGTGTAGAAGACACAGACGCTTTGAGGTTTACCTCTTATGAGGTATTTGATTATTTTACAAATATCCTAGCCTTCATTTATTTTAAATAAAGAAATGGGGATGCTGGAAAATTTGGGTTTTCTGGTGCAGGGAGTCTTTACTGTCAACTGTCTTTGAAAGTGATTAGTCGGGGCAGCCAAGCTCCAGGATGGCCACCAATCTCTTGAACTCTGGTGTGGGATCTTTTACCTGTCAAGCCAGGCCCACTTTAGGTAGTGTCAAGACACTAGGATGTCATTACAGGTTGGGAAGCAGCTGTACCTACCTGGCCTGAATTTTGAAAGATGTGCTCCTAAGCCTGAACGTGTTGCTCTAAGGAATCAATTTATTGAGGTCTGCCACAGTTGAGAACTGAGGCCTATCCACAGCTACACCTGGAAGAAAGAGTACTCACCTCTTTCTAATACACTACCATACAAAGGGATATTGGGTCACCAAGCATATTAGTGCCTTAGTGTGACTTATAACTGGTAGGGGATGGCAGAAGAGAGAGCTGAGGAGAGGAACAGCATAACAATTGGGTTGAGCTCTGTTACATCGATCAGTGATTCATTGTCAACTCTGCAGCGTGAGGAATGTTCTGTGGACATCGCGGTGTAGGCACCAGCTCTGACTTTTCTTGTGTTTGCCGGACACACAAAAGGCAATGGGAAGAATGCTTGCAATAAGTCTAATCACTGGCAATCGCTCATCGTAGCATTCTAACCCATAATTTTTTTGCCCACCTTCTTGTGTTAGGTCAGCAGCTGTTCTGCATTGGCTCTTATAACAAGAAGAACATGCATTTTGGATGTGCATGTAATATGATTAGGGTGAGCCCAGGAGATACACTCACCAGACTTCTAAAAGAAGTGAGGCATGGAAAGTGGCTATGAAGCCTCTGGATCAGGTCAGTTTCATGGAGAATAACTCCTCGAAGCTGCCATAAAGGAGCTCTCATTTACTAGGAGGAATATGGGGCTCAGATGTCGTTAATGGATGCCTGGCTGGATTCCATTAAGACCCAGGCTGAGATCAATATTGGTAGATTCAGGAGAGGAAGTCTCACAGTTGCAAAGGCGAAAGTGGCAATAACACCTCATGACATTCAATGCATGTAGCGTTTCTTTTATACAGCTGGAAACGAAGGCAGAGAGGTTGTTTGGGTCTGTTTAAGGTGGAAGGTGTATGAGATAGGGTGGTGGTGCAGCATGTGGGTCACGCTGTAAGGCTCTGGAATACGCAATGATAAGAGGCATTTCAATGAAAATTGTTGTTGCTGTGTTTGTTTTAGGTGTGGGGGAAGAGAAAAAGGTTGGCAGTAAAGATAGTTTAGGATGTGTATTATTTGTGTAGTCAGGAGGCTGGGAGTGGGTGTATTTTTAGTTTGTGATGGATAGTATTATTTTGTTGTGCTCATCTGTGTGTTATGTATTGTTTTTGTGGAGTAGTGAGAGGAGATGTTGATGTAGTGGTTTCCTGTGAAGAATTTGTATGTGAAGTATTATAGGTGAGTGGAAGTTGAAGGGTAAAGGGGTGGTGTGTTTTGGAAAAGAGTGTATGTTATGAGCGTTTGTGTTAGATTTGATAGCTGGAATGTGTGGTGGAGTGGGGTGTGGGGATTGTTTCATTGTGTGATTTTAGTAAAAGAGTATGGTGTTTCTGGATTAAATGATGACGGGCCGAGTATAGGTTTGGTGCTGACAGAAATGGGGCTGTTAGGAGCAAGTAGAGGGTAGAGCTGGTGCTTTGTATGAACAGACAGTGTGTGTTTGGAGGGATTAAAGTTATGTATAATGTGGCTTTGTGTTGTGTTGGTGATGTGTGGATTTGTTAGTTGTATAGGCCAGAGTGGTGTTTTGTGGGAGAGTGAAGGTGCCATTGCGTCGCAGGTGGGGTGGAAGAGTGTATGTGTATGGGTTATGGGGTTTAGTAGGGATTTTCCAGACAATGAAATGTGGTTAAGGTTTGTCTGTCGTACATTAATAAACTGCATTTGCTGTGATTGTGTTAATATGTATGTGGATGGGTTAAGGTTGGTGCTGGTGAATGGAAAAAAGGACAGGACTTCTGGCACTAGGCCTGACCTGTCCTGAACAGGCCCAAACAGGTAACTGCCTTTTTCCTCTCCACCCTTAGCCTCGACGCCCAGGCCCACCCTGAGCCTTAAGCTTAAATAGCCCTGGTGATCAGGTAACGCTTTCCAATGGGAGGCCTAGCCCTAACCCTAACTAATGAGAACACTAGCCCTAAGCCCTAGGACCGATAGGAGACCAGGTCCTTACAACCAATCACAACTCTAGTCCTAGCAACCAATCAGAACCCTATGCCCTAAGCCCAATAGAAAACCTAGCCTCAAGAACCAATCATCAGACCACTTTGCATTTTTAAATAATAAATTAAAAAACTGGGAGGTGCTGGGGGGGGGGGGGGTGGCTCGGGACTTACCCCTGTAGGCCTAAGCACAGTTCACAGGAAACCAGGACGCAACTTCAAACAGTCACAGGAGGAAAGAACAGCAGTTTTCACACTACAAATTGAACAGAAACCAAGATTTCTATTTAAACAATTATGAGCAGATAAACAGCAGTTTTAAAGTTTCAGAAATTACCAGCACAAGTCTGTGTTCTTCCCATCTTCTTTGTTGTTTGTTCACTGGCTATTTAGGGCACAAGAGGGTGGGGCTACATGCTGAAGGTGCCTGTCTTGGGGTTCCCTGCACAGACCTTAAAGGGCATGTGCAAGTGTGAGAGGGGGATGGCTCTGGGCTGCTTGGGAGCTAGAGGGCAAAGCAGGAAGGCACTGGCTAATAGCCTGGGGGCAGGGAAGCTGCCCCTGAAGACCAGAATATCCTTGGAGGCAACCCGGCTCAATCCACACTTTGCAGGTCCAGGTTTTAATCCTCTGGGTAAGCCACTTAATACCTTGATTTTCACACCCTTACATAAATCACTGTTTTCCTAGCCAAACACAAGTGCTACATACAATTTCATAACACAGTTTGAACCATAAGCCGATGAAGCAATCTTTTAAACACACTCTGTATAGCTTTTGAGGGTGCACTTTGCCTTTTTAACTTTATTTTTAAAAAAAAGGGGGTATGTGCTGGTGGCTTTCCTCTGCATGCCTAAGCACAGAACAGGCACACTATGATCGCTCCATGTATTTCTTATTGAATGCCACATTTACTCCCAGTATATACTTATAGGTGTTTGGAAAACTTTGTACAAGGCCTCAGAGTTTTCTTCCTTTGTTGTAAGAAACAAACAAATTCACTGTAGAACATTTAGTTAACTTTTCATAAACGTGTGCGGAGAAATAATTATAAGCATTTGGGGAGAAAACTAAATATCTTTATAAATGTTTTATTTTTTCATTATGTTTGAATAGTTTTTCGCATAAAATGGGGGAAGTTTTATTCCACCTCATTAGGGCATATTATCAAGGGGGTTTATCTCCGTTTTTTTGGCTTTAAAAGCCAAGAAAGCGGAGATACAATTATCTCCCTATTACCTAGCTGTCGCTAACACCAGTTAGCGACAGCTAGTAGGGGATAGCGACCATCTTGGGCCCCGCTCTGCATGTCAGTGATATTTATCACTAATGACATGCAAAGTGGGCGTGCCAAGGTGTTAGCGACTGGAAACAGTCGCTAACATCGCTATCTCCTATTACCAACTTTTGGAGATATTCGCGCTAAGCGCGAATATCTCCAAAAGCTAACACCTGCCCCTGAGCAGTTCTTAGCCATGTTATCCAATGGTAGGTGGATAACATGGCTAAGAGCATTAGCTCGGTAATGCATGAATATCGCTGACTTCTCAGCGATATTCATGCATTTCTGCCGATTTTTGTCGCTTAGGAGATAAACCTTGATAATGTAAATGTAAATTGATATTTGTATAGCGCACTACTCACCCGCAAGGGTCTCAAGGCGCTTGTACGAATACCGCTGCTGAACCCATCCTGGCTTTCCCTGTGAGGCGTCCACTCCTGGGTACCCCCAAGGTGGAGGCCAGGCATCCTAAGCGTTGTGGGGGCCGTTGTGGAGATTAAGCAAGCTATTGCCCAGAGTTGCAGACTGGGACTCCATGATTAGACTAGGCACCGAGGCGAGAATTATCAGGTCCGTGGAATTTTGAGCCCAAGACCCGCCGAGGCGGGGAATTGAACCCTGGTCCTGGGCCAGACCTCTGCATCAGGGTCTGCCGCTCTAACCATTGAGTCACACTTCTCCACAAGCAAGGTTCCGTAGCTCGGCGATAAAAATATCCCCGCTAAACCAACATAGCGATAATTATCGCTAGTTGTTGGTAATATGCCCCAATGTGCGTTATAACTTGAACCCTTTTTTTGCAAGTGTAAATTATTTACTTTTGTTTTACAGGAAGAGGACGATGTTCCAAAAGATAGTGGATGCAACAGAAAAAATGCAAACAGAAGAAGAAGCTATACGATACATTACAGTTGACCCAACAAAAAAAGAAGTTATAATGTAAGAAGTGCATGCATTGATAGTCCTTGACCCAGGAAGTCATACATTTACTAGTCTAAATCCTAATAACGTATTTTGCATTTCTTATAGGGCAATGATGATGACAGGCTGTGATCTGTCTGCAATCACTAAGCCGTGGGAAGTTCAAAGTAAGGTGGGTTCTTTTGGAGCAGCCGTGACAAACAAAAAACCTCCAATCTAAGGTTGTAGGTCAGAAGTGAGACAACACAAATATCTCCAGTTTAAATTTTAACACTGAGATTATCTACAGCATTGATCTAATCAGCTGCTTACTACCTGCTTACCTTAACATCGAAAAGTTACTTGTGATACCCCTCCAAAAAATGCACTTGGTTTATCTTGGGGCTGGGATAATTCTCTGTCCAAACTCTTGTCCCAGTTTAAAGGGGTACATTGTTTCAGGATGGCATTATATAATTGTTTTCATCTCAATGCCATTGGATGTAAACTTTAGCTGGACATTAAGATTACTGCTGTAGAAATTCGTGGTGCTGGGGTTTGAGTTCGAGATAATTTGGGCTTGAAGTTATGGCAAGCTAACTTTGTGTCAGTGTAATCTATTTATTTATACATTTTAACTTCAAGTTGCTTCAATGTCTGTCAATTTTATGTGCTGTGTTGTGCTGTACATCGATCCAAAAGTGAACACATTTAAGTGTGTTTGTTCTAAAACGTTTTGACCGAAAACCAGTTAGAGGATTCCAATTAAAATGTTCATGGATGTAGTTTTGGTACCTTTCTTGGCTTGATGTTAGAAAATGCTGTTCTTCCTCAAGTGCTTATTAAATTACACATATGGCACCAAACCTCTCAATGCAGTAAATTATCTAATCTGGTATAAATTGAAAAGCTAATTTAGTGTGACATTATAAAATTAAAGTAGTGTTTTATGCAATGCAGGTTTCAGAGCATTTGGTTAAATAAACTAAATAAAAGGGTGAGATAAATTGCATTTTGCACTAGTCAAGAACATATAGAAAAGCGTGATGGGCTAGAAAAGAGTTGCTTCCTTTATGTGCTACAAATTAAAGAATCACATTGAAACGATACAAATATCAGTACATTAATGCACACACACCTTCCACCTTACCCTACATTGCACCAAGAAAAATGTGGGGCGCTTCCAATAATAGCAGGTACATTATTAAGGCATGGTACTTTCACAGACATTGAATTTAAGATTTTCACAGCTTTTCTATGTGAGCTAAAATATCCCAATTATTAACTAAGTGCTATCAACTTTATAAACGAATCTATGCAGGTCTGGTACAGCTAATAATAGTTCTGTGGCATATTTGTGGCGTGTTCAATGAATACCAAAAAACATAGGGGCAGATTTACAAGCCTTGCAAGGGCCTTGTAAATAAGCCCCAGAATGCCACTGCTAAGCCTGCCTGCTATAGTAAGTGCATCACCCTCCCTGAATCAATGCTGCCTGTATTGGCCTGCTCATGTATTGGGAAATTTGCATTCTACAGTGTCACCCTCTGCCTACCTGTCCCTGACATCTGCATATTGATTCACGAGGACTGTATTGTAAACATGCTCCTAGTTCCCAGCACTCCCACTGGTGCACGTGTATGTTACAGAAGTATTTCTTCTATGCCTATCCTAGGCAGGAAGGCACTAACCACCTTTGAGCATTCACGTTTTTACAGTAGATTCAAGTTTCTCTCTTCAGCCAAAGGAGATGGAAGCACATCTCAATGTACGTAAGAGCAGTGCTTCGAAGACACTTGCAATGCCCGGGTTCATCATTTACTAAACTGATTAGCGTTTCAAGTAATGAAACGCCTTCCGCGGAGTGACATGTCTACTCTTCGCTCTATCTCTACCAAGCTAAATGCTGCTATTTATTTTTAGATAAAACCCTAACTGTGCATCATAAGGGACTATTATCTCCGTGGCTTACACTACAGGAATAGAGACTCGTGCACTGAAAAGAATCTTACTTAAGGTGCATGGTCATTAGAAGCGGAATAAGTCAACATTGATTCATTTGGGGCCAGATGTAGGTAGCGAAATACCGGTCGGTAACGGCTGAAAATCGGTGAATTTCCCATTACCGACCGGTATTTAGCCCTTCCTAGTGTAGGAGGCTGTAAATAAGGATTCAGTAATTTACCGATTCCTTATATTAAGGAATCAGTAAAATACCGATTCTTTAAAATAAGGAATCTGTAAATTACCGAATCCTTAAAACCTATGTAGGTAGCACTTAAGTGAGTGCATTTTTGTTTTAAGGATTTGTTATTTACCACTAACTACAAGTTGGTGGTAAATACCTAATACCTTTAAAAAAGCAAATATTTGCTTTTTTCAAAGTTGCATGTGGCAGACACATATGCCCTTAGGGCATGTATGTGTGCCACATGTGCACACATGCACGATTCAGGGGTGCAACAGGGTGTCAATGTGACACCCTGCCACCCTTGAATATGCTCCCGCTATTAGCTAATCGGTAATAGTGAATGGTTTCCCATTCCTTCCTATGGGCCTCCAGGCCCATAGGAATGAATGGGAAGGTATTCCTTATTACCGAATCGGTATTTACCGAATCGCTAATAAGGAATATAATTCCCCTGTCTCTGCAGTGCCCCTCTTTTTTCCTTCAGGACCCTCCGCCGATCCCGCTTTCCTGCTGCTGCGTCCCCTGTGGCCCTGCCCCCGCTCCCATTTATCCGCTCCCTCCCGCCTCCCAGCTGCTCCTCCCTCCCACCTCCCCTTCTTATGGCGCCCGCGCCGCTAGCAAGCCGAAGGCGCCTTAAGGCAAGCCCATCTGGCCCGTCCGCACCTGGACCCCACTCAGTACCAGAACACCTGGCCCCAGCGAACACCACGATGCCCGTCTCCGCTACGACTCCAGCACCCTCCGCGCACTCAACGCCGGCCGATTACGCACCTGCTGCCTGGTCGCCCTGAAGCGCACCCAAGGATCCTTCTACTGCCGAAATGGCAGCTTCACCAGCATCTGGCCCGGCAATCCAGCAATCAGGAAAGAACCCAACCACCTCAGATGCATCCTCCTCAACACCTGCTCCACCCGCAAACGCGCAAAACTCTGGGACCTGCTCGACTCAACCGCCCCAGACGTCGCCTTCCTGACGGAGATCTGGCTGAACCCCTCCTCGGCACCCAACATCGCCATCACCATCCCGGAAGGTTACAAGATCACCCGCAGGGACCGCACCAACGGAGTAGGAGGAGGAATTGCCATCATCCACAGGAACACTCTCAAAGTCTCAACAAACACCGACCACACCCTGAGCGGCGCCGAACACCTGCACTTCCAGATCCACACCGACCCCAACCCCACCCTCAGAGGAACCCTCCTCTACAGACCCCCCGGACCCCGACAACAGTTCAGCGACTCCATCGCCGACTTCATTAGCATACACACCCTCGCCTCCACGGACTACATCCTCCTCGGGGAACTGAACTTTCACCTTGAGAACAAAAGCGGCACCAACTCCACCAGCCTGATCGACAATCTCGCCAACCTCAGACTCAGACAAATCATCACAACGCCCACCCACTCCTAGGACACACGCTTGATCTCATCTTCTCTGCAAGCCCCCACGTCTCCTTCAGGCACACCATGAACTCCACTGGACCGATCATCGCTGCATCCACTTCACCTTCCGGAAACCCACTACGCACCACCCCACCCAACAGATCCCTTGGCGCTGCTGGAGCAAAGTCACCAAAGACCAGCTAACCACCACCCTCGCCCAAAGCCCCCCCACCAACCCCACTAGCCCGGACACCGCCGCCCGCAACCTCAGACAGTGGATCGACGACTGCGCCAACACCCTCACCCGTTCAAGAAACCCTCCAAAAGCCACACCAACAAGAAAGCCAGCTGGTTCACTGAAGACCTTCAGGCCTCCAAGCAAACCTGCTGAAAGCTAAAGAAGAACTGGCTCCGCGAACGAACACCGGACAGCTGCTCAGCCCACAAGAACGCCACCCGCAGCAGACACCAACACCTCATCTGAACCACCTAAAGGGCCTCCTTCAAAGACCGCCTAGACAACAACGCACACAACAGCAAAGAGCTCTTCAACATCGTGAAGGAACTCTCCACCCCAGCTCCAACACCAACGACATCCCACCCTTGCAAGACCTGTGCGACTCGCTGGCCACCTTCTTCCATTGCAAGATCGCAGACATCCATGACAGCTTCAACACCACGACCACTCCTACAACCACTGAGACCTCCGCCCCCAGGACCACCATCTGCACCGACCGTCTGCTCTCCTGGACCAACATAAACGACGACGACACCATCAAAATCATGAACACCATCCACTCGGATCTCCGTCAAACCCTTGCCCACACCACATATTCAACAAAGCCAGCACCGACATCGCACCCCATCTCCGGAAAGCCATCAGCATTTCCTTTGAGACAGCAACCTTCCCGGAGAGTTGGAAGCACGCCGAGATCAACTCCCTACTAAAAAAAAACAAGGCAGACCCCAAGGACCTGAAGAACTTGCGGTCTATCTCCCTGCTTCCGTTTCTGGCGAAAGTCATCGAGAAGACTGTCAACAAACAACTGACCATTACCTCAAGGAGAACAGCATCCTGGACCCGTCCCAGTCCAGGTTCCGCAGCAACCACAGCACCTAAACTGCCCTCATCGCCGCCACCGACAACATAAGGACCCTGCTGGGCAACGGAGAAACCGCTGCCCTCATCCTCCTGGACCTGTCAGCCACCTTCGACACGGTCTGCCACTGCACTCTACACACACGCCTCCACGACGCCGGGATCCAAGAGAAAGCACTGGACTGGACCACCTCCTTCCTCTCCGGCAGACCACAGAGGGTCCGCCTCCCCCTTCCGCTCCAAAGCCACCGAGATCATCTGCGGCGTACCCCAGTGCTCATCCCTCAGCCCAACGCTGTTTAACATCTACATGGCACCGCTCGCCCACGTCGCCCGACTGCACAACCTCAACATCATCTCTTACGCCGATGACACCCAGCTGATCCTCTCCCCCACCAAACCTCCACTCCGCCAAAACCAACTTTTAGGAAGGAATGAAAGCCATCGCCGAGTGGATGAAAAAACGCCGTCTGAAGCTGAACTCGGACATGGCGGAGGTCCTCATCCTCGGCTCCACCCCCTTGGCCTGGGATGACTCCTGGTGGCCACCCGCAGGGGGAACAGCTCCAACACCCACCGACCACACACCTAACCTAGGGGTCATCCACCCTCTCCATGACAAAGCAGGTGAATGCCGTCTCCTCCTCCTGCTTCAACACCCTCCACATGCTCCGCAAGATCTACAAGTGGATCCCCACCGAAACAAGAAGAATGGTCATCCAGGCGCTCGTCAGCAGCAGGCTGGACTATGGAAACGCCCTCTACGCAGGAGCCTCAGACAAACTCCTGAAACGACTTCAACGCATCCAGAACGCCTCTGCACGCCTGATCCTCGACATCCCTCGCCGCAGCCACATCACACCCCACCTGAGAAACCTGCACTGGCTCCCTGTCAACAAGAGGATAACCTTCAAGCTCCTCACCCACGCTCACAAGGCACTCCACAACACCGGACCAGCGTACCTCAACTGATGACTCAGTTTCTACACCCTAGGTAGGGCACACCTTGGGTTCCTCAAATAAATGGATTCCTTTTTATTTTTCGAAGTTTCAACATTTATTGCATATATTCAGTTCATTCAATGATTTGGAATTGTCCTTCATTCCGTAATTAAGTTTTCATTTTCTGAATCAATCATATATGGTTCAAATATGCTTCAAATGTGCTCCAATGCATTTCGGGCAGCTTTGCCCTTCATCGGGGAGCTCTAAAACAAATGATATAGCTATAAGCATGCTGTACATGATATGTCAATTCATAGAACAGAAATCAATGGTAGTTTAAACATAAACAACTGTGCGGTGAATCAGAGTAACATTAGTGCAGTGATGGTGAGATCGACGAGTGCATGTGCTTTAACAAACCGTGAGAGTAATCGAAAAATTCAAAAAAAGTACGAAACGGCGATACAGCTTTGAAGATTAGCTGTAGAAAAGAAGAATAGTTACCGTTAAGCATAGTTGCAAAACGGACTCAACACAGCTTGGTGGCATAGCGTATATCCGACTAACTTGTGGCGGAGCATCTGATCCTGCATTATCGTTTACACGAGGATCCAAAACAATCGGGCGTCTGCAAACCGACGCGATGGGCGTGTCAGGAAGTAAACGGACGTGAAGCTAGATATAGGCTGGATTAACGCGAACCTCATAGACATAAAAAAGGTTCAAGAATGTAAAAACTGTGGCGGCCATATTGGTCGAGTGAAAAAACAACGCAAAAGACAAAAGTGTGTCGCAAAAGTACAGCATGCTTATAGCTATATCCTTTGTTTTAGAGCTCCCCGATGAAGGGCAAAGCTGCCCGAAATGCATTGGCACACATTTGAAGCATATTTGAACCATATATGATTGATTCAGAAAATGAAAACTTAATTACGGAATGAAGGACAATTCCAAATCATTGAATGAACTGAATATATTCAATAAATGTTGAAACTAAAAGGAGTCCATTAATTTGAGGAACCCAAGGTGTGCCCTACCTAGGGATGCATTCAGATTTATTTTTGCACTATATGAATACTATGACTTAGACGTGTTGGACGGACACGTTACCTTCAGGAGCACCCAACCTATGATTACATTTTTCATCTTTATTTCTACATTTTCTAACTTGGAGCTGTGCACCCCCAGAACTTGATCTAATTCAGTTTCTACACCCCCACCCGCCAACTCTGCTCCGCTGACCTTGCCCTCGCCACAGTCCCTCGCATCCGAAGAGCAACAGCCGGTGGCAGATCGTTCTCCCACCTCGCCGCAAAGATCTGGAACACCCTCCCCATCCACCTACGACAGTCCCAAGACCTGCTGACCTTCTGAAGACTCCTCAAGACCTGGCTTTTTGAGCAGTAGCAGCCCTACCCCCACCCCCCCTAGTGCCTTGAGACTCTCACGGGTAAGTAGTGCGCTTTACAAATGCTATGATTGATTGAGTGATTGATGATTTAAAGATTGTTGGACATTCTATTTTTTTAGAACTTTATTTATTGATTTTTCCATCTTAATACCGTAATTACCCAGGGACCTGTAGAGTTATCATGAGTCAGTATACAACTAAGGTACATTTTCAAGTACAAAATGATTAACAGCAATTGAGTCTACTCACCTCTGACATCAGCACCCCACTCCACATATTACCCCACATCAAATAATCAGAAAATCATATCAAACGTCCTCTACGCGAATGACCTATTGCTGATGAGCAAAACATGAGTGAGTGTGCAAAGACTGATCAATAAACTCACAAAGTGCACAGTGGAAAACTTCCTAGAAATGAACCTTAAGAAAAACAGGGGGATTTTCTTTAGAAACTTATCACCAAATAGGCAAGTGGCTACTTAATGGTCGGCCCATAGAAGAAGAATCCACCTACCAGCCATATTCCCTCCCTCTTAGGTGCGCGCTTGTGCGCCCATACACATGCTGCCTTCATGCCACGAACAAAGAGCTTGAAAGCGAGCATTTAAGTCAAAGTGAACACAAAGTAATTATCACCCTGAAATGGGCCATTAATTCAATTAAACTAAGGCCTTGGACACTGCATTAAACACCACATGAACAGTTCTCTGCTGATTTAGAATGCCTCCCACCCCTTATCAGGCCTCATCAAAGATAAACAAATGTTTAACTAGCGTGCATTTGTGATGCAGGTAATGACCCTTCTTGGAAACATTCAACTTTCCTGTAAGTGCGCCCAAATCAACCTCTGTCTGGGACAGTAAGGTCTGAACAGGTTTGGTTACACAAATTGCTCAAAAAGACATGTTGTCTTCTTCAACAAATATGGTTCATGGGCCCTGTACCATTTTTGTTTTTCTCAGCTCTCTCTACCATTGGCCCTATGAACATGGTATAATCCGGAACTATTTCTAAATTTGGACATTTAAAATGTTATAGATTTAAAAATGTTGACCAGTATTCCTTAAAAATGCACATTTTATGCCATGTCAATAACAGTCTTAACACAAACCCCTAGGAAAAATGCTGATTGACTCAGAAAACAATACATACATTATTTAAAAAAAACAGGAGAACCCAAAAGTCTAATGTCAATAAAAATATATATATATGACATGCAAATGCAATTGCATGTGCTACAAAAATAAACAGAAGAAAAAAGACACCACCCAAGTGTGGCAACCATATGATTGCAAAACAAATATTAAAATTAAAAAAATATATAATTTCACATAATTTTAACTCAAAGTTCAAAGTTCAAAAATTACTTTATTCGGTTAATTGACAATAACCATAAAAGCAATCAGCATGAAATTTCATTTACCAAAAATTATTACACACATAGTTTACCATATTAAAAAAATATACAGCAATAGAAACAGTTAAAAATCATCCATACAAATTGAGTTCCGAAATATAAATACTTGTTTTAAAAATTCTGGGACTGTTGCAACGGTTAAAACTGTATCTAATCTCTGTAGTTCTAAAAACGCTGGGCGACATCGGTTTAAATTCATTTCCTTAAGTATGGGGATAATAAGTTTCCTGCGAGGCAGTGTATAAAATTTACAGAAAAACAGTACATGAATATCAGACTGGACTGAAGAATCATCACATGAGCACCTTATTAATTCATGGGACCTTTTCTCTTGAAGATGTTCCATACAGAGTTTTTTCAGTAATTTCCTGGGTGTATTTACCATTGTGAGTGGATCATCATAAAATTGGTGGCAATCAATTTCAACCAGGAAAGATTTAACATAATCAAGCCACTTGATCCTACTCACTTTTTCTAATTTTAAGACATCGCTACGAATAGCACGGTTTAAAATACACTCATTTGTTGTCCATACCCTATGCCATAGAAGGATGGGCTGAATTCTAATTGGGTCTGTGATATACGGCTGCCCACGTTCTATATGACAAATATAAGTCGAGACACTCTCGGGAAGGGCTAAAATGCGTCTCAAAAACATGTTTTCGGCGTTTTGGATTGTTTTTATACTGGTGTATCCCCAGAGACCTGGACCATAAAGTGCAACTGATATGCAGGTAGCATTACAAATAGTTACAATTTCCCTGATAGGTTTTTTCCCAATTTTTTTAATAAACTTTTTTAAAGCCATTATTGTTTTTGAGAACAAAAGTGTTCTTGCTTTTACCGTACTTGCCCATGTGCCAGTCTCATGGAACAGGATACCTAGGTAGGGAAAGGTGGGGGTGGAATCCAGGGGAATATTATTTATATAAATGTTTTTTCTTCTTTGCTTGCCTCCTGTGCCACAGTTCATGGAGAACGTTTTTGTACAGTTTATTTTTAGATCCAGGTTTGACATAAAATTATTAAAAGATGTTGTGAGGTTCTGTAATGCCAGGGGAGTCCGAGCCATTAATACCGCATCATCCGCGTACAAGAGTGCAGGGATAGATCTCTTACCAACCATGGGCATATCCCTGCACTCCTGCAGCAGATGGTGCTCAAGACCATTTATATAGATCAAGAATAAAAAGGGGGCCAAGACGCACCCCTGGCGTACCCCACGGCCTATCGCAAAGGATCTTGTACATTCTCCTGCCTTCCCTTAGTGTACAGATGCTGTGGTCCCTGAATATAGATCCCTTAAAAAACAAATAATAGTTTTTTCGACCCCTAAGCTTTCTAATACTGCCCAAAGTTTGCTATGGGAGACACAATCAAATGCCGATGTAAGATCGACAAACATAAAATATAAGTGCTCCCCCTTAACCCTGGTATATTTTTGGTGTAAAATAAATAAATTTAGTCCTTGTTCGACTGAACCTATTCCCTTCTGAAAGCCGTATTGCATGTCACTTATTATCCCATTTTCTTCTGCCCAGTTTTAAAGTCTTGCTAAAATAATTGTACCAAGGATTTTTATGGTCGAATCTAAATGAGAGATGGGACGGTTGCATGCACAGTTTTGCCTATCTCCCTTCTTAAATATCGGGACAATTACCGAGGTGAACCAAGAGGCATTTAGTCCTCTCGCAAGAGCGGCATTAAAAAGCTGTACCAATAAAGGCCCCCAAATCTCACTATTTTCTTTGAACAGGTCTGCTGGGATCCCATCTAGTCCTGCGGCTTTTCCACCCTTTGTTGCTTTCAGACTCGTCATGACTTCTTACAGAGTTACGGACAGTTTCAAATCCTGGGCCCCATTTCCCCTGTTTTTAGGAAGCAATGATTGGTGTTTACCATGTGGGCAGCTGTAGAGTCCGGAGAAATGGTCAACCCAGTCATCCTCAGAAATCCCTATTTCAATGCGAGCTTTAGTCTTATCGTACAGAAAGGGGGCGTCTATCGCCTTCCAGAACGCAGATGGATCTTTAGTTGATCATGCTTCGCAAAGGGTATCCCAGGCCTCCCGTTTTATAGCATTTTTCCTATTTTTTAATGCTTTATTATATGTTTTTCTTGAATCCCTCACCAAAAGCGGGTCTCTAGGAATCCCATGTAGTGCCTTTTTAAGATTGGAGAGGGCCTTAGTGCATGAATTATCGAACCATCTCTTATTGCCCTTTACCCGATTTTTAGACTCAACCCATAAGCTATCCCTGATGGCAGACGCTATATGGTTAAAATGTTTAATAATAGGCTCACTGTCTGTCTGCTCATCCAGACAGGTCAGAAAACGTTCTAGGCATTTCATCACCAATTTCTTTGCAAATTTTTCTGGGGTCACCTTACTCCATTTGAGTGTGTAGCCATTTTGCCTACCGAGTATCACATCTGGAACCGTCTTACTAGGGGACCCTTCTCCATCTGACTCCTCAAATGGGTTTTCAATCTCTAGTGTCAGTGGGTCATGGTCGCTCAGTGGCAAATCAAGGGTCTTTAAACTTTTAATTTGACGGCCATACCTATTCATGGATATGATAAAATCGATGACAGTCAATGCTCCCCTGCCGATAAATGTCGGGACAAAGGGGGAAACTATCTGGGCAATTTCATTAGCATAACCCAAGTCATAAGTGAACAGTATTTCGTTTAAAAGGTCCCCATACACAGAGTGTTCAAAGTGGGTAAGGTTAATATCTTGTTCAAGCATGAGACCACAAATACCATGTTGACCCCTTTTACAAAGAACACAGTTAAAATCCCCCCCCCCAGATAATTGTTACTTCATTTTTATTGGTATCAATTTCATGTTTTAGGTCCTCCCTTAGCGTTTTTAAAGTAATGACAATATCGCTATTTGGGATGTTATTGTAAAAGTTAATGAAAATAAAACTAACCGCTTTCTTGACATCTTATCTTTACCCGCTGGTAAAAGCTACTTTTTGATAGTAACTGTACTCTCTCATACTTAAGCTGGTTAGAAATATGCATAATCAGGCCACCCTTTGCTCTCCCATGTCTTCCCCCCAGTGCCGGTGTTAGCAGAGTTTTATAGCCATTTATGTGAACTGGCTCTGTTAACCAGGTTTCTTGTAAGGCCAGGATGTCATACCTATTCACTACATTATCCCAGATAGGGTTTTTAATTTTCGTTTTTAATCCTGCCACGTTCCAAAAAATAAGGTTACACTATTCCTTTTTTTCAGTAATATTATTGAAACTCGAGGAGGAAATAGCCCCATCAAATAACTCAACCCTTGGGCCATTAACCATTTTAATCCTTTCAGACTGACATCCAGAAGTTACAGGTTCTCCCTGCAAGGTTGGTTTTACGTAACTATTATTCATTTTACATTCCCCTTCACTATTGCTAAAAGTCTCTGGAGTCATTGGGGATACACAATTTATGACTGACTCTCCTTCACACAGCATAAGATCTTCGATATTCGACGTATTTAACTCAGTATCCTGTTGTGCGAGGTGCATAATAATAGGGTCGTTATCCCTGGCAAGTCAGTCCACAAAATCAAGGCCTGAAAATAAGTCAAACCGATTATTTATTGGTATATTATAGCTACCTGGTACAGGGCCTGTACTGCCACCAAAGTGATTATTTTCTATTTGAGGTTTTACAGAACACAAGTATGGTGCTCTGGGGTAAAAATCACCTAATTCCCAAGTTACCATTGGGCCATCTCCTATTTGGGGTTGCCAGGTGCGAAGGTAAGGGATAACATGTTTGTCCCTGAAATTTACTATAATCAAGTCACCTGCTATATCTTTTGGCATGTGTCCTAACCATATAACCCTTCTGACATTCAAAATTTTCCCATCAATATTTGGTGGGAGAGGTCTATTTTTTCTTAACCAAAAGGCTACTTTATTTTTTTTAATTCCTGGTGTCCTTCAGATTTCCCATTTGTGAGCTCAGGAACCCCCGAGAGGACGGTCACAAAGGGTGCCGCCTCCGGAGGTAGATCTATGCGGCTGATATTTCTATTTGCCCTACCCTGAATGCCACATGTCCCTTCTAGGTTAATGTTTTTTTTTTAATCTGCCCTACCTCAAATGCAGCATTGCTGGCTGTTTTATGATTTTGGGATGATTTTAAGTCCTGAGTATGTAAGGGGATGATTCCAGGGCTGCCGATTGATTTAGGCAGCATTCCCTAGCCCAATACTTTTGGCCGCTGTAGTTTCAATTAGCTTCTTAGTTTGCTTATTTCCATTCATTTCCTTAATGAGTATGGCATTTGCCTTTGTGGTTTCCTCAATTATCCCCACCTTTTCCCCTATTCTCTTCAGCCTTTCTACTAACGGTAATATTAAAGATTTGACCAGATGTTCAATCTGGGCAAGTAGGTCTGGTGATGGAATAGGTACAGGCACTCGTGGTGATGGGCAAACCTTTTGTGTTATAAGGGGACTATTTGTTACCGTTGGGGGACTTGAATACAATTTGTGTTGTTTTGCTAATCTCCCCCTATGTTTGGGGCCTTTTCGTTTCCTTTTACCAAGTGGAACCTGAGCTTGAGTAGGAGATTGCGTATTATCTTTAGTTGATGAGCTGAGAACAGTACTTGAAGGACTTTCGTCCGAAATAAGTTGTACATTGGACTCAGCACTTGCATTTCCCGTGGGTAACTCACAACTTAGCACCCTAATGGGCCCACAATCTCGATTTACTGAGATACATGGGGTATTGTTATTCTCATTTCCATCCCCTAATACAGGTGGACTTTGCAAAGATTCGGTTAACACCAGGGAGGATCGTTTGTTAGATGTAATTTCCTCAGATAGGCGTTGTTCAGCTCTCACTATTTCGCGCTCAAGAGCAGTTGTTACCTTTGTTAAATAGTGATCTATTGTCCCCTTGAGCGAGCCCCCCTTGGAGATGATAGTTTTAGGGACCACTTTAGTAGTCATATTGCAAGTAGTGTTTATATATTTAGCCAAATAACAGGGACAGTCAGACTGGAAATTTGGGAACTCACCGATCCAGTGTATAGTCCCTTAGGCAAAGGTCACAAAATAGGCTATTGTGTCCGTATATAGTGGACTGGCTCTTTTTTTACAAAGTCCAGAGTCAAATAAGGTGGCCCAGCCCAGGCTCTGTAGGCCTCTGAGGGCCACAGAGGGCCCGCCCTTTGCCCGGGCTTAGCCCGGCGATGCGGAGGGAGTGCCGGAAATTTATTCGCCTCGGGCGCGGTGGTGAGCGTCAGTGGGCGGGACTGCCCCGCAAGGACTCCTGGGGCGTGTAGTCCCCCCGCTCTGCGGCCGCTCGTAGATGGAATAAGGGGCGGCGGGGGGACTGTCTGGTGGCAAAGAAGCGTGTCCCGGGTCGAAAGCATCACAGCTAAGTGGTCCCAGCACAAGCACAGGATGCCAAAGTAGATTTACAGCGTCTCCTGCTCCACTCCGGGAGCACCAGTAATTTATGCGCCTCGGGCGCGGTGGTGAGCGTCAGTGGGCGGGACTGCCCCGCAAGCACTCCTGGGGCGTGTAGTCCCCCCGCTCTGCGGCCGCTCGTAGAGGGAATAAGCGGCGGCGGGGGGGACTGTCTGGTGGCAAAAAAACGTGTCCCGGGTCGAAAGCAGCACAGCTAAGTGGTCCCAGCACAAGCACAGGATGCCAAAGTAGATTTACAGCGACTCCCGCTCCACTCCGGGAGCGCCGGTAATCTATGCGCCTTGGGCACGGTAGTGAGCGTCAGTGGGCGGGACTGCCCCGCAAGGACTCCTGGGGCGTGTAGTCCCCCCCGCTCTGCGGCTGCTGGTAGATGGAATAAGCGGCGGCGGGGGGGACTGTCTGGTGGCAAAGAAACGTGTCCCGGGTCGAAAGCAGCACAGTTAAGTGGTCCCAGCACAAGCACAGGATGCCAAAGTAGATTTCAGCGTCTTAACTCAACCGTAGCAGTATTTCCTAGCAGGTGTACATAGTACAGGTGCAGAGACACTTTTTAGTTATGTACATAATGGGGAAAATATGATTCTTATTTGCACAAATAAAGGGACTATTGGGTCTGAATTGCCGCAAACCGAATACAAATTTTAAATACACGAGGATTTAAAAAAATCAAAGTAATGAATGTAAAATAAAAAGTATTGGTGAAGGAAAATATATTGGTGCACCAGCCTGGTCAGTGAAACAGCATTCTTTTAAAGTAGATGTGCACATGTGAACATGCGAAATGATGCCAGTCACATTGTAGGATAGCTAATGGTTGCAATGGACTGACGCACTGCCCTTTGCTGATTTCTGTGATGGGTGAAAACAACATGAATGAGAGTCGAACAGACCAAATGATTAGAAGGTATTGTATTGTATTGTAATTGCATTTATATAGCGCTTACTACCCCTGACGAGGCGGAGAAGTGCTTTTTCGGCGATTACCACTTTACTCCGGGGCCCATAGAGGATTAGTGTTGAATAAGTATAGTGAAACATGCAAGTACATTTTAAGTGGTGGATAGGTTAGTCAGTTATTTGGATTTGGAATGATAGCAGAAGGATAGGGAAAAGGTTTGTATTTATATAGCGCTTGTTACCCCTGATGGGGTGTTTACGCACGCTATTCAGGAAGCCCATAAAAGATTAGTGGTGAATACAATATGGTGAAATATGAAGTCATTTCAGTGGTGGATATTACTCTGTTATTTGGAGTGAGAAGGATAGTGGAGGGATAAAAGGGGAAGAAAGGTTTTCATTCATATAGCACTTGTTACCCCTGATGGGTGTTGAAGCGCTTTTCTGGCGAGTAGCATGCCACTCCGGAACCCATAAAGGATTAGTGGTGAATTAGTATCGTTGAATATGGAATTTGAGTAGTTAACATGTTAGTCTATTAATTTTGATTGAAAAGTATAGGGGAGGAATAAAAGAGTGAAAGATTTAAAAATTAAAAAAAATGTTGCAGTAGGAGGAGGATTTTGGATGAGTAAAAAATAGTTTTGGAGGGGAGGAGTCAGAGGGAAGAGTTTAGAAAGGTTTGCTTTAGGGGATCGGTATAGTAAAAGAGGTTTCAGATGATGCAAGGAGGGGTAGAGAAGGAGAGAGTCTAGAAAGGGTTATTTTGGGGATCATAGTAGTGGTATGGGGTTTTGGATAAATGAGAGTGGATATAGAGGATATGTTGATAGATGTACAGGATGAGAGATAGCGTAGTGCATTGGAAAGAGTAGTAGAAAGAAGTTTGAGAGGAGTCAGACGGTTGGGCTAGAAGTGATATTGAGCAAAGTATAGGCTGAGAAATAGGGTAGTGGATTGGAAATGCTAAATTAGAAGAACGTGATAAATATATAGATCCATAAGTACCATAAGTTTGTGCTTGTGGATGGTGTGGGCTGGGTATTGCAAAATGGGAAAATGGTCAGCATTTCTGGATCTGGCTCTAGCCCTGGTCCATCTTGAACAGGCTCAAACAGGCAACTGCCCTTGTCCTCTCTGCCCTTAACAGGCTCAAACAGGCAACTGCCCTTGTCCTCTCTGCCCTTAGCCTCGACGCCTGGGCTGAGACACCCTGACCCTGGCCTTTTATAGCCCTAGTAATCAGGGGACCCCTTCAACCAATAAGAACCCTATCCCTAACTATCGAATCACAACACTAGCCCTAAAATGTAGAACAAATAGGACACCAGGACATTACAGCCAATCCTAGCCATAGTCCAAGCACCCAATCAGTTCAAACACCCTGATCTCTACGTCCAATAGAGGCCCTAGCCCTACCAGTAGTCCCAACCTAAGTCCAAGCAACCAATGGCACAGGAAGCCCTACTCCCTACTTCCAATAGAAAGCCTAACCCTACTCTCAGTCCCACAACTAGTCCAGTAACCAATCACACCAGAAGCCCTAATCGCTACTTCCAATTAAAGGTCTAACCCTAGCCCTAGTCCCACCCTACTCCCAACAACCAAAAAATTAGGAAGCCCTAGTCCCTACTTCCAATAGAAATCCTAACCCTAGCCCCAACCCTACATTGATTGAATCACAGACCCAGAAACCAATCAGAACCCTCAAATACCCAACCAATGAGGACACTAACCCTAATCCAATACAAACACCAGATACAACCACAAATCAGTGTACACATGTACCAACCACTAGCAGACCATATAAGGTCCCAGCAACCTCAGACAAGGTTTGCTGGTCAGGGAGTTGGAAACTGGTTCTCCTGTTCAGAATCTCCTAGGACACAGACAGGCTCAATCCACACTTTGGACTTCTGCAGGTAAAGGCCTCACTAACTTGAAATCTAACAATACTGTTTGAATAAAACTTTAATCCCTCTCCTGGCCAAAAAACGAAGTGCACAGGCCCTAGTAAACACAGTTTAAACAGCTCACAGAAGCACCCTCTGATGTAGAATATCACTGTTGCGGGGGGGGGGGTGGGGGATTAAGAACAAAGTGGTTCTGTTGGGTATTGAAAAATTGCTTTAAAGAAGGCTATATCAGCTCATTACACATTAAAATAAACCTCTCTGAAAACAACTGAAATTTAAGTCTTTATATGAGTAAAAACAATCACGATACACAGGAATTACTTCATTCCATGATGACACAAGTTTCAATAGATAGTAGACCTTTACGAAAACATGTGATAAACGTGACTGTTGGTGAACAAAGTGATCAGTGCATTGAATTCAGTGACACATATATACAAATTATACAAGGGGAATTTAGAAAGGCCAGAGTGTTGAGTTAATACTCCAAGGAGACAAGAGGTAGCTGTGCAAGTTCCTGGAGTTATCTTGACCAATATTGAGCGTCGACGTTTTGACCCTAAGGCGCCCCAATTGGTGGTCGCGGCGGGTCTTTATCAAGACAGGGGAAGGTCTGAAAAGGAAGGGAGAGGGTTTTCAGAGAGGTGTGGGATTGAACCGTCAAACATGACGTGTGTGAGCGAAGAATACTCACATTGGGAACAGATGGAACAGGTGGAATTATCACAACCTGGAGGACAGCCAATGGGTCAACCTGGAATAGACAAGATGAACTACTTTAGGGCGGCTGAAGTGCCAGGGTATTACGGGTCTTTATTGACAAACTTAGAGATGACCCGATGGAGATTTAAAAAAAGCTTGGGTCAGTGACTAATGTGACGTGTGGGTTTTAATGACTAAACAGTGAACTAAATCCCAGTCAAGAAACCACCCACTTCAAGGGGTGTGGGGCGTCGGTGAATTAGACCATGGAACTGATGCAGCGCAGCAACTAAAATTCTTTATAAATGATGTCACTATCTACCACCATACTTACCAATCAATACCAGGCCCATAAGAAACAATAGAGTAGCTGAATCATGAGGCGAATAGATCAAATATGTTTGTTTAAGACATTCACAATAAACAAGACCAGCTTGTCATTTTAAAAGTTTATTAAAACATATTCAAGAAAACTTAGGTTTTGGAACTTTATTAAGCAAGCATTAGAAAAAGTCATAAGAAAGTTTTATTCAGCATTTATAAAGAGAGCTTAATTCAAGAAAATATTATTCATTAGCAGAAATAAGTGAAAAGAGCACTTCCAAAATCCTAACTAACTCTCTGTCTCTACCCTCATCGCCTGAAAACAAAGTCTTTAAAAGTTTCCTTTCCTAACGTGTATTCGTCGGACAGCAGAACGTCCCTCTGGAATCAAGAAGCGTAAGCCAAAAAATCTGCAGCTAAAGCCTATTCTTATACCCTAAATTAAGCTGAGCTAACTATTTTTTTCACATTCCATTAGCTGAATTCTGGCTCTCCATTGGCTGAATCACCTCACGCCACAGTAAACTGTGACATCTTCCACCACGAGATCAAGCTTTTTACACAGAGCCATTGTTCATGCACAGAATCCTGGCGACAGTTCCTTAGTCTGCTACATTTTGTAGCAAAGATGTTCAAGCAATACAAAATCTGTCACGTCTCTTCCTTTCAACCTTGAGCCTGTCCTTTCTGAGCTTTCCGTGGCACATCCAAACCACTCCACAGAGTCGTCTTTAGCAGTTCCTTTTTCAAAGGTTTCACAATAAAAGTTTATAGGCTTGTCATCTTTTTTCAAAATAAACTTTCTCCTGTGGCTTAGCATCAGCAGGCCTCTTTTAGAAGGCGTCAATTTTCTGCGCCACTTTTTGCTTGCGTCACTGCGCCACTTTCAGCTTGCGTCACTTTTTCAGAAAACTATTATTTAAACAAACACAAAAGAATAATTATTTCAGGTAATGAAGTCATTCTGTTTCCAACCTACATAGCTAATGTTAACCCATTAATATAAGTCACCTAGCAGAAGCACACAGAAAAGCAGCACATTTAATATCTACCATTCTTCATGTAATCCAGCTTTATGTTTCTGAAAGAGTAAAAAGATGATTAAATGATACACAGACAGTCAAACACAACATAGGACAAACATGTAAGCACATATAAAAAGCACATGCCATGAATGATCAGCCGCATATTAATAGTGACAAAGACAATAGGACAGACATAACAAACAAGACAATATTAATCATGTGTTACAAAAACAGACTTGCAAATGCAACAAGAGCACATGTAATTAGTTTCCCGCGTGTATATGTGTGGTGCAAACTTAATCTAGGTTGTGTTAATTAGACAAATCATGCAACAGCTCATTAATTGATTAGTTCATGTTATGGGGAATTGAATCCACGAGTCAGAATAAAATATTTTCTGAAGCCCGCTTCATCAACTCCCTCATCTGGTGATTTTAAAATCACCAAACAACACCCAAACATTTTACTTAAATTTTATCTATTGAACATGTTTCAGGCTTACTCTGGATTAGTATTTTAAGCTCTAATTTCATCTATATTTCTGCAACTCTCATAATGAGTATTGAGTCTCTCATCCTACTAATTCTGTATCCTTTACCCTTTCTTTATTCAGCTAAGTTGGATCCTTTCCACCTTTGAATCCCCAACCCCCAATGAATTTAGGTAACTAAGTTTTAAATTGCATAACTACATTTTGAATTGCACCAACAAAACAAATATCAATCTGAGTAGTATAAAACAAAACAAAAAAAAAACAAAAAAAGTAGATTTTTGAAAATTTTTGAAAAATTAGTACATAGTATATACCCCCTCTTTTTTTTTTTTTTTTTAAATTCTAAAACATGTTTTCTTTGACCTTGCGTCTTACATAAAAGTGTTTCCAGCTAACACAATTTCTTCGACCTTGTGTCACCCTAACATAATTTCTTCAGCCTTATGCCAAAAATAAACCTCAACTTAAAGAAAACTAAACCTAGTCATTGTCATCATTTTCTTTCAAGACCACCTGACTGCTACTGCGCTCCTCAACTATTGGAGGGATAGTTATGTAGGCCCATTCTGGAGACTTGTATTTTACTTTTGGTCTCAATGGTCTTTTGCTCTTCTTGGTAATCATTTCAATCTTCTCTTCAGCTTGCTCTTTTTTGTCTGAATCACTCTTCTGACTTGACATTTCAAATTTGAACTTTAAATCTTTAGGCCAGACATCACCTTTTCTCAAGAGTTTCTTCTTAGGCTTACTTTCTTTACATTCAGCTTTCCAAGCCCTTTTTCTGAATTTTCTTATCTCAGACTCTTCACTCCCAACTGTAACATTTTCTGAGACTTTAAATCTGTACCTAGGAACTTCTTTACTCGGCAGCTTCACTCCATTAGGAACATCATCCTTACAGCTGGTACTTGGTAATTCTTCTTCTTCTTCAGGGATCACCTTCAACTTCCCAGTTTCAGGATTCTTGTTCCCGCACACAGAGCTACTCCTTTGCCTTTCAATCTCCTGGATTAGATTTTTGTCTTGCTCAGAATTTTCTGCTTCTGAATCTTCTCTGTCTACTTGAGATTCTTTTTCTAGCAGATTTTCTTCATTTTCTGAATCTAGAATCACAATCTCTAGATCTTCTTCATTCAATGTTTCATTCACATTGACCTCATCATCCAGATGTCGACCACCTTGTCGATCTTCAATATCTGGATTTTTGACATCATCATCCAGATGTCGACCACCTTGTCGATCTTCAAGATCTGGATTTTCCTGTTCTTGTTCTGAGTCTGAATCAGTTATAGTGTTTTCACTAACTTCATCAGTGTTATCAGGTGCAGGTACACAAAGGGTATTACTGATATGCATCCAACCAGTATCTGTGGTCACCTGACTTGCTTTCTGCCACCTGGGTACTAGACAGTTTCTCCTCTGATGAACCTTTGTTCTGACCAAGTTTCTTGGCAATAGATCATGAGCCTGCTCCTTTTCCATATCTGTTCCCAACTGATGGAATACAGAAACTGTATCATTCTTTCTTGTTGGAAAAGCTTCTAACCATTTTGAAAGTAAACAAATGATGACTAGGACATATCTCAGTTTGTTATGTTGGGGCATTTCAAAGAAATCTATTTGAATTTTTGCAAATGAACCACCCTCCCAGCCTATGGTTCCCAAATTCTCAATTGTCTTTTGATCTGGATTGTTTTTCTGGCATGTCAGACATGTTTCCCTGAACAGTTGAATCATTGGGTCTCTTCCTAAAGGACCTGGACCATGGTACATCCATACCATGTCAGCAATCATGCAATTGGACATAACAGGTCTGTCATCTTTGTAAAAGCAAATTTCATCTTCCTCTCTTGGTCTGCAATCACCTTTTAACCATGTGTTTTTCTCTTCCTCACTTGCCTCATCCTGTAAGTCTTTTAATTCCTGCCATGTCTCAACTACAGAAATTAGCATGAGAGAATTCATTGTGTGACTTTCGTCTTTTTCCCGATTGATTGCATAATTGTTTCTGGCACAATATTTTGCCATCTCATCCACGAAAGCATTTCCTTTAGTGATGTAATCATCACCTTTTTTATGAGCTGAACACTTCACTACTGCTATTTGTTCTGGTAACTGAATGCCATCAATCAATCTTTTAATCATTTTCGCATTTCTAATCGGTGTTCCTGCAGAAGTTAAATAACCTCTATTGAACCACAGTTGTCCATAATCATGAACAACACCATAACCATACTGACTATCAGTCACTATGGTTACTCTTTTGCCAACTGCATTTTCACAGGCTCGAATTAAACCAATTAATTCTGCAATTTGAGCGGAACGAATTCCATCCAAAGGTGAACCTTCAACAACATCTGAGACTGTTCACACTGAGTATGCTGCTCTCAGAATCCCTTCATCATTTCTCAAACAAGATCCATCAACAAAATATATTATGTCTGATTCAGGTAATGGAACATCTTTTATATCCTGTCTTGGTTTTGTGCAGTAATCTACAACATCCAGGCATTCATGATCAATGTCATCCTCATTACTTTCCTCAGTAATAACTCCATCAGGTAATAATGTGGAAGGGTTCAAGTTCACACACCTTACAATTGGCACATTGTCTGAACCCAAAATTGTTTTTTCATATTTTGTCAGTCTGCTGCTTGTTAAATGTTGAGTTCTACTTCTGGTAAGGAGAATCTCAACTGAATGAGGTACATATACCTTTACAGGAAATCCCATAATGATACCAAGAGGAGTACCGAAAGGGAATGCAAGAGTGAGGTTCTACCAACCAGAAGTACACAGCAAAATCTCGACCCGGAAACAAACCTACAGATGGTAACTCAAGCGACGGAAGGAAACACTGTTAGTGGGACCACCTTGATGGAATTGGAAGAGACAGACACTGAAATCAGAGAAAATTCAAACCAACATGAGGAAACTAATACAGGAGCTAGAGAAGAACTGAACCAACCGATGGTTATGATTCCTGCTGGGCTGGGAGAAGTCATCCACACCACCCCCGCAGAGCCCTCCAGAGACCTGATACCTGAGTCGTGCACAGTGTTGAATGAAACTCTTCCTTTGACAGATCCCATCATCAACCTATCCAACCATGAGCTATCACCTGCAGAAAGAAGTATTCTAAGCAAAGGGCTTTCGTTTGTCCCTATCAGAAGACCAGATGCATTCACAACCAAACTGGAATTGCAAAAATTCTTTTGCAAAATAAGGCTTAAATACTACTTTGGCAGAAATGAATATACTCCCAAAATGGCGGCAACACCATTTAAACCTCCATCATCATTCACCCCTGGATCCTACTGCATGAGTCAACGAATACTGGCATTTGAACAAATAGTAATGCAGGAGGTGATGATGAGTCTAGAGGAGCGACAATACATCAAATACAATATTTAGAGGGAGGAGAACCTGGCACTAAAGGAACTCAGCAATAACACCTCCATCATCGTGAAGGCAGCAGATAGAGGTGGGGCAGTGGTGTTACAAACACTGAAGACTATGTAGCTGAAATTAAAACGTCAACTTGATGTAAGAGAAAGTTATCAACCAACACCAAGAGACCCCACAACAAGTATCAAAACATTAATCGAGACTCTAGCTGAGGATGGTGTCAATAAGGGTTTCCTCAGTCCACCAGAAAGAGATTTCCTAATCAAAAAGGAACCTCGTATTCCAACAATCTATACCTTACCCAAGGTGCACAAGAGGCTAGAAAATCCGCCTGGAAGACCGATCATATCCGGTTGTGGGTCTGTGCTGGAACCTGTGAACCAATTCATTGACCACTTCCTTCAACCTTTGGTATCTGAAACCAAATCATATGTGAGGGACTCGATGCATATCATCCAATTGCTGGAAGGTCAACCATATGATGAAACCACACAGTTTATGGTGACACTTGACGTTGCCTCTTTGTATACATGAATACCCCAAGACAACGCAATCAATGTCATGCATACCATACTGGACAAACGCCCGGCGCCACACTGGATACCAACCAACTTCTTCATCAATCTTTTGGAGATCGCCATGAAACGCAACTACTTCGTCTTCCAACAGCAATTCTACCTACAATGCAAAGGAGTTGCGATGGGTGCGACTTATGCCCCGAGCCTGGCGAATCTGTATATGGACATTTATGAGGAACAACCCCTATACACGGAATAAAATCTGTACATCAATTCGATATCGATATGGAAAAGGTATATCGATGACGTGATCATGATCTGGTCAGGCACAGAAGCTGATTTGAAAGACTTCTTCCTATGGATAAACACCAGATGCAATGATATTCAGTTCACCATAAGCTATGACAGAAAAAGTATTGCCTTCCTGGATCTCCTGTTCAAGGTGGAAGACGGGCTTATTTATACAGAAAGCCCACAGAAAGAAATACCCTACTCAAATATGATTCCCACCATCCACGAGATCTACGTGACAATTTACCATTTGGTCAGTATTTGCGGATGAGGCGCAACTGCACCAAAAAAACAGACTTCTTTAAAGAAAGTGAGATATTTACCAAACGCCTACGTGACCGAGGTAATCCTCTTGGCCTACTCAAACGTACTAAAAAGAGAGCTTGGTACTGCCCAAGAGAGGATCTACTCACCCCAAAAGAAAGGAAGCCAGCCACTACCAACCTAGTTTGCGTTACAACCTTCCATTCTAGGAGCAACATCATGAAAAAAACAGTAAAGAAGTACTGGAATCTGGATGCATCAGAGCTTAAGATGGATGAAAGTCCGTTATTTGCATTCAAGAGAGGGCGCAATATAAAGGACAATGTGGTAAAAGCTTTACTGGAGCCTCCAAAGTCATTAACCCTAACAGACCATCTGGGCCTGCCACCCGTAACAGGACGTTTTAAATGCAATACGTGCAACGCATGCCCCCTATGCATTGATGGACCATCCTTTTATCACAACAACAAAACATACACACTGCCTTCACTGACAAATTGCAATACTTCCAATGTTATATACATCATTCTATGTCCATGGGACAAGCCTTATGTGGGCCAAACGACACAGAGGGCCAAGGCACGAATATTACAACATATGAGCAGAATCCGTTGCAAGGTCCAGGGGGCTCCCATGGTAGACCACTTTGTCAGTCAAAATCAGGAACCAGACAGTATGCGCTGGCGAATACTGGAAAAAATCAACGCGAATCCAAGAGGAGGATCCGTGACTTCTGCACTCAACATAAAAGAGTGCAAATGGATCCATACTTTGATCTCTGTAACCCATGGACTAAACGAGCACGAGGAGATTTCTAAACAAATGGGTTTACTATAATAACGTTAGCCTTAGTTTAGTCTTTGTTCCCTGAAAATGAAAATTAACCTTCACCTTTTCTCCTCTGAACTTTGCCTCTGAACTGGTTCACCATAGACCATGCGATCTGTATAAGTTCATTGCCTAGCGCTAATGTTGGATTGCGCTTTGTCACCACTTTTTCAGTTACCAATTTGTACATTGATTTCTTGGTTAAGTAATATGTATATTGTTTGACTTTCGCTACTTTGTACAAGTTTATTTGTCACATCAATTGTCCGTGTTTTATGTGGGAGACACATTGGTTTACCCCTGGCCGAGGTTTTCCCTTGTCACCCCCTGCGCGAATTATCCAACCTTCACCCTGCGTGTACAGACCAGTCTCTTTCTCACGCGACTCGCGTGATATTTGGCACGCGTCTCCACGTATCTTAGCAACGTGCTTTCCTGCCCCGTCACGGCGCCTCAGGCGTAACAGAGCCTATCGCGCCCGAGCTGCCTAGCAACTGACGCACAGAACGTCCTCTAGGCTTCTTTAATCACCCTGGCGGTACCATCGGCATTCTCCTTTGGCAGCGATCGCGATCGGACGTGCTGCTCGCTTTGATTCACTCGGGGTAAGCTAGGTCTCTGTTTATGTGCTCTGGGAGTCGCATTCTGTTCCTAGAACTGTCTAAATCATTTCCGCATATTTCGGGCTACGGATTAACTGGGCACTTGGCACCCGGCTTTCTTACTTATTCTCACTATGGACAACGAGCACACGCGGGACTCTTATGAGCCGCTCAGCGGGCGCGATGTAGTTGGCGCCTTTATTTAATTTAATTTTAGCGTGGTTTTAAATAACTACCTTTTAAATAACACCCCCCCCCGTATTAACCAACACGCTTGTTATATTAATTCATCGTTGCTCTCCCCACCCGTGTTTGGTTAATGCATAGATGCCGCTTAGTGGGCGTTTTTTTAACTGGCGCCTCTATCTATTATCACTGTGCGTTTACCAATATTAATCTAAATCTATACGCTTGTGATACTAACTTAACAGTGAGAGCACCTCCAATCACTTTGCTCCCTTCACCCGAGCCTGGCTAATTCACCGACGCCCCACACCCCTCGAAGTGGGTGGGGTCTTGACTGGGATTTAGTTCACTGTTTAGTCAATAAAACCCACACGTCACATTAGTCACTGACCCAAGCTTTTTTTAAATCTTTATCGGGTCATCTCTAAGTTTGTCAATAAAGACCCGTAATACCCTGGCACTTCAGCCGCCCTAAAGTAGTTCATCTTGTCTATTCCAGGTTGACCCATTGGCTGTCCTCCAGGTTGTGATAATTCCACCTGTTCCATCTGTTCCCAATGTGAGTATTCTTCGCTCACACACGTCATGTTTGACGGTTCAATCCCACACCTCTCTGAAAACCCTCTCCCTTCATTTTCAGACCTTCCCCTGTCTTGATAAAGGGCCGCTGCGACCACCAACTGGGGCGCCTTAGGGTCGAAACGTCGACGCTCAATATTGGTCAAGATAACTCCAGGAACTTGCACAGCTACCTCTTGTCTCCTTGGAGTATTAACTCAACACTCTGGCCTTTCTAAATTCCCCTTGTATAATTTGTATATATGTGTCACTGAATTCAATGCACTGATCACTTTGTTCACCAACAGTCACGTTTATCACATGTTTTCGTAAAGGTCTACCATCTATTGAAACTTGTGTCATCATGGAATGAAGTAATTCCTGTGTATCGTGATTGTTTTTACTCATATAAAGACTTAAATTTCAGTTGTTTTCAGAGAGGTTTATTTTAATGTGTAATGAGCTGATATAGCCTTCTTTAAAGCAATTTTTCGCTACCCAACAGAACCACTTTGTTCTTAACCACGCTTACCCAGGTTCTGAGGGACACAGCGTTACCCCATTTATGTAAAATGGGGGGGGGGAGGCAGGTAGGCTGGTTTCACTGGCTTGTGAACACAAAATGGTGGATTGGGGTGCACTGTTTTGAATTGAATTGAATTGAATTGAATTGAATGTGGGTTTGTAGAGCCCATAGTAACCCGTAAGCATCCCAGCGCTGAAAACCAAGACAGCGAAAACCAGAGGGGGAGAGACAGGGAGAATACGGGGGGGTCAAGGAAAAAGGTGGGTTTTCAGGAGTTTCCGAAATCGGAGATGGCAAGGTTCGCTCCTGAGTTTAAAAGGAAGGAAATTCCACAGTTTGGCTGTGGTGACCGAGAATCGCCGTCCTCCTGTGCGTGCCTTTTTTACTCTGGGCACAGCGACTAGGCGTTCGTGATCTGAGCGCAGAGGTCTGTTGGCTTTGTAAGGCACTACTAGGTTTTTTTAGGATGGGGGGCCCTTGTCCTGTAGTAGTTTGTGTGCCAGACAAAGGGATTTAAACTTTATCCTTTCTCGTATTGGGAGCCAGTGCAGCAGTTTAAGTGCAGGTTTGGCTGACGTTCTGGCTGGGGTGTCCGTGAGAAGCCGTGCTGCGGCGTTCTGGATCCGTTGGAGCTTGTTGAGGGTGGATTCCGGTGCTCCAAGGAAGATGGCGTTGCTATGATCCAGTCTGGACAGTATCAGTCCTTGGATGAGCAGCTTGCGGGAGGTCTGCGGGAGGAGGGGCAGGACTTTCCGAGCCGATCGGAGGAGGCCGAAGCAGGCTCCCGCTATTTTTTTGGCTTGGGTCTTAAAGGATAGGTCCTTTTCCATCCAGACCCCCAGACTTTAAATCAGCATCTTTGGAGATGGGGGCTCCCCCAGACAGGTGGGCCAAATGTTCGGAGGGAGGGTGGATCCTTTGAGCCCTAGTAGCATGATCTCGGTCTTAGACCCGTTTAGTTTTAGGGAGGATTCGCCCATCCAAGTGAATATTCTTGATAGGCAGGTGTGGAGAGTGCCCGCCCCTTGGTCAGATTGAGATAGGGAAACCACAAGTTGGGTGTCGTCGGCGTAGCTCATGATTTTGACTCCGAACGGGGCGACCACCTCCTCCAGTGGGGACATATACACACTGAATAATGTAGGGCTAAGGGAGGAGCCCTGTGGTACCCCGCACTGGAGGGGAATTGCTGCTGATCGGGTGTTACTCTCCCAGACCTGGAAGGTGCGATTGGTCAAGAATGACTTGAGCCAGGACAGGGCCGTTCCTACTACCCCAATGTCAGTCAGTCGCTGGATGAGGACCTGGTGGTTTACAGTGTCGAAGGCCGCACTGAGGACCAGGAGGATCACTGCCACTGATCCTCCTGAATCCAGAATGCATCTGGCCTCCTCCACTACTGCCAGGAGGGCGGTGTCCGTACCCTGTCCAGGGCGAAAACCAGTCTGCGAGTTCCGGAGCAGGCCGTTGATTTCCAGGAAGTGGGAGAGTTTTTTATTGACTAGCCTTTCCGTGACCTTGCTGATACCGGGGAGTAGGGATATTGGCCTGTAATTGGCCAGATCCGCTGGGTCTAGGAGTGGCTTTTTAAGAAGGGCTTTGACAATGGCTCTCTTCCATCCAGGAGGAACCACTCCCTGAAGCAGCGAGGAGTTAATAAGGTCGGTGACAGGTGCGGCGATGGTGGGTGCGATCATTTTTAGGATACATAAGGGTACCGGGTCGCTAGGGGAGCCACTTTTAATGATGGCCAAGGTTTAGAGTACTTCGGCCACTGTTACCGGACCAAAAGTGTCCAGGTGGATAGCTGACTTGGCTGATTGACAGTTAGGGTCTGTTCTGTGGTTGATTTGGGGCAGGGTAGTTAAAATATTTTGACATACAGGTCTTAGCTTAGAGCAAAGGAGAAATTTGGAGGGAAAACTGAATTGTCACCAGGAATGAGAGGGATAAACTACAAATCCCACAATTCAACACGTAAAATGGAAACAATCATGGGCAGGGAAAACCACAAGTTTAAAACATAAAACAGGTGATAAAATATGCAATCACAGGCAGGTTAAAACTACAATTTTAAACTGTAACAACCACAGGCAAAGACAGTAATCACAGGGATATCGATCAAGTTTGTGACAGAGTAATCCATCTGCTGAGCTCTAATCTGGCCCTAAGCCAGCCTACCTAGGCTCAAGCACTGCTAATCAGCATTTATGTCAGTGGCAACCATTTAACTCACTGAGACAGCCACCCAGTTATTGAAAACTAGTGTGCTTCTGCAGCAGGCCTTATCATAATTGCAAGTAAATGGTGTTACTATTGTTATTTGACAGTGTAGAGTTTTCTTTTGCCTTTTTTGTGGCCTTGTATAGCTGTAACTTCCATGGTATACACCCGTTACAACGCATCTTTTACTCCGCACTACCATTACAACGCGACTTTTACTCCGCATACCATTACAACGCATTGCGCTGGGGGGCGCTCTAGGATAGGGAATAAGTATAATTTACTATCCAACACCTTCCCTAGGGTCCACGGGGACTGGAGTTAGAATAGTAAATTATACTTACCACTATCCAGCACCCCAAAGCGCTATGCGTTGTAATGGGATGCGTTGTAAAAGTCGCGTTGTAACGGTATGCGGAGTAATAGTATGCGGAGTAACATGGTACATCCAACTTCCATGAGTAATAATAGAGCACTGCCTATGACAGTGGCTCATTGCAACTGTCAATTGCACACAAAGTCAGGAAATGTATACAGAGAAAAAACTTTAGAGGTGGTATTGCCTACCAGCACTTGGGATTCGCTCTGAATGCACAGGCATCCTTTGCACCACAGAAGGAAAATATTAAGAGAAAGTCCTCAGCCCTGATCTATGAATTCATACCCCTTTCCAACAAAAATATTCAGGCCCCACTCTCATCCCACTCTTAGCTGTGGTCAAATCCAAATTCTTACCTGCAATTTCATATGGTAGTGAATTGATGCTTGCGAGGGGATGCCAGACTCCTGGAGACCCTTCTGACAAGGATGCATAAACGTGTATTTCACCTGCCCAGATCAGCCTTCCCAGCACACGTAAGTTTCGAGTTTGCCCTGGCTAAACAAATCCTGGTCAGGAAAGGGGACTTTCTAAAACTATGCCATAAGATTTGGACCACCACAAATGACACTCTGGATTATTATGTCTCTGGGAAATTAAATATCCAGAAAGGAAAGGCAGCTATAAGAGATATTTGGATGAAACCATTGAAAATGTGGGTCTTGGAGAATTCTGGTCTCTGCAAACGAGCTAAGCTGTGTTAAAAAAAAGCAGTTAATAAATGTATTAAGAGTATATGCTGAATGGAGGACCAAAGGGACCTTGCAAAGCCGACCATTGGGACTTGGTGTCAAATTCATATGTAGATATGCTAGAGCAATTACACTTGGGGACCAGCTACTCCATACAAATTAAACGAAAATTCAAAGCTCTGCGATTGGGGTCTCTCCTGACCTTGAACTACACCACAAAGTCGCTAGAAGTAAGTAACCCTGTGAACAAAATATGTCGGCTATGCAAGGTAGTGGACACTATCCTGCACATATTTTGCACCTGCCCATGTATGTTGATTCATCGAAGGTCATTGCTGCGCAAAGAACTATTGGACTTGGGAGTCCGAAGCTGCAGGCAGGTGCTCATTGAGTCATTAAACCTGCTGAACTTTATGCTGAACATCGGAACAGTTCAATTCTTGGACATCTTCAAATAGATGGTTGTAGCTGCCACCTTACAGGCTCCCAGGGTGGGGGCTACAGAGTGATATTTAACAGCACTCATTATGAACTCCCCCCCTCATCTAAATATGTTACCATACTTGTTTTTTATCCCTACGGGATAGGCTGATAAAGGACTGCCTTTTTAACTGAGTCATGCTGTCCTCTACCCTGACCCCTTTAGGCTATTACCCATGGTTTTACTCCTAAGGGCCAGGCTGCTAGAGGACTGCTTTTTTAGCTGCGTCATTGCCGCCCTCTATCCTGTCCCTTCAGTCTGACATTTTGTCACTTTTAATGTGGCATGAGGATACACCTCCTTAGAAGGAATAGGCCATTAGGGAGTTGCCTCTCTAACTGGGCTATCGCCTCCCAAGTTTTATGTGGGTTTACGTAGCCGGAGCCGGCCCCCCAGGGCCGGTTCCTGCTACGTCCCAGGGTGCCCTTTCTCGGGGCACAGCTATTTACTATGGCTTGGCGGGAGCCTAACCGCACCTGCCAAGCCACAACAAACACTCACTTCTAACAAGCATGAGCATAAAAAATGCTCTTGTTTGCTAGAAGCAGAGCAAAATCGCTTTTACCGAGAGGGAGCTGCATGTTTAGCAGCTCCCTCTCTGTAAAAGCAATGCTGGCTCCCGCAGGAAGCAGGGAGCAGGGAGCTGGAAGGGAACACAGGGCCCTCATGCTCCCCAGCGGTCCCCAACAGATGTAAGTGGGTACCCTGGGTGGGACCAGGGCACTTACAATAGAAGTCAGGTGAGGTCCCAAGGGATAGGGTCCTTGGGGTCGAAATTGGGCTGGGAAGAGGGGCTGCATGGACCCCCTCCCCCATTCAAAACAGGCCGGGCCCCGGGGATGGGGTTCCTGGGGCCAAAAGTAGCCCAGAGAGGGAGGCCCTTTCAAGTACACTGTTATACCCTATGTATTACTTTTGTATGCAATCAGC
Source organism: Lissotriton vulgaris (assembly GCF_964263255.1). Lineage (NCBI taxonomy): Eukaryota > Metazoa > Chordata > Amphibia > Caudata > Salamandridae > Lissotriton > Lissotriton vulgaris. The sequence goes on along the minus strand of NC_141693.1, from coordinate 891,857,933 downwards.
CAAGGTCTTACTAGCTGCTCAGCCAGAATGAGAGATGGTATCGGAATGTTGGTGTGACTGAGATGAATGGAATGCCTGGGTGCCTGTGTGGATGAGTGGTGACAGTTGGAGATGGGCTGAGCAGCTAGGCAGGCTGCTCCTGGTGGGGCTGGTACATGGCTAGTACCGGACTAGAGTTGGCTGTACAGAGATTGTTACTACCCTGAACTGCAACCAGTAAAGAAGACTTGCAATATACAACATGGTTTCCAGTGTCTCTATGCGCAGGGTACAACATACACTCTGCAAACGCTCCCCCTGACACACTACTAGTAGGGGGATGAAGTCCCCTTCGTTCCAGAGGGTCGTTGGGGGCTGCATGGACCCCCTCCCCCATTCAAAACAGGCTGGGCCCCGGGGATGGGGTTCCTGGGGCCAAAAGCAGCCCAGAGAGGGAGGCCCTTTCAAGTACACTGTTATACCCTATGTATTACTTTTGTATGCAATCAGCCATGGTCTTACTAGCTGCTCAGCCAGAATGAGAGATGGTAACGGAATGTTGGTGTGACTGTGATGAATGGAATGCCTGGGTGCCTGTGTGGATGAGTGGTGACAGTTGGAGATGGGCTGAGCAGCTAGGTAGGCTGCTCCTGGTGGGGCTGGTACATGGCTAGTAGCGGACTAGAGTTGGCTCTACAGAGATTGTTACTACCCTGAACTGCAACCAGTAAAGAAGACTTGAAATATACAACATGGTTTCCAGTGTCTCTATGCGCAGGGTACAACATACACTCTGCAAACGCTCCCCCTGACACACTGCTAGTAGGGGGATGAAGTCCCCTTCGTTCCAGAGGGTCGTTGGGGGCCAGCAGGCCTTCCTCTTACTTCCAGTAAGTCCCACACAGTGGGATTGCTGAGAAGTCTTCGGAGACCATGTCCCCTTTCTCCACCACTCTGCAAACACTCCTCCTGGTGCAGTGATACTTGCGGGATGAAGTCCCCTTGGACGCAGAGGGTTCTTGGGGGCCTACAAGTTCTCTGTTTACCTCCAGTATGTCCCACACAGCAGGATTGATGAGAGGACTTCAGAGGTCAAGCCTCCTTTCTCCACCACTCTGCAAACGCACCTCCTGGTGCACTGCTGGTTGAGGGATGAAATCGCTTCGGATGCTGAGGGTGTTTGGGGGCCAGCAAGGGGAGAGGGGTTGGCCTAATGGCTAGGGCGGTCGCCCTCGAATCTGGGGAACTGGATTTGAGTCTTGGCAATGACGCTGAACATCCTGTGATTCTGGGCAAATCAGTTAATCTCCCCATGCCTAACAAACTGAATGTGTCCTCATGTAATGCAACAGGTGCTATGTAAAGTACTCTGATACCTGATTTGGGTCAAGTTTGCGCTACACAAAAATTCTAGAAAAAAAACCCGAAAAAAACCCCGAAGTCCTCCTGTTACCTCCAGTAAGTCCTACACAGCACGATTGCTGAGAAGACATCGGAGGCCAAGCTCCCTTTCTCCACCACTCTGCAAACGCACCTCCTGGTGCACTGCTGGTTGGGGGATGAAGTCCCCTTGGATGCTGAGGGTCCTTGAGGGCCAACAAGCCCTCCTGTTCCTCCAGTAAGTCCCACACTGTTGCTGAGAGGTCTTCGGAGCCCCCTACCCCTTTCACTACCACTTTGCAAACGTGCCACCTGGCGCACCACTGGTTGGGGGATGCAGTCCCCATGGATGCTGAGGGTCCTTGGGTGCCAAGAACTGCTCCTCTTACCTCCAGTAAATCTCACACAGAGGGATTGCTTTGAGCTGTTCAGAGGCCCCACCGGACTGGCCGTAGCGGGCACCGGGCATTTCCCCGGTGAGCCACCAGGGTGGGGGCCGGTTTTGGGACTCTAGGGGACCATTTTTGTTACCGGGGACCCGCAATATTGCCCCCCTGTGACAAAATCGGCCGAAAATGGCCCTAGGAAACAGCTCAGCCGCACCCCCCTTCCCCACAGGGGAGCCAGCCGAGCAGTTTGCCAGGGCCTGTTTCGGTTCGCAGTCCGGCCCTGGCCCCACCCCTTCCTCCACTACTCCTGGTGCATTACTGGTAAGAAGATGAAGTCACCTTGGATGCTGAGGGTCTTTGGGGGCCAATAACCCCTCCTGTTATCTTCAGTAAGTCCCACACAGTGTGAATGCTGTGAGCTAGTCAGAGGCCCCGCTCCCTTTCTCCACTACTCCGCAAATGCACCCCCTGATGCAATACAGGTTGGGGGATGCAGTCCTCTTGGTTGCTGAGCATTCTTGGGGTTCAAGAACCCCTCTTGTTACTTCCAGTAGTTCCCACACAGCAGGATTCCTGAAAACTGGTTGGAAGCTCTGCCTCCTTTCTCCACCACTCTGCTACCGCAACTTCCAGTTAAAAACCATAGAAATTCCCTTACAAAACCAAAGGTTACAGGGACATTATAGTTAGGATATAGTATTTGAAAACCTGTCTAAATTTACTGAAACAAACAAAGGTTACAGGGACGTTACAGTTAGGAAATAGAATTTTAAAAAACCTTAGAAATTCACTGAAAAACACAAAGTTACAGGGAACTTATTGTTAGGCTCAGATTTCACTTGTACAAAACCATAGCAATTCAGCAGTTACAGTTACCTGAGCTAACTATAACTTACGCCCCGGAAATGCACTGCCTATGACCACACATATCACATCACTTATGACATGGTCAGTAACATCCCTGATGACATCACTAATGACATCCCAAATGACATCACCCACAGAACCACTCACACACCCCCATACAACCTCTCATATGCCCACTCACACACCTGCACAACTACCTACATACCCATTTACAGGGCCACTTACTCCTCCATAGAGCCACTCACACACCCACTCACTCACTCACTCATACAGCCACTCACACAACCATTCACTCACCCATACAGCGACTCATACAATCACTCACCTGTGCAGCCAGTCATATAGCCACACACTCACACAGACAGCTACTCACACACCCACTTATTTACCTACACAGTCACTGACACACCCACTCACTCACCCATACAGCCTCTCAATTCAGGCACTCACTCCCCCATACAAGCACTCACACACTCACTCAAACACCCACACAACCACTTACATACCCATTCATACATTCACACAAGCACTCACACATCCACTCCCTCACCCATACAGCCGTTCCCACTGACACTCACTCTCCATTAAAGCCACTCACACACCAACTCACTTAACCAAACACACACTCAAGAAGCCACTCTCTCACCCATACAGCCAATTACACACCCAGTCACTCACCCATACAGCCATTCCGATACCCACTCACTCACCAATAGTCACTCCACACCCATTGGGCCACTCATACCCCCTCTCACTCACCGATTGAGCAATCACACACCCACTCACTCACCAATAAATCCACTTGCGTAGCAAATCATTCACCCACATACCTACTCACACACCCACTTATACACCCATACACACCCCCTTGTGTACAAGGATACATGCAGTCAAACAGCAACTTGCATAATATATGTTAGAAGTAGTATCACTACGTAGAAGTGCACCTTGCTTACTAATTTAACTTTTGCAGTAGATTAGTATATAAGTTTAACAATCATAAACTCTTAAAAATACTTATACTCACTAGATGTACTCAATGTAAAAAAAACAAGGGTTTTTGCACCTCCACCCCCCAGGGTTGGTTTGCGATCCCAGTCCGGCCCTGCCCCCAAAGGTGACCGAGTACCAGTCGGTTGACCCCTAATTCTCTAAATTATCCTGTTAGCTATGCCACTTGTGCATGTACTTCCCTCTTGCCCTCTATCTATTCATATGCACCATTTTGTATGCTTATTTTCGGTGACCAGAGCATACATTATTATGTGATATTTACTCTCCTTTCTTTACTGAGTGTCTTTTGGAGCAACAGAGACCATAACAGTGGCACAAGTGATAAAATATTGCTAAATTAAGGCCAGAAGAGTGGGGAAGGTGCTGCCTGTGTGTGCACCAATAAGGGGAGTGATCAGACAAGGCCCAGGAATATATATGGCAAAATGCACCAGGCAGAAAGGGTATTACTGAGTGAAATGATGAGCGAGGAAAGAATTGTAAGAGCAATCTGAGCATAAACCACACAATCTTTAAAGGCCCAGATTCCACCTACTGCTGCTTTTGAACAAGGGTTTTTGCACCAAGCCCCTCTCATGCTCCCAAACAGGGTCGGACTGGCTGTAATGGGCACTGGGCATTTCCCTGGTGGGCCAGAAGAGTGGGGGAGGGGCAGTGTTGTACTGGTGGGGGGCGTTTTGATGCTGGGGGCCAGTCCCGTCAGCACCCCCGCCCCCAACTCAACCCCCCAGGGCTGGTTCGCGATCCCTGTTCGGCCCTGCCCCCAAAGGTGACCGAGTACCCTAATTCTCTAAAGGATCCTGTTAGTTATGTCACTTGTGCATGTACTTCCCTCTTGCCCTCTATCTATTCATATGCATCATTTTGTATGCCTATTTTCGGTGACCAGAGCATACATTATTATGTGATATTTACTCTCCTTTCTTTACTGAGTGTCTTTTGGAGAACCAGAGACCATAACAGTGGCACGAGTAATAAAACATTGCTAAAATAAGGCCTCTTTGTCACTGCTCATTCTGTACAGATGGTGGGGACTGTTTAATTGTTTAATTTCACCACTACCAACTGAAAACCTGTTATACTTTGGAAGGTTGTAAATTCTTAATAGCGTCAGTGAGCACACACTATTTATAGCCGTGTAAAAACTCGCCAGCGATTAATTATTCTTAAGTAACAGAGATTATAAACACAGGGGATGTAAAAGACTTTTGCACCCATTTTTTTAACCACTGGAGGACTTTTTCATTACAGAAGGGAAGCAGATGTTTCTGCGCCCCCTTCGGTAATTCTTACTGTTCAGGCACAGTTTGGTGCCCTCACAATATCAGGGGGGTGTGCTTTCATTTGCATTGTCTCATGAAAATCGGAGTTAACCTTAGCAAAAAAGGCTCTGACTGCACACCACATAATAAGTGACACAGAGTTGAGTACCACTAGTAGCACATTTGGGAGGATGCACAGAGGTTCCGGGGACCCAGGAAGCATCTTGCCACAGGAGGGTGAAGTTGCACACTTTTTTAACTTTCACCTTCACAGCGCTTTGGTTGTGCTTGCAAAATCTCTTGCAATTAAAAAAATATTAAAAGAGCTCTCATTTTCTTGCTTCTCACTGGTCAGCAGCAGCTTCTCCCATCATTAGGTTTCACTTCCTCTCTTTCTTCGGCAATTCCCTGGAGCGTGGAGCGTGGACCAAGTACCGTTTCCGGCTGACAGCCAGTATCCTCCTACTGGCTGTCTGCTTTTGAGGTCCTTTTTTAAAAAATTCCTTCTCCGTTCTCCATTAGAGTGCATGTGCTTCTTCCTTTTCCTCCACAGAATTGCTGGGTTTTTTTGGGCTTGCACTCTCGCTCCCCTCCTCTGGCTCTCGTGTGCTGCTTTACCCTTCCCACTGCCCATTATTTGTGTACCTTATCACTGTTGGTACCCACATGCCCCTCGTGTTTTTTATGACCCCTCCGAATGTTCGTTCTTTTTTTGTGTGCAATTTTAGATTGCGCAAACTCGACCTGCTGTCTCACATGAGCACCAGTTGCATTACAGGTGGACACATTAATTTTCAGGAGAAATTTTGTGGTTTGCCCAGAATCACAGGATTTTGAGCCTCCTGCCCAAATTCGAATCCGGTTCCCCAACTTCAAATACAGCCAACCTGGCCGTTATGCCACATCCTCTTCTCACCCGTGTTTGTTAGAAAGACATCATATTAATGTAATACGGCTCCAAGTGCATCTCTAGACACAATGGTCGAGTTGCTGCATGCTTTACTTTTCGCATCATTACTTTTGTATTGCATTTTGTGAATGCCATTGCAGAAATGCAGCTCTGCTGTCCCTCGCAGACCTCCATCCATCAATGTATTGCCATTTGCAGCCAGTCGGCAGAAATTTCAAACGAAACCTTTCCTCATGAATACACACAAATTCTACCAAATGGCAGTTTTTTCACAGTGAAGGATCACTACAGCCGTCGTTCCATTGGAATATTCTCGAATCACCAACCAGTCGCTTTGCTAACACTGCAACTGTTTACACCACCTTGGGCCTGAGCCTGATGTTTTTTTAAAACACCCTAAAGCACATAAATGCCATTTTTGACACATTGTCCTCACTTCCTCTGTTCCTTAGAGAAACTAAAATGACTGGTTACTGGCTGCCCCTTTTTTACTGTATATTTTAATATATGTATTTCACTGCATGTTCACCTATATCTTAAAAACCTACCACACACTCACAAAATGCATTCACGTACTAGCTGGCTAGCTAATGTTTCTGGGATTGTCCTAGAAAGAAAATTAACAAACTGTGGCTTTAGACCATATGCCTGAATTTTGACTGATTATTGTTCACACCTAACCATATGTCAGCAAACTCAAGTAACACTATATGCATTAAGCATTATTGTGCTAATTACACTAATTCTCCTCTATTAGTCACTTCGCCCAATATATCAAAGTTATTGCACGTCCCACATAAATATTGATTTGTCTTGTTGCCTTATTGCGCAAGGCCACCACTGAATGACTTGGCTTTAATTTGCTCCTTTATCGCCTTCGCCAATGACTTTGAAACCCAAATGTGGATCCTTCCAATGACTACACGAGAAAATTCAGAAACAAGGGTTTACCGAAGGATTAGACCTTTTTCTGCTTCATCCTTTATGGATCATTTTGCCCATATCGACTCCCAATGGTGTAAGCCATTTAAATCCAGCCCTGGCAAACTAAAGAAGGACCGCTTGGCCATCGAGTTGTGATTGGGCTTGTGGCTTGGGGTGAAGCTGCTGAAACATCTTTGTGAGCTATTACAGGGCACTGCCTTCAGGATGTATTTAGTCGAGAGTAGAACAATGGACGCCTCAGCCCGATCAAGAGGCGTGGCTTTCTAGCAAAAACCCTCAGAGATAAAAATACAGGAACAGACCTCGTACAATTAGTTAACCCCTTGCGTGCTCGCGCGTTAACTTCCTCAGCTCCTCTTTGGGTGCCGATACATTCTGCTAAGTAACTGAGAACTGTCTTTGCCATAATGTAGTACAATTAAACAGAAACCCTTGGAATTGGTAAATCTTAACTAGTTAAATTTCTGTGAATCTTAAGTACCACCTGAAAGTAACTTTGTCTCCACAGAATTCCATTATCTCCGTTTCAGAATCATTTGTTTTCTGTTCTTTTTTTTGTGGTTGTTACTATAGAGAGCACAAGGCCGCTACTGTTGTGCCAAATATCCCAGCGTTGCTCATTTATGTCAGATAGTGGATTTGCCTCAAAGCCAGAAAGGAATAAACATTCTATTCTTGGTGTTGGCTGCTTCAAAAATAGTGCTAAAACATTATTTTATTTTAATATCTAGAGGTAAACATCTTGAGATATAATGAATTTCCATCTGTTAGTCTTATCCATATGAAGGTTCCATAAAGCTTGCAATAAATCCCAAAATTAGCATCAATGTCTAAATGTTAATTTTACATTGCAGTCAGGTCTGACCAATATTGTTGCAAGCTTCAGTCTAATCAATTTTTGCAGTTATAAAGCATATTAACCCTTTCTTTGCTGACAAAGATAGAGCCTAAATATTATCTCCGGTAGAATCATCTGCCCAAGAGTGTATTACATTCAAGAGCCATAGGTTATTACTATAGGTGCAATTGTTGAAAAATAATCCGATTAAAACTTCTCTAACTGTCCGACAGTACTTTGTAGGGCTGCATCTGACCTTTTTCTTAATATTGGGCAAGATGATGGATCAACATACAATAATCGACTATGTTAATAAGAACATTGTGGTGAATTAACTGTTAACCAAAATGCAGGGTTTAATTTGAGAAGCTCCATTTGCCCTGGACTCATGATGATGTTGCCCTATCACAAGGCAGCAGTAGGTCTACATTTCCATGGCTTCCTCCTTGTAGTCGAGTGAACCTTGAGCCGGTGCTCTCCGTAGATGTTCTTGACATGGATCTTCAAGATCATGCAATGTATGAGATAGTCCATATTGGCCCAAGATTTCACAGTGCCAATACCCCCAAGTCGACAAAAAAAGCTAGCATCCTTTTAACTACTTTACACATTGCAGTCCATTGTCTTTCATTTATCTCAGATTTTTTTTATTTGTGTGACTTTCAAGACTCTGGCATAGTCTTGTCAGTGTTTTGAGACGTTGCTGCTATATTGTTTGCCTATGTTAAGCATGGCTGTTGACATTTTTGTTTCAGCTTGGTGCCTCTCAAGGTCAAAGCACTTTATTAGAGGTTTATTCTAATGCTGCCTCTTCCGAGATGGTCCCTGCATATTTGATGCAAGTCATGTCATTCACGGGGAGGGTTTTCTTTTTATTTCTTTATGTTTGCTTTTACATAACATAGGTAACATACAACATTTCACGACAGAGCTGATTGGCCCCCTTGCTGTGGTACCGTTGCAGTGATGGAATTTAATAATGTGTTATGCACTTCTAAATACTGCCAACTATTGAGATTGGGGCGGGGCTGTAAATAATTCCAGTACTGGATTCATCAACCACTGCTCTGCCAGGGTTTCTTCTTAACAATTTAGGATATTTATATTACTTGCAAATATATGCCATACATCTCAAACAAGCACTCATACTACGAATTTGTACAGCTAAAATAGACAGTAAAATTATCAAAGAAAGGGATTTTTTGGTGGAGAATTGCTGTAGGTTGGCGGCTGGGATTCTTGAGCCGCCTAGCACAACTAAACCCAGGAATGCGCAGTTTCAATATTCACGCTATGGTAGTATACAAATAGATTCTGTTTAACCTTTTATTAAACTGGCGCTATCTCAAGAGTTTAGGCTATAGCATTACAGTAAGACTATATCACGTGCCCAATTTTTAAGAATTCCAGTAACTTTACGTTTTGTTTGCAGGTTGCCCTCATGGTTGCGAGCGAGTTCTGGGAGCAAGGTGACCTGGAGAGAACAGTGCTAGAACAGCAACCGATTGTAAGGATGTAGTGTGCTCAGCCAAAGATATATTCACATCAGATGATGTGTGATGTACTGGTTTGAAAAACAGATTTGGTGATGATGAATTAAGGGTCAAAGAATTATGTGGCACCAGAACATTAATCTTATCTTTTACCCATATGTTTCAAGTTCAATTGCCTGAGGGAAAGCATACATATTTGCACTTGCACGCACACACACACACACATACATACTTGGTCATATAGATAAGACCTATTACTTCTCTTCAACTCCTGTCCTTTACATGCGGAGCTATACCATTAATAACTTTATCTCCAAGTTCTTTTGAGCAAATAACTTTCAATTTAGCTAAAAAAAAAAGGCTCAGTGTTTTGGAAAAGCTATAAGCTGTAGAGTTTGTGAAGATCATGGTACTCAAACCATAATTTAGTTTTAATAGTGCACAATGTTGTTTTCCTAGCCAATGATGGACAGAAACAAAGCAGACGAGCTTCCCAAGCTTCAAGTTGGCTTCATTGATTTCGTCTGCACATTTGTCTACAAGGTAAGAAGGGAATGACATTTCTGTTTTTCTGAGGAGAGCCCAGCGGATGATCGAAGAATGATGCAGTATATGAGAGAGGTTTAGGGTCTGTGGTTCAGATGCTGTCAATAGGATTCTTCAAACCATGTGTCTTCTAAAATGTGTGAGGCATGGAGGCACTTCTTTCATCTCTCTTAATTTCTCAAAATTTTAAAGAAAAATCATAATAAATAATAAAATAAGAGTAGAGGACTAAAGTTTTCTTACAAGTACATGGCTAGTGCTGCTGACTGCTGGGATTTCAGAAAACCAAGATGTCCTCTTTATTTCAATTCCAAGCCAGGGCTCTTTCTTCCACTGCCCTGCACGTTTTGTCTCCTCATCTCATTTTTGCAGGCTCTTTTCCTTCCCTGCTTTCGTCCTTTGTTGCTGTTTTCCTATCTTCCTCTTTTGTCTTGTTCCTGCATGTCTCTCTTTTGCTCCGAGTCAAACTGTGATGATAAGAAATAAGATGCGGTCCCCAACAGTGACCTTTGGTGCCAGTCATCCACACCATCAACACATATTAAGCACTGCCCTATCTGAGTCCTGCTTCACAGAGGCCTCTTCTTTCTACCTTTCATTCGTTTTTTACCATCCCCACTCCTTTCTTCTGCTGTGTTTTCCTAGCCATCACGTTCGTTTTCCCTCTTCCATCCACTGTTCCCGTTCCCACACATGTCCGGATCCAGGGCCACCTAAGTCAGTAAAATTTCAGCTGCAATATGACACATCATCTCTCTGGTGTCTGAATTGAGATCCCTCATTGTAGTGACCACGCACCAATGGCAGTTGTGTAATGTGCCTTGTACACAAGCACTGATCACGTAGTTATTGTCATGCCAACATAATGGTCCGATTCACAAATATTTTCTGTAAGTGTGACTGTTGGACTTGGCCCTTTTTGCAGGGTCATTCCTGAACTTTTTGCCATCCTCCTGTATTTTGTCTGACCTGTTTCTGTTGGTTTCATGACTCTGGGCACTTTACCACTGCAGATCAGTGCTAAAGTTCATATGCTCTCCCTATGGTAAATTGATGTATGGATTAGTGACTCCATGATTGGCTGATTTGGTTTACTTGTCAGACCCTAGTACAGTGCACTGAGTGTGCCCAGGGCTTGTAAACCAAATGCTGCTAGTGGGATTGCAGCACTGGTTGTGCCACCCACAGAAGCAGCCTGTAAAAGTGTATCTAAGGCCTGCCATTGCAGAGCCTGTGTGCAGTCTGGTACTGCCATGTTGACTGGGCACGTGCACCCATTTCCCAGTCCCTAAAGCTTCCCTTTTCTTCATATCAGACACCCCTATGGTAGGCCCAAGGGCAGGGTGCATTGTAAGTATAAGGTAGGACATGCTCTGGCGTGTGTGGCATGTCCTAATAGTGAATTACAGCCATTTTCGTTTCTCACTATTGCAAGGCTACCTGTAGGCCAAAATGGGCAGTTAGATTATTCGATTTTATAATCCTAACTGACTCAGGGAACATGGTAGAAACTTGAGTTAAGTATGCCCGAACTCAGAATGATAGAATACATCTTTTAGTGAAGATGGTTTTAACATTCTGTGTTTGAAAATACCACTTTTAGACTTGTGAATTACCAGGAATTAGACTTAGTTATGGGAAAAGGGTTGTGCATTAGGACCAATGTTGTGCCATCGCCATGGGAAGCAATTGGGTTTGAAAAGGTTAAAAGTAGGACAGTTTCAGGAATATTGACCATGCAATCTTATGAATACCCTGTCTGTATGTATATATTTCCATCCTGTTGCTTGGCAAATTATATAGTTGTCTCAAACGCTCTTGTAAACCGGTTCTGTTTTGTCTATCATCTGCAAATCTGCTCAACAGATTTGTTTTCTGTGTTTACAGTCCTTGACTATTTATTTTTTAATGAAAGCCTGTCCAATAGAGAGTGTGTTCCTAATACTGTGGAGCAGTGTAAAACCAACCAGATACTTCATTGACATTCAGAACCAAGGCAAAATACATAATTTCGAATTTAAGAACTGTGATAATTGCCACAAGAAGGACTTCGTCAATAATAAAATCAGCCTTATTGGCAACCTAGAAGGAATGTTGGGAGCTGGCTAGTCAATCAAAATGCTCCATTTGAGGCCTACAGCTACTATAACAGACCCATAAGGGGAGTTTTTCTATCCCCCCAACGCCCTTTCTCCATGGTGCTGATGTCTCAGTGGGCTCCAGCCCTTCTCCATCAACAGTCTCTCTCTGCCTAAGGGCAGACTCTGGCAACTACAGGGCACGCACCAGGAGAAGGTGCCTCTCGCCTGAAGAATAGGTAAACAAGCATCTGCAATGCAATAGGTCTCGCATTTACGCCAGTTTGAGCTATTGTCATTGTAAATGACAAGGCCTTTTATTTCTGTTTTGGTTTTTAAAACATAAATAAAAGGTATTGTCATTTACACTGCCAATAGCATAAGCTCTCACAAATGCAAGATCTATTGCATTGCAATTGCTTGAAGGCATCGTTGAGTTACCCCCTTCTGTCTCCCATGGCCCCTGAAGAGATTCCCGTTTGCTTCGAGTTGAATAAGCAAGCAGGTGGTCACAACTCGCACAAGAGACCCTTGTGCCCTCCTGCAGCAAGAGAAACTCAAAGAAAATAGAGCTTGCAGACTAAAGAAGATATACCGTGTAACAACTGGAGTTAAAGGGCCCGTCCTCATAGGAGGTTACAAATGAAGACAAGGCGGTACTAAGGAGGGACTAACAAGCCTAATGACAAATCAGATGCCAGCATTAAATAAGGATAATGACACAAGCCAATGAAAAATATGGGCGGAGAGTGGGCGGGGCTTCAAGTACATACTCCAATATAGCATGGCTTGCAGAGCAGCGCACGTGCATGCGCTGCCCAGGCTCGACCTAAAAATGGCTCTAATCTCCCATGGCGCTTCTACTGATTCATCTAACAGGAGTTGCGATTTGAGACAGGACTGCTCGGCTTCCTTTTCTTGCATTGATGATAGGAGAGCGGACACCAAATCAACCACCAAAACGTGGAAACAAATTTCAATGTTTATTTTTTTCTTCTTCTCTGTGCAGCTTGGCTAACACTCCACTTCAACAAAGCAAGAGGAGGAGCCCAGGCCGTCATGTCTCAAATGCCAGGTGTTGTTAGGAGAAGCATGAAAAGTAGTGTGGCAGAATAGAGCCATTCTCCCCCTAGCCTTGAAGTGAGAGGTGGTGGTGGTAGGAGGGGGTGCTAATAGACACATTGCTCTTACCTGCAGCACAATAATGGCGGCTGATTACCCATCCTTTGTATGCACCCTCACCTGCTGCTCAGGCCTATAAGTGTAGGAAGGTTAATTAACAGTTGTTATACCCACTGGAGATGGCAGTAATGTTTATTTACAACATTGAAATGCTGAGAGCTCCACTGAATACAGTGAAGTAAGTGGCTTGGGTCAATAATGGCTGGGGTAGATCATCTGCTCCACCATACCAATGTTGTCTTTTCTTTCCACCCTTCATGGGTGGAATGTTCTAATAGCATTGTAGTCCTGCTGCCGCTGTCATTATAGATCCTTGTCTGTTGCTCCGGTCCATAACTCGAATTGAAGGGCGTTAACAACTGTAATAGTTCAGGGCTGCAGGCTATAAAGTTATGAAATGCTCTGAAAGAAAACTATCTGGTAGCTAACAAATGAATGTAGACCATAGTGCAATTTGCAACTATTTTAATACGTGGCTTGATAAAACAGAAGACAATGTTTGAGAAGTAGCAAACGTCAAGAATATGCCCAAAACGCTTGTACATCCTATGTAAAAAAAATGTATTGGCAACCAGACCTTACAGAGGCTTTCATCCACAAGTGTATCATCTCTACAGGAAAACTGATGCATTAGAAAGTAAACAGTGAGACTTGCTTTCTGATGTAAGTAAAGTCTTTTTTTAAAACTTTATTTACCATTTTAATGTGTTACAGCAATATAAACATGAACACTCACTGTCATTGTTGCATTTAACTGGAGTATGCAGTGATACCGACCAAATATATGGCAATGTAGCGAAAATCAGAGGAAAAGGAAGAAATAGAGTAATGCTTATAAATGCAGTCCCAGTTGAATGTCCGCGCCCCTGAGGGGAGAATGCTTGCTTCCCACAGCCCAGGCCCCTGCCCTCCTGCCAAAGAAAAGCAGTTCCCAACAAATGCATGAAATCAAGACTGTCAACCTTAGCAGAGTACATATAAAAATTTGGAAACAGGTTTTTGTGGTTCATAAGCCTCCCATCCCACTCCGGCAGGGACTATGACGCTTTCGAGTTGTGAGTCAGCAGTTTGACGTGTATTTACGGTATAGCCCTTGAATCGCCCCCAAATGTCTTTGGGGCGTGAGGAGCGCTGTAATGTAGTGGAATACACTTCGCTGTTGGTGCTGCAGTATGCTAGGCTATCTAGCCAGTTTTGTAGTGTGGTAACTGTTTTGCGGCCCCAGTGCAGTGGGATCTCCCTTTTGGGTAACAGCAAACTAATGGAGGCAAACCTCCGTGTTCCTTTAGGGAAGTTTACCACATAGCCCAGTAATGCAAACTCAAGTATGGGGACACAAGTCAATTCTGTCATATCCCCCAGTGTCTTGTGTACTGTTTCCCAATATGATTATATCTTGGGACAAGTCCATGTGAGATGGGCGAAATCCGCGTATGGGGAATTGCATTTGCAACATTTATGTGGTCTGGCCGGGTCAAGCCTGTGAGAAGTACATTCTGCACAGAAATTTAAAATGTAACAGTTTATGTTGGCTATTTAGAGAGACGTCTTTTGTCACAGTGCAACATTTGAGCCATTGATCGTCTGTGATGGGGTGCCCTAGGTCATCTTCCCAGGCTTTGCGAATCTTGTCATCTGTGACCGGGATAACGTCTGAGCACGCCCTGTAGTGCTTAGACACGAGATCAGTCCATTCTGATTCTCAATAATCATGGAGAGGAAGAGAATGAGTCTGGTTCGATAGGGAAAGTCAGCAGGGAGGCCCGCAGTGCTGAACGGATTTGCACCATTACAAAGTGGACCATGAACGTGACGTGACAGAAGCGTTCATCGTCCATAACAGAAAAGATGTGTCAATTAAGGAACAGGTCCCCCCTTTCAGTGATGTCAAATTTGATCAAGGTGCGTTGCACTAGCTTCTCCCCTATGATCAGCAGCCAGGGGGCATTGGGGATGGGTAACGCCGAGGAATATAGAATGTCAGTGCCTGTAATGTGCCTTCGTTTTTCCCAAGCCCAACTGGTGGTGGAAACCGTCTGTATGTCGATGGGGTCTCCGGGTACACCTTTGGGTAGCACTGAGGAGAGCCTCTCAGGTAATACGAAATCTGCTTAGGGACGGAGAAATGGGATCCTATCGCCTGGGTGGAACCAATCGTAGGCGTAGCTGCATTGGGCCACTAAATAGTATAATTTAAAATCGGGTATGTCGAAACCGCCTCTCTCATATGGCAATGTCAACACTTGCCAACGCACGCAGGGCTGTTTGCCACCCCCCCAGACCAGTAAGATGAGAGTGTAATGTTAGAAAGAACATGCTCGGGAGGGTTATGGGATGTTATTAAAGGGATATAAACATTTGGGGAGCACTATCATCTTGATGATGGCTACTCTACCAGCGATGGATAGCGGATATCGCAACCATCTCTCCACCTGTGCCTCAAGAGCAGAGATTGCTTGGCCATAATTAAGACGGAGAATATGTGCTGTGTCTAAGTGGATATGAATGCCAAAATATTTAACGGAATCAGTACACCACTCGAGGGGGAATTCAAATTCCCACTGCAGTGTGATTGAAGTTAAGGGGAAAATAACTGACTTGCGCCAGTTGATGCCCAGTCCTGAATGCCGTCCAAATCTGATTATTTCCCTGAGTGGTTCTAGATTAACTTGGGGTTCCCGTACATAAAGAATAGTGTCATCTACATATAGGGAGACCAGGAGAGAGCCAGTGTTGAATTGGAGGCCTCTCTGTAGATATTTTTCCTGAAAGTGTCGGATTAAGTGGTCCATGGCGAGAATGAATAATAGTGGAGACAGGGGGAAGCCATGCCGAGAACCACGGGATAGAGAGAAGGGTTGGGAGAGTGTACCGTTCAGTCGAAGTCTAGCTGTGGGGCGACTATACCCAAATAATATAAGTAGGAATAACTAGCCTTTCAGGACCATCCCAGTCATTCCAGGGGGCCCAATCCAGCTCAAGGTAAAGGAATATCTGTGAGATATGGGAGACTCAGGGGCCCCTCATCAGATTCTGCAGGTGGGCCGCATCATTTTGCGTTGCACCACCGGTAAAACAATGGGAAAAAATCTTGCTTTTAACCATAAGCATTAGAAAAAAGACGTTTTGGGCACACGTTACCTTTAAAATTTGTAGAACATTAGCAGTTCAAAGGCAGAAGAAGCCTATATTACTGACCGCAATGCTGTGTAAGGGACTCCAAAGCATTCAGTGCACGAACAGTGACTCATTAACATAGAGCAAAGCCTCAGTTGCACGTAACGTCAGCTTAGAAACTTTTTTTTTAGTTTGTCATATTTTATTAAATCCGTGTCAGGACATAAGGAATGAAGTGATGGCCTCTAATCAAGGGGACTACCTATAAGTCCATATGAGGGAAATTCCAAGTCAGTACCTCAGTCGAAAATGGCGATCACTCCCTTTCGACAGGACCAGACGCAGCTTAACTTTGTGGTCAAGTGGCAGCTGACCATTTGAGGTGGGCAATATCCAGAACCTACGTGACTATACTAGGCAGTGCAGTCTTCGTTAACCCGGCTGCCTTTTCTCTCCGATTAATATTTTATTAAATGTGTTACCCTAAATTTTTGATTTTTTACCAGGTAACAAGTTCTGCATACATAAAGGATGCATGCGTACACACACCTTTTTTCTTAAACACGAAAATGTATCTCTCTGTGGAGAAACACCTTCCATTACACCCCCTATCAATAAGGGCATGTTATCTCCCCTTTAACGATCTGAGAAGGCACTTTCCCCTACCTTTCAAATGAGTAAATTTGGATACTTTTACAGAGCGGATAACAGCTATCCTGTATCAGGAATACCCATAAGCATATGAGTTTGTGAGTGCTCACAGTAATTAGAAACCCATCTCCGCCACCCGAGAATGCCCATATTCCTTTTCCTAATCCTTAACTTGCAAAAGTGTTAGTTGCACCATCTTTGTACAGTTTACGCAAGCGCACACTGGAAGAATGTACCTTGCACTCACTCCTATCTATGGCTAATAGGGGCCACAACTGACATTCTGTTCACTCGTGAAGCTAAAAAAAAAAAAAAAAAACTCGAACATTGTCATGGTTCTTTCTATTTGATAGTCAAATACCAGAATGCCCATTTTATAATCTTCTCTTACCAAGGAATTTTCAAGATTTCACAAAGAAATTACGCCAATGCTTGATGGTCTTCAAAACAACAGAGTTCAATGGAAAGCGCAGGCTGATGAATATGACGAAAAGATGAAGATTATTGAAGAACAAAAGAAAAAACTCGAGGAAGCAGCTGGAGGCAAAAAAGGTGAGGGGCTTGGTGGGCGATTTGGAAATATCACTTTTTTCCCCTGTGTAAAACAATTTATCATATGTACTGTACTAAAAGTTGTTCAACGTAGAGATACAGTAGCTAATAGAGTTGAAAATGTTTGTATATTGTACATGTTTATATGAAGAAAGAACAAACATATCTTTATAATATTATAATATTAAATGGAGGAAGCACTATTGTGTAAGAAAATCCATAGTTCTACCAATATTAACTGCTGTTAGAAGCCCCGCCAAAATGATCAAAGCCAAAGGCCAGGGCTCATAGTGAGATTAAAGGGCAACTAACAACTTTTTACACTCAGAAGAATTAGAGCAACATATAGAATTGCTAATGGATAACTATTATTAACAAAGTTGTTATCCACCAAGGGGTTCCAAGTGAGCTGAAATAGCTAAGAATAAAGCCCTTGTTCTTTATAATATAACCTGAAATCTTGAGGCGACAATTGACCATTATTGATAGTCAACCATCCATAATTTAATATAGTCCATGTTAGTTAAACCTGAATTTTATATCTTGCGACAGGCGAGGGTGGTACAATATGGCAGGACACCAGGTACTGGGTTTCTCTTATATATTGGGGAGAATTAGTTGCGGGATTCAGCAGCTATGGCCTAAAGTGGGAGAACTTGTGGGAGTAGGTTCAGCAAATATATTTTCTGTGTAGATGCTTATGACTTCTCTCATCTGCTTCTTCTTATGGTTTACTGTTATGTTGAGAGGGCCGGGTCAGTGATATCAATGGGTCAGCAGGCGCACTGGCACTGTGGCCCAGATGCTTAAGGGGCCTTTGGACACTAATTAAGGCTGTATTTTACTACCTAAATTGGGGGCAGTCTGCCCACTCTTTGATTGCATTAGGGCCTGTGGCATCTTTACTCAGGCTCGGAGACAGTGTAGCTTTGAAAACAGGCTCTTCCTGCTTGTTAGAAGATTTCCATTTCAGGAGCCCAGTGATGCTTATCTTGAACACCTCCTCAACTTGGACTGATGTATCTGGTAGTAGCTTATGGGGCAGCTTTAAAGAATTGTAACTTATTGTATACAGAGACAAAGAACAGTAGAAACTTAGGTGGCAAGATTCATTCTGTGTTTCTAAACTCTATGATGACTTTGCACGGATCATTGACAAAATGGGTTGTCAAAGAGCCATATAATGTACTCCATATAGTTCTGAAGAACAAGACTCTTGCCTTCTGTACAAAATATTCTGATGGATATGATGCAAAGTCCTTATATGAACCTTTTCCAATGCGTCAGACTGATCTGGAAATGTTTCTTTGGTAATAGCTGGTCACTTGTGCCAGGTGGCACTGTTGAGTGTAGTTCATGGCAATGCAGTTCACTGGTGGGGATTTCGGAGAAACATGTAAGGCTCCTCCAACTTTTTCCACCCTCTAATCACCTTCACAAGGGGAGGCGGGAGGGTGAAAAAGGATATGCGGGAGCTGTAATATCCATCAGAAAAAATATTACCAAAGGTAAGTAATATGTACTTGCAATGAATGTTCCCTTCTCCAGATTCTTTATATGAATCACTCTCAAAGTGTTTCTGAGGAGGAGGGACAAAGGGCTCCTTATAGATTCAAATGAAAAAGCATTGAAACACTGGTCTCCCAAGCTACAACTACGCTCTATCATGCTCATCCGCACACTAGTGTTTGGTAAAAGAGCGCACAGAGGGCCACGCTGCTGCTTGGCAGATGGACAGATTTGGAAAAAGGCAAGAAAATGCAACGTTACTGATTTTTATCTCATTAAGTGAGTTTAAACTTTACTCGCTAATTTATAACATTTTTTATCCAAAAATTATTCAACCAGGAAATGGTTTGTCTCCTGACAAATTTATCTGCAAAGAGATATACAACACAACAGATTGTAATTCACTTTTCAACCAGCCAATCCGTAGATGCACTAATCTAGCTAGTGCAGCCTCCCCTCATCTTTGGAGCACTGAGGGGGAGGGTTAATGATGGCAGGAAATTCACCTGAACCAGGAGATCACCCAAAAATAGCTCTCAGCAGGAAAGAAGGCTGAACACTCAATATTACCTTATCCTTAGATAAGATCATGAACAGGGAAGAGACAACAATGACTTGTAGCTATCCCAGCCTTGTACCTCACATCATGTCAACCAGAAAGCTGCTTTCCAAGAAAGGCATTTCAGTGGGTAATCAATCAAGTAGTCACATGAAGGCCCCATGAGGAATGTCAGAACCAAACTTAGGCCCCACTGGAACATTTGGAAGTTTATCAGGGTAATTGTGTTTTGCAGCCCTTTATGGAATCTGACCACCAATGGAATTCTGAACAAGCCCCCCTGATCGGGACAGTGTATTTGTGCTGAAAAAACTGTTAGGCAACTCTGACTGTTCAATTGCTGAGACCTTTCCCTACTCGGGAGATTGCAAACCTCAAAATGTCCAGCACTCCGGACTCAAGGCGGTCCAAGGATTTGGATCTGCACCATAAAGTGAAAATCACCTATCTGAGAGAGCGGACAGCCCTATTAAAAGGATGCTTTCAGCCGAAAAGAACATCCATGACTACCAAGGGTAGACTGTAAGATGACAAACTAGCCTCTCAATCTCCAAATATGAAGGTTCGGCTTGAATGTTGACATTTGAAGCAGCAGCCCACTATGGAGGTTCTTAGCCCAAGAGAAGTAGGTTCGGATACAACTGTCATCTCGCCCAGTCGAGGGAAGCCAAGAGTACATGATGAGTCCCATATTTCTTGTAAGGGTGGTTAAGTATAATCAAGTCTGGATTTTGACTGTGGAGACACCCACTCATCCATTGAAAGAGGTCACAGGTGTATTATAATGCAGTAGTTTCTACATATCTTACTGCACAGGTTTGCAAACAGATCTGTTATCAGCAGCCCACAAGTCAGCAAGAGACAACCTACCTCCAGATAGAAGTCCTCTTTTGTGCTGCACTGATGATGGAATGCTCGTATTCCCGACTTCCTGTTGGATGAGCTACTGACAGAACAGTTCCTCTCTCTATGACCCAAAACCATTGTTTTCTCCTACAAAGCTTTGGAGACTTTTTCACATGGAACATCACAGTTGTGTTGCCTGTCAGCACTTGCACCTGTTCGCCTTTCAACTGAAGAAAACATTATTGTAGCTCTAGACGAATAGCTCTCAAAATCAGAAAGTTGGTGTGCAATGATGTTTCTTCAGGGTCAACACAGCATTCCTGCCCATATCCAAAGTGAGCTATCCAGAAATTGAGTGATTGATCCATGCCCACTGTCACCTGCGGCTATGTCCTGTCAAATGGCTCGCCTTTGAAAAGATTTGGAGGAGATTCTCACTGATGCAGATGTGGGGCCAAAGTTAGGGGATCAAAACATTGTCCTTTGGTGCCCATACCAGTGGCTCAATTTTCCGAGAACCCAATGTAGCGCTCATCTGCCTCTCCCCAAGGGAACATCCATGCACAAGCTGGACGTCCAAAACTGAACCATGAAGAGGAACATTTGTGAAGAAATCAGGAAGGATTTCTGCTGATTAAAGAAAAACCCAGGGATTTATAAAATAATGATTACAGTCTTGAGGGTCTAATGGACTAGACCAGTGGAGGAGATTATTCTCAGCCAGTCATCAAAGTACGTGCACTCGGGCATTCGTTTGCAGTGCAAGCGAGGCATCAAATCCCTCACTTTTGTGCATTCTCTAGGGGTCAGGTACAAGGAAAATGTGGTCCTGTGGACAGGAAAGGCTAATTCTACACTACAATTCTCAGAAACCGTCTGAAGTTCTCTGAGAATGGATCATGAAAGTACGTGTTCCTGCAAGGGCAGCAACATTATAAGTCAAGCAACCGGAGTGCTTTCAAAACATGAGAGACCATAGTCATTTTGAACTTCTCCTTTTTACAGAATTTGTTGACGAATTTATGGTTGAGTATGGAACACTATACACCTTTTTTCTTTGGAACCAGAAAATACCTGGAGTGGAAATTGTGCCCCCTTCAAGCATGGAGTCTCTCTGAATAATATCTTTTTTGAAGAGAGGGAAAATCTCCTTCATCAAGATGTTGATGTTGGAGAGACTAGTCAGATCCAAATATTTGTAAGGCCCACCTTGTCTCAACTCTAATTCTTGAGTAAAAGACAACACCCGTCCCCTGACCAGCTGACAGAAATCCAGAAAGGCAAAGTATTAGGGTAGTTTTCATGTGCTGGGGTTCAAGATGAGGTAGAGATTGAACGAAGTTGCTTTTCTCAGCTTGACCCCTCACTCCACCGGAGTGAATAAATTGCACAGCCTGTGGGTGCAGACATGGCCTGTGGTACTGGTGAATGAATCTCCCAAACTTTCAGCTTTGCTGGTATAATGTCTTTAATAGCAGAGACGGTCAGAAAGCCAGCCAAAAGGTATGACTGAAACATGCTAGCAAGCTGCCGGCCTTCATCTGAGCAAGGCCATCCATTATAGGGCTTGTCTAGCAGCTGGCAAGTGGCATCTTGGAGAAACCTGGTGAAGCGCATTCAAGCATCGTGCTGGGTGGCCAATGTTGTATCCCTGGCTCAGGTCACTGCAACCCCAGTTTGAAAACATTGTTTGATGTATCCATACCTCCATGGATTGAAGGTCAGAAAGTCTAGAATATGCACTGACAAACTGGAAACTGTGAGAGAAGCCATTTCCCAGAGAGCATGGGACTCAAGCCAAGAGGTATTTATCCTTAGTTGCTAAGGGCTGAACTATTGGAGGCAAGCACTTTTGGCCATAAACCATCCATCCATCCATTTTAATTCCATTAGGGAATGTGTTCTGCTTAAATTGTACAGATGAAGCTTGCACCTCAAGAGTCTTAGACATCATTTGACACACAAAAATGGCTGGTCTGAGAGAGCAGGAAGGTGCTCCCAAGAAAGAGCTTGAGAAACGCAGGGGCAGAGGAAGGCTTGTCCCATGCTTCACCAGCAACTGTTGAAAAAACAGGTTCATACATCCACCAGGTGAGATTCTAGTTTCAAATAAAATAAAAAGATGCATGAAGTGCGATTTATTATGCTTTTCATGTACCTTTTACACAACAGTATGCATTCCTCTGCTACACAATCACCCCATGGGTCTCACTCACCTCACCAAACATTTGGTCACCTTCCGCGGACTATTGAAAGGTGTTGTGATGCCATCCTCATGGCAGATTGTGTGCTCTACCAGTGATAATTAACAATAAAACATCTGCTTTCAGCATCTGTCACACAAGTTTCAAGCGTCAGGGGATGTGTTATGTCTTGAAAGCATTCAAAATGTATCTCCAAAAGAGCTTACATTTAGGGTTAAAGACCCCTGAAAGATCTGT
This sequence comes from Lissotriton vulgaris, assembly GCF_964263255.1. Classification (NCBI taxonomy): domain Eukaryota; kingdom Metazoa; phylum Chordata; class Amphibia; order Caudata; family Salamandridae; genus Lissotriton; species Lissotriton vulgaris. The sequence goes on along the minus strand of NC_141693.1, from coordinate 891,835,375 downwards.
TATCTTCAGATAAAGACAGTGGCGGAACACTTGTGGCACAGACTGGTTATTGGAAGTTAGAGGTGCACAGAAACTCTATCCCCATTACATTCTCTGACAACATGAGAAATCAGATGATACACTATTTAACCGCCAAAACAGAATTCCTGGTGTGAGGACAAATGTGAATTGAGGATGAGAGATAAGCTGGGGGAGTAGGGGCCTTGGTGCTGGGGATGGATGAAGGACACCTTGAGCAAAACAAGGAGTGGGCTCGGAAGGGTGGTGGGGACTTGCAAGCAGTTTTGTGAGAGGGGGGGAAGGTGAGGCATAGGGAGATTAAAGGATTGGAAGCAAATGAAGTGGACCGAAGCATCACTGCACAAGTAAACAGAACACTTAACGAGCCGCGGCAGGCCAACCAAAAATAGTGCTCTCAAAGTATAAACAAGAAGAAGCGTAAGAACACACGTAACAGGGACAGTCCTCAGGGGAGGATACAAAATTCCAAAAGGTGGGACTACTAAGTGTATTCACCAATGAAAAGCCAGCATTTCTAAAGGAAAGCAAGAGGAACCAATGAAAAAGATGGGACTTTTTTTTAAGCCCATATCATGCGCTGTATAGACGAGTCCTAATAAACAGAGGTAGTATCCCTGCTTCTTGTTTTATAAAATTTATCCCTTCCTTGACTTTCTGTGACTCTCGACTGCCATAAAATATTATGAAATGTGTCAGTGGATTACAAAAAAAGATCTGTCTGATTTGTGTACTGCTTGATGAATGACAAATGGAAGTAATTGCAAAATCTGTATAATGACGTTTTCAAACAGCATTGCATGTAGAAAGTCTTCCTTCAGTAGCTTCAGTGTTTTGATATTTTGACATGACCGGCTGGCCGAGGCATACCAAACCTCTGGGTGCTTGGTCACCTGGACAAAGGAAACATACTTGCTGAACCACTTTAGTGGAAAGTTGATGAAGGGTATTAAAATGAGGCAAAACGACACATTTCAGAGAAAAATTAGACACAATATTTAACGAGCAAAAGTGTAATAGTCCTTAGTCCAGCCTACAATAGACTGATTCTGTGACATGTTTTGATGCAGGTGGAAAGGGCCGAAAATAACCTAGTAACTTGGTGATCCACAGATTTCAATGTAAGTTCTACTTCTGATTTTAGTTTTTGAACTTTAGCTGAACTCCCATAGTAAGCTTTTTTTTCTAAGCTGTAAATATTACGGGTATCACTGGTAGAAATCCCTGTGGAGAAATTCTTGTGGAATTTTTCATTTAGCATCACAGTCCTACTTTCCCCACACAGACCCGTTTTTTTTGTTTGTTAATATAAATTAAATGTTGCATGCATTCTCATTTTTTTCAACATGTTTAGAAATACTTTCAAGCACACATATTTTTATACTTTTCAGTAGAACGGCCGAAAGTAAAACACATGTCAATTATATGCTGTGAGAAAAATATAGGAACTAGACTAACCAACCACGGATATGTCTTCACCCTCCAGTGTTTATTTTGACTATGGCTGGGCAGGGAACAGCGATGGCTTCTGGAACTTTCCAGTATAAGTGGTTCAGTGTGTGTTTGTATGCCATTTGACAAATATTGAGGCCAGCACCGGTGATATATGAACGCTTTGGGAATCTGTGGTATTATTCAGTTACCAGCGCAGACGGAAAGTGCTGACAAAACTATTTAGGGTTTCAGGGGGTCAAACGCAGCAGGCCTTTTCTAATGCATATACTGTTCAGGCTGCAGGGTTAGCGTTTATAAATCGGCAACAGAGGGTTCATTCATTAAAAGTAAAAAAAAATAAAAAAAAGTACCTCACGTGACTTACGTACATTAATATTGCGTTATGTTTTCTTTCCACAGAGGAAGAGGAGCCGGGCAAATCTAAAACCTGTGTAATTTTGTGAAAAACAGCACACCCCCAGTTTAACATCGCCCGTCCAACCGGTGAAAACCTCCGAAAGAATGTTCCCTGCCGATGAAGAAACACAGTCAAGGCTTTAGGAGGCCCTTGTGGCTTTCAGAAGAGAAAAGCACATGGTTTTGGAACACCGCCGAGTGCTCGCGTGCCACCTAAGAACACACATGGCGCATCCCGAGCAGGTCAAACTGACCACTCCAAAGACTGCAAAGCAAACCAAAATTACAGTGCACGTTAACGTATTTCTTAGCCGAGATATTCTTTTTATCGAATGTAAATACCACCTATACGTCTAAAACCCAAGTATAGCGCACAACGTTTTTTTTTTCAACTTTAGGTTCTACATAGAAGGGATGTCACTGTTCTAGCCTCTTGTCATTCTAACTTTGTGAAACAAATTCACATTTAAATGATTTACAAGCTATTTATGACCAGTTCTGACGCAGTTTACTTTCTCCTCATGGCTGCTCGCCAATTTCCGGCTTGAATTTAGGAAGACGATTTTTTTAATGCATGGGTGTCATCTCGTTAATGTCGCTGACAGAACTGGTCTGATATTAAGAATAAAAAAAACGATGGTTTTTTTTTGCTCAAATGAACATAAATATTCTGATTGTAATAAATAGAATAATTTCAAGCTTTTCAATATGTTTGTTCAACTTTGGAACCTCTATGTATGTGATTGTGGTTTTTGGAACAGCCTTAAAAGTTGCACACCAACACTGGAAAGGTCAAAGGAGGGTCGCTGTAAGACCTGCACAGGTGCAGTGGGAGGAAAGACCCTCACACAATTAGCATATTTTGTTGTAAAAACAACATCCGACCAATCCAAAAACACAGATGAGAACAGAAGCTTATGCAGGAGATTGTAGCCGAGCTGGGCTCAGTCCAGCCTTGATTGGCTTGAGGAGTGAACGCCTCATGATGCTGAAAGGTTCCTATTCGAATGGACGTCATATTGCCTTCAGTCACTGAGTTACAAATAGAGGCAGCTCCTCATATTTTAGAAGTACCTTTTGATATTACTATTTGAGGCAAACCCATATTTCAAAGTAGATCCTTGATGCATTAACTGACGAACAATTACAACAAAAGGGGCCCAAGAGCGCATACACTTCCAGCATACATGCTCCACGAAAATGCTAGTAAGCAGGTGGGTATGCAGTTCCTATAGAGATGAGAGAAGGGAGGAGATTGTGTGGTGTTCTACAGGCCAGGTATAGTGGAACCAGGAGGGTGGCGCCCATTATTTGCAGCCAATTAAGTACTACCCAATGGCGCCTATCAGTTCCAGGCAGCCTCACTAGTGCTCGACTTCCGTCCTGAACACTGGCACACACAGGTGAGAGATTACTGACACAATAGATCTTAAGCGGCTGCGTGCCCACAGCCTCCCTCCTGAGGCGCTGGAGATGGAGTAGGTCACCGTGCGAATGTCGCCAGGACAACATAAGTACCCTACCCTTTACTTAGACCACCGATTAACACAAGGGCTCTCCACATACCATCCTCCTGCCCCGTAGGACATTTACAACATATCTTCATTTTGCCACAGTACGCTAAAATACAGCATGCCTATCTAGAGGAGACATACATGTAACCCTAATTGAGTAAGTAAGTGAGCATTCCTCTGGATTCTCCACAATGTTTATGACCATTAACATGGATTATTTGTAATATGTATGTCACGTTTTCCCAACCATGTATGTTATACCACCACAATGAGGGTGCACACCGTTAAGCATGTTAGAAGTGCATGCTTTAATTGATTTTAAGATGCATTACTTTCCAGAATGTCATTCAACTCCTGTCTTTATTAGGTCTGTACCTTGTTCTTCCCTTGCACTAACAGGTCAGACTTCTTGGTCTCTAAAAGGTCAGCCTAATCAGGTTCTTATGGTGTGTTATCAAGGATACTCTACTGTTTAGATCACAAGCTCTACACTTATGGTTCCAAGCATTGTGTAGATTGAGATTACCCTTTTCTTTGGTCCTGAAGAATTGCCCCAGGTCATAAATTGACTACTCCTGGCAAGAAACATGTCGACCTCTTGATACTAAGAAAGCCACCAGAGATTATTGCCTCCATTTGTGGTACACATCATTTTAACCAGAAAGGCGGACTCCCTAAATAAAAAAAAAATCTAGTCTAGAGTTTTGTCTGATCTATGTTAATTCACTATCACTCACAATTCCAACACTCACCTCACTTTTCACTTATCTATACCTAGGGCCCTATCCTGGCACTTCGCATGTGGCTTTGGAAAAAGATCTCCTTCAAAGAGCCCCCTAGAGCAGTGGAGTTTTGGGGGTGGCGCCCCCCCCCCCGCTCTTCAATTGGCCGCTGCAGGTGGTCAGAAACAGACTGCAAGAATGCTTTTACTTATGTACAAAACAGAAATTGCGATTCGATCACATTACCGAATCTCAATTTGTGTTTACCATTCAGTATTTGGAAAAGTGTGTTTAGTGTGTCCCTTTCAAATACTGAAACTGAATAGGATGTAGAAAAGTTTTGCGGCCGAATAATGGTTACAAAACATACATACATACATATTTCCCCTGTTCGCAGTTGGGAAGGGTTACCAAGAGATTCCATCCTCTTTGAGATTGAAAAACAAATATTTTTTAATAGCAGGCAGTGGTCCCATGAACCACTGCCTACTCATAAAAAAATAAAATTTCAAAGTTTCATTTTTTCTTTTTAAACGCATCTTATTTTTTGCTACGGAACACGGGCTGCATTTAAAAAAAAAAAGATTGCTTCATTTTTTGACTGCAATTCTGAATGGGTCGCAAATTGCGACTCACTTCATTAATATTCATTAGGTAGGTCTATTTGCGACCCACTATGAATTGCTAATAAAACTCAAAAGAGTTTTGTACATTAGGAATAGCAATTTCCTAATTGCGATTTGCAGGGAATCGCAATAGGAAATCACAATTTTTAATTATTGTACATCTGCCCCTTAGTGTTTGCAACCTGAAATAAGGGGATTGTCACAATCCTCAGTCTGGAAACTCTCAGGGATTCCCTCGCTCCTAGAGAGAGAGGGGAATGTTAGAAATTCCCCATGCCCTTTGGTCATAGAACGTACCTTTAATTTTTCTTCTCAGGGAGCACAGTGACCCCACCATCCCTTTGGAAAATGCTAAAGTTACCCAAGTCTCCCTTGTTTATGGAATGACATGGACTCATATGTACTTGCTAGAGTCTCAGGCCAGTTGAGTGGTGGAACTCATTGGAATACCAGAGACCTATGGAGGATGGCAGAGGGCAATCACTAGGTCTAAGCTGAAGCAGCCATTCCCCATCTCCCTCCCCATGCCCCAGCCATCACAGTTAGAATCGGTCAGAGTATCACTATGATAGGCAACACAGTTCGGCAAGTGAGACAAAAAAGGTCAACATCGGGAAATGTCCCTATCCTGGAAGACCCTTTATACCTTGATAGCTTTGTAGTCATACTATAACAACACTCCTATGAATTATGGGGTCATTAAAAAAATTCCAAAATAAGGCCTCACACCCCCCTGGGTGTCATGCTTCATCATCGGCAATCCTTGCCAGCCAAATCATTCTCTATGGGCAGGCTAGCTCAACTGTGGGTTTGCTTGGAGCCAATATGGACCGGACGAGTATTGAGGTGGGATCCACAAAGGGAAAAAGCTAGAAATCTCAGGAACCTTTGCTCAGGTAGTCCTTGTTATTTACTTATGAGTGTGTGAGGCCATACCTTTCAATATTCTGAATTCACTACCATAATTTAACAGGAGTGTTGATATGTTTTGTTCCTATATTGACAACAAAAACTGTCAAGGTCTAAAGGGTCTCCTGGAATCAGAAACATTCCAGACGTTGACCTTTTATTGTCTTATTTGCATTGCTGTGTTGTGTATTATGAATGGGAGGATGCACATGTAGATGGCCCACTTGTTCTCTCGGTCCCCCTACCCTCATGAGAATAGGGTGTCATATTTTGTGTATCACTGATGGCCCTCCTCAATCCCAACATCCAAAACAGGCTAAAGTCTGCCAACTTCTGTATGAAGGCTTGAGAGAATCCCACAAATTCCCTCAACCTCAATTCAAACTGGACATCAGCATTAGGTTAGTCAAGTTGTAACTGCCAGGAACTTGGATAGCTTTAAATTCACCTTCTATGACCTCAGTCTTAGCTGCCACAGTATATCACCAAATAGGCTTACATAAGAAGCTGGTGCACTTCAGCCACATTGGGATTTTGAATGTTGGAAGAACATAGAACATGGCATACAGATTTCCTCTAATAGGATGAAGTCCCTCACTGAACACAAAAATACTTATGTTGTCTCTGTACTTATGCAACACTCCAAATCTGGAAATTGATTTGTGTTCCTAAATAAAAGAGTAAACGTTACTCTTAAACAGCTTTCACCTTAGTGAGCAGAGGATGTATGTCGTTAGAACGCGCGCGTTACCACGACCTACTATTACAACGCGGTCGTAACAACAAAAGTTGTTACCACGCATTGCGCTGGGGGGGCGCAAAATTAAATAATTTAATTTACTATTCCAACACCAGTCCCCGTGGATAGTAGGGAAGGTGTTGGGATAGTAAATTAAATCATTTCCTATCCTTGAGCGCCCCCCAGCGCATTGCGTGGTAACAACTTTCGTTGTTACGACCGCGTTGTAATGGTAGGTCGTGGTAACGCGCGCGTTGTAAGCGTTGCATACCGTGAGCAGAGCATAATCAGTACGGAAAATCCACACCGGCTACACCTCATTAAAATGGCTAGATCAGACCTGCAGTCACATTTACCGAATTTGATGTCTGAGGGGCATAGGATGCTGTGATAGACAAAATGGATGATGCATATTTTTAGACAAAATTCAGCCTATCTCAATATTATGTGAAGTCCTTTAGTCTTTAATGTGCCCCTGCCACCCTCTAGCTTAATATGTCTCAGAGGGAACATAGCAAAATCTCTGTAATAGTCTACAATGACTTTATACTTATCTGCTCTGTCGCCAAGGAGGAATAAGTAGGGTATGGGAAAGCAGTACTGACAAAATGAGGGGAGCATATGCTAGGTACAACGGAAAGATTCCCATTTCATGTATCTGTGGTAGATTTTCTTGGATTTTCATCCCGCTGAGGGGTTGCAGATGAATCCAGAAAAGGTAAGTGCACTTGCAGACTGTTCCGTCACCAGCACGGTTACATGACAGACACTCGTTTTGGAGATTCATCAATGTTTACCGCTCATTAATCCAGATTTATCCTCAATTTGTCTTCTCATAACTGCCTGACTCAAATAAGAAACCACATTTTCTAGCATTCCTTCCACAGGGTAAGCTCTTACCTTTCTGAAAAGGACATTTACCTTAGCACTAATCTTACCCATTCCTGTGCTTTAGAGTCCTGTTTTGTGGAACCTGCTAGCTCATATTTATCATTCAGTGCCTTCTCACATCAAAGGCAAAAAAATACAGCAGAACTAACATCCTCCGCCACTCTTTTTCCAGGAAACCAATTCGGCTGAAAGGAACTGCACAGTTTTCACTAGAAATCATTAGCTTTAAGAGGTGTTCAGGTTGAAGGGAGACACTGGTTTTTAGCTTTTTTCTAATCATCAAAAAAACATTTTTCTCAAATTTGTTCAATGCTGCGGTGGTGGTTATTTTATGGAGATTTTGTTCACCTCTCAAGCAGGCAGAACAGCTAGTTTAATGCCTTAGCCAGAAACAGACAATTTGATGTTACTCTACCCATGAAATCAGACTATGTCAAACCACTTCACTATTTTTGATATCACTAACTCCTGTATTTAGAGATTTGAAAGAACTATTGCCAGATGTACTTATCACAGGTTGCCCACGTTCCCCCTCGACACAACCATCCCTACTATGGGAAGAGTAGAGCGACTCTCTGCTCTGTTCATCTGTCTTACTACAACTACAGACCTCTCTAACCAACCACACCAGTCCACTTGTTATTGCTCAAAACAGTTACAATTATCCCACAGCAGTAGTTGCTGCACACTGTACAAACACCAAGTAGCAAAACCTAAATCGATCTTCTCGGTGGCTCCACTGACGAGTCAGTAGGACTTTTGAACCTCCTTCTGTGCTTTTTCTCCCTATGGAAAGAGTGAGAGGGCACCTATATTTTTATGCATCCACTGATGGCACTTGGAAGATCATCTCCTGTAAAGGATCTAGGTTTTAATAAGGTTTTTGACTTCCCTTTAAAAGATGTGATAGTCAGCTTGGCCTCGCACTCCCCAGTCGGTTTCGGGTGCATCAGTGCGGAAATCTGCAAACAGTATTTTTGTGACTAGTAAAGAATTCAAAGTTTTAACATATGTACTAACATGTCTGTTCTTAAAATTCTGAATCGTAGTTAGTTGCAATCCAACTTACGTCATTAATATTAATGTGGTAGGTCACAAATTGCCACTTGCTACAGTTGGAGGCCATCTGTCAGCAGACCACCATGCCTGTGATTGCTTTTGAGCAAGTATGTGCCCTCAGAGGAAACAGTGCTGCTTTAAAACAACATGTTTTTCTACATTTTGCTTTAAAAAAAACGCTTGGACCACTGCTTACTCTGTAACAAACGTTTTTTGTACATTCACAAAGAGGTAGGGGTCCCTTAGGCAAAATAATTTTTATTTTAAAAAAAAGCATTTTATTAGGTGTTAGACAATATTACAGTTAACAGTAAAGCAAGGCGTAGCTAAACAGTTCCACATTGAAAATGACACAAATCACAAATGCATAGTCACTAACACAGCCATTTAGTCAACACCCCGAAACGGGCAGGCGGCGTGAACCTATATACTTCCCAATATTATGCAGCAGTCTAGGCCTATATAGCTCTTGTCCCAATTCGAAAGGGAGCATGCCCCCTATAGCACTTCCCTCTGCACAGCACTCCACGCTAACCACGGCCACTCCCATCCTAACAATCATTCCAATGACACAGGCTACCCAACTCACCTCCCCCCAGCCTCCCCGCACCAACATCCGCAACCCCTCACCCAGTAGCCGCACTCCCTCACACAACTTCTTAGCCTATCCCCTCCGGTTCAGCGCCACTCACTTCTCCCATGTCTCCAGCAGTCCATGCCTCCGCCCTACTCTCGCTTTGCGCACTTTGTGTGTATGTAGCGTAAAGTCCCCAAAAATTCTTAGGTCTGCTTCTAGGAGGAAGCAGTTCACTATAGAGTTCCGACTGCGTAGAGCAGTATAGCATATCTCTAGACCACTGATGTAGCGTCGGGACCGCCCCCCTCAGCCAGCACATGGCGACTCTCCTCTTGGCCATAAGGAGCCCCATGTCCACTAATCTACGAATCGCCTTCAGTAGCGTTTTAGTGTATCCCAAAAGGGCCATAAGTGGGCCCAGATTCAATGGACCCTCAACTATTCTACCAAGTTCTTCAAATATTGTTTTCCAAAATGCAAGCACCCCCGGGCACGACCATGCTAAATGCATGAAGTCCGCCACTGCCACCCTACATCTCTCACACTCTGCGCTCTCTCGCAAACCGTATCGACATAGCCTTTCCGGGGTATAATACACCCTATTGAGATATTTAAAATTCACAAGCCTGTGTCTACCATGCAGGGATATTTTTCTAGTACTGAGGCAACAATAAAACCACACTGTGTCATCCAGTTGGACATCTAAGGCGCGCTGTCATGCCAGCCTAGCCGCCGTATATTTGTGGGCCCTGTGCGACATAGCAATCTTATAAAGAGCGGTGACCATCTTACAAGGAGATTCAGCCTTAATAACATGTGTTAATTCGCGCACCTCAGGAGGCTCAGTCATGTCTTCCCCTAGCAAGGCCCGCAGAGCCGTTCTTACTCTGTGGAAGTGAAACCTGTTCATTGGCTTGTCGCTCTCCGGTACCCCTAGCAGCTGCTCCACTGTGCACACCGTTCCCTCGTGAAACAAGTCTCCTGCCACGTCTATTTTCATAGACCGTAATGCTAGTACCACTCCCTTCTCTGTGCATGGACCTAACCATCTGATCCATTCAATCGGCATGACCGGCGAATATAGTATAGCACCTGCTTGGTTGTGCAACAGCCAGTGCCAGGCATGTCTCATCGTATTTAATGAATCCATTATGCCAGTCCTGCGATCTACCCGTTCCATGATAACCGCAGGCAGGTCCACTGGGGCAGCAAACAGGCACTCCATCCGAAGGTAGGGGACCCCCTCTCCTCCATGGATCCAAGCATGCAAGTGCGCTCCCTGCGATACCCTGTAATATAATTCAAAATCTGGTGCACCCATACCTCCTAGATGGTATGGTAGCGTAAGCACCCCCCACTGTACCCGGGTTTGTTTACCTGCCCAGGCCAACTTGAGCATCAACTGTCTCAATCTATGGAAGAAGGAGCACAGCAGAACTAGGGCAATATTAGTGAAAAGAAAGAGGAGTCGGGACAATACAACAATCTTCATAAGCGATATACGCCCCATCAGCGACAGCGGGAGTCGGATCCACAGGTCAACATCATCCTCTAGTTTAGAGATGGCCATACCATAATTTTCCCGAAACACGATCTCCATCTCCGTATGCAGACGAATGCCCAGATACCTCACTGAGTCGCCCGTCCAACGGAGGGGGTAGTCCATCGCAAACTCTACTGTATCAGGCGTGAGCGGAAAGACCAAAGACTTCTCCCAATTAACTTTAGGACCAGACAAAGCACAAAATCGCACAACTTCCTGTATAACGGCCGTCAAGTTCTCTTCAGGTTCCCTAACATAGAGAAGGGTGTCATCAGCATATGTAGACACTACAGTCCTATAAGTGGGGAACCCGATGCCTTCATTCCCATGATATTCCCGTAGAGCACAGGCCAGTGGTTGCGACACTAGGGCGTATGGCAACGGGGAGAGGGGGCAACCCTGTTTGGTGCCCCTAGTGATATTAAACGGGGCAGTGACCAAATCGCCAATACGCCCTTGAGCTGTCGGTTCATGATACAGAATACCCAGCATGTGAAGGAAGGCCCCCCCAAGTCCCATTCTCGTCAACACTTGGCGTAAGAACGCCCACTCCACCGAATCAAAAGCCTTTTCCATATCTAGGAATACAGCCACCGCTTTATTCTCTTGACGAACATGTTGCATAGTACCGAATACAGTCCGTATATTATATGTTAAGTTTCTAGATGGCACAAAGCCGGCTTGTTCAGGCGCCACCAGGATGTGTGACATCAATGCCAGTCTAGTGGCCAAGATTTTCACAAACATCTTTGCGTTAACGTTAAGAAGGGACAACGGGCGGTACGAACAGCAGTCATTCGGTGTCTTGCCTGGCTTTGGAATAGCGATTAGAATCGCTTCCCTCATTGACGGGAGCATTGTGTCTGTGTCTAGCATGTCGTCGAACAGAGCTGCAAGGTGCGGAAGTAACTGTTCCGAGAATGCCTTGTAAAAGGCGACTGTCAGGACGTCCGACCCGGGGCACTCCCTGCTCTCATACTGCTCAGCGCCTCTATCATTTCATCCTTCTCTATCGGTTGCTTCAGCAACTCCCTATGGGCATCCGGAAGAAACTGCAGTTGTATATACTCCAAATACTCCCTAATTTGGTCATCCATCCCTACTGATCTGGTTGTATAAAGATCTGCATAGTACTGCCTAAAGCGCTCTGCTACATCTCCCTCTTCTGTCAGGAGATCGCCGTTGTCCGCCTTGATCTCTGTCACTTGCGTCTTACCACGCCTAGCCTTCATCAGCCGAGCAAGGACTGATCCCGGCCTCTCTCCCTCCCAGTACACTCGCACCGTGGCATACTTGCCTAGATGTTTCACTTCACGATCCGCCTCTTCCTGATACTCCTCCAGAAGCGCCTTTATTTCGTCTCCTACCCTCTCCCCTCCCCCATCTACCCTGTCCTTCTCCAGAGTCCACAGCTTCCTCTCAATCTCCGCCAGCCTCCCCCTGATCGCCCGCAGTATGCCCGAATGCTTGGATATAGCTATGCCCCTAATGTAAACTTTAAAAGTTTCCCAAATCGTCAGGAAACTATCCACTGAGCTAACATTGGTAACAAAGAAGGTGTTGATGGCCTTGGCCATCTCTTCTCAGAATAATGGGTCTAGCACAGAGTATGGGGGAATCGCCACGCAAACGGCGGAATACTCGTCTTGGGAGGCTTCAGTACTAAAAGCAAAGGTGAGTGGTCCGAGAGAGTACATGGCAACACTATACATTGCCGCACCTGGCTGATCAGTGAGGTAGATGCAAACCAATAGTCAATTCGCGTGTGTATGTTATGGAATGCTGAGTAGTGCGTATAGCCCCCTCTCTCCTCGTTGCACAAGCGTCAGACATCACACATATCCAGACTCACCAGCATTTCCTCTATTTTCCTTGCAGTGGCCGCATGCTGTCTGGGCGGTCCCGCCGAGCAGTCCAGGTCTGGGTTTCTGATCACATTTAGGTCCCCCCCCCACAATATCCGAGCATCACCATACTGAGATATAATTCTGGCCAGGTCACCAAAAAACTCAGGACAATCATAATTAGCCCCATAAACATTTACCAGCAAAAAATGCACACCCCGCCCACTACATTTAGATATAACATATCTTCCTTCCAAGTCCTCTCGGAGCGATGTCAGGGCAATAGATGACCTGGGGTTCGCCCAGCTCAACACCCCCCTTGCATGAGTGGTAAACCCTGCTGCATTTATGTTGCCCTCTAGCGCCCTTAACTTAAGCATAGGACTGGTGTTGAGAAGGTGAGTCTCCTGTAGAATAGCCAGGTCCACTTTATGTCTGTATAGATAGTTCAGGACCTTACGCATTTTACGATGATCATTCAACCCACTGACATTCCAGGAAAGGACCCGTAACCCGCCCTCACAGTCAAAAGAGTCAGACGATTCACGTGACATCAGCTATGCCATGTAATCCATCGCGCATCCACAACAGGAAAGTGCCAGCCAAGCTTACAATAACTACATACCGAACTTCCTGTTTCAAACCCTTCCCCCCTTGCATTACATCCCCTTCAACAACCCCCGCCCACAGCAGACCTCCTCCAACATGGCCGCATGCATCCCCAATCCAATCCCCGCCACCCCTCATAACCCCCAAACCCTCAACCAACATGTAGAAGGTAAAGAAATCAGTGCCAGGCACACATGAGCGGAGGTGGCTCATCAAGCAGTAACTTTAGAAAACTGAATGCAACTGAGTTACCCTGCGCCTGCCCCCCCAGACATCGTGACCAGTTATGCAGCCTAGTGCTCTGCAAACATCTTTCCCAACTCACAACATAACTGGTCCCCACTCCCTATGCAATGGAACGTTGAATACTATTGCGGTTATGCAAACATTGTACCCGTGGCTAAGTCAAGTATGTCTCAGATAATAACATGCCCTCGCCTTCTCAACACTGCTAAATTACCCATTGTCCCTGCTCACAGGCTCAATAGTGTTAAATTCAATCCCTGATGTCTCTCTGGGTCCCAACTGCCCCTGTTGTGAATCAACTTATCAGCAACATTGTTCAAGGCAGTAGTGCAGTTGTACATATGATCGCACCCCCCGCAAAAACTAGCACACCGCCCTACCACCCCCCCACCATACACAGCACTCTCATAGCTAAAGCTGAAGGGCCCATAAAAATGTGCGATGTGCCCTGTCGATTAACTCGGAGTTTCGCCGGGTACAGCATCGCATAATCCGCTCCCATGTCTCTCAACTGTCGCTTAAGTGGTACAAAGTGCCTGCATGCTTCTTGAACTCTGGCAGTAAAGTCCGGATACAAGGCCAACTCCGAACCCTCGTAGTGTAGCACCTTCTTCTCTCGGGCAACCCTCAAGGCGGCATAACGGTCCCAATAGTTAAGCAATTTTGCGATGATCGGACTGGCGTCGCGCACGGCGGCGGCCGAGGGCCCAGAGCCCTGTGCTCTCTCTCCACGACGAACATAGCCGAGAAGACGTGATCGCCCAGCAATGTCACAAGTAACTTTTCCATGAACTGTTCCATATTTCCCGTGGCTGTCGTCTCCGGCAGGCCTACGAGACGCAGATTACAGCGCTGAGAGAGCGCTTCAAGGTCTTCAGTCTTATCCTGTAAAACTCTCAGGACCTTCCCCCGTTGCTTGTTGTCGGTGTCCAAAGAAGTATGCCCCTCTTCCACCTCCGTTAGACGCCTCTCCGACATGTCCAGTCGTTCCGCGTGTTTGTCCAGGCGCTCCCCCATCCTGTCCATACGGTAGGTCAGGGCATCCATTTCCGCGCCTAGAGATGTGATTCCGCCTTGCAAGGACTTCTCCATGGCTCTCAGCATGCTGCGGATATCAGGCTCCTCCTCATCTTGGGAACGCGTCGCCCCTCTAGAGCCCCTGTCCGATGCGGGTTCTTGCGATTTCGTCCGCTTTTGTTCAAAGGTCAGTTTCAATTGGGTCTTGTCCCCCTTACCCATGCTGTCCGGCTGGGGCCACTGCGGGTCAGCGCCCTCCACACTGATGCATCCCCTTCACGTAACACCAGATGTTTTCAGGCCAGAGGCTCCAGACACAGACCACCTGTAGCGCAGCACCCCCGTTCCTATCAGGTAGTGTAGGAAGGCGGATACCTGACTATGGTTACCCCAGATTTTTTGCCTAGTGTTTAGCTTGTTTTCGACTTAGTTGGCCTGGGATCCTGCTAATCAGGACCTCAGGCTATCTGCTCTCTCTGTAAAATGGACTCAATGTACCTTAGGTACATCTACAATTGGATATTGGGTCCCCTTATAAGCCCCTGTAGTGTGTACTATAGGTACCCAAGGCATAGGTGCATCCAATGCCTACCAGGGGCTGCATCATATCTTTTGCCACCCCTGGCTGGCCATCCAAACTGACACATCTGGCTGATCACTCAGCTGGGGCAAGGTGGTGTAATCACCCCTTGCTTAGATATAGCATACCTATATCTAACCTTATATCTGGACACATATACACCTATAAGTCACTCCTATGGCAGGCCTTAACAATCCTGGAGGCAGAGTGCTTGGTTTTATGTGAGATGGTGCTCTAGCATGAGCTGAGCCTGTCTGCAGCTTTTGGAACCAAGTCCCTATAGCTGTTCTGGGATATTGCCATACCATATACTCTTAAGTGCATTATAATCCTTGCGGTTACTTGCTAACTTTGGTTTGGCTTTATCAAAACATGCCGTGTAAGGTGTCATACGCTTTGGAATACTACCCCCTCGCCAGTTCTGGCGACAGGGGTAGCATTCCACCCTTCTAGAGGGAGAAGACATGTTACTTTCCTTAAACGCAGTTAAATCTAACCAAAGCCTCAGCATCACAAAATGGATGCTGCTGCCACAGACACAAGTCTGGCCTCCTGCTGCTGACCGAAACTCCGGCAGGGGAGGCCTGGACAAAAGGTTTCCTGTCACAGGGAGGTGTTACACCACCCCAGACAGGAGATAGTGGATTGGGGCAGGGAGGGCTGAGTGAAACTAGACACTGCCTGGGGCGCACAAGGTATCCCTGGCAAAGCCCAGTTCAAACCGGTGCTGGGGCACTCCAGCCCCAGCTCTGGCGCGAAACTGGACAAAGGGAAAGGGGTGTAACCACTCCCTTCCTGGGTCCTACCCATAGGAGGGACCTAGCAGGAGATCCAGCCCCTTGATTAGGAATAAAGGTAGGAGCTGTGCCACAGCACATCAGATCATCCTGACTGAAACTTTGATTCAAAACTCTGGACCCTTCGACATCCTACTCGACATAGAAGACTGAAGAATCTTCCTTGTGGTCAAGGAGTGACCACCCTGCACAAGCAGGCACCATCAGCGCTCCAAGGTTTTCTTTGCCGTTGCTCCCGCCGGAGCTCGAATGACAGAGACCAACAAGACCTGGACTCCCAGACTTCTAACAGTCCGATCCACAGTCACAGCAGAGCTGAGACCCGTGGAGGCGACGTGAGACATGGGACCAGCCATCTTGGAAAGCCAGCAAAGTGCTTCCTGTGCAGCTCCTGAGGCACCCTTGAAGCTGTGCATTGGGGATTGAGAAGCCCCAGCCCCGAGCAGCTTTTGCACCAAAGATCACCTATCCACACTCACCGAGTGCTGCTTGGGACCCTTCTGCATTTTCCTGCTCGACGCGTTGTCCGGTCACTTGCCCATTGGCTAGTGGCCTCCGTGACGATGAACCTTCAACTTTACACTGCTGGTCTGGTTGCTCCAGACTGGCCCTTGCTCCCCTGAAAAGGAGCAGTCCATCAGACCTTCCCGGTCTGATCCAGAAGCCATCTTTTAGTCCTGTGTGGGTTGCATTTGCCAAGGCCTGTTGACTCCGATTCGAGAACCGACACCGCCGACAGCGAGAACCTTCGTGGTACAGCTCGTGTCCACCAGCTGGTCATCTTCGATCCTTCCTGGTCCACGTGGCAGCGGAGACAAACTTCACAACATCACCTGATTGCAACCCGACATAGCCTGGTTCCTTCCTGGTCACTGGCTAGTGACCCATACTCTGTCCCCTCTGCTTTCAGGTACTCTACATCTTCGATCCACCCTTGGATCCAACCGGACTCTTCTCACCTGGTCGCCTGCAGCATCTTTTCCTCCAGGCCCCATAGAACTCCACGAAGAAACCCGACGCACTTTGGCACCTATGCACCCGCTTCCTGTGGGTTAAGTAACGAGAGTACTCTGGTGCAACTGTAGTGGTTTACGCCTCTAGTGTCCTAGTTTTAAGTGTCTAAGTTCTAGTCCAGTGGGAAGACTCCTAAAACAGTAACTTTCTCATTTTTACGCACCATTGACTTGTATGGTAAACACGGTTGCCTATAGACACTGCTCCCGCATCCTGTGGGCCTCCTATGTCCTAACCTTTGTTAGTCCAGTGTAGTCCCAGTGATTCTCAAGGCCCTAGGCCTTACCATTGTTCGTGACGTGGTTCTTATACCACTATTTTAGTATATGGTTTGAGTGGCCACCAGGGCCTATCCATATTTGTGCAACTTTTGTATGCTATATGAAGTTCTTTGTTTAACGCTTGTGCTTCTGTGCTCATAAAGAGTATAGGGGATTATTCTAGTAATAAATACATATATTTTATAATATATAACTTGTGTGGTGTCCTTTCATTTGATGTCAAAAGGATTGCATATGGTAAAACAGCTGGCTTCACATGCCCTCTTGAGTTTAGCCTAAGACTGCTTTTGTCCATGCTACCACTAGGATAGCTGGTCTATAAGGTTGACTTACAACAAATCACCATAAGGGTCGTTTGGGCTTGTGCAAGGTGCTCACTAGAATTAGTGATCATCATATACCAGACCAACTTCTCACATTGGTGTGCAGCGGTTGGATTTGAGCTTCCTGTTTGTTTTACCAATTGTAATCTTTGACAATCAATCAATCAATCATGAACATTTGTAGAGCGCGCTACTCACCCGTTAGGGTCTCGAGGCGCTGGGGGGAGGGGGGGCTGCTACTGCGCGAACAGCCAGGTCTTGAGTTGCTTCCTGAAGGAAAGGTGGTCTTTGGTGAGGCGTAGGTGGGTGGGGAGGGTGTTCCAGGTCTTGGCGGCCAAGTAGGTGAAGGATCTTCCTCCGGTGGTGGTTCTGCGGATCCGTGGGACGGTGGTGAGGGCAAGGCTAGAGGAGCGGAACTGGCAGGTTGGCGTGTAGAACGTGAGGCGGTTGTTGAGGTATTCGGGGCCCAAGTCGTGGAGAGCCTTGTGTGCGTGGGTGAGGAGTCTGAACGTGATCCTCTTGCTGACGGGGAGCCAGTGCAGGTCCCTCAGGTGGGCGGAGATGTGGCTGTGTCGGGGGATGTCCAGGACGAGTCGTGCTGAGGCATTCTGGATGTGCTGGAGTCTTTTCTGTAGTTTGGCTGTGGTCCCAGCGTAGAGGGCATTCCCGTAGTCCAGGCGGCTGGTGACGAGGGCCTGGGTGACCGTTTTCATGGTATCCATGGGGATCCAGCGGAAGATCTTACGGAGCATGCGGAGGGTGTTGAAGCAGGAGTAAGTGACGGCGTTAACTTGCCTGGCCATCGTGAGGGAGCAGTCGAGGATGAAGCCCAGGTTGCGTGCGTGGTCCGTGGGCTTGGGTGGGGGGCCCAGAGCAGGGGGCCACCAGGAGTCGTCCCAGGCGGAGGTGGATGGGCCGAGGATGAGTACTTCCGTCTTGTCTGAGTTCAGTTTCAGGCGGCTGAGCTTCATCCAGTCTGCGATGTCTTTCATTCCGTCCTGGAAGCTGACTCTGGCGGAGGTGGGGTCGTTGGTGAGGGAGAGGATCAGTTGGGTATCATAAGCGTAGGAGATGATGTTGAGATTGTGCTTGCGTGCGATGGCTGCGAGGGGGCTCATGTAGACATTGAAGAGGGTGGGGCTGAGCGAGGAGCCTTGGGGTACGCCGCAGATGATCTTGGTGGCTTCTGCGAGGAAGGGCGGGAGACTGACTCTTTGGGTTCTGTCGGAGAGGAAGGAGGTGATCCATTCCAGGGCATTTTCTTGGATCCCGGCGTGGTGGAGGCGGGTTGTGAGGGTGCGGTGGCATACCGTGTTGAATGCGGCCAAGAGGTCGAACAGGATGAGGGCGGCGGTGGCTGCGTTGAGGGCGGTCTCGGTGCTGTGGTTCACTCGGAATCTGGGCTGCAATGGGTCGAGGGAGCCGTTCGTCTCGAGGAAGGCTGTCAGCTGTTTGTTGACGGTTTTCTCGATGACTTTTGCGGGGAAGGTGAGGAGCGAGATGGGGCGGAAGTTCTTGAGGTCTGAGGCGTCTCAGGTGGGTTTCTTCAGGAGGGCGCTGATCTCTGCATGCTTCCAACTCTCCGGGAAGGTGGCGGATGCGAAGGAGTTGTTGATGATGTCCCTAAGTTTGGGTGCGAAGATGGAGTCGGCTTTGTTGAAGATGTGGTGTGGGCAGGGATCGGTTGGGGAGCCTCAATGGATGGTGTACATCGTGTGGGTGGTGTCTTCTGTGCTGACTGGGGTCCAGGCGCACAGGGTGGTGGTGGGGGCGACGGTTCGGTGGCAGGGTCCGAGTTCTGTGCACCGAAGCTGTCGTGTATGTCGGCGATCTTGCGGTGAAAGAAGGTGGCGAGAGAGTTGCAGAGGTCTTGAGAGGGCGTGATGTTGTTGTTGCTGGCATTGAGGTTGGAGAGCTCTTTCATGATGTTGAAGAGTTCCTTGCTGTTATGGGTGTTGTTGTCCAGTCGTTCTCTGAAGGATGACCTTTTGGTAGTGCGGATCAGCTGGTGGTGTTTACGAATGGCGTTCTTGAGGGCTGTCCTGTTCTCCGTTGACTGGTTGTGGCGCCAGGCTTTCTCAAGGTCATATTAGGATTTCTTGGAGTCTTTGAGATCGTTGGTGAACCATGCGGCTTTCTTGCTGTTGGGGTGTCTGGGAGGGTTTTTCAGTGGAGCAAGGGCATCGGCGCAGTCGGTGACCATTGTGTGAAGTTGCGGGCTCCTTCACTGGGGTCCGTGGTGTTGGTGGGAGGGTTTTGGCTTTTCGGGGGGTTAGGCGCGGGAGGTGGTGGGCCGTTGTTTTCCTGAAGTTGAAGTGTACGCAGCTGCGGTCTGTCCAGTGGAGCTCGGTGGTGTGGCTGAAGGAGATGTGGTTGCTGGAGGAGAAGACGGGGTCGAGCGTGTGGCCGGCGTAGTGGGTGGGGGTGTTGACCAGTTGCTTGAAACCGAGGTAGGCGAGGTTGTCTAGTAGGGTGGTGGAGTTGTTGTCCTTGTTGTTCTCCAGGTGGAAGTTGAGGTCTCCTAGGAGGATGTAGTCGGGGAGGCGAGGGCGAGCAGGATGATGAAGTCTGCAATGGCATCGCTGAATTGTGTGCGCAGTCCCGGGGGTCTGTAGATGAGGGTCCCTCTGAGGGTGAACTTGGGGTCGGTGTGGATCTGGAAGTGAAGGTGCTCTGCAGCGGCGAGGGTGTCATCGGTGTTGGTTGTGACACGGATGGTGTTTCTATGGGCGATGGCGCTGCCTCCTCCGGTCTGGTTGGCGCGGTCCCTCCGGATGATCTTGTAGCCGGGATGGCTATGGCGATGTCGGGGGCTGAGGTGGCGTTCATCCAGGTTTCCGTGAGGAAGGCGACGTCTGGTGCGGTTTTGTCTAGGAGGTCCAAGAGTTCGATGGCGTGCCTGTGGACGGAGCGGGTGTTGAGCAGGATGCATTTGAGGTGGTTGTTGTTGGCGGCTGTTTTGGCTGGCGCGGTGCAGGAGCGGGTGCAGGTGAAGTTGCAGGCGTGGCAGGCGAAGGCTCCGTGGGTGCGTTTCGGGGTGGCTTGGTAGCAGGCTGGCTGTCGGCCGGTGTTGAGTGCGTGGAGGGCGGCAGCGTCGTAGCTCAGACGGGTTGGCTGGCTCCGGCGAGGACTAGGGGTTCTGGCGCTGGGCGCGGTCCAGGCGTGGACGGATGCAGACGGGCTTGCCTTTGGCGCGCAATCAACGCGCCAGCTGCGCGTGGCCGCTGCCCGTAAGCGCGGTCCCCTCCAGCTGGGAGGAGGGAGCGGGGGGCGAATGGGGAGCGGGAGATAAGGAGGAGGGGGCGGGCCGCAGGGGAGCAGCAGCGGGGAGCGGAGGGGGGGTGGAAAAAGAGCGGGAAAGAGCGAGGGCAAGCCTGGGGGGCAGGGGTCCAGGGGGAGGCAGCAGGGGAGAGGCCAAGCAGGCCAATTAGGAGGCGGCAGGACGAGGGGCCAAGCAGACCCAGGAGGAGGCAGCAGGACGAGGGGCCAAGCAGGCCCAGGAGGAGGCAGCAGGAAGAGAGGCAGATGCGGCAGCAGCGGCGGATCTGGGCACACGGGGGCCTTGCGGTGAGTGAAGTGACCGGGAAGGGTCACAGCTCACTGCCGTGCGGTCCCCGCCATTTATGGCCAAGTGGGAGGGAGGAGCAGCTGGGAGGCGGGAGCGGGGGGCGATAAGGAGGAGGGTGCGGGGCTGCAGGGGAACAGCGGCGGGGAGCGGATGGGGGTGGAAAAAGGGCGGGAAAGAGCGAGGAGAGCGAGAGCGAGCCTGGGGGGCAGGGGCCCAGGGGGAGGTAGCAGGGGGAGAGGCCAAGCAGGCCAAGGAGGAGGCAGCAGGACGAGGGGCCACGCAGGCCCAGGAGGAGGCAGCAGGACGAGGGGCCAGGCAGGCCCAGGAGGAGGCAGCAGGAAGAGAGGCAGATGCGGCAGCAGCGGCGGATCTGGGCACACGGGGGGCCGTGCGGTGAGTGAAGTGACCAGGTAGGGTCATTTGAAAGATCACATCAAGTACCTTAGGTACATATAAACAAAGCTTTAAATACTTAAGTTCTACTGAACTTAGCAGTTGTAGACCAAAGGGCTTAGCACACCCTGACTGCAACTCCTAGAGAGGTTCAGTAGGTGAACACATAGTGTAGGTAGGTGCACACACCTCCACCTCACTAGCCATGGCTGCAGCAGGTGAACCACTCAGTTCTCTATCTGTGGGTGACCCTCCCAAGGCACCATCCAGCTATAAAAAACTCAGCTTCCGAGAATTGAGTGCCTTGTGCACTTCAAGGGGGCTGAAAAGGGGTCATAACTCCACCATCCCTATCCTGATATCTATCCTAGAGAAAGCTGATCTAGAGAGGGCTCCTGGAGCAGGTCCCTCAGGTACTACAGGAGAGGGAGCCCCCATAGATGATGAAACCATCACTCCAGAGGTTGAAGAGGTAGATGGGGATGAGTCAGATGATCAGGGGGATAGCCAGGTTCAGGTCAGAAGACTTAGCAGGGCCAATGTAAGCCTACATGGGGATGGAGAGGTGTTAAACCTTCCCAGACCTAATAGTAGACTTTACCCTGGCAATAGAAGGGACAGATCTCCTTCAAGGGAATATGACCACTCTAATGCCACAAGGGGATCTCAAAGGGGAATGACTTCCCCCCCAGAGAAGAGAGCATGAGGCTAGGATGAGAGCTGTCCAACTCCAGATAGAGAGAGAGGAAACAGCCCTGGCCCAAGCTCAACTTGCTTTAGCAAGGGAACAAAATTAAGTGGATTAGATTCCACTGGTGGCAGCAATATCCCTAGAGATAAAGACAGGTCCTATGATCATAGAAACCTGAGTAAGATTGTGCCCCCCTACAAAGATGGAGATGACATCCACAAGTGGATAACTGCTCTGGAGAGGGCCTGCATGGTACAGCAGGTTCCCCAAGAACAGTGGGCAGCAATTTTGTGGTTTCCTTTTCAGAAAAAGGAAGAGACAAGCTCCTCACTGTTAGACAGGAGGATGCTAAAAACTACACTGTCCTGAAGAGTGCTCTTAATGATGGGTTTGGCTTAACCACTGAACAGTACAGGTTTATGTTCAGAGATACCCAGAAGACACAGACTCAGGACTGGACTGATTTTGTAGATTGTGCTACTAAGGCTCTGGAAGGTTGGTTGCTTGGCAGCAAAGTACATGACTATACAGGATTGTATAATTTTATTATGACGGGTCAGATCCTTAGCAATTGTCAAAACCAGCTTTTACACCAGCACCTGGTGGACTCAGATCTGACCTCTCCACAAGAATTGGGTAAGAGGGCAGACAAATGGGTCAGAACCAGGATTAGGCCTAAGAATCAGGGTGGTGACCAAAAGAAGGATAATTCCAAGGCTCAAGAGAAGGGTGGGGATAAATCAAAAGACAAGTCCACCACAGGGCCCCAAAATTCCAATGGTGGGGATGGGTCCCAAAATCCTTCCTCTACAGTCAAGAAACCTTATTGCCATGCTTGTAAAAAGCCTGGCCACTGGAAAACTGACAGCAGTTGCCCCAAGGCCAGCAATAAGGATAATATACCTCCAGGTAATACTCCAACACCTCCTGTTACTACTAGTAGTAATCCCCCAGGTGGTGGGAGTGCCCCCAAGAATTTGGCTGGGTTTACTTGGGGAACTCAGGTGGACTCTGGCCTAACCAGGTCCCCTACCACAGCTACTCTTGTCTGTGAAAATGGCATGGGGTTTGCCAACTTCACTGCTTGTTCCAACACTTTGAGCAAGTACAGACAGGAGCCCCTCATCAATGGTCTGAAAGTTGAGGCCTATAGAGACACAGGGGCTAGCATCACTATGGTGACTGAGAGCCTAGTCCCCTCAAGGCAACTTTTACCTGGAGCCACATGCCAGGTGAACAACATTGATGGAGTCCAGAAAGATCATCCCATGGCAGTAGTTAATCTCAGCTGGGGAGGTGTCACTGGCCCCAAGAGAGTGGCAGTGTCTACAAACTGGCCTGTAGATTGTCTACTGGGGAATGATCTAGCAATCTCAGCCTGGGCTGAGGTGGAACAAGAAACCCCTTCTAAAATGGTAAATCTCCATGGAAAGGTTAGTGGGGCTGTGATGGCCACAGCCCCAATCCAAGATTCCTTCCCTGAACAGGTTGGCAGGGCTGTGATGGTAACAGCCCATACCCAAACTGAGTCCCTTCCTGAAAAGGTTGTTGGAGCTGTGATGGCTACAGTCCAAACTCAAACAGATTCATGTGTTGTGAAGCCTGAAACTATGGATCACTCTACACAAACAGAGAGCATTGGGGAAGAAGAGAAATCGCCCTCCCACCAGACTTTAGGAAAGGATCAGCCTCCTCAGGAAACTGATCTTACCCCTTGTGAAGAAACTTCCCCAGAGGTAGTCAGGCCTAGCCTGGCAGAGTCCCTGATGTCAGTGGACTCTTCCAAGGTGGGACCCAGTCTGGAGCAGGTAACCTGCCCCTCTCTACCCTGCCTCATGCAGCCCAGGGCCGCAGAGGTCAGGGAGGCCAGTGGTGGACCCCAAAGGGCCCCCGCGTCCACAAGAACCACCCCATCAGCAGATTAGGGGCACCAAAGCTAGCAGCCCTAGCAAGGTGAAAACTTCAAAAACTCCTGAGGGATCTCCTTTACACTTAGTTAGGAGCCTCCCCCGGATAGATTCTGTTGGGCACAGCCAAACCTGGGACCCAAAGGCCGTAAACCTGACCTGTCCCCCCAGTAAGCCAACAAAAGGGACCCAGCCTCCACCTGTAGGCAGACAGAGGTTGACCCTTGGAGCACAGTGCAACTCAGTCATGGAAAGAAAGGCATCCATGGTGGATAGTGATTGGAGGAAGCTGAGCCCAACATTAGTGGAGCCTCACTTCAGTACTCCATTCCCACACCAGCCTTTTACTCTGCCAAAACACACCACAGGTAGAGATTTCCTATGGTGGAGACCCTCTGATACCCTTAGGGTGAGGGATTGTTTAGTGGACCATGAGACAGGGGGTAACCATGCTAGTGCAGGTACTTCCTTATATGGCCAATTAGGCAACATAGGTTTACCTGGTCAAGGATAACCTTATCTCCTTTCGTTTGGTGAGGGGGGGTTGTGTAGGAAGGTGGATACCTGACTATGGTTACCCCAGATTTTTTGCCTAGTGTTTAGCTGGTTTTCGACTTAGTTGGCCTGGAATCCTGCTAATCAGGACCCCAGGCTATCTGCTCTCTCTGTAAAATGGACTCCATGTACCTTAGGTACATCTCCAACTGGTTATTGGGTCACCTTATGAGCCCCTGTAGTGTGTACTATAGGTACCCAGGGCATAGGTGCATATCTTTTGCCACCCCTGGCTGGCCATCCAAACTGACACAACTGGCTGATCACTCAGCTGGGGCAAGGTGGTTTAATCACCCCTTGCTTAGATATAGCATACCTATATATAACTTTATATCTGGACACATATACAACTATAAGTCACTCCTATGGCAGGCTTTAACAATCCTGGAGGCAGAGTGCTTGGTTTTATGTGAGATGGTGCTCTAGCATGAGCTGAGCCTGTCTGCAGCTTTCGGAACCAAGTCCCTATAGCTGTTCTGGGATATTGCCATACCATATATTCTTAAGTACATTATAATCCTCGCGGTTCTTTGCTAACTTTGGTTTGGGTTTATCAAAACATGTCGTGTAAGGTGTCATACACTTTGGAATACTACCCCCTCGCCAGTTCTGGCGACGGGGGTAGCATTCCACCCTTTTAGAGAAGACATGTTACTTTCCTTAAACGCGGTTAAATCTAAGCTGAGCCTCAGCATCACAAAATGGATGCTGCTGCCACAGACACAAGTCTGGCCTCCTGCTGCTGACCGAAACTCCGGCAGGGGAGGCCTAGACAAAAGGTTTCCTGTCACAGGGAGGTGTTACACCACCCCAGACAGGAGATAGTGGATTGGGGCAGGGAGGGCTGAATGAAACTAGACACTGCCTGGGGCGCACAAGGTGTCCCAGGCAAAGCCCAGTTCAAACCGGTGCTGGGGCACTCCAGCCCCAGCTCTGGCGCGAAACTGGACAAAGGGAAAGGGGTGTAACCACCCCCTTCCTGGGTCCTACCCATAGGAGGGACCTAGCAGGAGATCCAGCCCCTTGATTAGGACTAAAGGTAGGCGCTGTGCCACAGCACATCAGATCATCCTGACTGAAACTTTGATTCGAAACTCTGGACCCTTCAACATCCTACTCGACGTAGAAGACTGAAGAATCTCCCTTGTGGTCAAGGAGTGACCACCCTGCACAAGCAGGCACCATCAGCGCTCAAAGGTTTTCTTTGCCGTTGCTCCCACCGGAGCTCAAACGACAGAGACCGACAAGACTTGGACTCCCAGGCTTCCAACAGTCCGATCCACAGTCCCAGCAGAGCTGAGACCCGTGGAGGCGGCGTGTGACGTGGGACCGGCCATCTTGGAAAGCCAGCGAAGTGCTTTCTGTGCAGCTCCTGAGGCACCCTCGAAACTGTGCATTGGGGATTGAGAAGCCCCAGCCCGAGCAGCTTTTGCACCAAAGATCACCTCTCCACACTCACCGAGTGCTGCGTGGGGCCCTTCTGCATTTTCCTGCTCGACGCTTTGTCCGGTAACTTGCCCGTTGGCTAGTGGCCTCTGTGACGATGAACCTTCAACTTTACACTGCTGGTCTGGTTGCTCCAGACTGGCCCTTGCTCCCCTGAAAAGGAGCAGTCCATCAGACCTTCCCGGTCTGATCCAGAAGCCATCTTCGAGTCCTATGTGGGTTGCATTTGCCAAGGCCTGTTGACTCCGATTCGAGAACCGGCACCGCCGACAGCGAGTGCCTTCGTGGGACAGCTCGTGTCCACCAGCTGGTCATCCTCGATCCTTCCTGGTCCACGTGGCAGCGGAGACAAACTTCACGACATCACCTGATCGCAACCCGACAGCGCCTGGTTCCTTCCTGGTCACTGGCTAGTGACCCAGACTCCGTCCCCTCTGCTTTCAGGTACTCTACATCTTTGATCCACCCTTGGATCCAACCGGACTCTTCTCTCCTGGTCGCCTGCAGCATCTTTTCCTCCAGGCTCCATAGAACTCCAGGAAGAAACCCGACGCACTTTGGCACCTATGCACCCGCTTCCTGTGGGTTAGGTAACAAGAGTACTCTGGTGCACCTGTAGTGGTTTACACGTCTAGTGTCCTAGTTTTAAGTGGCTAAGTTCTAGTCCAGTGGGAAGGCTCCTAAAACAGTAACTTTCTCATTTTTATGCACCATTGACTTGTATGGTCAAGTCAAGTCAAGTTTAAATTTGTATAGCGCACTACTCACCCAGAGGGTCTCAAGGCGCTTGAGGGAGGGGGGGGAGCTTTACTCATCAAATATCCAAGTTTTTTTTGTTTTCTGAAGGAGAGGTGGTTCTGTGTGAGGCGGAGGTGGGTGGAGAGGGAATTCCAGGTCTTGGCCGCTAAGAAGGAGAAGGATCTTCCTCCAATGGTGGATCTTTGGATGCGTGGAATTGCGGCGAGGGCTTGATTGGACGATCGAAGTTGGCGGGTGGGGGTGTAAAAGGACAGGCGCGTGTTGAGGTATTCGGGTCCTAGGTCGTAGAGGGCTTTGTGTGCGTGGGTGAGGAGGCGGAACGTTATTCTCTTGTTGATGGGGAGCCAGTGGAGGTCTCTCAGGTGACCGGAAATGTGAGCTTTGCGGGGTATGTCTAGGATGAGTCTGGCTGAGGCGTTTTGGATGCGTTGGAGTTTTTTCTGTAGTTTGGCTGTGGTTCCGGCGTAAAGGGTGTTTCCGTAGTCTAGTCGGCTTGTGACCAGTGCATGGGTGACCGTCTTTCTTGTTTCGGTGGGGATCCAATGGAAGATTTTGTTGAGCATACGTAGGATGTTGAAGCATGATGATGAGACGGTGTTGACTTGTCTGGTCATCGAGAGGGAGGAGTCCAGGATGAAGCTCAGGTTATGTGCGTGGTCTGTTGGTATGGGTGCGGTTCCCAGGGCCGGTGGCCACCATGATTTGTCCCAGGCGGAGGGGGATGATACTAAGATGAGGACTTCCGTTTTGTCTGAGTTAAGTTTTAAACGGCTGTTCTTCATCCACTCGGCTACTTCTTTCATCCCTTCGTGTAGGTTGGTTTTGGCGGTGTTTGGGTCTTTGGTGAGGGATAGGATCAGCTGAGTGTCGTCTGCGTAGGAGATAATGTTGAGGTTGTGTTGGCGCGCAATGGATGCGAGGGGACTCATGTATACGTAGAAGAGGGTGGGACTGAGGGAGGATCCTTGGGGTACGCCGCAGATGACTTCGGTGGCCTCTGATCTAAAAGGGGGGAGGCGGACTCTCTGGGTTCTTCCGGCGAGGAACGAGATTATCCAGTCCAATGCTTTTCCTTGTATTCCGACGTTGCTGAGGCGTTGTATGAGGGTGCTATGACAGACCGTGTCGAAGGCTGCGGAGAGGTCAAGTAGGATGAGGGCAGCAGTTTCTCCGTTGTCCAGTAGAGTTCGAATGTCGTCTGTTGCTGCGATGAGGGCGGTCTCGGTGCTGTGTTTGGCTCGGAAGCCGGACTGTGAAGGGTCGAGGGATTTGTTGGATTCGAGGAAGGCGGCGAGTTGACTGTTGACGGCTTACTCAATGACTTTTGCAGGGAAAGGGAGGAGCGAAATGGGGCGGTAGTTCTTAAGTTCAGTGGGGTCTGCTGTAGGTTTCTTCAAGAGGGCTCTGAGTTTGGCGTGTTTCCAGCTTTCCGGGCAGGTGGCGGAGTTAAGGGAGCAGTTGATGACGTCTCGGAGATGGGGTTCGATAATGGAGTCTGCTTTGTTGAAAATGTGGTGGGGACATGGGTCCGTTGGCGATCCGGAGTGAATGGTGTTCATCAGGCAGATGGTGTCTTCAGTGGTGATTGGGTTCCAAGCGTAAAGGTTGTTGGAGGGGGGGTTTAGTCCGGAGGTAGGTGGGGTGGGCTGGTCTCCAAAGCTGTTATGTATGTCAGCGATTTTGTTGTGGAAGAACGAGGTTAGAGAGTCGCAGAGATGTTGGGATGGAGTGATGTCGTTGGTGCCGGCGGTGGGGTTGGTAAACTCTTTGACAATGTTGAATAGTTCTTTGCTGTTGTGGGCGTTGTTGTCGAGTCGATCCTTGAATGCTGATTTCTTGGTGGATCGGATCAGTTGGTGGTGTTTGCGGGTGACGTTCTTGAAGGTGGTCAAGTTGTCAGTGGTAGGGATTTTTCGCCAGGCTTTCTCGAGGGTGCGACAGATCTTCTTGGATTTCTTAAGGTCATCATTAAACCAGGGGGCTTTTTTGCTGCCTTGTTTGATTTGATGGTTTTTCAGGGGTGCTAATTCGTCAGCGCTGTGGGTGATCCATTGTGTTAGGTTGGTGGCTGCTTGGTTTGGGTTCGATGATTTTGCAGGAGGGTTTTGGTGAAGCGATGTGAAGAGCTGTTTGGTGGTAATTTTATTCCAGTTTCTCCGGGGAATAGGTTGTGGGTCGTGGTCTTTTTGTAGTTGAAGTGAACGCAGCTGTGGTTCGTCCAATCGAGAGCTGTGGTGTGATTAAAGGAGATGTGCTTGCTGGAGGTGAAGATTGGGTCAAGCGTGTGCCAGGCAAAGTGGGTGGGGGTGTCGACAAGTTGTTTGAGTCCGAGATTGGCGAGGTTGTCAAAAAGGATGGTGGTGTTGCTGTCGTTGTTCTTTTCCAGGTGGAAGTTGAGGTCTCCCAGTAGGATGTAGTCCTCGGAGGGGAGGGCGTGAGGGCTGATGAAGTCAGTAATGTCTTCGCTGAATTGTGTGCGGGGTCCGGGTGGTCTATAGATGATGGTGCCTCTGAGTGTGGTCTTAGGGTCGGTGTGAATCTGGAAGTGAAGGTGTTCGGCGGTTGTGAGGTTGTCATCGGAACTGGTCGTGATGCGGATGGTGTTCTTATGAACAATGGCGATTCCTCCTCCTGTGTGGTTGATGCGGTCCTTTCGGATGATCTTGTAGCCGTCCGGGATGGCTATGGCGATGTCGGGCGCTGATGAGGCGTTCACCCAGGTTTTTGTAAGAAAGGCAACGTCCGGCGATGTGGTGTCGAGTAGGTTCCAAAGTTCAATGGCGTGTCTGTGGACCGAGCGGGTGTTGAGTAGGATGCACTTCAGGTGGTTAGTGTCGGAGCTCTGTTTGGAGTCTTTGGATTTGGTGTGGGTCCTGATGCAGTCGAACTTGCAGGAGTGGCAGGTGAAGGGTCCATGGGTGTGTCCTGGGGCGGCTTGGTAGCAGTTTGGGAGTCGGCCGGGGTTAAGTGCTGAGAGGGTAGCGGAGTTGTACGTTATGCGGATAGAGAGGAGGTTGCGGGGGCCAGGGGGTCTGGCGCTGGGCGCGGTCCAGGCGCGGATGGGCGTAGACGGGCTTACCTTTGGTGCACCTTTGGCGCGCATGGGGCGCATCCGCTGCGCGTGAACGCTGCGCGTCTGTTGCACTGACATATGTAGATAGTGGAGGGGGGCGGAGTGAGGGAGGAGCAACTGGGAGGCGGGAGTGGGGTGGAGAGGCTGGCTACGAGGCAAAACAACAAATATGGCGGCGAAAGCAAAACCGAAACAGGACAAGATTGGGGGCAGAAAGTTGGATGTCGCTATGGACAGTGGCACCGGCACAATCAGGAAATAATTGGTCATTTTAAAATCAGGCAATGCGAGCGCTCCAATAATAAATGAATTTGCACAGATTAAAATGCGAGCAGCAGCAGTGAGCAATAGCAGGCAGCAATTCTTGACAAGTAAAGCGAACAAAGCGCTACGATACCCAGGCACCAATTCTTAGCAGTCAGTGCAAGCAAAGCGCTTCGATATCCAGGCAGGGAGCGTGGGGAGCGACCGCTTCTCAGAGAGACAGAACGGTGACAGCGCTACTGCCACCGGGACGAGCCTTATCAGTCAGTGGGAGGGAGGAGCAGCTGGGAAACGGGAGCGGGGTGGAGAGGCTGGCTACGAGGCACAACAACAAATATGGCGGCGAAAGCAAAACCGAAACAGGACGAGATTGGGGGCAGAAAGTTGAATGTCGCTATGGGCAGTGGCACCGGCACAATCAGGCAATAATTGGTAATTTTAAAATCAGGCAATGCGAGAGCTCCAATAATAAATGAATTTGCACAGATTAAAATGCGAGCAGCAGCAGTTCTTGACAAGTAAAGCAAACAAAGCGCTACGATACCCAGGTACCAATTCGTAGCAGGCAGTGCAAGCAAAGCGCTTCGATATCCAGGCAGGGAGTGTGGGGAGCGACCGCTTCTCAGAGAGACAGAACGGTCACCGGTGCCTATAGACACTGCACCCGCATCCTGTGGGCCTCCTAAGTCCTAACTTTCATTATTCCAGTGTAGTCCCAGCGATTCTCAAGGCCCTAGGCCTTACCATTGTTTGTGACGTGGTTCTTATACCACTATTTTAGTATATGGTTTGAGTGGCCACCAGGGCATATCCATATTTGTGTAACTTTTGTATGCTATATGAAGTTATTTGTTTAACGCTTGTGCTTCTGTGCTCATAAAGAGTATAGGGGATTATTCTAGTAATAAATACATATATTTTATAATATATAACTTGTGTGGTGTCCTTTCATTTGATGTTAAAAGGATTGCATATGGTAAAACAGCTAGCTTCACATGCCCTCTTGAGTTTAGCCTAAGACTGCTTTTGTCCATGCTACCATAGCTGGTCTATAAGGTTTACTTACAACCAATCACCATAAGGGTCGTTTGGACTGGTGCAAGGTGCTCACTAGAATTAGTGATCATCATATACCAGACCAACTTCTGACAGGTAGGCAGGGTGCAAGCTGCAAAACCAATAGACTGCGCGTCTTATATACGTCGACGAGGCCTCAGCGCCACCACCGCATGTTCTATCTCCCAGGGAGAGCCAACAGGACTGCCTTGTTTACTCAGTGCGCAAACCTCTCTTTACACCTCCACACCTCCCATATATCTCCCTTCACCACACCGGGCTATGTCTGTCTTTGCCCCTCAGGTCCGGACAGGGTATTCAGAACTCTGCCAGCAGTCAAACTCCAATCCTTAGTGGGTGTCCCAGGGTCAGGGCAGGCATCTGTGTGGGTTTCTGTGGCAGCTAGGCACTCCAAGCAGCACCCCACTGACCGCCTTTCAGCATTCCGCCTCTATGTCCACAATGTATTCTCCCTGGCACCCAGGCTCTCCGCAGTGCTCTTTACGCCTGCACACCAGGTGTGACCTTCACCGCCTCATAGGACAGGGCAGCGCACGCCGCAGCCGTCACACGTCCCAACGCACCACTCCTCAGGGCTCACAGTGGCAATAGCGTGTCGTTTTTGGTCCGCCTCTTCCGGCCGCCACTGCCGAGGATTCTTAAGCTGCATGCCGTGTGACGCTGCTCGGCCGCTCCTGCAACTCCAGGTCAGGGATCCACGGCCTAGTCGCCGCGATCTAGTGCAACGTCCGATCAGCACGCACTGCGCTCCGATCTGCCGCCAGGTCCAGTCAGTCCACTCCGCACCTTAATCTTCCACACCGGTGCTGCTTTGAGGGGAACAGCAGCAGCGTTAGCTGCAGGACAATTGCTGTATTATTCGATGTCCCAGGGGAACTGAGGGCTCAGGCGGCCATTTCGTCTCTGAGCAAGCTCCGCCCCCCCTTAGGCAAAATAATTGCCACCTCCTTTGAGGTGTCTGTGAAATATCAATATTTTGCAACCCGATTTCAGATGCAAAATATTGATACGTATGATGTTGTATTTGGAAGAGACGCCATGAGCACTTACCTTTCAGACAACAAATTCTTTCGGTACATAGAAAAAAACATGTTAACAGTCACAAATGCCAAACTGATGCGTTTGTGAGTGTTAGAAATGCTTAGGATATCTGGCCCTCAGATGCTGACCTAGTTGGTGGCCATGATGAATTGGTGGTTTACCTATGAAAAGTTCAACAGTGAAAACGTTTCACAGTGCCCTCCAGACAGCTGATCGAGAACCAGACACCCGGTGGAGCTGACTTTCTAGCCCTCACAATAAGAAACCAGGTGTGGAGTTTCTGTAAGGAAAATGCTACTTACCAGTATGCATCTGCTCTTGGCATGTAGGGCTGCAAATTCACACACTAGTGCATAGATTGCCATCTGGTGGTGGGCCCGGATGATTACACTTTGTTGTTGTCCTGGAAGAGTCTTTGTTGGGTAGATGACTCCTCATATGGAGCATAGTGCGCATGGGCATCGACTCCATCTTCAGATTGTTTTTCGCCATTAGGGAAAATGATGGAGTTGTGTGAGAACAGAAAGAGATGTCCATGTATAATGTATCTAATTAAGATATTACAGTAACAGATATAGGTAGCCGGGTGGGCGTGTGTGAATCTGCAGCCCTACATGCCAAGAATAGACGCATACTGGTAAGGAGCATTTTCCGTTCGAGGCATATGGGCTGCAGATCACACACTAGTGCATTGATTGCATAGCAGTTTTTCTCTCTTAACGGCGACCACCAGTATCTGTTGCAGTAGTTTGAAATAGTGTTTTGAGTACAGCCTGGCCCACACTAGCTTGTTGTTTTGCTTGCACATCTAAACAGTAGTGCTTGTGAATGTGTGCGGTGTAGACCATGTAACTGCCTTGCAGATGTCCTCTA
Source organism: Lissotriton vulgaris (assembly GCF_964263255.1). Taxonomy (NCBI): domain Eukaryota; kingdom Metazoa; phylum Chordata; class Amphibia; order Caudata; family Salamandridae; genus Lissotriton; species Lissotriton vulgaris. The sequence goes on along the minus strand of NC_141693.1, from coordinate 891,802,568 downwards.
AGGGAATATTTCCTAAAAATGCCATAGATGCCCCTAGTTTACGGGTGGAATGAGCCCTCGAGGGAATGGATATTGCGTTTTGGTAAAAAATTGGAATGCATTTGACAATCCACCTTGCAATCCCAGTATCCCAGTTTTTAAGAAGGGATTACCTTTATGTGGAGGAGAAAAGGACACAACAAGCTGTTTTGTTTTACGAAATGGCTTTGTCCTATCAATATAGTAGAGGAGAGCTCTTTTGACATCTAAATTATGGAGAGCTCTCTCAGCAACTGTTTGAGGCTTGGCGAAGAATACTGGCAACTCCATAGACTGACTGAGATGGAACAGTTAAATGACTTTTGGAAGGAATTTAGGATTTGTCTTTAGAACCACTTTGTTGTGATGGAGTTGCAAGAATGGTTAATGCCTGGATCTCACTTACTCTTCTGAGTGAAGTAATAGCAATTAAAAAAGCAACTTTCCATGTAAGAAATTGTAAGTCACACTTATGCAAGGGTTCAAATGGAGGACCCATAAGCCTAGTGAGAACAATGTTTAGATTCCATACAGGGGAGGGTGGTACCTGGGAGGAATTATTCTTTTGAGTCCTTCCATGAATGCTTTGATGGCAGGTACTCTGAATAATGACAGATGTTGTCTGTTTTGAAGGAAAGCTGCTATAGCAGCAAGATGTAACCTGATTGAGGAGTATGCCAAACTACATTTTTGTAGATGGAGCAGGTAACATATGAGGTTTTGGATGGAAACATATAGTGGGTTAATGTTGGCATTTATGCAACACACAATAAACCTTTTCCACTTGGCTGCATAGCATGCTCTAGTGGTGAGTCACCATTATAATAATGGGGTAACCCTACAGGTACTGGACCTGGGTAATTACTAGTATAAACAAACAATGGTCCAAGACCCAGTTTTTTCAAAATGAAAAATCAAAGATTTAGCAGCTCAAGGTGTGCATAAAATTCACAACCCAACCACAATTAAATGAAAAACAAAAAGAATAGGCAACAGTAATAAATTCAAGCTTTTTATGCATTTAATCCATGCTTGGAGTTCAAAATATTATCTACAGTTTTTTATACATTTTATATACAATGCCCCGTATCAAGAGCGTGCAGTAAAAGAAAAGAAAGTGTCAAAGGGCGTGATGGTGATGAGGTGAAAGAAGAACAGAAATCACACAGAGTGTATAAAAAGTTATTCTGTATTATTCAGAAGAAACAGTCAACAAAGGACTAGAGCAATAAAACCTGGCCACATTAGTAGGTCAAATGTACAGTCCTTAATGATGTCCATGAGACATAAGATGTATAAATGTCTGCACTAAAGGGAAGATAACATTAGTGGTCCAGGTATTCTTAATTAGGTGTCGACGTTTCGACTCGTCTTGCGGCCTTGCGGTTAGTTATTCCTGGGCCATGCGAGTCTTCTTCAGGACAGATATGATGGGGCAAGGGATCAAGTAGATGACCCCTTCACAAGATGGAGTGGGCGTGATATTCCCAAGGTAACTCAGTCTTTACAAATTGGAGAAGGTATTGTAGAGGTCCTCTTTTGTATGTGCATGTGCGTTCAGGAACCCCAGATTCTGGGGTTCCTGAACGCGTGTCTACTGATCAGACACCTTTGCTCGCGCATTTAATTGCTGTCCCTGGCTTCGTTTTCACTTCGGATTTCCTTGAAGCTGTATAGACAACTTCAAACAGGCACAACAAAATGTGAAGACTTCTGTAAGCTGCACAAGTGCCAATGAATTGAACTGAGGAGACATATTCTTTATATGGTCTCATGATTAACATAGGAACCTCATGCACATACAAAAGAGGACCTCTACAATACCTTCTCCAATTTGTAAAGACTGAGTTACCTTGGGAATATCATGCCCACTCCATCTTGTGAAGGGGTCATCTACTTGATCCCTTGCCCCGTCATATCTGTCCTGAAGAAGACTCGCATGGCCCAGGAATAACTAACCGCAAGGCCGCAAGACGAGTCGAAACGTCGACACCTAATTGAGAATACCTGGACCACTAATGTTATCTTCCCTTTAGTGCAGACATTCATACATCTTATGTCTCATGAACATCATTAAGGACTGTACATTTGACCTACTAATGTGGCCAGGTTTTATTGCTCTAGTCCTTTGTTGACTGTTTCTTCTGAATAATACAGAATAACTTTTTATACACTCTGTGTGATTTCTGTTCTTCTTTCACCTCATCACCATCACGCCCTTTGACACTTTCTTTTCTTTTACTGCACGCTCTTGATACGGGGCATTGTATATAAAATGTATAAAAAACTGTAGATAATATTTTGAACTCCAAGCATGGATTAAATGCATAAAAAGCTTGAATTTATTACTGTTGCCTATTCTTTTTGTTTTTCATTTAATTGTGGTTGGGTTGTGAATTTTATGCACACCTTGAGCTGCTAAATCTTTGATTTTTCATTTTGAAAAAACTGGGTCTTGGACCATTGTTTGTTTATACTAGTGGTGAGTCATCTAGCTTCTTTTATAACATTCATGCAATCAGGCAGGAGATTGAGATATCCAAATTCTAAGACCTCAGGAGCCAAATCGCTAGGTTGAGCTGCATGGGGTCCAGATGCATGATCTCTCCACGGTTCTGTGTTAGCAGGTGTGGAGAGAGTTTTAGTTTCTGATGTGGTACCACTGAGAGTTCTAGTAGTGTGGTGTACCACGGTTGTCTTGCCTACGTTGGTGCAATGAGAATCAATGTGAGGGAGTGCTGCTGTAGCTTGCGCACCACTAAAGGAATGAGTGGGAGAGGCGGAAAAGCATACGCAAATCTGTCTGACCAACTCATCTATATCGCATTGCCTTTGGACAATGGGTGTGGATACCTGGCGGCGTAGCTTGGGCATTTGGAGTTGAGGTGTGTGGCGAACAGATCTATCTCTGGTTGGCCCCACTTGTGAAAGAAAGGTTGAAGAACTTGAGGATGAGGTTCCCACTCGTGTATCTGTTGTCTTTGATGACTTAACAGATCCGCAACTTGATTGTGAACTGCTGGTAGATGTTCTGCCAACAGAAAGATTTTTTGAGGAATAGCCCACCTCCATATGCTCTGCGCCAGCTGAGAGAGCTGCAAGGAGTGTGTTCCTCCCTGTGTTTGGATGTAGTACATGGCTGTCATATTGTCGGTGCGGACTAATACAGCCTTGGCTGATAGGTAATGTTGAAAAGACTTTAGAGCTAGAAAAATGGCTAGCAATTCCAGATGGTTTATATGGAGTAGCTTTTGTGGTGGTGTCCATGTGCTCTGTACTGTGTGCTCTCCTAAATGAGCTCCCCAGCCGGTAAGGGATGCGTCCGTGGTTACCACCACCTGTGGGAATGGCTCTATGAACGGCCGTCCATTGGAAAGGTTTTTGGTGTTCCACCACTGCAGAGAGCGATAGGTCCGGTCGTCCACCACCACCAGATCTGTTAATTGTTGTTGGGCCTGGTTCCATTGGCTTGCTAAGCACTCTTGCAGGAGGCGCATTTGGAGTCTTGCGTCTGGTACTATGAAGATGCAAGACGTCATCCTTTCAATTAATTGCATGAACACTCAAGCTGGTAGTGAGTGTTGCGGTTGGAATTTTTGTATAAGAGCTTGCATACTTTGTATCCTTGCTGGATTAGGGGATGCAAGTGCTTTGGAGGTATCTATTGTGGCACCCAGATAATGTTGAGACAGGGATGGTTGGAGATGTGACTTTGTTTGATTTATAGTGAACCCGAGCTTGTGTAGCAGGTGAATGGTCTGGTGGGTGTGCTGCACGCACTGGTGGTATGATTTGGCTTTCACTAGCCAGTCGTCGAGATATGGGAAGACATGAATGTTGTCCCTTCTCAAGAGTGCCACTACTACTGCAAGACACTTTGTGAAAACTCGAGGTGCCGTAGTCACACCGAAAGGGAGTACTTTGAACTGGTAATGCTGACCGTCCAGTACGAACCGAAGGTACTTTCTATGAGCTTGGTGAATGGGGATGTGGAAGTAGGCGTCCTTGAGATCTAGGTTAGCAAGGAATTTGCCTTGTTTTAACAGAGGAAGGGCCTGCTGTAATCTGACCATATGGAAGTGGTCGGATTGTATGTAAAGATTTAGGCGCCTCAGGCCTAGTGTAGGTCTGAGGCAGCTGTTCTTTTTGGGGATAGGATAATATAGAGAGTAAACTCCTGTGTTCTGAAGGTGTATTGGAACTGGTTCTATTGCATTCTTTTGCAGTAGAGAGGAAACTTCTTGTTTAAGGAGTTTGAGATGTTCTTGTGACATGGGACGCTGTCTGGGTGGTATTGTTGGAGGAGTGGAAGTGAGCTCCAGGCAATACCCTGACTGAACTATTTGCCTCACCCACCTGTCTGTTGTAATGGAGTTCCAGACAGGTAGGAACTGTTGTAATCTCCCCCCGACAGGAGTGGAATGGTCTGGGGGGAGAGGAGGGAAGGCACAGCTTGGGGGTGGAGGCATTGCGGTTGTTGTTACCTCTGCCTCTACCTTTAGTGTTTTTACCTCTACATCCTCCTCTGTAATAACCTCTATAGGGCAAGGATTGAGTGGGCGCTTTGTAAGTAGAGGAGGTGTTATCGGTTGGAAAATGTTTGGAGGTGCCCCTGTAAGATGAGCGATGAAAGGACGCACTGGGAGTCTGAATTTGTAAAGCTCCCATGAACTTTGCTGTGTCAGTATCCTTTTTAATTTTTTCTAGGGCTTTATCAACTGTAGGTTTACAAAAGGGGGTGGTGATGAACAGAGTGTCTGAATTGAGCAGACCACTCTTACCTAGTCCAAAGATCAGGGCTTGATCCATCACCGTTATTTATCTCACTGCCCCATCCCAGCTCAGAACCTGGCTATATGCAAATCAGTCTGTCCCTGGCCCAGTGCATCATGGGAACAGGGCAGACTAAACTACCAAGCCAATTCTTTACCAGAAAGGAGACAAGCTACCGGGGACCGGTTTCTGGCATTTCAGCCTCTTCGGCCCGGCTTGCTTGAATCCTGATGGAGCAGTGAGAAAGGGACTCATGTCTGAGTATACCCTGCCACACCTATAGTGGCCAAAATCGATTTACAAAAGGGGGTGGTGATGAACAGAGTGTCTGAATTGAGCAGACCACTCTTACCCAGTCCAAAGATCAGGGCTTGATCCATCACCGTTATTTATCTCACTGCCCCATCCCAGCTCAGAACCTGGCTATATGCAAATCAGTCTGTCCCTGGCCCAGTGCATCATGGGAACAGGGCAGACTAAACTACCAAGCCAATTCTTTACCAGAAAGGAGACAAGCTACCGGGGACCGGTTTCTGGCATTTCAGCCTCTTCGGCCCGGCTTGCTTGAATCCTGATGGAGCAGTGAGAAAGGGACTCATGTCTGAGTATACCCTGCCACACCTATAGTGGCCAAAATCGATTTACAAAAGGGGGTGGTGATGAACAGAGTGTCTGAATTGAGCAGACCACTCTTACCCAGTCCAAAGATCAGGGCTTGATCCATCACCATTATTTATCTCACTGCCCCTTCCCAGCTCAGAACCTGGCTATATGCAAATCAGTCTGTCCCTGGCCCAGTGCATCATGGGAACAGGGCAGACTAAACTACCAAGCCAATTCTTTACCAGAAAGGAGACAAGCTACCGGGGACCGGTTTCTGGCATTTCAGCCTCTTCGGCCCGGCTTGCTTGAATCCTGATGGAGCAGTGAGAAAGGGACTCATGTCTGAGTATACCCTGCCACACCTATAGTGGCCAAAATCGATTTACAAAAGGGGGTGGTGATGAACAGAGTGTCTGAATTGAGCAGACCACTCTTACCCAGTCCAAAGATCAGGGCTTGATCCATCACCGTTATTTATCTCACTGCCCCATCCCAGCTCAGAACCTGGCTATATGCAAATCAGTCTGTCCCTGGCCCAGTGCATCATGGGAACAGGGCAGACTAAACTACCAAGCCAATTCTTTACCAGAAAGGAGACAAGCTACCGGGGACCGGTTTCTGGCATTTCAGCCTCTTCGGCCCGGCTTGCTTGAATCCTGATGGAGCAGTGAGAAAGGGACTCATGTCTGAGTATACCCTGCCACACCTATAGTGGCCAAAATCGATTTACAAAAGGGGGTGGTGATGAACAGAGTGTCTGAATTGAGCAGACCACTCTTACCCAGTCCAAAGATCAGGGCTTGATCCATCACCGTTATTTATCTCACTGCCCCATCCCAGCTCAGAACCTGGCTATATGCAAATCAGTCTGTCCCTGGCCCAGTGCATCATGGGAACAGGGCAGACTAAACTACCAAGCCAATTCTTTACCAGAAAGGAGACAAGCTACCGGGGACCGGTTTCTGGCATTTCAGCCTCTTCGGCCCGGCTTGCTTGAATCCTGATGGAGCAGTGAGAAAGGGACTCATGTCTGAGTATACCCTGCCACACCTATAGTGGCCAAAATCGATTTACAAAAGGGGGTGGTGATGAACAGAGTGTCTGAATTGAGCAGACCACTCTTACCCAGTCCAAAGATCAGGGCTTGATCCATCACCGTTATTTATCTCACTGCCCCATCCCAGCTCAGAACCTGGCTATATGCAAATCAGTCTGTCCCTGGCCCAGTGCATCATGGGAACAGGGCAGACTAAACTACCAAGCCAATTCTTTACCAGAAAGGAGACAAGCTACCGGGGACCGGTTTCTGGCATTTCAGCCTCTTCGGCCCGGCTTGCTTGAATCCTGATGGAGCAGTGAGAAAGGGACTCATGTCTGAGTATACCCTGCCACACCTATAGTGGCCAAAATCGATTTACAAAAGGGGGTGGTGATGAACAGAGTGTCTGAATTGAGCAGACCACTCTTACCCAGTCCAAAGATCAGGGCTTGATCCATCACCGTTATTTATCTCACTGCCCCATCCCAGCTCAGAACCTGGCTATATGCAAATCAGTCTGTCCCTGGCCCAGTGCATCATGGGAACAGGGCAGACTAAACTACCAAGCCAATTCTTTACCAGAAAGGAGACAAGCTACCGGGGACCGGTTTCTGGCATTTCAGCCTCTTCGGCCCGGCTTGCTTGAATCCTGATGGAGCAGTGAGAAAGGGACTCATGTCTGAGTATACCCTGCCACACCTATAGTGGCCAAAATCGATTTATCAACTGTAGGACCAAAAAGATGTTGCTGGACAAAAGGTTGAATAAGAATACTGGTTTGAACCTCTGGTTCGAAACCAGAGATACGCAGCCAGGCATGTCTATGTAAAAGTATGCCTGTATTTATTGCTCTTGAAGCTGTATCTGCAGTATTCAAAGCACAACGGATTGAAGTATTAGCAGGTTTTCGTGTTTTCAGTTTCTATTTTTGGTAAATTACGGTGGGGTTTTTCCAGTGTTTTCAATACCTTAAAAAACAGGGGTTATCAGTGGTTACATATTTTCATGCCATTTAAAACAAGAGAAACAGTGTTTTTCAGGTGTTTATGAAATATTGGTGCATGTGTATAGATAGTGTGTGGAAAGGGTATATGAGGTCCAAATACATTTTTACAAATCAAACTTATTGTATTACACCATACAATACTTCTTTAGTGAGTCTTTGGTCATGCACACTCGGTCTTTCCTTTCTATGTAAATGTTTATCTGTGAAAAGGCCCTCTCAACATTGGCACTTGAGAAGGGCAACACCAAAATAGCCAGTACACAATTTGCTAACTCTGGCCAATGACATAGCTTTCCATGCCAATACTACAGCACCTGAAGATGTCATTCCCTAGGACATGTTTTGCAACATATGTGTTGAATTGGGCATATATGCCCTTAGTTATTGATGCGGTCAAAAATGAAGAAGTACTTTTCAAAGTCTGGAGAAAATTCAGAAGGGATCTAGAACGAGTACAGAGTACCTCAGTGAGGCTTCATTAACTTCAAATGCCATGGTTGGTGAAGGTACATTTCAATGCATCAATGCAAGCCATTTCCCATAGACTGTAAAATAACATTTCCTGAATTGCTCCTCAACATTTCTTTGCTTACCAAAGTGCAAGAATTTTAACAAGGAGCATGCTGCAGTGCCAAAGTCACTAAAAGTGTCTCCCAGCCTACTCTCAAGGAGATGTTTCACATTTACACCAATTACGCGGAACATTTGGTAGACAAGGGTGTTTTCAGACTCTAGTATTTTGATTATGTCCACTACAGCAGTCATGTTTTTCTGAAAAAAACTAAGCATGAAGTAGACTGTATTTGTTTTACATCACTATCAATATGTGACCAAAGATCATAAAATTTCTTACATTTGGCATCATCACTAAGCAAAGATTCTGTAAATGGTCACCACATAGATACTAGAATTCAAAAAAGGAGGTACCCCTGGTGTATATAACAGGGAAGGGGGTGTTAGTATCAGCAAAAACAAGAGTCCCTGTTCAAACAGTGGTAGGCTAGAGTGGCCGGACAGAATAATGCTAGACGGGGTAGGAGATATATAAATGGTTCTCCCTATGCTCTTTCACTCATAACAACCTATGTAAGCAGGCAAAGAATGAACATTCACACAGAATTATCCAAAAGTATACTCAAAAGGGTCAATTATTGTTGGTTACAAAAAATAATACAATTTATTACCTCCCAACATGGGTTACATTCTAAAACATAATAAAAACATTAGGATTAAAAACCACCAGCAGTGGTGAGACAGTGAATATATAGTTGAATCAAAAGTGAACAAAACAGTGACGCGGCGTTTCGGTGTTTTCTAAGTCTTCACACCTTCTTCAGGACTTTTGCAACATATTGACTCAATATCTATAAGGTTAAAAAAATACATTTTACTATGTGATTTAATATTTATAAAAAAAACAACAACGCTACATTACCATTGCCTTGCTCAAAGTAGTACACTCCTGATATTCTTTATGTCTTCATATAAACAATGTTGGAGGTAGAGTGAATCTAAATAGTCTAAAAATAGCAATATCATATTTTTATTTTACCACCCTTTGATGAATAATAAAATACACATCGAATTTTCACATCACCCGTACTACTTCCGGGTCAACGTAGGCGGCGGTAGCATAAAAAGTCGGGCCCAATACAGGCTCATTCCACTTCGAATCGCCATGAAGTTTGCAGCACGGAGGAGCAGGGAGGCCGGATTTTAAAACCAAGGTAGGCAAAATGCTCGCAAAGATTAGGATATCGTTAATCCCTATCAATACCCTAGGTGACCTGATAATGTTGTTTAGACCGTTTCCAGACACAGGGACAACTGGGTTACTTGTAGTTTGAGTACTCTACTCAAAACAGTTAAGAATGGTGGTCTTAAAACGCTGTAATATTATAATTTCGGTATTTCAGATACCGTAACACTGCCGTTTTTAGATCTAAATATCCATTAAGTTAAGTTAAGACATGGTCTGTATGGCAAACTAGCCCATAGTCATGCCAGCATATGGATACCTATCACATCAATTACGGCAAAAATAATAAGGATGCAGTTTTTTAACCGCATGAAATTAGATAAAACATCACCAGCAAGACACCGCATCAAAGACTTAGAAATACTATCTAAAATGTCACTATACATTAGTTGGAGGATCCTAAGCAGTATTCTTTTCCCTATAGACTTCTTCACTAAAGTAAGAAGGTGAAGCCTGGGATAAAGAGAGTGTCGCCCTTTTGATCCATATTCTCAAGATCTACTGAATAAACATAAACAGGTTAGTATACTTGGTCATGATATTGACAAAGATTAAAATGTAGCCCAGATGCATACCTAACATGTAATTTTGGATCTATATGACCCCTTTAGATCCAAAGAGACAAAGGACCTAATCCTGATATTTACGGTGGTTCCTCCGTGCACTCGTAGGCTTGACTCCATCGACCGTGAAGGTAATCTCTGGCCACAAATGCATAACAAAAATGTTTTTTTGACAATGTCATAATAGGGCAAAACCACTAAGTAGCACTCTATACTTATCTTTAAACAGCCTGCGAAAGACCAATAATACAAGCAATCCAAATCTAGATGGAAGGAAATTGTAATCCTTTTTCGCATTAAAGCAGGTAATATCAAAGAATTGCCATATGAAGAATCATTCATGAACAAAGCTTCTTAATTTAAATAGAATGCACATAGAATAATCCAACGAGATGCCGTGATTAAGTTCCAAAGAGATTCTGTCTTTTTTTCATGAAGAAATTTCTGTTTAGAGGTTATAGATGAGATATGCACTAAAGAATATCAGGAGTGTACTACTTTGAGCAAGGCAATGGTAATGTAGGGTTGTTGTTTTTTTTATAAATATTAAATCACATAGTAAAATGTATTTTTTTAACCTTATAGATATTGAGTCAATATGTTGCAAAAGTCCTGAAGAAGGTGTGAAGACTTAGAAAACACTGAAACGCCGCGTCACTGTTTTGTTCACTTTTGATTCAACTATATATTCACTGTCTCACCACTGCTGGTGGTTTTTAATCCTAATGTTTTTATTATGTTTTAGAATGTAACCCATGTTGGGAGGTAATAAATTGTATTATTTTTTGTAACCAACAATAATTGACCCTTTTGAGTATACTTTTGGATAATTCTGTGTGAATGTTCATTCTTTGCCTGCTTACATAGGTTGTTATGAGTGAAAGAGCATAGGGAGAACCATTTATATATCTCCTACCCCGTCTAGCATTATTCTGTCCGGCCACTCTAGCCTACCACTGTTTGAACAGGGACTCTTGTTTTTGCTGACACCACATAGATACAATAGCATTCACAGCCTTTATGACTGAGAACAACCGGCTGAATGACACAGTTAGGATGACTCTTTATTTGCATTTTAGTTCCTGGGAATAACGAAACAGTGTGCCAGAATAGGCTACAAAGTCAATAGAATTCTTCATTAACTCTGAAGATTGTAAAGATGCTTTCAGCATACCATCTAAAAAGTGACAAGGATCTCTTACATGGAAGCCCTTCAGATGAGGTATCGATTTTGGTAGGTCATTATAGAACTTTTTAATATATGTAACTGAATTACTGCAAATACATACAATATCACTCCAATCTTTATTGAACTTGGTAGGAACTTTTTTTGCTGCAGCATTCCAAGTGATACTGCATTTCATGTTTATCAAACGTCTGGTGTCATGTTGTCATCACGATCTCAGATGCTTGGTGACAACACTGTTTTCACACATACCTGTCACTACACATTGCATTGAATGTTTAAAGCCTGGGGTGTTCAGTATTTCACCTACAATCAATACTGACTCCCTAGAAAAGGGAGCTGATGTATCAAAGGATTTCAGCCATTCTCTGTCTGTGTGGTGACACCACTCTTTTCACATATACCTGTCACTACAGCTTGCATTGAATGTTTAAAGCCTGGGGTGTTTGGTATTTCACCTACAATCAATACTGACTCCCTAGAAAAGGGAGCTGACGTATCAAAGGATTTCAGCCATTCTCTGTCTGTTGGTAAATGTGGTGGTACATTTTGGGAAAGATTTTATGAAACCAGCCATTTTACCTATCAGTGAAATCAAATGTAGCCAAAATATCAAATATGATTTTGATATTTCCTGATCCTCTACAGTTTATAAAATAACTAAATAAGACATAAAACCTGCTTCTAAACACTTCATCTTTAGAACAAAGATCACAAAACTGAAAAAAGCAGAAGGAAGAACAAATATTTTAGTGACATCCCTAAACAACAAAACTCAAGCAGAATAATGTTAGCCCAGTATTTCTTGCTACTGCCTTGTATAACAAAGTTATATAGTATTGGCCCCTTCAGGAAGAAATAAAATGATGCTTACACTCATCTTTTCCTTTCTTTGAATGGCACTTAGTTTCTTGTTGTGAAGGTGTTTTTTCAGTGTTTATATGTTTACACTGGTGATGGCTATTTTCCTTTTGGTGGGGTTATTTCAGTTATTATAGGTTTAAACCTAAAACCAGATAGCCTAAGTATTAGTAATGACCTTACCTTACTGTATTAAGTCAGAAGTCCCGGTCTTATATTTGTCCGGCAAATGTTGATTAAGGGTTTCTAGCTCAGCGTAGTGAGCTCTATCATACCATACAGCAGTCATGTTTTTCTGAAAAAAACTAAGCATGAAGTAGACTGTATTTGTTTTACATCACTATCAATATGTGACCAAAGATCATAACATTTCTTACATTTGGCATCATCACTAAGCAAAGATTCTGTAAATGGTCACCACATAGATACAATAGCATTCACAGCCTTTATGACTGAGAACAACCGGCTGAATGACACAGTTGGGATGACTCTTTATTTGCATTTTAGTTCCTGGGAATAACGAAACAGTGTGCCAGAATCGGCTACAAAGTCAATAGAATTCTTCATTAACTCTGAAGATTGTAAAGATGCTTTCAGCATACCATCTAGAAAGTGACAAGGATCTCTTACAGGGAAGCCCTTCAGATGAGGTATCGATTTTGGTAGGTCATCATAGAACTTTTTAATATATGTAACTGAATTACTGCAAATACATACAATATCACTCCAATCTTTATTGAACTTGGTAGGAACTTTTTTTTCTGCAGCATTCCAAGTGATACTGCATTTCATGTTTATCAAACGTCTGGTGTCATGTTGTCATCACGATCTCAGATGCTTGGTGACAACACTCTTTTCACACATACCTGTCACTACACCTTGCATTGAATGTTTAAAGCCTGGGGTGTTCGGTATTTCACCTACAATCAATACTGACTCCCTAGAAAAGGGAGCTGATGTATCAAAGGATTTCAGCCATTCTCTGTCTGTGTGATGACACCACTCTTTTCAAATATACCTGTCACTACACCTTGCATTGAATGTTTAAAGCCTGGGGTGTTTGGTATTTCACCTACAATCAATACTGACTCCCTAGAAAAGGGCGCTGACGTATCAAAGGATTTCAGCCATTCTCTGTCTGTTGGTAAATGTGGTGGTACATTTTGGGAAAGATTTTATGAAACCAGCCATTTTACCTATCAGTGAAATCAAATGTAGCCAAAATATCAAATATGATTTTGATATTTCCTGATCCTCTACAGTTTATAAAATAACTAAATAAGACATAAAACCTGCTTCTAAACACTTTGGGCCATATGTAGGTGGCCAAATACCGGTCGGTAACGGCCGATTTCGGCTGTTACCGACTGGTATTCGTAATTCCAGATGTAGGGGGCCTGAAAATTACCGATTCTGTATATTTACCGAATCGGTAATTTTACCGATTCGGTAAAGTACCGATTCGGTAAATGTACAGAATCGGTAATTTGGGATGTAGGTGGCACTGGAAACAGTGCCACAGGCCCTTAGAAATTCGTTATTTACCATGAAATACAATGGCATGGTAAATAACGAATTTCTGTGTACATGCACATCTGTGCATGTACACCTGTGCCATGTGGCACACATACATGCCCTAAGGGCATGTATGTGTGTCACATTGCACACAAGCCAAAATCAGGGGTGCAACAGGGTGTCAAAGTGACACCCTGTCCCCCTTGACAAATCGGTAAAATTACCGAATCGGTATTTACCGATTCGGTAATTGCCATTGATTCCTATGGGCCTCAAGGCCCATAGGAATCAATGGCAATTACCGAATCGGTAAATACCGATTCGGTAATTACCGCATATTACCGATTCGGTAATATTTACAGAATAATTACCTACATGGCATTTACCGAATTGTAAATACCGAATCGGTAAAATTCGGTATTTACGATTCGGTAAATGCCTTTTACCTACATATGGCCCTCAATCTTTAGAACAAAGATCACAAAACTGAAAAAAGCAGAAGGAAGAACAAATATTTTAGTGACATCCCTAAACAACAAAACTCAAGCAGAATAATGCTAGCCCAGTATTTCTTGCTACTGCCTTGTATAACAAAGTTATATAGTATTGGCCCATTCAGGAAGAAATAAAATGATCTTACACTCATCTTTTCCTTTCTTTGAATGGCACTTAGTTTCTTGTTGTGAAGGTATTTTTTCAGTGTTTATATGTTTACACTGGTGATGGCTATTTTCCTTTTGGTGGGGTTATTTCAGTTATTATAGGTTTAAACCTAAAACCAGATAGCCTAAGTGTTAGTAATGACCTTACCTTACTGTATTAAGTCAGGAGTCCCGGTCTTATATTTGTCTGGCAAATGTTGAATAAGGGTTTCAAGCTCAGCGTAGTGAGCTCTCTCATACCTTGCCAATTGAGCTTGGGTGTTAGCAATTCTCCAAACGTTGGCTGCCTGCGAGATGGTGCATTTGCTTGAAGCATCTAAAAGTATGGACTCTTTATCAGGGGGTGGAGCATCCCCTGTTGTCTGCGAATTAGCTCTTTTCCTGGAGTTTGAGACTACTAATGAGTCTAATGGCAATTGGCCTTTGATGTAGGCTGGGACAGTTGGAGCTGCTTAATACTTTTTCTCAAATCTGGGATTAATTACCCTGGCTCTGACGGGGCCTTTGAATACCTCTGGTGAGTGCTTTACAACCCCTTTAAGCATTGGTAATGTGGTTGTGGTTTTATGTGATGGTAATAGTGTGTCCATAAGGAAGTCGTCTTCTACTGGGTCAGAGTGTAGATCGATTCCATGAAAGGTGCCTGCTCTATGAATGAGTTGTGTAAACCCTATAGTGTCATCTGGAGGAGATGGTCTAGAAGGGTATGCTTTATCTTGTGGAAGATCTAGGGCATCTGGCGCATTATAATCTTCCCAAGGATCATCTGATGGTCCAGTAATATCCTCTAGGTCATCTATGGGTTGCTCATCTTCTATCCCCCTGAATAATCATCCTCATCATCATCATCATCTGCTGGTGCAGGGCTGTGTGGGATGAATGGTGAATGTGCAGGGGAAATGTCCAGATTTGGTAGTTCTGGAATTGGTGAAGGTACCGGTATAGGAGAAGTCTGAGCATGCTTTATGAGAGGGACTTGAGGTGGGGTGGGAGGGTCCAGCTTCCTTTTTCCAGGCACAGTAATGACATGTCCAGTCTTTGGATGAATAAGAAGTCTTTTGTTTTGGGTCTGAATGGAAAAGCTCTTCTGTGGAAGTATCCTTTTTCGGCACCGACTTTTCTTGCTTGGAACAGAGTTGTTTAGAAGGTTTAGCAGTGTCTATTACAGTCTTTGGAGCAGATTTTGGTTTCAGTTCCGAAGACTTGTGGTGAGAAGCTTTCTATGCGTCATGTTTCTTGTTCGGATCGGATGTTTTCAGATCCATCGTTTTTGGTTCTGAAGCACGTTTTGGTTCGACAGCTTTCGGTGCCGAAGTGGACTTTGGTTCGACTTGTTTCGGTACCAGAGTTGGCTTCGGTTCGCTATTCTTCGGTGTGAAAATTGTTTTCGGTGCTGAGCTTGTTTTCGGCTCGACCGGTTTGGGTACCGAGGTTTGCTTCGGTGCCGGAATTAGTTTTGGTTTAAGGACTTTTTGTTTATCTGGACCGACAGGCTGATTCGAGCCCGGGTCACCTAGAGGCTTTTTGTTAGTCTTCGTTGCCGAGCTGGAAGGTGCGGCGTCGGACGTTTGTGGTCGGTGTGCACCTGGACCCGAAGGTGGAACCGAAGCCTGTCCCGGTATGGGGGTGTGAACAGGGTTGACGCTTGTACTCATGACCTGTTGACCAGCTGGAAGGAGATCATCATCGTCTGATTGTCCTTCGGCTCCGGAAGCTGAATCCTCTGCTCCGGAAACGACGACGTGTTCTTGCTGCTGTTCTTCGGACTCTAGATCGTCTATGATGAGATCTGGCGTTGATGAAGAGGACTGCGCCATGACTCTTCCAGCTCCACGGTTCCTGATAGTTTTCTTGGACCGAAACGAAGCGCGGACCTGGCAATCTAGACTCTCGTGCTCTGGGGACAAGCACAGATTGCACACCTCATGTAGATCAGTGTGATGAAATTTGTGTCCACACTGAGGTCACTTCTTGAAGGGTGTTCTTTCCATGAGCCAAAGGCCCAACGGCCCTGACGGTCGCTGGAATCGAGAAGTGCAATCTTGTTCGATGCCAGTAGTAAGGGAATCTCGATCGAAGACGATACCGCTGGTAGAATGGAGGAATGGAAGTCGAAAGGAGATCGGTAACGGGACCGAGCGATAAGCGCATCCGAGCCCGATGGCGGAAAAAAATAATCTGAAGGTGGAGTCGATGCCCATGCGCACTATGCTCCATAGGAGGAGTAATCTACCAAACAACGACTCTTCCAGGACAACAACAAAGTGTAATCATCCGGGCCCACCACCAGATGGCGATCTATGCACTAGTGTGATCTGCAGCCCATATGCCTCGCACATAATTTTACCTTCTCACACATTCAGTTATAGGCCATCCTGCAAGCTCTAAGGAGACCTCCAGTGTGGGTGGAGACTGAGGTCTCGGTCACACAGATATCTGGGTGAGAAAGTTTGACGTGGTACAAGTTTCTAAGTCAAGCTGACATACGAGGGCACAGGGCATTTATGAGAAGCAGATTTCCTCCAGCTGGAAGTCCCATATTGAAATATGCAACCTGTTATGAAGAATTGAATACCAAAGCACATTCTAGTTCAAAGGTGGATGTTTCTGTTTAAAAGAACAAAAATGTTAATGGCCGGTTTGCTAAACACAGATTTGACTGTAGGCTATCACACACAGCGCATCATGTAAAATTAATTGTAGAATGTGAAGAAAGGCCCAGAGTCTCCCATTTCGTACAGATATTCATTGGCCTTGAGCAGAATGGGTCCCCTCCGAAAGCGTTGGGGGACTCTAAAATGTAGGGCCGCCCACACAGCCTGGGCTTCAAGGTTCTGTGTTACACCCCTGTTCAGAATTAGATTTTCATTTGTTAGTCCACTTAATTTGAGGCTCTTTGTGGTCAGCATCCTAATGGGCATTACTCCTGGAAGCCCACTCCTTTCAGATGGCAGTTTTTCAAACAGAGACAGGTGCAAATAGCTGTGTGGACCAGTTCAGCAAACTGTCTTTCCTGGCTCTAGATCAAAGTCATGGGCACAGTTTCAAGTCAGGTATTAAAACAAAACCTTTCTATGTTCACTTGGTAGACAGCAGAAAGTAAACTGTAGTATGTTCTCGTTAAGTTGTGTTAATCTCTTTAATGTAGAATAGTAAGACCATCTACAATGTCACTTGTTGCCAGGTGACATTAGAATGCATTGTCGGGAGTCAATTTTGGCAGCTGTGTCTGGTGGTGCCATTACGTTTGCTGGCTCCACAACCATGGAGCCATGAAATAAACTACATCAAGTCCAACCTGTTTCCGGCTTTTTCACTACAAAAACTTGGCGACGATTTTGGCTATATGGTGGAAACTTCTGCATGCTGTGCTACTGCTACAATGCATGAAAATACTTCAGCTACTTCATTTCTCCATAAAAATTATTCAATAACTTCTCAAAGCAGAGAACAGACAATATGTGCATTTCTACAAGGTATGATTTTATGCAAACAAGGATTGAGAGGCTGTACATACTTTTAATTTTGCTGAGGCGGTTGCATATTTATTTTTGAATGGTGGCTGCTTTGGCTTGCGCCTCGGCTTCAATACTTTCAAATGCGACGCAGCGCCAAGATCCATACTCAGACTGTGTCCTCTGACGCTGCCCATGTGCATTCCTCCCCATCAATCAAACTTGCTGTTGGTTCCGGCACTTGTTGGACTCGCTGCTCATTCAATTAACATGCTCTTGCCAGTTCAAGTCATTGGGATTACCCAATCCAGGATTTGGCTCATGTTAGACGCTCCACAGGAGGCCAATGCACCGGCCATATTGAGGCTTTGTGACTTCTTACGTTCATTTCCTGCGATTTCATGCCATTTTACTGTTCAACACGGAAGGTAGCACACAACGAGCCCGCCATCTGACGAAAGAAGATACATCTTAAGTGCTCATTAACCAGCTACAGCAATGCGGTGATGCACATACCTGGGCAGTAATTTCCATAGATATTTCTACTATCAGTATGTTAATCATTTCTTCATGTTGCTATCAGTTGTGTATCTCTCGGTGATACACATACCACAAGTTTCACCTTCTCTATTTTATTCGACTATTTTATACACCTTCTCGTTCCTTTTGTTTAGTGTGTGCCACTCGGTAATAGGCACACCACATAGTCTATCATCTGATATTTAGCAAGCTTTTTTTGTTCCTACAAATTCACTTGTACATTTCAGTGGTATCTTGAGGAGGGTTGTGTATATTTGTTTTAACATACTCTTTTACCTCATACAATGTTTCAGTGTTCATTCAACCGTAATCCTCCACCCGACTTCTTAGATACCCCTGGAGTACCACAAGTTAGGTAGGAAATATGTCACAATGCTTTTGAAACATATTTAGGAGCAATAGGTGCCTCAAGCTTTAGTGCAGATAGGAAGAAATGTTTGTTATTGCATTCTTTGGGGCTTGAAGGTAGGTCTATCTTCAAACATTTACCAAACTTGTTTCAGGAAGAAGGTGATGGGATTGATGAATATCACAAGACAGTCCTTAAACTTAAACACAGGTTTGACAAGCAACCCGGCCTCATGGTACTCAGACATTATTTTTTTTGAAGAGAAAGCAGAGCCAAGCTGAGGTTGTTGATTCTTACATCTCAATTTTGTGCAGATTAGCAGCTGATTGCAGATTTGAGAACTTTACTGACCAGCTGATAAGAGATCAGTTTGTATGCCATTGTAAGGACAAGAATATAAAACATTGTTTAGTATGGGTGATCCATCGTTGGATGAAACTATTAAGGTGGCCAAGAGCATAGAAATTTGGTTGGTATCCTTGAAGGAATTGGATGACAGGGTGATTGATACTGTTAATGATGTGAATGTTAGCAATGTTGGGAAGTTTCAAGCAAATCAGAGTGTTGCTGCAGTAATATTGTTTCCAAGCCCACTAAATTTGAAGCTGTGAGTACCAACAGCATGAGCATGTGTTTTAGGTGTGGTAATCCTCCACATTTCAAAGGAGCCAAGAGTCCGGCTGTCAATATAACGTGTAATTACTGTAAGAAAATGGGTCACTTTGTCAAAATCTGTCTAAAAAGGAAAGGTGAAACCTAACCATATGGGGAGCAGGGATTCCACGGACAATGTATGAAAAACCCCTTTTCCTAGAAAGAAAAAATATTTTCTAGAGTCCCCCTCACCCACCAGGGTTACCCCTAGGTGGCATGCTTCATCATTGGGGTCCTCTCAATCTGCTGCGGATTGAGGCGTGCTGCGACTTGCGGACTACGTAGGAGCACTTAGTTGTTGAATGTATGTGTGGTGCAAATCATTTAGGAAAGATTGGTCCCTAATTTATTGGCATTGTACCAGAGATTGGTTGGTACCCATCATAAAAACAGCAGTACGACTGTCACAAGAAATGAAAGAAATACACACCCTTGAGGTTCGTCTAAAATCTTCCAAGTCGGCCACGGAGCTCAAGAAAAGTCTTGAGGAATTGAATAAAACTATTACTGAATTCGAGGTGACATTGAAGGACACTAAATACCAGAAATTTAAAAAAAGATTCTAAGAGCTTCTCGCATGAGAAAGCATATCCATATACTAGAACTACAATCCAACTGGAAGGAACACCTGGGTATAACACCGACACGGATGGATCAGACACGGGCTCAGACAGCTCGGAAGCCGGATACAGCCGTGGGGGCAACCCAAGGAGTCGACGCAACCAAAGTGGGAGGATGAGGAACAGAGGCGGACATGTGCAAGGCTATGGATGGCCCACCTACCAAGGACCTCCACCCTACCCTGCCCCCCTTTTTACTATGGACCTCCACATTTCCAACAACAACCCTACACCTACTGGGACTCGGCTCAACAACCGGGACAATCTTTTCCTTTTTAGGGAGAGGCAAAGGAACACAAAGAGGAAGAAAGAAAAGAGGACAAAAAGTACAATGGTCACACCCATTGAAAGCAACAAGGAGCAAATACGAGGAGCAGGGTCCTCCGAATAACCCCACCA
Source organism: Lissotriton vulgaris (assembly GCF_964263255.1). Classification (NCBI taxonomy): domain Eukaryota; kingdom Metazoa; phylum Chordata; class Amphibia; order Caudata; family Salamandridae; genus Lissotriton; species Lissotriton vulgaris. Next base: position 891,782,566 of record NC_141693.1, on the reverse strand, counting down.
CCAGCAACCACCCAGTCTAGTGGTCAACCTATCATGCAAAACACTGTCATCACCTCTGCTGGCAGTACTGGAAAAAAGTCTAGGTTTTGTACCAACACCAAGTCTAGACAAATTAAAACTGAGTTGCAAATTGAATTAATTCATTCGCAAAATCAAACTATGAGTGTTCTTCGAGAACAAACCTATAACGGACTCCCAAATTGGTGATTCTGGCCTAGATCGGAAGTCTACCTTTACAACCCCCTTCAGCCAATTTACTGTTGGAACTCCTAGCCTTCTGAAAAGGCTATTCTGAAAGAAGTAGGTGAAATTGACCCCAGGACCAAAAGAACCTTCCACCATACCAGCAAAATCGAACAAGAAGCCATTGAACAACTAGCCAACAACACCAGCATAGTAGTGAAACCAGCGGACAAAGGGGGTGCCATCGTACTTCCAACCTCAGAGGCCTACCTCAGAGAATGCATGAGACTTCTGGCAGATGAGAGAAAGTACCTCCGCATCAGAGATGATCCTACGGAACACCTACGGTGGGCACGATTTGAATACTAAAAAAGAAGGGGATTTCTTGACTAGTACTCATCCGACAACGCCATATTACTACACTATATCTAATATACACAAGTCATTGGAAGAACCGCCCAGGCGATCCATTGTTTCCGGCATAGGGTCCATACTGGAACCACTCTCCAAGTTCGCCGATGCTTTGATACGATACAAGGAAAAAGAACTTACCTACGAGACGCTAAGGCGGTACTCTGTCTCCTTCAGGACCGACAATTTAACCCTATGAGCATCCTCATTGGGTTGGACGTGGAGAGTCTCTATACCAGTCTACCGCACCAAGAGACCCTTGACATCATTGAAGCGGTCCTTTATGAAGAGGAATGGAGCTATCACACACCTCAACATCTGGTGTTAGAGTGCTACAAGTGGGCCTTGACTGAAAATTTCTTCAGGTTTGAAGATATCGTGTTCCAACAACAGCACCGGACCAGCAAGGGAAGCACTTTTGCCCCAAGTGTGGGAGGGGGTTATACGTGCACCATCTCGAGAAGCACAAAAACCTATCAGAGACTAACCTATACCACCAACACATTCAACTTTAGAAGATACCTTGATGATGTTCTGTTGGTTTGGGTGGGAGAGGAGTCCGAAGCCAACGAGTTCATCGACTGGTTGAATCTCCAAGACCTCTTTCTTAAATTCACTTGTTTTTCTGGATCCCAACATCTATGTAGTAGAGGGCTTACTGAAGACAACTATACACAAAAAACCCACAGCAAAAAACTGTTTACTCCTTTACAATAGCTTCCATCCAAGACATCTGAAGGAGAACCTCCCCTTTGGACAGTTTCTCAGGCTCAGGAGGAATTGCTCTGAGACTAGAGATTTCAAGGCACAAGCTAAAGGGCTATCTG